>NC_090923.1:783292464-783898131 GCF_040938575.1 Ambystoma mexicanum | reverse complement strand
CGTGTGTTGAATGCACCACTATGTGTGCACTCACAGAGCATTGCCGATTGTTTATCTGTTAAGGGGACCCCATCACCCTCCTCCCATTGACGTCTACATTCAGGGTCTCTCGGGGTGAGTCGTGTTGATTACCCCATACAGCGTGGAGACCACCCGCCTCGCAGCCTGGGATCCCATTAGGTATTTTAGCAGTGGGGGAGCAGGTGGCATATTAGGGAACGATGGGGACCACTCTCTAAAGGCAGCTCGGATTCTAAAGTGCTGCAGTCTGCGTTGAAACCCCACTCCCATTTTAGCGGAAAATTGCTCCTGCGATACAATTTTATTCCTCAGGGTATAGATCAGCCATGTGTTCAATCCTCACTCCGTGCCACTCCTGGACTACGGCTTCATCACATGTCGGTGGTAAGCACTCAATATTCCATAGTTGAAGGCCTGGGTCAAAGGGGATATCAACCCACAGTCGCTTCAGAACCATTTTCCATTCATGCACTGTGCATACTACTGGGTTAAATTTGCATGTATCCAACACTCTCCTCGATACCAGGACCCCTTGCAGTGTGAAATGTCGCACTGAGCATCTTGCTATGCATACGTGAGGGTAATGAGGGGCATCCGGCATCCAGAAGGACACAAAGTACAACTGTGCTACTCTGCATCTGGTGCGCCAATGCCACCACATTCCCAGGGGAGGACCAGAGTGCCCCAACTAACTCGGGGACCCGTGGATGCCATGCCAGCTAAATCAACTGTGCCTTCAACTGTGTGAAGTAACTGACTCTAGGCCACATGGGGATGTTTTGAAAAGTGTAAAGCAATTTGAGGACCACTACCATTTTGGCGGTCGCTATCTGACACAGCAGTGAGATGGGGTGTCTACACCCTGGACCTCAAAACATTCAGATACCTTTTGTGGTTATCCTCCAATAATTTTTGGGCATCACGACTTACCTGCGCCCGTAGGTACGTGACTGACTTCGCTCCCATCTGTAACCTGCAATATCAGGGGGCTTGACAGTAAACTCATTCAGTGGGAATAAGATCGACTTTGACCAGTTTATTCTGAGGCCACAGGCCTGACCGAACTCACCATTTCCTGGGACAGTGGTTGCAAGTTGATTGCGGGATCTTTAAAGAATAGGATCACATCATCTGCATACAATGACACCGATTCCCTGGCCCCACCCAGTGCAGACCCCTTGTTAGGTGGAATTTATGTTTCTGGGCCACCAGTGGCACAATCACAATCGTGAAGAGCAGTGGTGGTAGCGGACAGCCCTGCCTGGTTATGCAACCCAAATCAAAGGCTCTGGATCTCTTGCCATCTAGCCATATTCGAGCATTTGCTCCAGCATACAGCAGATGCACCACACGCAGATAGTACTCTGGAATGCCCACCTGTCGGAGTACTTCGAAAGGGTAACTCCACTCGACAGAGACAAATGCTTTTTCCATGTCAAGTAGCTCCGCGTTTGCCTGCAATTTGTCATCAATCTGAGCCAGGATGGCGAAGAGCCTGTGCAGCTTTAGTGAGGTCTGTGAGATGAAGTCTGACTGGTCCATATGGACAATGGTTGAGACGTATGGGAGCCGCGGGTCTGCCAATACCTTAGCAAAGGTATTGGCAGACCCGCTGATACTTCAAATCTAGTTGTGTTCTAATTTAGCTACTATAGTGCCCAGGCTGTATCTTGACCAATTCTACCCGGCTCTAACTAGCCACCAACTATCATAGTCTGGCCTGCTCTGCACCAGCACCACCAGCCTCCACCGTTATCTCCAGACCATGATCTTCTGGCTTGCCCTAATCATGTTCCCCTTCTGCATAATACTAGACAGCCTACCCTGTAGCAGCAATAGCTACATAGCCCACCAGTACGGCCTGGCTAAACTAGGGTGCCCTAGACACCACCCCATCCCCTGCCCCACTCCGTTCCTACCCTCCGCATCCCCCTTCCCTTCCACTTACCACCACCCTCTCACCTCCATTGTCAATCAAGGCCTACCCACCAACAGCCACCCCAGTCCCATCGCTAAGTCTAACCAAATTAAACTGACCACCAAACTTCCCGCCCGCTCTAGGACTCCCGGCCCAACCCCAGCCTCTCTTACTCCCAACCTCACAGCCCGCAATGACAGATTAGGCTCAGGTTCCCCACTACAACTACTAGACTCAACTCCAAACCTAACACCAAAACTAATACAAAGCACAATGCACCGAACAAGCCCACACCTCCCCCACTAAAAGGCGCCCTACTCAACGTCAGATCCCTGGCTGCCCACCCCACAGAAATTGCAGACATTATCCTTACCAACGACCTCGACTTTCTAGCCCTAACAGAAACCTAGCTTCATGAGGCGTCTGGACCCCATTTATCGCTAGCCAAGAGCGGATAGACCAAACGCCAGAGGTGGAGGTGTAGCGATCATTTCCAAATCCGCCCTAGGCCTTAGACCAACAGCTACAGTCTCACTCACATCCTGCGAGTTACTCACAGCCAAACTACAAACCTCCCCCACAACCACGATCACCATCCACCTCATATATAGACCCCCAGACACCCCTTGGGACCTTTGAAGAAGACATCGCATCCCTCATCATCGAAAACTCCAAACCATCAGCACAAATCATGATCCTCGGAGACTTTAACCTCAGCTACCAAGACTCGAACGATGCACACGCTGCATCCTTAGCCAATCTCCTAACCGATCATGATCTTACTCAACTCATTGTACTCCCCACCCACCAAAAAGGCAGAACCCTTGATTGGGTAGCAACCTACAATTGCAATACAACCTGCAAAGACCCCCAACCTCTAGCATGGACCGATCACCACATGATCCCTCTTGAGGTCAACATCAACCAGGCACTGCCCAATAAACACCCCCTGGCACCAGCCTGTCCCACCAGGAATAAACGCAACATTACTGCTGAAGCCCTACTACCACTGGTCCTACCTACCCTCAATGCTCTCCCAGCCAACGCTGACTTAAAGCTACTGATCGACACCTTCAATGACTCCATGGATAGAGCAATGGATACCGTTGCCCCCTTGAAAATACCAAACCCAAAGCTCATCTAAACTTGTGGTACACCCCTGAGCTCAAACTACTCAGAAAAGAGAAAGCTAAGGCACATCACACTTGGAAGACTAACCCCACCGTGGAAAACAAATCCAACCTCACAAACTTATCCTCACTTTACAAAAGCGAGATAATCCATACCAAAAAAGATGTATACAACACCGTGATTGCTCAGGCAGGATCCTCCACCAAAGAATTATTTAAAATCCTGAAGGAACTAGAAAACCCTATCTCACCTCCAGACACCTGCCTGAAAGACAAATCCTGGTGCACCAGCATCCAAAACGCCCTGAACAATAAAATCTTAGGACTGCAAACTAAAATTGAGGACAAACGGCAATAACTCTCCAATAACAAGGTCACCAACCCTAGCCTACCCACACCTAACAATACTAGCTCAGGCTTCTCATTTAAGAAAGTCACCATCCCGGAAGTTCAAAAAATCATCACCTCCCTGAAACCCTCTAACTGCAAAGGAGACAGCTGCCCGGCACAGATCATAAAAGATGCAGCCAGAGAGCTCTCCCCCTTCATCACCAAACTCATCAACCTATCCTTCACCAATGACTCAATCCCTAGCAACCTAAAACAATCATGGGTTCTCCCACTCCTGAAAAAACAATCCCTCGACCCGGCCATACCCACCAACTACAGGCGCATCACTACAATCCCCTTCTTACTGAAAATCCTGGATAGAGTTGCCTACATCCAAATTCAGGAATACTTGGAATCCAACCAACTGCTAGGAATACGTCAATCTGGCTTCAGACCTCAACACAGAACAGAAACCGCCCTTGTTGATCTCAAAAGCCAGATTGCCGAAATTAAAGACAAAGGCAATGCCGCAATTCTACTCCTACTAGACCTCTCAGCAGCCTTTGACCTGGTCAGCCATGAAATCCTCTGTAATCACCTTGCCACCGCATCCCACTTCTCCTCTTCTGCCATCACATGGATACAATCCTTCCTGGCAAACAGAACCATGCGGGTCTTCTCCACAACAGCTGCAGCAGATCCCATCCCCATCACATGCGGGGTCCCACAAGGATCCTGTGTATCCCCCACCTTGTACAACATATTTACAAAGCCTCTATTTGACCAATTGTACCGTCTGGGTGTCACCTACACAAACTACGCAGATGACACCCAGATACCCCTCACCATCTCAGGTAATTACCAAGCAGACTCCGCCCGGATCAACAAAATATTCTCGATCATTCAGGCATGGATGGCCTCCCATGGTCTCTGCCTGAATGATGAGTAGACAGAGCTCTTAATCGTCGGCTCCCCCAACACTCTAACCAAACTTGACCCTAGCTATAACAACATCACCATCGATGGCCACACCATCCCCATAGCCAAAAGCGTAAAAACCCTTGGTTTCTATCTAGATGCCAACACCAACCTTAGCAAACACACCAATATGACCACCTCAGCCGCTGCCAACACCGGCAAGCTCATTAGGGCCAGCAGACCATTCCTATCACCCAACAGCTGCCTCACCCTTGCCAGGGCCCTCATACAATCCAAACTGGATTACTGTAACAGCCTGTACCTAGGTGCTAACCAATCCATACTCAACAAGCTGCAGGTAATACAAAATAACGCCTTGCGCGCAGCCCTCAACATTCCTAGACAAGAGCATATCTCTGCTACTAGGAAAGCCTGCAAATGGCTATCCATACGCCAAAAAATTGATCTGAAAACCATCTGCCTCACTTACAAATCCCTCAATCATCTAGCACGACCATAACTAGCTAATAAATTCCCCCTGAAACCTGCTACCAGATCCACCAGATCCTCCAACACTCTTAGCTTGACAGTGCCCAGGTTTCACATAAAAAGACCTGGAGGGGTAAGCTTCACAGTACTTGCCCCCCATCTCTGGAACACCCTACCTCTCAACATCAAAACTGTCGAATCCTTCCAGATCTTCAGGAAGCAGGTCATCAGCTGGCTCCTAAACAAAGAATAGCGCCATCAACACCAGACCCCACACCCCCGTGCGGTAACTGGTTTAGGTACTGTATTTATATTGAAAATTGTATATTATGCGTATTGTATGTGCTCTGTATATTGATAACTGTATATATATGTATATATTATAAGCATGTACGAAATATGCAACTCAAAGATACTTCTCAAACGCTGTAACCATATTCTTAAGCGCCCTTCTACCCCTGGGTTTGGAGCGCCATACAAATAAAATAAACAAACAAACAAAGATTTTGGTATATATGTTCAGCAAGGAGATAGGGCGATATGAGGCGCAGTGCATGGGATCCTTCTCAGGCTTCAGGATCAGAGTAATCACTGCCTCTTATATAGTTGGGGGGAGCTGTGCCTCCTTCATCCCCTTGTCCCACATCAACAGCAGATGTTAAACTACCTCTGGGCAAAGGTCCTTGTAAAAGTCAGCCATTATACCGTCAGTGCTGGGTGCTTTGCCAGAAGGCACATTTTCTCCTTCGATCCTCTGCACCTCTGCACCTCTGGAGCCCTCGTTTTTGCTTTAGAAGACCTCCTGCTGCTTTACAAAGAACTCCAGCAAATGCAGCACCTCTCAATCTACAGGACCTTCATCTATTCTTAAAGTCAAACTTGGCTGCATTTTGCATTTAACTTGAAAGTCAAACTTGGGTGTATTTTGCATTTAACTTGAAAGTCAACCTTGGGTGTATTTTGCATTTAACTTGAAAGTCAAACTTGGGTGTAATTCTGCATTTAACTTGAAAGTCAATCTTGGGTGTATTTTGCATTTAACTTGAAAGTCAAACTTGGGTGTATTTTGCATTTAACTTGAAAGTCAAACTTGGGTGTATTTTGCATTTAACTTGAAAGTCAAACTTGGGTGTAATTCTGCATTTAACTTTGCCCATTGATTGTAATCCTGCTAGCCCAGTGACTGTTGCCATACCGCTGCACCTGCTTTCTCCTCCCCCTGCCTCCTCTCTTCATACTCATGGCGTTGTCTGTTTATCCCACCTTTTCCAACTGCTTCTCTGTCAACTATCCTTCCCTTCTCACTAAGTCCGGAATGAAGAAGTTTAAAAAGGATATCTTGGCCTCCAACCCTGGTCTCCCTATTGCTGATACCTATACCAGCGCCTCTTCCAGACAGACCCTCACCGACATCCTCTTTGTTGTTCCTTCGCCTGATCTATGGACCCCCCATATGATCTCTGTGCTCTGTCCTGTCTCCTCCTCTCTCATAAATGGTGGCACTCGCTGGGAAATCCTCATGGCTTATTTTGACTCCTCCAGAGTCATCCTTAACGTCTACCTAAATGGCACTGTCATGTTCCATGGTCCCCAGGCAAATCTCCTCCTCTTCGATAGGTGTTTCCCTCGCCTCATCAACTTCCTTTCTTCTCCGGCTGTCCCCTCCTCTCATTCCTTGGCTACCTTGCCCACTCTTCCCTCCTCTGCCCATCTTCTGGCTACCTCCACAACTCCGCAGGTCGTACCTCTGATTTGTATCCCTCCCCGGAAGGTCTTTAAGGCGGCAACCTTCTTCATCTTGCAACACTCAACTCTCGCTCTGCTGTCAAACACTCCTCTGACATCTGCCACCTCCTTGAAGAACTTGACCTTGACGTTCTTGGTCTTACAGAGACATGGTTCACGGCCAGCTCTGTCACGAGATTCGACACTCTCCTCCCTGATGGCTACAAGATCCTCTCCACACCCAGATCCACTCGCCCTGGAGGGGGTGTAGCCTTGATCTTTCCTGAGTGGATTCCTGCCACTATAATTCCCACTCAGATCTACTCCTCTTTCGAATTCCTCGTCTGCAGGCTCTCAATCTCTCTTAGCCACTCTATTACTGTTGCCACTCTCTAACGGCCCCCTGGTCAAATCACCTCTTTTCTCTCTGAGTGGGCTGACCTCTCCTCCTCTCTCCTGACATCAACCACTCAACTCCTCCTCCTTGGTGACCTCAACATTCACCTTGATTCTCCCTGTCCCTCAACATTGCTCTTTTGCGACCTCTGCGATTCCCTCTCCCTCTCTATCCTCCCATCTGGCCCAACGCACTCTGCAGGGTACACACTTGATGTCTTGATCTCCTCTCCGCCGGAAGTCCAAAGCCAAGTGCCAGGGCCCTCATACAATCCAAACTGGATTACTGTAACAGCCTGTACCTAGGTGCTAACCAATCCATACTCAACAAGCTGCAGGTAATACAAAATAACGCCTTGCACGCAGCCCTCAACATTCCTAGACAAGTGCATATCTCTGCTACTAGGAAAGCCTGCAAATGGCTATCCATACGCCAAAAATTTGATCTGAAAACCATCTGCCTCACGTACAAATCCCTCAATCATCTAGCACCACCATATCTAACTAATAAATTCACCCTGAAACCTGCTACCAGATCCACCAGATCCTCCAACACTCTCTGTTTGACAGTGCCCAGGTTTCACCTAAAACGAGCTGGAGGGGTAAGCTTCACAGTACTTGCCCCCCAACTCTGGAACACCCTACCTCTCAACATCAAAACTGTCGAATCCTTCCAGATCTTCAAGAAGCAGGTCATCAGCTCGCTCCCAAACAAAGAATAGCGCCATCAACACCAGACCCCACATCCCCGTGCGGTAACTGGTTTAGGTACTGTATTTATATTGAAAATTGTATATTATGCGTATTGTATGTGCGCTGTATATTGATAACTGTATATATATATATGTATATATTATAAGCATGTACGAAGTATGCAACTCAAAGATACTTCTCAAACGCTGTAACCATATTCTTAAGCGCCCTTCTACCCCTGGGTTTGGAGCGCCATACAAATAAAATAAACAAACAAACAAAGATTTTGGTATATATGTTCAGCAAGGAGATAGGGCGATATGGGGAGCAGTGCATGGGATCCTTCTCAGGCTTCAGGATCAGAGTAATCAGTGCCGCTTATATAGTTGGGGGGAGCTGTGCCTCCTTCATCCCCTCGTCCCACATCAACAGCAGGTGTTGAACTACCTTGTCAGGTCGCCCACATCGTTGTATGGGCGGACCCCGTTTGGGTCCTCAGGACACTGACGCTCCGGACGTGACGTCAGGGGAAGGGGGGAGGGACAAGGGGTTTCTGGCAGTTCCGCCGGCTGTTGTGAATAAAGACGGTTGTGCACAGCAGAGGCTCCCGCGTATTATTCCGGCGTGCGCCGGATCTGCTGCGTGGGCCCGCTTCCGTACGAAGCGGGGCCCTAACACTGGCGACGAGCGGGTGCGGACCCCGCAGGCACCGTGCCGAGGTCTGCAGCCGAGCAGTTTAGCGCGTCGGCGCGCCTCGGGCACGGGTGCCCACAAGGCAAGGCCCCGCCTCCCGCGTGTCAGAGGCCCCACCGTAGCCTGTCACCCTCCGCTGCAACGGGCACACCGTGGGAGCGCGGCCCCGGCTCCCGTGTGACATTTAACGGGTAAGCCTCTACACAGGCACTCAAGCGCCTCCGAGCACACATCGCGGGCCCCGGCTCCAGTGTGACATTTAAAGAATAGGCCAAGTCACGGCCGCTCAAGCGCCACTGAGCACGTGCCACGGGTGGCCACGCCCCTACAACCCTGCGCCCACAATTATGAACGCAGCGTGAGCGCGGCCCCGGCCCCGTGTGACACGGCAAACACCCGTGCTGAGACGCCAGCAGGACACGTGCGCTTGAACTCGGGGAGACACCCCACAGCACACAGCAGCGGCACAGGCCAAAGACCGCACGGAGTGGGAACACTGACGTCAGTGCCCAGCAGACCACAGTGCACACAAGCCAGCACCACCACACCCGTACGGCGGCATCATCATGTCGGATACCGCATCCACCCTGGCGTCCTCATTAGGGGGAGCAGGACAAGCTTCTGGGAGCGCTGGCACTGCACAGGACAACAACCCGCAGGTACATCAGGAAGGTGCCGCCCAAGTCATGCATATGCCCAACCCATTTGAGATCAGAGACACTTCCAACCTAGGGCCCAGATGGAACATATGGTTACGAGACTTCAAGTTCTACACTGGGGCCATAGGTATGACAGACGACACGAGGCTGAAAAATACGTTGTTCATGGCAGTGGGACCAGCAGTAAGAGACATTGCGGGGGAGTTGCTGGATGTGGACACCGTCACTTACAGCCAACTACACACCAAACTGTCTGAATACTTTGCACCGCACACAAACGTGGATTATGAGCGCCATATGTTCCACACAACAAGACAAGAAAAAGGGGAGACCATAGACAATTTCGTGATGCGCCTACGCATCAAACTAAAACATTGCGAATTCCACAGATACTCCAACGAAGAGGCGCTCAGGTCCCAAGTGATTGCCGGATGCCTCTCACAGCCTTTCCGCAAGCAACTGCTACAAAAACAACGCTCATTAGAAGAAATCTTGGCGTTGGCCCGTATGGAAGCAGCGGTAGACTCGCAACTGGACAACCTCGGCAAGGTGTCCATCCATCAACCCAGCGACAACGCGGAGACAATCAACAAAATTCACACCCATTCAAATCAAACCACCAAACACCTCGATGCCACGTGCTTCAAGTGCGGCTACGAATATCCACACTCCGGCACGTGCCCGGCCATAGGGCAGAAGTGCGCCGCGTGCGGGGGTATGGACCATTACAGGGCCATGTGCAAGAACGCACCTACTCACTCAACGCCCAAACACCGATACCAGGAAAGGCGCAGGCCCACACCACAGAGCCCGCCCAGGCCGCCAGCGGACAGTGAACGGCGGCGCAACAGGAGAGACGACGGAGATCACAGAAATCGCTACACACGCGAAGACAAAAGGTCATTCGAGGACACAAGAAGATCACACAGGCGGCGTTTCGTAAGGTACGTGGAGACTCGATCCCCCACCAGCACGGACACCCTCTCGTCAGAAGAAGATCAGAGGAAAAAAGGATACGTGTGGGCCCTACAGGACAACACGACGGCCACCCAACACAGCCCCATCCTGACACTCCAAGTGAACCACACTCCACTAAAATTCCTCGTGGATACCGGAGCGACGGTTAACATCATCAGCGAAAGCGCATATCAGTCCCTAACCGCCCCTCCAAAGATCCGAAAAGCCACAGTAGACATATACCCCTACGGGTCGATGACACCCCTGCCATGCAAAGGCGTGATCACGGCCACATGCACACACAAAGGACACACAGCGAAGATCCAGCTATATGTTCTAGACACCGAAGCCAACAGCGGCTGCATACTGAGTTTCCGGACAGCAGTTGACATGGGACTGGTACACATTCTATACCAGTTGATGGCCCATAAGTACTTCGCCAAGCCGGACTCAATTGAACAATCATTCCCCAGACTCTTCACAGGTTTGGGCAAACTCCGCAACAGGAAAGTGCACCTCCACATCAACCCTCAGGTCAAACCAGTAGCCCAACACTACCGAGGCATCCCGTTCAACATTCAAAGACAAGTAGAAGAGGAACTGGACAAGCTCATTAAAATGAACGTGATAGAACACGTTTCAGGACCGACACCATGGGTTTCACCCATCGTCCCCGTCCCAAAAAAATCTCCGGAAGGATCCATACGGCTATGCGTCGACATGCGCAGAGCCAACACAGCCATCGAAAGGGAGCGACATCAAGCACTGAGAATCACTGACATGATTCACCTACTCCACGGGGCGAGGATATTCTCCAAATTAGACCTCACTAAAGGCTACCACCAGATCGAAATAGCACCGGAATCCCGCTACATCACCACATTTGTCACGCATCTCGGCCTATTTCAATACAAAAGGCTCAGCTTTGGCATATCCTCGGCCGCTGAGATCTTTCAGGAGGAGATCCACAAGGTAATCAGGCACGTTCCCAACTGCCTAAACTATTCGGACGACGTCCTGGTATACGGAAAATCACAGGAAGAACACGACCTGGCCCTGCACAGAGTATGCCAGGCACTAGATGACGCAGGGCTCACCCTAAACAAAGATAAGTGCGAATTCTCCAAAGGATCGCTGGGGTTCTTCGGGCACATCTTCTCAGATAAAGGCATGAGGCCTGACCCGGAGAAAGTGGAGGCCCTCAACTCTGCCACACCCCCCGTCAACACCACCGACCTCAGATCGTTCCTGGGTTTGGCCAGCTATTGCTCCAGATACCTGAAGGACTATGCCACCGTCAGCAATCCCCTCCGACTTCTCACCAGGAAGGACACGCCGTTTACATGGTCAAAGGAATGCCAAGCAGCATTCGAAGCGATACGGAGGGCCATCGCACAGGCGGAGGACATGGCCTATTTTGACGCCAACAGTGACACCGAGCTGATAGTGGACGCCAGCCCCGTGGGACTGGGCGCCATATTGACGCAAAAAGACCACAGGGAGCCACAGTCCACTCACGTGGTGGCATACGCCAGCAGGAGCCTGACGACCACAGAACAGGCATACTCTCAGGCGGAGAAAGAGAGCCTCGCGGTTGTCTGGGCCTGCGAATATTTCCACCTATTCCTTTTCGGCAAGGAGTTCACTATCATCACGGACCACAAGGCTCTACTCACCATCTATGGCAGCCCAAAGGCCAGGATGCCACCGAGAATTGCCAGATGGGGACTCCGACTGCAGGACTACAAGTTCACCATTCAACACCGGCCAGGAAAAGAGGAAAACCCCGCGGACTATCTCTCCCGACATCCCATGCCCACAACGATGTCCCAACCGTCCATAGCAGACGCGTACATCAACTACATCATCCACCACCTACAACCACTGCCAGTAGGTTGGCTGGAGCTGTGCCTAGAATCTGAAGCAGACCCGGCACTGCGAATCGCCCGGCACTGCCTTCAAGTGGACAAGACGGCCCTCATGAGACAGCAGGCCAGGGATGAAGCGGAAACCACGAAAGAAGACGTCAAGTGGCTGGATCAAGTCCGCGACTAATTGACCGTGGTGGAGGATAACGTCATACTAAAAGGCTGCAAGGTCATTGTCCCGAGAACTCTCCGGGAGAGGATAATACACCTAGCCCATGAAGGACACAGGGGCATAGTTGCCACAAAGCACCTCCTGCGCCAGAAAGTCTGGTTCCCCCAACTCGATCGCCTGGTGGAAAACATAGTGGGAAACTGCCACGTCTGCGCACAAGTGGCACCCCCGCCACACCCGAACCCCCTACAACCCTCACCGCTACCCAACAAAGTGTGGGAAGACCTGTTCGGACCACTGAACAATGGGACACACGTGGTTGTACTCATGGACGAGCACTCGAGATACCCGGATGCTCAGATAGTAGAGAGCAGCGCCACTACGTGCGTCATTCCAGCTATAGACAGGATGCTCTCTGCCTACGGCATCCCCAAGATCATAAAGTCCGACACCGGCCCCACGTTCATCAGTCATGACTTTCAACAATTCGCAAAATACGTGGGGTTTCAACATCGACGCATAACCCCCCGGTGGCCACAAGCCAACGGCATGGTCGAGAGGTTTATGGCCAACATTAAGAGGACTCTACAAATAGCCCATATACAGAACAAGCCATTCGAACAGGCCCTCAATCAACTCCTACGAGAATACAGACACACTCCCCACAGCACAACGGGTGTATGCCCGGCAGACCTAATGTTCCGAAGACCGATCGCCACGCGACTACCAGAGGACCCGAGACCACAAAGCCCAAAACCGCTGGAACAAGAAGCGCAAATAAATGACACCGCAAACAAAGCGAAAACCAAAGAGATCACGGACAGGAAAAGGAGGGCTCGGGAGAACACTATGCAACCAGGAGACGAAGTGTGGCTAAGACAACCCAAGAACAGGAAGGAGGAAGCCACCTTCGCACCCACACCGCTGGTCGTGACACACAAGAAAGGCACCATGGTCACGGCACAAAGGAGTGATCACTCAACAATAACCCGGAACAGCTCACACTTCAAACGAGTCAGACTGACGGCAGCAGGCCCCTGGGCATGGGACCGTGACAGCGAAGAGGACAGACCACGCGAAGAAGCGTATCAGGGAGACGGAGAAGAGTCCGAAGGCGAAGTGCCCCGCTCCCCACCCGCCAGGGAGGAACCGACTCCGTGCAAGACACTCCGACCGCAGAGGAGTCGCATGAAACCAATGCGACTCATCGAGGAGATGGGGTCAGAGAGGGGCCCTCCAACTAACGTGTTAAAAAAGGGGGGAGATGTCAGGTCGCCCACATCGTTGTGTGGGCGGACCCCGTTTGGGTCCTCAGGACACTGACGCTCCGGACGTGACGTCAGGGGAAGGGGGGAGGGACAAGGGGTTTCCGGCAGTTCCGCCGGCTGTTGTGAATAAAGACGGTTGTGCACAGCAGAGGCTCCCGCGTATTATTCCGACGTGCGCCGGATCTGCTGCGTGGGCCCGCTTCCGTACGAAGCGGGGCCCCAACATACCTCTGGGCAAAGGTCCTTGTAAAAGTCATCCATTATACCGTCAGTGCTGGGTGCTTTGCCAGAAGGCACATTTTCTCCTTCCATCCACTGCACCTCTGCACCTCTGGAGCCCTTGTTTTTGCTTTAGAAGACCTCCTGCTGCTTTACAAAGAACTCCAGCAAATGCAGCAACTCTCAATGGGTAAGCGCTCCATTTTTGGTGTGTTTGCGCCTGATGAGGCACGCTCAGCATTTTGTGCTTTAAATTGGAAAAATACCTTGCTGGCAAAGCACTAGCTACCTGGAGAGCCCTCGCCTGGCTCATTTCTTCAAAAATCCCTGGTTTCCACTCTATTTTTGCCTCTCCCTCATTGGGGCCCATTGTTTCTTTCCTGCCTCCAAGATGGCTGCTCATTTTCACTTTGCCTAAGCTCCACTGGGCCTGCACTGCTCTCCCCCTCCCATTGGTTGCAGAGGTCGCCATAGACCAATAGCAGCAACCCGGAGGCGGGTGCCGACCCAGTTCACCAAGGCCCACACAAAGGCTCCTGTCAGCTTCCCTGTCTGCTTTACAGGCTGCAACATGATATTTCTGCCACAGCCAAACCCTCCCTGAGGCTGCTACACCTGGACTATTGGACTACCATGACTCTTACAACACATTCTGCTGTGGTTAGTCCCTCCTTTTGGACTTCCTTTGTACTATCTACTCTGCTGGTACTCCTTCAGCTCTCCTTGTCATGTAGTCGTGTCTGTACTCACCCTTACCATCTGACTCCCTCTTGTCTCCTTAACTACAGGACCTTCATCTATCCTTAAAGTCAAACTTGGCTGTATTTTGCATTTAACTTGAAAGTCAAACTTGGGTGTATTTTGAATTTAACTTGAAAGCCAACCTTGGGTGTATTTTGCATTTAACTTGAAAGTCAAACGTGGGTGTAATTCTGCATTTAACTTGAAAGTCAATCTTGGGTGTATTTTGCATTTAACTTGAAAGTCAAACTTGGGTGTATTTTGCATTTAACTTGAAAGTCAAACTTGGGTGTTATTCTGCATTTAACTTTGCCCATTGATTGTAATCCTGCTAGCCCAGTGACTGTTGCCATACCACTGCACCTGCTTTCTCCTCCCCCTGCCTCCTCTCTTCATACTCATGGCGTTGTCTGTTTCTCCCACCTTTTCCAACTGCTTCTCTGTCAACTATCCTGCCCTTCTCACTAAGTCCGGAATGAAGAAGTTTAAAAAGGATATCTTGGCCTCCAACCCTGGTCTCCATATTGCTGATACCTATAGCAGCGCCTCTTCCAGACAGACCCTCACCGACATCCTCTTTGTTGTTCCTTCGCCTGATCTATGGACCCCCATATGATCTCTGTGCTCTGTCCTGTCTCCTCCTCTCCCATAAATGGTGGCACTCGCTGGGAAATCCTCATGGCTTCTTTTGACTCCTCCAGAGTCATCCTTAACTGCTACCTAAATGGCACTGTCATGGTCCATGGTCCCCAGGCAAATCTCCTCCTCTTCGATAGGTGTTTCCCTCGCCTCATCAACTTCCTTTCTTCTCCGGCTGTCCCCTCCTCTCATTCCTTGGCTACCTTGCCCACTCTTCCCTCCTCTGCCCATCTTCTGGCTACCTTCACAACTCCGTAGGGCGTACCTCTGATTTGTACCCCTCCCCGGAAGGTCTTTAACGCCGGCAACCTTCTTCATCTTGCCACTCTCAACTCTCGCTCTGCTGTCAAACACTCCTCAGACATCTGCCACCTCCTTGAAGAACTTGACCTTGACGTTCTTGGTCTTACAGAGACATGGTTCACGGCCAGCTCTGTCACGAGATTCACCACTCTCCTCCCTGACGGCTACAAGATCTTCTCCACACCCAGATCCACTCGCCCTGGAGGGGGTGTAGCCTTGATCTTTCCTGAGTGGATTCCTGCCACTATAATTCCCACTCAGATCTACTCCTCTTTCGAATGCCTCGTCTGCAGGCTCTCAATCTCTCCTAGCCACTCTCTTACTGTTGCCACTCTCTACCGGCGCCCTGGTCAAATCACCTCTTTTCTCTCTGAGTGGGCTGACCTCTCCTCCTCTCTCCTGGCCTCAACCACTCAACTCCTTCTCCTTGGTGACCTCAACATTCACCTTGATTCTCCCTGTCCCTCAACATTGCTCTTTTGCGACCTCTGCGATTCCCTCTCCCTCTCTATCCTCCCATCTGGCCCAACGCACTCTGCAGGGCACACACTTGATGTCTTGATCTCCTCTAGCCTCCCCCTATCTATCCCTCTCTCCACTCCCCTCTCCTGGAGTGACCACTACCTCCTCTCCTCTCATCTCTCTCTCTTCCCCCCAAGCCAAGCCTACCCGAACACTGCCACCTACATTCCTGGACATCCGGCCCATGAAGCGTGTGTCAGTCGAGGCTTTTGCTTCCACCTTCTCCACACCCCCTCTTCCTCTGTGTGACTCACACCCTGATACAGCCCTGTCTTCTCTCTATTCTTCTATTTCTGATACTCTTGATGTTGTTGCCCCTGTCATGAGGATCCGCCTGTAGTCCAAAGCCAAGTGCAATTCCTGGTATGACTCCGTCCTAGCTACACTTAAACGTAGGTGTAGAGGGGCTGAGAGAAAATGGAGGGATTCCTGCTCATCCTCTGACAAACTGGCCTGTTGCCTTCTCCAAAGGCAATACCGTATCTCTGTCCATACCAAGAAGAGAGTCCACATTCAAGCCCGTGTCTCTGCGGCATCTAACAGCTCAGCCGAACTCTTTAAAATTTGTAAGGATTTGGCCAACCCTGCTGCAGTCTCTACCCCTCCCCTTGCCTCTCAGGCTCTTTGCAATGCCCTGGCCTCACACTTTATCTCAAAAATCCAGGACATCCTGTCCACACTGTCTTCCACCTCCTCTCCTCTCCCCTCTCCGTCGGTACTCACTGACCCTCCTCCAGCCACCCCCAACCCTCCTTCTCTTCCTTTCCTCTCTTCTCCCCTGATGAGGTCGCTAAACAAGTCCGATCTATGAAAGCCTCGTCAAAACATATTCATCCCTGTTCCTCTAAAACTCTCAACGACCACATTGATACCCTTGCTCCGGCCCTTGCCGACTTCTGCAACCACTCCTTTGCCTCAGGATCCTTCCCCTCCCCTTTTAAGCACACGCTTGTGCATCCTCTCCTCAAGAAACCCACAGCGGATCCCTCTTGTCCGGCCAACTATCGCCCAATTTCCATTACCCCCTTCTTAGGCAAACTCCTTGAAAAGCTGGCCATCTCTCAGCTAAACCTTCATTCTGATTCTGTTGGCTGTCTTCATGACCATCAGTCTGGCTTCAGATCTGGTAGAAGCACAGAAACTGCTCTCCTGAACATCTGTGAAGATCTGCTTTCCAACCTTGACTCTAGCATTCCCTCTGTTCTCATCCTACTTGATCTCTCCTCTGCCTTCGACACGGTCAACCATACCATCCTGCTCAACCGTCTCCGGGATAACTTGGGCATCACCGATCAGGCTCTGGCCTGGCTGACCTCTTTCCTCTCTGATCGACCCTCCCAGGTCCAACTTGCTGTATTGCCATTTTCTGCTCAAACTTCCAGTGCTACGCAGATGACACTCAACTCATTTTCAGGCTGCCCTCGTCCACCTCCTCCACCTCTCTCATCACTGATTGCCTAACTGCCATCTAAGATTGGTGTGCCGCCAACGATTGGTCTTGCCGCCAGCAAGACAGAGATCCTCCTCTTTGGCACACCATCACCTTCCTTTCCCCTCACTCTCTGGCCAGCCTCCCTTGGCCCTCCTCCTAAACCCACCTGCGAGGCCAAGAACCTTGGTGTCACCTTTGATTCCACACTCTCCTCTGCTCACATCGCTGATGTATCAAAAAAGTCAAACCTCCTACTGCCCCTCCTCAGAGGTATTCTTCCTTTCCTCTTATTTCCCCAGAAGCTCACTGTCTCCCAAGCTCTGGTTCTCTCTAAGCTGGACTATTTCAACAGCCTCTTTCTTAATCTACCTGCCTCTACTCTCCGCCCTTTAAAACTTATCCAGAACAGGACTGCAAGACTTGTCCTTGGCCTCAAGCCCTGGAATCATATCTCTCCAGCTCTGAAATCTCTCCATTGGCTCCCGGTGGATGCAAGGATTAAATTCAAAACCCTCTGCATTGTCCACAAGGCTTTCTGGGGCCTGGGTCCAACATACCTTCAGCTATCCCTCCGCAAATACCTCCCATCTCGAGCACTCCACTCCTCTACCTCCAACTCCCTCAGGGTCAGTCGTTTCTCAAAGAAACAAGCTGGGGGTAGATCTATGTCTTCGGCTGGGGCCTTCCTCTGGAACAGCCTCCCTGCCACTCTAAAACTTGAGGAGAACCATCTACGGTTCCGGAAGCACCTCAAAACCTTCCTCTTTGCTTCTGCCTTCTCCTCCCCTCTCCCCTGTTGATTCTGCTCTCCCTCGGCACCATGCACCTGGCCACCCTCTGTCCTCTGGGCCCAGATACCTGCTCATCTTGCCACCCTCACGCACTGCCTCCGGGCCACGCACTGCCTCCGGGCCACCCCCTGCAATGGGGTCTGCATCTGTACCCATACAGCCTTCCCCTTTTCTTCCTGCACTTTCAGACCTACACGTCCTGCTGCCATAAACCCAGCACTTGTCACTTGCTGGCTGCACTCCCATTGTTTGTTGCCTTTTTATTTATTATTTTATTATTATTTTTGTTTTTTTTTCCTTCTCGCTCCGCACTCTCTTTTTGTTCCCCCTTCCACGCACTTCTCCCCCTTCTCCCTCTACCCTGCACTTGCACGTTCTCAATGTCACTGGGCCTAGTAAGATCGTTGTTTTTGTTCTCCCATGTTCCCCTTCTCTGCCTGGTCGCGCTCTGAAACACTTGTGTATGAGCGTGATAGAAATAAAATATCAATCAATCAATCAAGGCAGGGCTTGTATTGCCAGCAGGATGTTATTAGGTGTAATAGGCTCGGCCAGTGCCTCAATCGCCTCCCCCTTTAATAAAGCTAGGGACACGTTGCTCACATATCGTATTAGCTCTTCTGCAGAAAATGTCCCCCTAGACGCGTAGAGACTTTCATAGTATTGGTGGAAGGCGTCCAGTATGGCATCCAGCTTTATAACCACACTGACATTCTCAGCCCTCACAGTGGCAATATCCATGGCCCCACTTCCGCGTCTGATCATTGCTGCTAGCAGTCTACCCGGCCTACCCTCCTCGCCATATGGACAAACCATTGCTGGATATGCCAGGTATTTGACCTCGCGTTCAGCCCGATTATTGAAGCGGTCTAATGCATCCCTCAAGCCGGCCCTGGAGTCAGCATCCTCCCTTTCCTCAACCCCACTCTTGGTGCTCTTGATTTCCAGCTCTGCTTCAGTTAGTTGCATATGAATTGTATTCACCATTCCCAATTCCAGGGATAGACATCCCCCCAGCGGAACAATCTTGACTGCCTCCCACATGGAGCTCATCGTGGAAACAGAACCCAAGTTCTCCTGGAAGACTTCACTTCTGAATACTATGTCCAATAAGGCTGTGGCTTTGAATCTCCAGATGGGCCGGGGGCCACCTTCACAGCCCGTGTCTAGTGCCCAGAGAACAGGCGAAAGGTCAGACAGTGTTATAAGGAGAAGGATGCAGTTGATTTTGCTGGGTACAAGAGGCGGGCTTACTAGGATATAATCTAAGCATGAGGAGGTGTTGTGGAATGTTGAATGGAATTAATATTCCCTATCCTCCGGATGGAGTAACCTCCATACATCCCCAACTCCAGCTCTGCATGCACCTCCACACCATCTCTGCTTCTCAAGATACTGGGCAAGTGCCCCCTGCTGATCTATCCCTCAGACGATGTTGATATGCAAGTACTTGTGGCATCCCAATAGTAGTGATTCAAAGAAAGAGGGGTCGTCCACATTAGGGCCATAGATGTTGACAAACTTTACCAGTATGGATACCCAGCATCCCAAGACAATCACAAACCTCCCCGTTGGGTCAATCACTATTTCCGTGGTATGGAACCGAAGGGACTTGTGTATAAGTATCATGACCCCAGCCGAGTATATGGAGTAAGAGGTGTAGTATTTGCAATCCCCTCAGGACCTGGCAACCCCCTCGTTCCCACTTCCAACAAGGTGGGTTTCCTGCAAAAGGGCCACCTTGGCTCC
Organism: Ambystoma mexicanum; assembly: GCF_040938575.1. Lineage (NCBI taxonomy): Eukaryota > Metazoa > Chordata > Amphibia > Caudata > Ambystomatidae > Ambystoma > Ambystoma mexicanum. Next base: position 783,878,498 of record NC_090923.1, on the reverse strand, counting down.
AGGTCTTTCAAAGTATTGGATCACCTTGTGGAGCTTTCATGGGTTGTTAAGCCCACGCATGTTCCAGCTTATTATCTTGCAGCTAGCCATAGACCCAAAGTTGTTTTGGACACACCAACCCAGCCTCCATTTACACCCCTACGTCACCACAATTAGAGCTTGGACACAAGAGACCTGAATCATTTTGAAATAATAACCCCCAACTTTCCCCCTTCGTGCCCCCTCCTCCCAACCACCCAGTAACACACACATCACCCAATGTACCCTCCCCACCCACCCTTTCCACGCCTAACTTGCAGTGAATTGTTCCACCCAACATCCCCACCATGTAGGTCAACGTGGACCACAGCCCATGGGCGCCGGACTCCACTACCAAGTAGGCCAGCCTGCCACATCTGTCCTCAGGGGGAGGCCCTTACAATAACATCTTTGCTCAGCAACTGAACTGACTTGTTACATGGGCCAACATATCTATAATCCACCAAGAAGAACTTAGTGTGCTAACATTAGGTCCACAGGGCTCACAGCAGTCACAGTCCATGGGGTCTATCTTTCCCATACTCAGCAATATTCAATCTCAAACAGGTATCATCACATGGTCAGTAAGCTCTGGTTCGAGTATCCCCTCACTCCTTTGGCAGCACCTCTAGGAAGTCCTGTACTGCCCCAGGATAGGTAAAAAAGTGTGCTTGGCCTCCATGCTGCACGAGCAGTTTGGAAAGGTACATCATAGCATATTGTAGTCCACGGTCGCGGAGGGTGCGTTTTGCCGCCGGGAAAGAGAGGCGAGCCTTCTGGACTGATGAGGTAAAATCGGGGTAAAAAGACACCCAGACATTATCATAGTGCAAGTCTCCAAGCTCACGGGCCCTTCGAAGAATTGTGTCCCAATTCCGGTAATTTAGTAGGCGAGCTATTATCAGTCGGGGGCTGTTTCCTGGCCTTGGGGTCACCTGTGATACACGATGCACTCTCTCAATCAGGAATTGTGATGACAATGGTGGTGTCTGCAGCACTTCCTGTATGAACTTTTCCATCAAGATCTTCATATTTTGCTGTGGGATGGACACCGGAATGCCCACCATCTGGATATTATTCCTATGGGACCTCGCCTCCAAATTGTCATTCTTCTCCTTGATTGCGGTGACTTCCCTCTGAAGGGAGCAAATCAATTGTCTTACCTCACCACTGGTACCCTCCAGGGCCCCAACGCGGTACTCTGCCTTGGATATTCAACCACTTTCCTTCTCAATACGACCTTGTATGCCATTCTGTCATGCTTTGCATCGATGGAGGCGAATCCTGACCGCATTTCAGCCAGCAGTAGGCTGAGCTCTGACGCCAGGGGTGCCCTCAGCAGACTTTGAGGAGGCCTCTTCTTGGCCAAGCTGGCTTGACCTGTCTGGGATGTCACAGGGCATCAGCATTTTCTATCCCCCACCAATTACTCCCTCCTTTTGGGAGAAGGGCAAGCGGGATTGCTGCTTATTACCCTTAGTCATACAGCACCACCTTCATTATCCCACCGTGCAAATCCCAAGGTGGCACTGCACTCCTTTCAGAAAGCAGAGTGCACTCTATAGATTTGTCCTCCAGGGCCTATGCCAGCTGGGGAGGTCTGGGTGCCCTTCCCGCAGGTCCAATGTTGCCAAGATATCAATCTCTTCTGCCCCTGGTAATATCCCATATCCCCGGGAGTAAGGGCAGTGCAGGAGAGTGGGGGGCACACCAGGGGAGCTGGTCAGCTAAGATGTGGGGTAGAAGGAAGCAAACCCCACAGTGTGGGGGGAGGGTTGTACTGCTGCTAGCATCCCAGAGGGCCTACCCCTCATCTCTGCCGTAGCCACTGTGAGCTATAGTCCAGTATCAGGATCTGCGTTGTATACTGTTAAGGGCCCAGAGTATGTGTGCTGGCTCAGTTGACTGAGAGCTGCACCAGCATGGGGGCAAAATGATCCTAACCATAGGGCGAGGTCTGGAGCCGTAGCAGTGCTACCCGCTATTTGTATCATGTAGAGGATGCAGGCACTGGAAGGCCGAGGTGGATGCCTGGGCATGCCAGCATCAGTACTGGAGGGGATGAGGGCCAGGGATTGCGCCAGTTTGGCTGAGGTAGCTGCAGGCTTAGTCTGCGTAGCAGGGAGTTGCACTAGCTTGGAGACCGTTGTTACAGTCTTGACTGCTGGAGTCTTTCCGGGCTTTGTTGGAGTTTGTGCGGGAGATGGGGCACTCCAGGCTTCTGTTATGCCGAGGTGGTAGTGTGGCTGCAGGTTTTTGTGCTAAGGCTGCTGTTGGGTTGGCAGGTGGTGTGGTCGCGGTGCTGGTCAGCGTGGCAGTCGTGGAGGCCGCCTTTGTGGTTGTATATGCCGGTGTATTGGAGGCTGCCACGGGCTTAGCCGGGGAAGCAGCCAGCCTGAGCGGAGTGGGTGCAGGCTTGGGTGGTGTGGATGCCGGCTTGCTGGCAGCGGTGGAGGCTCCCTCTCTGCCAGACGTATATGCTGCCATCAGTGTCGTGGGGCATGACTACTCTGTCTCAGCCAGTGTCAGTCTCTGCTTCAGGCAGCACAGCCTACCTCTTTCCTCTCTCTCGATACTCAAATAGAGGCTGCTTGATTTGTCTCCCCAGAGTGGGTGCCGGGTCTCCCGCCACGGTACGGACACAACACAGTCCGGGGGCCCCCCATCACCGAAGATCGATCTCCCCCTGTATCCAAGCTGTTCCGGGCTCCGGTGGTCTTGCTATCCTTCGCTACTTTCACTGTGCTCACAGATCCATGCAGTGCCAGCTCTCAACTCCACAACAGCCCGTGCTTCTCCAGCGGTGCAAGCTCATGCTGTTGGCTCGTTGCCGTTAGGCTCACACCGGCTGCCTCAAAGGTCCAGACTCAGACAGTTGGTGGACGGCACCATAGGGATCAATCCTATCCTTGATGGGTGCAGTGCTGGCCTCCTCCTTTCAGAAGACAGTACGCGGAGCTCAAAGAGAAGCAGCCCCATAGATCGCTATACTTTAATCATGAATTGGAACTGTATTAAAAGTTGTAAGACTATTATATACTAATAAGAACAATACAAGGTTGTCTGAACTACACACACTTTTCACAATTTAGCTACTGCAGGCTGACTGCTTAGTGCCTCACTATTCTACCTTCAATGAGCTAAATGGTTAAATGAATGCTAACTCAGAGACACACCTCTAAGAGTTTTGTGCTATATCATTAGAAAGCATCATTAATCTGTATTGATACTGCTTCTTACTACAAATGTAAAATTCCTATGGAATTACTTTTGTTCATGTAAGCTATTAAAGCATTACTGAGCACAATTTTAGACATCTAAGCGCTAAAATCTAAAATGACATCAAGCATATATCCCAATGATACTTTTGCTACCTAGACTAACAATATGGTAGAATCTTATGTCTCCACAGGATATCTCTTTTAAAACACCTGAAATTACATGCTTACCCCATTCAGTTTGCACAATTCTACCTAATCCTTCTAGAGCCCAAACTATAATGGTCTAATATGGATAAATAAGATGAACAAATCAGAGATGTCCTACCCATCTTTAAGCCTGCTGGACAGGATGGGCAAAATACCGTGACATATCCCCTTAAGGAAGACTCGGATGAGTGAAGAGTGGAATGCATAATTTGTCTTGCTTATCTTTATCTCTAACTATCTCCCCTTCTATTTAAAAAGTTGACACCTATCCCAAACCACAAGTGAACATTTTTGGGGAATATAGCCACACTCACACTATAACAACACTACCTGTGTGCGTCTGTTCTTTTAAACAGATACTTTCACTGTTGCCAGAAGGATATTCAGTTCCCTTCTGGCCTTTATATTTGAGCTCTTCTTTTTAATACTAATGGACTGTATTCATTACTTACATGCCATACACATATCACATGTGTCTGCTTTATTAACTAATAAATTGAAGCGAAAGTGCATGTAGATTGCCAGATATTTATAATGATGAAATATTACAATACAGTCAGGCAGAGTCTGATATGGTCTGTGCTGAATAGACAAATCTCTGTGCATCTTTTAATGGCAAATACGGGCTTGGTCCTTACTCCATTCATCTAGTTTCGCTTACTGATATACCATACTAGTGTTAGTAATAGGAAAATCTTTGTTCAAATCAGCTTCATTCAAAATTGCCTCACAAACAATACAACGCTCAAAAGAACCAAGATCCAATATTTCCTTAAGATCTTCAAACAGTGGTCAGTATTTTGGCAAATATATATTGTCAGCTTTGCAGCTTGCACAGAGCTGGCCCATGAAACAAGGCCCAGTTCATGCAAGATCAAAACATAAGGTAGAGCCATAGATAACCATAACAGCTGTTTCCAAAATGTACTCTCCAGTCTATTCAGATATTTCCAATCAATATTATTTAACTCCAGCCCATATAATAAGGTTGGGAGTATGTTACCCTTACAAAAAGCAAGTCAAGGCTTCAACGTATACCTACAATATTTTGAAATAATCGTTTTGCACAGTGCAAGCAACTGCGGGGACTTTTGTTTGAATGTTGTCTTCAGCGAGTTAGCACTAGCCCTAGCTGGGATTATAAACCCCAAATATTTCAGTTCCTTCTAGGTTTCAATTTTGTTACCATCTAGAAATCAAGCCCCACCTCGATTTAACTTTGGAGCTGTGACTGTTATAATTGCTGTCTTCCTGATATTAATAATGAAATGGTTTCTATCAAGTACTGATCTAAAGCATTCATGGCACGCTGCAATCCCACCACTGCATTGTCAAAATAAGTAGTGGACGAAGAGTGGCAGTCCTGCAGGAGAGTCTGTTGCCTGTTTCTACTGTTTGGCTGTGAGGGAGGACTTTACAAAATCCCCATCCACCCGCGCAGCGGACGCGGAGTGGACGAAGAGTGGCAGTCCTGCAGGAGAGTCTGTTGCCTGTTTCTACTGTTTTGCTGCGAGGGAGGACTTTACAAAATCCCCATCCACCCGCGGAGCGGAGGCGGAGTGGACGAAGAGTGGCAATCCTGAAGTCATGACTGTCAGGACTGCCAGGACCAATAAAGAAATGCGAGAAATCGACCAAAGCGACTCCTCCAGAGAGGAAGAGAGAGAAGAAGAAGGTACGCGCCTGAGAAGTGCTAAACTTGGCACAAAATTCGTCCAGAAACAACTGGACCAAAAACAAGCTGCATTAGTTCACAAAGAACACCCTGTGGAAACCTCATGCAGGGTAAACACGGTAACTAGTGTGGGACAACCCCTGGATAGTTTTCAAAAGGACCTCCACAACCAGGAAATGTGGCAAGATGAAGCGGCTGCTGCAAAAACGAGAGCTACAACCATCAAAGGAAAAAAGCACTGGCCGTCAGCTTTTTCAGAAGACCCAAATAAAGAATACCTTGAACCCCAACAACGAAAACTCTTACCTGCTGGGGTGTTGGACACATCGAGGTTGCAGGGCCGGGTATCGGGTTTGGCCCCGGTCTCGGTGGACCTGGAGGCAGCCCCGTCGCAACTCCATGCCGGTGTGGAAACGGCTTCTGTCGCGGCTGCGAAGAGCCCTTCGGATGCTGCACTCGGAGGAGGGCCGCGGTCCGTGTGGGTAGGCGAGAAGGGGCGCCCAGTGCACGGAGGTCCTACTAACGAGGTCGGAACCTCCGATGCAGAGGATGACGAGGACTCTCGGAGGAGGGCTCCCGTCTGTGGCTGTTGCAGAGGGGGGGAGGAGGAACAAGGAGGAAGAAGTGACGACCACGGGAGAGGAGAGGATGGAGGAGGTGACGGGCCCCCCACCAGAGGATAACGGGTGGAGGGAGCACGACTGCGATCCCCCTGTGCCTCAGATGCCGCCACCTATACAACCAGTGAAAGTGGTGGCACTCGTCCACAATGAGGAGGAGGCGGAGACAAACACAGAAAACAACCAAGGATCAAAAACACATGCAAGGACAGAAACGAAGGAACAGACAGGGGAAAAGTTTTAAGGCAAGAAAAGACAGAGAACATGATCTATGACCTCTAAGGAACATAAGAGCTGTAAACCCTTGAAAAATAAGATAAGCCTCAGAGCAAAAAAAAAATGACTCAAAAGCCCGAACCAATGCAAAAAACTTCACTGACAACGATGGAAAAAACTAATGAGAACTGGGCAAAGAGAGGCGAAGGAGGAATACTCAAAAACTCCATAAAAGACTATTTCTCGGCAAACGGGAGACAAAGTGCAGCAAATGGGCTTTATTACAGAGAACTTTCAGATTTAGAAATACTTGAAGCCTTAAATGAATGTCTAACGGTAGCTAAACTGCGCAGAATTGAGAACTACGCAAGCGTCAAAAGGATTCCCAGTAAAGTATTGGCGCCAGAAGTGAGAAATGAGATACAAAGAAAATCAAATGAACAAGAGAGGGTGGAAGGAGAGACACCGATCTTGTTATCCCCCCAGAAGAGCCTTTTGAACTTGCCAGATAGCCAGAGAAATCTGGCACAGTTAAACGTTTCCAGCAAGGGGGAAGATACGAGGAACTTGGGCAAAGAGCATGAAATGGTAACTGACATGGCAGACAGCCAAAGGAAAGCACACAACTCTCAGGAAGAGAGTCCCACAACACCTAACTTTGAAGGTGATAATGGATTAACAACAGAAAAGAATGAGGTACGTCCTAAACTAAACCCTACAATACCTTCATCTTTAAAAAAAAATCAGCTGCAGCGAAAACCACATCAAATAGAATGTCTAATTCCTACAAGAAGAGTGTGTCAATGGAAAGGTCACCCCTAGAAGATTCACAGGAATTAAATCTAGACATAACCTCGAAACTCCAGAGTAACCTAAATCAGAACACGGGGGGAAATGACAACAACAGCCCACGAATTGACAGAAACAGAATCGGAAGAGGCCTATCAGAAACAGCAAGGCCATCGAGAAACCATGTGACAAACCTACCAGTAACACAAATTGACTCACCAATAAGGAGAGACTCTGTACAACAACCAATTAGTCCAACGGACCCTTCAAACAAAAAATAAAATGGACTTACTATCCATTATGTCATCGGTAAACATCGCGTTATCACCATTTATGAAACTTTACGAAACCATCGCCGACACATTGAAAGATCATACAAACATCCAAGCGATGATGTACAGCAAAGTTATTTTCCTTGAAGTCTATGTTATGGCTTTGGAAGCAAGGAAAACAAACATATCTAAGGAAAATGATGAAGGATCGTCTCCTCGACAAAATGAGAATCATAAAGGAAAAGAGCAAACTGTGCTGGGTAAAACTATTGGTACCCAAACCATTACAACTATCGACCTTACAGAAACAAAACTGCCAAATGAGGCGGCAAATAAAAGGCCGAAGACAACAACAGTTGTGGGCCAAATAAACACAAATCCAAAATTAAAAAAGATCCTTTCACAGCGACAAGCTGCATCTGGAAACCAAGTCGCGGAAGGAATTTTTCAATTTATCACACACCCAGTAAATCAGAAAGAAACATCACAAAGGAAAGTCAGCGAAGCAAATTCACAAAAAACAAAAAACAAAGATTCATTAGAAAAAAGAAATCCCAGTCTATCACCAACAACGACTGACCTCATTGAAAATGAAGAGCTTATGAACCTAAGTCAATACCCGTCAGAAGAGCCCCTTGAGAGCCCAAAACTGTACAGTTCAAGCGAAGCACCAAACCTACAACCTTCTACAGAAAAGAAAAAATTAGTAATTTCACAGGGAAATGAGGAAGAGACTAAGGAAACCAAAGTAGTAGATCTGAGGAAAACTGAGAAAAGTACAAAGAATAAAGGCGTAACATCAACTGAAATAGGAAGACAGACGAGCTTAAAACGGAAGATGAAAGAAACGGAAAAAGAAAGGATGAGATCAAGAACTCCAGATAAACGGACTCTTAGACATCAAGATAAAGAACATAGAAGCAACTACCCAAAACAGAAAGAAGGTGATTATGACAAATCGCGGGGTAGACCAGAACCTCGACGAGAAGAGCAAAATCAAAAGAAAAAAAAACACAGGAGCGAAACACCATTGAGACCTCGAACTAAATCCAGAAACGCTCGTAATAAAAACTATGCTCACACCGATCCAGTTCATCACGGGATCGAGGGGAAATGGCCTTCCGCTACAGATCTAGAACCCAGAAATACAATCAAAAAGTGAAAAAAGTGGACAAAGCAAAATGGAAAATAAAACTGACACAAGTGATAGAAAACAGAGATGATATAATATTGAACTGTAAATCGGTGTTAAGACTTTTCAAGTTTGTTCGAAAGCTGAAACATATCAAATCAGACGATCTACTAGTGGTAGATCCTAGCCATGTTGACACCAAAGCAAAAACAGTGCTCTACTTAACATCAACAACGCTAAAGAACCTTATTCTCGACTGCAGAAAGGAACTGGAAGAAATGGGTTACGAGGTGCAATCAGCAACAAGCACAGAAGACAATAAACAGGAGGTTGTAAGTAAAGAGTGCCACAAGTACAGTGAAAAACAAACAGCAAAACATCAAACACACAAGACAACTACAAATGTTACACAGAAAAACCACACAAATAACAAGGGAAGAACAAGAAAATTAGAACCAGAAAAGAAATTGGGGGAAAATCAGTTAGCCCTCACAGAAGATAAATACACAGAAATCATAACAAAGACAAAAGAAATAAAAAAGACAAATAGACTCATGACATTTCCACAAAAAATTGATCAAACGCACACAACCGTAAATGATCTACAAAAAAGATGTGAACCAATGAAAGGCATATGGTCTTGGCTACTTAAAGTACTGAGGGAAAAAAAGCAGTTATAGCAATGTAGGTGAGACAAGCACATTTTACAGGAAAGACATCGTCGGATCCTCCAAAATCAGAAAATAAAAATGTGCTCGTGGAATACGAGAGGACACATCCACCTACTGACAACCAGCGATATGGATCTGGGGGCATACGACTTAATATGCCTCCAGGAGACTTGGCTGACTGACCTTCCCTCCATGAGGGGCTTTGAGGTCATCCTGGCACCAGCCAAACAAGGGCGTCTAGGAAGACCTTCATCGGGACTACTGATCGCCTGCAAAAAAGACTGCGGGATCAAATTGGAAGACACATTGATCAGTAACCAGATGATACTGATGGTTAAGGCGTCGTGGACTCGACAGGTAACCTACAAAGTTGGTTATGAGACAGCAACCCTAATAATAGCAAATACTTACTGGAATCCAGCAAGTATTGAGACAAGTGTTTACCTAGAAAACATTGAGGCCGCAATAGACGAGGCGCTAGCCGACCATTTGGCAAAATACTTCCTTATTTGTGGGGACCTGAATGCTACCTTTGGGGGTTCGGAAGAGGTAGATTATGGGTCAAACTGATGAATTCGAGAAACCTCCACAACCTGAACGAAGCTTTCCCTGACCCGAAGCGCCCTCCATTGTGGGAAAGAAACGAATCCTCGGCCACCATAGATTACATCTTCGTTTCTGAACCTATTTTGGCTATAACTAAATCTTTTGAAACAACACGAGTAAAAGCAAGTGATCATAAACCCTTGTCAACGACCTGGGAGTCAACAAGCCCCCGGAACAAATATGTGGAACATCACGTTACCATCAATGCACAGGGAAACTAATTACAACTTTCAAGTGATTCTATCATGGACATAGAAAATAGATTCAGTTCTATGCCAAATAATATGGGTACAAATCAAACGGATTACACGCCCCTACTGACGAAGAACAAGAAGACGCGTACAACTAAAATGAACGGTGGAAATCCTCCCAGACATGCATATGATAAAACACTGGTGGAGAGACGCCGTGTGCTTCGTAAAATACAGCGTAAAGCAAAATCTGCAGGATCACCAGTGGCAGTGAAAGAAGCGGAAATGGCAACAAAACTTTACAAATCTTGGTTAAAAGGACACAGACTGGCTCTCTATCAACAGGACGCAGAATAAATTCTAAAAATGATCAGAGGTAAAAACATAAAAGAATTTTGGAGAGCTATAAGAACCGTTGATGAAGTACAAGAAAACACCATAATAAGTGAGATCGGCGAAACAACGTGAATAAAACATTACTCTGCAATGTATGCAGCGCCAACTATCCAATCAGTAAGCCAAAGTGATAAGACCTGGGAGTCATGGGCAAAAGTAGATGACCCAGAAGAAATTCGCTTGAAGATCGTGAGTTTAAAAAATTCCCGAGCCCCAGGACCCGATGGGATAACAAACTTGGATTTAAAAACAAACCAAAAGGAGTGGGCTAGCATGTTGAGCAAAATCTTTGACAGATGTACCAACTTGAAAACGATACCACCTTCATGGAAAACAGCAACGATGGTACCCATATTCAAAAAAGGAGACAAAAGAGATCCTGCAAATTACAGACCAATTGCCCTTCTAGATGTAATAGGCAAAGTATTCGGCTCAATGCTTCTCGACCGTTTTAAGATCTGGGCGGCGGACTCACCTTGCAATGACCCCTTCCAAACGGGATTAAAAAAAAATGTGGGTACGACAGCAAATATTTTGATGTTAAACGTCTTAAAAAACAGAGTAATGGTAGGGGGAACAAGAATCTTCGTAGCCTTCATCGATCTGACCCAGGCGTTTGATAGGATAGATAGGGCTACCCTATGGTCTAAACTTGAAGCCTGGGACTTCCCGCAACCCATACTAAACCCGATAAAGGCCTTGTATACTGACACCTGCATGCGCATTCGACTAGACCAAAGCGCCCTTCTATCATCGCCAATTCCGACAGCAAGAGGGGTGAAGCAGGGCTGCCCGTTGGCTCCGGCCTTATTCCTGGCTTTCATCGGTGATATACAAGACGAGGACACTGAAATACGTGCATTCCCTCCTAAAATATGTAAAACCTTGATAACAAGACTTCTTTAAGCAAACGACCTGGTCCTATTGGACCACACACCAATAGGTCTTCAGCGTCAATTAACAAATCTCCAGAAATATATGCAAAAAAACGAACTGGAAATAAATGTAAAGAAAACAAAATTCCTGGTATTAGAAAAAGCGACCAGGAACAAGGAAAAATTGAGACTAAAGCTGGAAGGTTCCCTGATTGAAAGAGTGTTTAATTTTAAATATTTAGGAGTAATTCTAGACTCCTCTTCTCAAGACAAAGCAATGCAAACAGCACTGATGACTAGAGTCAACAAACTGGCAGCTCAAGCCAGAGCTATAGATAAAAAGTTTGGTAGATTCTCGTTGATCCCAGTATTGGAATACTACAAGAAAAAGGTGATGCCGACTTTGACATATGGAGGAGCCGCAATGATGAATTTACCATCAACTATCTGGACAAAAATGGAGGCTAAGTTTTGGAGGAAAGTTCTCACTCTCCCAAATTCCACCCCAATTGCCTCAATCTGCCGAGAGCTCAGTCTACCTTCTCTCAAAAATTCTGTATCACAAGCAACCTTAATGCTGTACAGGAAATGTCGGACGGCGACGCCGCCATCAATATATAACCTTATCAATATGGAAATAGAAAGAAAGACAAGCAAAACACTTGTCAAATGGAAAGAAGAAAACACCAGTTTGCTGGAACAGGTGCAGGCAGATGAAGACCAGCTAATAAAGAACCCAAGAAAAATTCTCACTAAAATTAAAGAACTTGATTGGATAACAACCTTGGAGATAGCAGGAAGGAACAAACTAACCTTACACCTACCACCAAATACGAGGAAACTTAATGAACTACAAGAATATATAAAGAAGTTTCCATCCAGGAAGGGGAGAGATACACTGTTAAGGGCCCAGTTGAACTTACTCCCGACAAACGAGATTTTGGCCATTAGAGGTCAGTCAGAAAACAATTCTTGTCGATTTTGTGGAAAACAAGAAAAGGAAACAATTCGCCATCTGCTCCTAAAATGTGCCGCAAAGCAACATATAAGAACCCGATATCTAAGATCAACCTTCACAGACTTTATCATCTCAGAAGAAGAAACATGTTGGTTTCGTCTGATCGGCGGTGATGAGACCCAATGGCAAATCGCTACCTACAAAATACTGGAAGCGATAATATGGCCGACGAAGGCACATTTTTAGAGAGTTTTTAGAGAGATTTTCTTTCTTTTTAAAGAGTTGAACCCAAGACAGAAAATTCAAAACTTTGTAAAAAATCTTTTTTGATTAAATAAAAAAAAAAATATATAAAGAATGTAGTCGGCAAAGAGGAGAAAAGGGATTACCAACTTCCCCAATCCTGTCGGAAAGCTACGGCATCCTATCAGGCAATTCACAATATCTGCAAGATATAGGTTAAATAGACAGGGTGCAAGGACACAACCCTCTCTAAGGCCCATATTCGTCCTTACCAGGAAGCCCACTTTCCCACAATTATGTAGACCTACCTGAATGTTTGTACATGTGTGCAATTACACAAGGAAACAGAGAAAATCACAACCACCTGTAAGGCCCCATCCATTCAGCTTATTCCAAAGACACACCCGATCCACAGTATCGATTGCGCTGGAAAGATCGATAGTAGCAATATGCAGTGGCGGGGAGCCAATTCGTATTGCACTCAACTTCAGCAACAGCACACTTAACCCATTCAATTAGTGCAACAGTTTTTCCTGAAGCATGTTTGGTATTTGTTTGGCTAATCTATACCACTTGCCCACACTGTAAGATCCTCCAGCAAAGGCCCGCAAATAGCTTACAAGAGGAATCTAAAAGGCTATAGCCTTTTACATTCATCTTCACAGCTATTTGCTACAAGACTGCATAGTTTTCTGGGCTTCTAATATCCCTTTTCTAAATATGGGCAGCACATATGCTCTCCGCCACGTATATGGAATCATAGCTCTCCAAATTATATACGAGAACACCTTTTGGAGTATTTCTGCCCGAAATGTACTCTCAGATTTGTAAAACCAAATTGGGAACACTGTCAGGACCTGCCCTAGACACTTTAGACTTGTTGATCAACAGCTCATGGTCCGAGGCAATCCAGCTGAAATCCCACCGTGCTAATTTCTCCTGCTCAAAATTACAATAGGTTATTTCTTTCAAGTGGAATTTCCCTCTCATGATTCACTGGTTGTGCACTTTTCCACACACCTTTCTTACATAAACCACGTGTGTTTTGTGCTATGAATTAGCTCACATTTATTTTCAGTGATTTGTTGTACATTAATACGTAGTTATTCACAGACTAATGTTTCTTTCCTTTTTTTTTTTTATCAACGCTTGCATGCCCACTTAGTGTGAATGTACAGGCACCATGAATGGTGTGTTTCCCCAAAACTCTATATGAAGGTTACACTTTAAGTCCTTCCCCCACTTATAGGAAGGTAAAAAATGAAAAAAGGACATCGATTCTTTTCTTTGGAATATAGCTCAACCTGGTTTCAAGGAATTACATCTATATTAGATGTCATGTTTTTTACTGGGGTCTTTAGAGCTGTTATAATGCCCGGGCTGAAGCTGGTTGTCACTTAAGTTTGACAATTAAGAGGAGGAATAGCTGATTCAAACCACTTTTATAAATGATTTGTACGATTTTGTGTGGGCCACAGCTGGGTGACTGAACGTGTGACTTCATGTGTGCCATTTGCTTCTGGTATTCACAGTAATTGCCTTGTTTCCATAACAACATTAATACAGATCCCTGTTAATTCAGTTACTTCAAGCATTCATTACAGGTCTCCTACATCAGAAAGCCCAAGGCCTTTTGCAGATCATAACCCCCACATGCTCCTTGACCACTGATGCATGTATGCATTGCTAGCCATTTCTAAGCATGTCGCCAGTCTGAAATTTGAGATTGCAATTTCCCGAAGCCACAGCGTGGATGTTTTATTGGGTTAATGACCCTACATAACCTATTTCAGGTTACTAGCTTCAAAGGTTACCTGAAACCACCTTGTCACCAAAAAAAAGAGCAACCCGCTTCACCCCCTTGTTTTGTGCCTTTGTCATTTGTGCAAATTATCGGTATTTTCATGCCAAATTCACAAAAGTGGTGCGCTTTTAAGTGCACAGAAATGAGGGTCACCACCCTGTGTCTGTTGGGAACAGTTCCAGGCAGCAGCGTCACAAATCATGGCACTGTCATTTATGACTTGGACATGCATTGTTCAAGAGTGAGAGCCCCGATTTTAACCAACAGCTGTCACACTTGCATTTCCATCCCACAAAATGGGATACAAATGCTGTTTTATTTTTTTAAGAGTTTCAGAGACGGGCTCTTCAGGGGCCTGTCTCTGTGAAATGCAGTTGCAGCATCCATGGGGTTGCTGGGAGCCCGTCATTCATTAATGTTGTGAGCGTTCTCCTGACGATAATACAAGGGGCTGGGCAGCGCATCTTTGCACTACTGTGCAGCCCATCCTGCAATACACATGGCATTTTTGAGAATAATGTGACCAGCACATTTCAGTAATGAGGGCAAAAGAAAAAAGTACATCCTGTGCTCTTTTTTCATGTTTGCTCTTTTTTGAGTATCTGCCTTACTATTGTTAATCTGGACAGTGGCTCATAAAGTGTTGCTGTTCAAAGCCTGGCCCTGCAAAGTACCGTCTTCCAGCGGCAGGATCTGAACTACTGTAATGATCTGGGATCCGAATTGCTGGTAATTAGACTCGGAAGTAGCTCATGACAGGACTACTGGTTTACCTATCTTGACAGCACTACTGTACCACCTCCTTCACCTCTTCCCAGATGCCAATTACATATGGGCACTGCCTTCAACTCCTTGTGTACCCAAATAGGTATGTGCTGCACTGCAGTATTCTCTTCCTCAGTGGGTTAATTCAAGATTGGCATCCCTCTTGGCTGGTAGGGGAAAACAAAGTTCCACTGTGCAGCACCAGCCATGAAGTCAATACTTTCTCCACTAATCCCTATGTACATAGTGAAGTTGTCTTCAGGCCTTGGACTAATCTCATGCCTGCGCCACTATGAAAAGTATCTCAATGTACAACCCCTGTTCAACCTTGAATGAAACATTGGCTGGGAATTTCCCAGTAATGGCCAACTTAACTCAGAGAGCAATTTCAAACTTTTATTATTGACAATTGAACACAGAAAGACATCCATAGACAGCATTATCTCCAGGGTTGTAGTGAACAAGCACACGCTTTATATTTTGGTCCATGCTCAAATGACACCTAAACAGTTACATGGCGCTTCATGGGATTACTAACGGAAAAGGAGCAGGGACCTAGTGACCTGACAAATCACAGCACAACAGCAAATATATCAGGGGTGACAGTATGGGCTGGAGGTTGTCTGCTTATTGGCTGTTGGTTGCTGGACTGCAGTCAAGGCCTTTTTGAGTTCATCTCAGTCCTGTGCATGGTGCTGCATTATACGGTACAACAAAGATCCAGGTTTCCTGCCGCACCGTTGTCTTACAGAGAGTGCAATTGGGGAGATGTTGTTCATGCCTGTCCTGCTAAAAAAGAAAATTCCACACTTTGGATTTTCAAGTTGGACTACGACATAGCCTACTATGAACTTCTGACCGCAAAAGTAATGTAATGTTGTCTGAATTCCAATTGTTTCCTGCTTTCTGCTCTCATTGGTTTGTAAACTTATGTGCGTTTTGTTCATTACCCAGCCACAGGTGATAGGGGTGATATACCTTTGGTGACTGAGGTGTAGCCTGTGGCACAGTGGTACAGTGGTCAGATTGTCCGGGTCATGGAATAAGGTCAGGATCCGGACATTCTGGCTACTGGACATGACCACGAGGGACAACACATGGGGTTAAAGTGGCCATGTCCACCTGGGACTGGCTTTCTGGTAAAGTTATTTGAAATTGGGATAGGTCTGAAAGGGAAGGAAATGTGCTTGTGGTAATATGGCCATAGGGTTCTCTTTTCGCCTTCTGCAGACTGCCATGGAAAGCGAAGAGGGGCCCTGTATGGAACCCTACATTCCCTTTCGATGGTGGCCCTCTTGGAAAAGGATTTTCCTTCATACACCGAAGTACTGCAGGTGTCCTGGTTTAGGAAAAAAATCCTTTTTTAGCACCCGAGTTCCCGCTTTGGGAATCTAGGGTGTTAATGGCCTTCATCCCTCATTACAGGGGCTGGAATGGGGGATAATGGTCCGGAAACCTCGGTATCCACCCTCGCTTCGCAAGGGCTGATAACTTGGGCTGCCGGGCCGGTATCGACCGCTCCAGTCTCTGCAACGGGGGATGAACGCCACAATATTCCCATAAGCATAACACAAAATGCAAATGGAAATGTTGGAAAATGTTATTGAGTCTATGTACTTTACTGAGAAATATAAAGTAGATGAAGTCTATAGGTTTTTTTTTTTAGTTCTAATTTTTATCTGTGAAAGGTGGTTCCTAAAGGAACATTTCTTTTGTTGTTTTTTTAATTTTCTTTTTTTTTTTGGCAGGAGAGCTAAGAACGAAAGGTGGGGAGGGAAATGAGGGAAGAGACACCAAACACTAATATGGATGGGCAGGTGGACAGGGGAAAATGTTGCATGTGTGTTATGCTCCTTGATTACAGCAGTAGTGGTGGCTCTTGGGGAGGAGGGATGGCATTAGCTGATGCCATTTTAAGATACATAGCAGTTTTGCTAAAACGATCTACTATGTACTAGATTGTTAATGGATAATGAGTTGGAATAGGTGTTGGAGCGGTGCAAGGGAAATTTTGAAGTTGAAAGTTCCTAGATCAGTAGAAAATACATTTCCGAACTGTCCGCGAAGCATGGATCTTATTGTGAAGTGCGGGCGGGTTCTCAGACACTACATCATGCCGCGCGCCAATGTGTGGTCATGTGGCACTGTCCGGAAGGACCACAATGAAGTCAGATGTTCATAGACGTCTACGTATACAAAACTGGCCTAGATATGTCAGTTAAGGAAAAAGGAGGGAGCCAGACATGTGATGTCATAAGTGATGTCATCAATGACATTTGTGATGTCATCTTTGATGTCCTGGGTGTTAATCTTAGCAGTGCACGGTGGTGGCATGAGTTATGGTTGCTTAGCTTACCATAACTGGTGAATTTCAGGGTTTTTTTGGTTTTACTTGGAACCATAACATCCCTTTAACACTGAATTTCATGGGTTTTTAATAGCGCAACTTAACCATAACGTCCCTTTAACAAAGTTTTTTTCACTGAATATATATATACAGAATACTGCCTGGCCAAGGATTAATCCCGGCCTTACTCCTTTTTGGACTAAAAAAACATTTGTTCTTTCGCTGCTTACTTACATTTTGTATAAACTCCTTAATCAAATGCAGATCTTCCATTACTCTATCCACTTCATTTAATAGTGATCCAGGTTCACTTTTCAAATTCAGACACACAGTAGATGGGTATTGCCCCACTTTCTTTCAATGCAACCTTTGATCAGTTTACATTTTTTCCCATTTTTACCCCTTAATGGCTGCTGATTCAATCTGCTCATAAAGCAAAGGTTTAAAGCGTTTTGGGTTTTACTATATTTTCCTTCCCTTTCCCACTTACATCCTCTATGTTTTGAGAATTGGCCAAAAAAGTGATTTCCGGGGCTTCGCTTAGAATATCAAAATTATTAATAACTAACACATGTTCTGCTATAATATATGCCCTCCTACCTTGTCATTATCATCATGCTCTTCATGCAATCAACATAAACGTTCGGATTATTGTTCTGCCTGCTCCCTTGATTATGTATATCAGCTGACACTGAATATAATGTCCTGCACATAGGTTGGCTTATCTTTGACATTTCTAAGAAGGATGCATTCTCAGCCACATCATCAAGGTCTCGGTTTGTGGCACTGGAATTATTTGGGCGATTCGGCTTTTCCACCTCAGAAGATTTTTTTATACCAAACCCTGTACATCAATTAAGGATAGAGACGGGCATCACAAGCCCCAAGAATTAAATGGGACACTATAGGACAAAGAAGAAGTGAAACCGGCACAGTCCTGCTGGCTGGATTGCAAATTGTGACCACTGTGTTAAAAACCTGTGAAAAGGAAGTGTGGTAAAGTAGTGACTTAGTGGGATATTCCTGTAATAATAACATGAGCAAAGAAGTGGCTAGGGCCTATTTCCATGTGATTGTGAGCTTCTTTTAACAAGTTTCTGAGTGATGTACCTGAGAGTGTGGTGTGCTTTGAAAACCTCTGGAAGGCAAATGTCCCTTAGAGAAAAGAAAACCCTGACACTATATTATTGTAGTGGTTCAGATTAACTCAAAATCTTCCACCCATCACTTTTTTGGTTTCAGTTTGTCTCCCTATCTGAGAGAGGGTATGCCCAAACGTGGGTTCCTTGCTCTCTGCACCATAGGGAACCAAGCTGCACCTGAATGAGGAGGCCCAAAAAGGTCAAAACTTGCCCGGGGTTACTTGTGTTTCCATGGAGAGGGGACCTAGCCAAGCAGTTTGGGCAGAGCTGCTCCCATTGGTGGCAGTACCTGACTGATTTGCATATGCTGGAACCCTTTTGCAATGGCACAGACGGGCTAAGAAACTGTGGTATGGAAGGTTGCCCAGAGCAATGCCAGTGATTCAGATTAATTCAATATGTTCCCCCCATCACTTTTTTGGTTTCAGTTTGTTTCGCTATGCGAGAGAGGTTTTGCCCAGACGTGGTTCCCTTGCTCACTATGCCATAGGGTACAAAGCTGCACCTCACTGAGGAGGCCCAAGATGGCCGAAACATGTCTGGTGCTCCACGTGTTTCCCTGCAGAGGGGACCAGGCCTAGCAGTTTGGGCAGGGCTGCTCTCATTGGTGGCAGCACCTGAATGATTTACATATGGCTGGACCCCTTTTGAAATGGCGCAGACGGGCTAAATAATTGTGCTGTGTAAGGTTGCCCAGAGCAATGCCAGTGGTTGAAATTAATTCAAAATTTTCCACCCAGCACTTTTTGGTTTCACTCTATTATTTGAACCATACTGACACTGTTAGCTTATATCATTGCCAGGAAGAAATTTCTAGTTAAGACATTGAAAAAAAACCATAGACCCTATAATTGTTCTTTCAACCACTTCCTGTGTTTCCCTTTTTTTAATCAGAAAAAGTGTGAACCTTAATTTAAAGCCTTGGAGTGAAAAAAAAAGATTATTATGGGGCACACTAATTCACACTTTAAGGGCCAATTTTAGAGAACATTTCACTTGAATAACCTCTCTAAGCCAATTGCTAAATATTTTGAGGCCCATGTAATGGTGTTTATGGATCAATGGAAGTGTTGTTTCGTTCTTGTCAATTGAGGAGCGCTTTGTAGTCCAATGAGGAGAGGATCATCCTGTACTTGTATAAGTTGTTCAGTTAATCAGGGTGGTTAGTGTAAATTGCACCAGGGGATATCTATCATTAAAAGAAAATGAACATGGTTGAAGGTGCTATCAGCCAAACCGAAATGAGGCTATAGGTGCATGTATTTGAAATCTTTGTTGACATCCCTGTTGCCAGATCTCAGTAATCCAAGCACCTCTATCTCATCAGCAATAAAATCATTAAACCGCACAAAAGGAACCGCAAACTCAACAAGGGAATACTCTTTACAGTCTATTCAACTTCTGCAGCTTTCACATTTTGTAATTAAAACAAATACATTATTTGTTCTTAAAAGTACTATTGACAGTTTACTGAACCCAAATTGTAATCCTACTTTTTGGATCATAATACGAGGTGAATTGGACATGGATCGTATAGCTCAGTGGTAAGACACTGGCCTTTAAAGCAAAGCAAAACCTTCTTAGAGTCCAGCTTGTTTTGATCAATAGAGAAACCTTTTGTGAATTAACTGATACGCATATTGGAAGAAAAAGATGCATATTTAGGCATGCAATAAACTATGTTGAAAATGTGTGAGATATTTTGAAGAAATTTGAAGTTAGCAATTTGCCATATTTCTACTTAAATGTAAAATATTTTGCTTATCTTTCATAATTTGCAAAATGTTTGATTGTCTCCAATTCTCTTTAACTGGTGAAACTGATTTACTCCCACTGTCTGCTTCTTAAGCTATCCAAAGTCACATAAAATGTATGGAGCGGCCTCACTAATTTTTACACATAAATTCCCTTTCCATCCCTTATAGGAATCGCCTTTAGCCAAGGCAGTAAATGGAAGGAGCTCCGCCGGTTCACCCTTTCTGGCCTGACACAGTTTGGAATGGGGAAGAGAAGCATCGAGGAACGAATCCAGGAGGAGGTCCAGTACTTGGTCCAATGTTTCCAAGACACGGACGGTAGGTAGAGAAGGGAAAGAGCTTTGATGAAGATAAATTATGTGCACAGAAACCTATTATCATATCTATATCCATGGGGGAGGAACGATAGCTCAGGGGCAACACGTTTGTCTTGGAAGCAAGATAACACATTGGGCCTCATTACACGGTAGGCGGTGAGCCATGGCGCTATTAGCGCCATGGCTCATGCCGGTAAAATACCGGCACCGCCTTGGCGGAAAGGGGATTTACCGCCCCATTCCAAGGTTGGAGGGGCGGTAAATCCCCTTTCCGCCATTGCCCTTCCCCATTCCCATTTCTGCCCCATAGGGCTCTATGGGACTGGGGAAGGCGCTAATTACGGCACCGCAATTTTGCGGTGCCGTAATTAGCTCCGAGGTCCCTTAGCGGGTTGGATTTTAACGCCGTTGCCATTAACGGTGACCGTTAACCCTTACCGCCGTCCGTGTAATGAGGCCCATTGAATCCCGATCTAGCACATACAAACCACTTGTTGGTTTTAGCGTGTTATAAAAGAACAATTTTAATTATTATAATCCACCAAACCTGAGGCTCAGTGATCTGATTTCACTGTTCTTCCCATATATCCATTGACTACTATTGCCCTCCACTGTTGTTAGATCCCCACTACCTTGTTTCTCTGCTCCCTAACTTTGTTCTTCCCCCTATGATTGTAAAGTGTTCCATTGCTTCCCAGAACTAAGTCTGTGCTCAATAAATCCCCTAATAAAAATTATAATAATAACATGAATGAATTTGTATTCCTCCGAGATACTGGGCTGCTTGCTTTACAAAGAAAATGTTTGATAAGTGAAGGTCATGTGCATCTTTCAAAACTTAAAAGCAGATGTCTCTTTTTGAAAAATGATTTATTTGAATCAAATAAATGATTTTTACAAAACTTTTCTATGGCTCCGATAAATGTCTTTCAATTTGTTTTATGGTTAACTGGGGTTTTTGGCCGAATATCGTCCCTTTCTCATTTCTCCACTTTCGAGAAGAAGTCTCTACGTAGGGTAATGTAGGGGAGGCAAGGCTTTAGCGTTGTTCTTGTTGTTCAATTTAGCAGCTTCCAGAGCTTAGGAAGACTTTTTCAGTTGGATCATCACATGTTGGAGTATTTTTGACGTTGCCATAAGCGACGTTGGTTTATCACCGCTAATCATCCGAGACCACCAACAATATTCAGACTCCAACGCAGGATCTACCGCAAAATATTGCATGCAATATGTCCTGATTTTTTTCGTTTCCGTGCATCTGAGGAGAAGATGGTGGACTGTTTCCTTTTCGTTTGCCTTTCGACAAAGTCTGCAGTCACTTCAGTCTGATAATCCTCTGATGGCTTTAATTTCATTCGTTGGAAGAAGGTTGAGCATCGCTCTTAAAGGCAGTTTCTGGTTTGCCTAGTGGGGAATTGTTTAATATAGTCCTGAAGTTTGTCAATTTCTTTATGTTTGGGGGCAGATGGAGAGTTAGTTTGTTTTCAGAGGCTTTTGACAGAGTCTGAATCGAATCTAGTGCTTAAATTTTCCTCTGAATCTTTGTCGGATTTAGAAGCAGTTCCTCCTCGTCGCTCTCAATTTATTTCAAGAGGGCAAGTATGTCTTTCCTCCAGATTTGTAGCGTCTTGTTTGTGTCTGCTGCCAGCTCACTTTTTATTAATTTGTAGAGCAGTGGGCTCGTGGGTAGCAGGCATTTTCTGTATAATCTCAAAGAGTTGCAGTTCATAGTCCCTTGTAAGTACAGGAGGCTCAGTTCTCTATGGATCGAGGCTACTGATGTTGAGATAAGTAAACCAAGAACTGTTCTACAATAGTATGCTTCCAGTTTCAGCCATATTTCAGTCGGTAGCAGTAACATGGCTTCCGCTTCATAAGTTATTGATGGAACTACTTTCATTTTGTAAAAAAATTATGGCTGGGATTATTGAGAATCGGCCAAATATTTGGTCGATTGCTTTGCCTTGGGTTGCCAGTTTCCTGATTTTTGAACGGAGGGATTCTTGCATGGCTATTCTTTCTTGGAACTATCCAATATTATGCCCAGGTATTTGAAGCTTTGTACTTTTTCAATCTCTGACAATTGGTAATACCACTTGGTCTTATCTGGTTTCTTAGCTGTTCTTTCTAGGATTACTATTTTCGTTTTTTCCTTGTTTACTTCCAAGTTGTTATTAGTTACATATGACGAAAGGTTGTCAAGTTGACGTTGTAATCCTACTGGCATCTGGCCAATTAAGATTAGATCGTCAGCATAGAGTAACATGCTAATTCTTTGTTGGCCTAGCTTCGGTGGAAAAGAACTAACTGAGGCTTCTGATGACTGATAGTCTCCAAGGTAGGCCAGGAAGATTGAGGGGGCCTATATGCAGATGTTTTTAAGGCAGGCAAGTCCATCCATATTGAGGAGAAGGGAAGAAGAGTAATCCCAATATTGGGAACAGGTGGGAAGAAGGGTAGGTGGAGAATTGCTTGCAGCTCCATGGGAATTAAATGGGTTTACAGACTGCGGGAGTCCCAGACACGTTATTGTTATTGTTTATTTCTACAGCGCTTTTTCCTAAGCACGTTGCAATAATGAATGTATCGGTACCGTTTTAAGAAATAGTGAACATATATAACAGATAATATATAACCTGCCATTCAGAATTTGACAAGTAATACTACCAGTGCCAGCTATACCATATTCACATTGGCAACGTCAAGGATGCAGCGACTGCATCAAAAACAATTACTTAAGCATTCATTCTTTTTTACTACTTGCACATTGCATACAACAGAGGAAAGAGAAGAACAGAGTAAGAACAAAAGTAACCAAAGCAGGAAGAAAATGCAATTATGATCCAGGATGACAGAGTAATTAACGTTTGGCAAACCTGCACGTTGCAGGACAAATTAAATTAAAAAACACAGCATGGATGCGAAATAAAGTGTAACAGTCTGAGATGGGGAAGGGAGCCTAGGGACACTCCTTGGCTATAGCCTAAAAGGGAAGTAAACGAAGAGGCACATTTAATACTGGAACCCCCCATGCTATGTCAGGGCCAGAAAAACATGTTACATTTTAACTGAAATAAAAACATAAAATCTGTATCAAATAATTAAAAGTATGCTTTGCACATGTATTTCAACAAACACCAAAATATTTGCTGCCCCTCCATCTCCTCTTACTCCTGTTCAGCTTCCACCTTTTCTTTTCCCATCGCTGTCCGTAGACGTCCAGAAAGTGATGTCACAGTTAGGTGGTTTTTGGAATTCAAACAATGGAGGCAGATCAATAGGAGCACTGTATTGGTTTGGGACTGTACGTAATTAGATACATACAACCATCTGGCACATGTTCAGACTATTTCAAATAAAGTGGACACCAAAGAGTCTGTGCTAATGGGTCAATTTCCAGTAATTGAGACACCAATGTGTTTCTGGTCTAGAAATTCGAGATCCGCAATGTCTATGCATTCATGGTGCAGAAAACCCTGATGGATGGCCTCAATCAAGGAATAGGGCAGAAACATGTTAGTGCAGATGATCAAATAGTAGATATTGTGCAAGAGAATAGATTCTCGGTTTTCAGAATGTTTGACGCAAGTGAAATCAATCATGACCATAAAATAGAATAAATATGGTATCATGCAGACATGCAGCTTTAATAATTTTGCTTGTTCAGTATTTGGTGTGTGAAAGCTCATTGTTATTTGGCCAGGCATTGTATATGTTATGGAAGGTGGCCCCCACACTTGCAAACTGGGCTCGGTAAATGAGTAAATGGGGAAAGTAAGATCCTAATTAGAAAATCTCATGTAAGGTAATCACTTGAGATTGGTTTAGTTGATGATGAGCACTCTTGCAATCTTCACATGGACATCTGACACAGGGTCTGACAAGGATTTTCATGATTACCCAGTTACACAATTTTTTTATTTCATAAGGCTATCCTTGCATTACAGACAGTAAACGGTGTGCAATAGCAGCCATAGCTGTAAAGTAAGGAGATTAATTACAAGAAGAGTGGGCCAATGACATTTTCATATGTATTGAACAGTTGGGTTTCAAGTACAGTTCTATCAATGCATCCATCTAAAAATTTTAGACCACATTTTGCCCCTCCGTAATCTCCTTCAATTGCTCCTCTAACACTTTATTGTGTTCCTTCGTCTACTGCCTGCAGCCATTATCCTAAAACTGCAACAGCTTCTCAATTGCTGTTGCCACCTGCCCCATGGCCATCATCCACACGATAAGGCACCAAGCTGCTGTTTCCACCTCCTCCTTCCATATCAGTTGGCGAGCACTCCCAATGAATCCATGCTGCTGTGTGCCTTCACCCTCTCCGCCACCTCCTAAATCTGTTGTTATGAAATACTTGGTGCCCCGCCATCTTGTCAAAAGATATGATAACAGAAATGATCCTCTCCAAAGCCGATCTCTTCTATATCTCAGAGAAGGTGTCAGCCCAAGTCTCAATTAGATGTGCATGCATATATGTCCACATGTGACCCAAGACTCAGCTCCTTCTCGTTGTACGAAAATCATAATTCTTTGTAAGTGATGCACTATGCATGTTTTTATCCTTTGCTAACAAAACTCTCACAAAAATCACAATAGGGAAGAAAATAACCACAACCGTATGTTTACTGTGACTAATGAAAAGGACTGACAAAGGTTTTTGCAAAAGATCTCTTTTATGTTTTTTAAATGTTTTGGGTGGAGGGAAGAAGCTTAAGGGAAAGAAGATCAAAACAATTTCCAAAGGTTTTCACAGCAGATATTTGTCTTTTTTGTTAGTAGTTGCCAAAAGCAGAGTAAAAATGTAAAGGATGTCCCAAAACCTGCACAACAGGAAATACAATGTCACACACAGGGAATCCGATGTCTAAAAGAAACCAACAGCTGATATGAAATGACTAACGCACAGGATCTCCTTCTCTCTCATAGTATGAATCAAGCCTGTTCCCCCCTTTAACAGCCACACACAACCCACACAGAAAATGAAAGTGAGCTGGGCCTTTGATATGGCCTTCAGAATCCCAGTAGACTTGTGGTCTCTGCTAGGCTCAGTTAACCTCTCATAGATCTTCTTGCCAAACTTGAGTCAGCAGCTGAACTTAAAAGCGATTTTGAGCAGCTGGGGAATCTCATGGGAACTCTGAAGTCTGTTGAATCCCGGACATGGGATTTGGTTTGAATTGCGATTTCCATGAGAAGGAAGTTTGACAAACACTACTCACAAGTATTCACCATCAAAATAATATGCCCCTTTAAACCTACAGCAGTTTGGGAGGCTCCAATACCTCAGTGAGTTTTGCAAATGTTTATATTAACATCGTACTAGCAGAAGCTTCCAAGTATTGGTTTATGGCTGCAATCTAAATGCCTTACTAGAGTAATTCAACAATCTGTTTTGAGCTGGACAATGGCACAATTATTTAGTGTGAAACCAGTGACGTGCATTTTTTTTCCTCTACCCCAGAATCCCCTTCCATTGCTTTGCCCAGTATGTGCCAGTCTTGTTTTGCTCTCAGGGTCATGTTTCTGCTGCCACAAGCCAAGGCAATGCACCTAGGATAGAGATGGGTCTACTTCATTCCGTATCATGGGAATGGAATTGAGAAGGTGGCAAACCCGGTGTGGAAAAGGTTTAATGAAAGCAGTAGTATTGACCACATGAGTAGGCAAATAGCTGAGGGGTCGCAGCTGACATCAATAGTAACCACTCCTACATGTGTTCACTGTTTTTGGCGATGACCAATAGCAGATGGAATGGATTCGAACATTTCCTGAATAAAAGAGCTATCTGCAAATGTAAGACAAATAAGGACAGGCTCACGTTGCCTGTCAACTTCTGTTGATGAGGCCACACTTTGTTGGTGAGTCTGCAAGTATTTTCCATTTCTCTCCAGAAATAATCCTAATGATTGGACCACAAATAGTCCCTTTATTTTTCATTTGTTATTTTTAGTTCTTCTCAGAGTGGGCTCGGGTTTGTACCTGCTCTGATTCTTCATGCAGTTTCCCCCCCATGCTTTTGCCTTTCACCTTCATCTTCCTGGTTTGATTGGGGATTGCTGTTTTGCAATCGCACCTGAGCAATGCCGGCTCTTGGGTTCATCGCTAAATCTGGCCCTGGACAGCATAAGTGGTGACATTTTTATGTCTAACCTTTGGAATATGAAATTGAAAAGAGGCACAAAAAGCCTTTGTCGCCTCTTTCACTCTGTTTACTTGAGTTGAGGAGAAAGCAGATTCTAAACTTCACTGATGCAGCCATAGGAGAACATAGGACTTGTATCTGAACAAACAAGCAATGTCTCTGCCTTTATCTAATATCTGACCCTCCATCAGGCCAATAGGAAGACGCCATTCAATGAATCAAGGTGTTAGCCTGCCCTTGAAAGTGACTAAGGCCATTCAATAGATCTGAAAAGGACTCCCTGTGCAGAAAAGGGGTCATCACATGACAGGTTCATGCAATTACAAGCACATGATAAACCCATAGAACAGAAAACTGAACTGAAGTTGCCTTAGCCACATCAGGAAATACACATGTGGAGAATAGAGGTGCTGGAGAGGGGGACACAACTGATGTAGTTCAAACAGTATCATTGACACCGACCACAATTACAGTCCTTTTTTACAAATGTCAATTACATTTCCTAAACTGGTCACAACAATTTGCGACAGGCTCTGTGAAAGATTTGTTCATGTTATCCTATTACATGTATCTTACACATGTTGCCCTCCTCCTTAGTAGACAAAAATAGATATTTTATTTCAGTGTGCTGTCACTCCCTCAGAAAAGTCCAATTTTAATGATCTACCTCTGCTAGATCCTACTTCAATTTTATATATCATTACAAAGGAGTATGGGAGCCCCTCTACTGAGAATTAACATTGGTCAAATACCCTGTACCATGGAATTCCTTCCACTCAGGAATCGTCTTCAACCACTTGTTGAGCTCACTGCACGCTTCACAGAGGAGAAATATCTATTTGCATATCAGTCTTTGTCCCACCCACTTGAGCAGTCCAGCACCAAAATGCTAGGGAAATCTCCTCTGAATAAGAGTACCATCTGCAACCCAGACACATTTTTCAGTCTTTATATATCGCTTCAACTTAATCCCATATCAAAGTTCTTCCTCTTAGGCAACTAAATCCACTTTCAATGTTCTATTACCCTCTCAACTACTCTAGCAAACTCCATCCTCTGCCCAACAAAATGAGCATCTGCTCCCGCTGCACATGACTTATTAAAAAGCCTTGAAGAAAGCTAAGGACAGTTATTGTTGGTGCAATTGCTCAAAATGTGAGTGATTCAGAATTCTTTAGCTGAATACATTCCTTGTGTTTACCAACTAATGATGCTTTGGTTTGGAGCTCAGCAGCCACAGTAATCCGCACATTTGCTAGTTAAAGCAGTGGCGGAAAAAGTGAAGAGAGTTATTGGGTCCACCTTGCGCTACATTTTAGTATGATAGCCATTGTAATGGGGTGCCTTAATCCATGCTTGAATTAGGCTCGACCAGAAATCTTTATTTAGGCTGCCTGATGCAGATTAGAATCCCAAGAGAATTCATGTACCCTTTCCTCCTTCTAAACATGCAGTTAACTTGGGCAATACCACCACTGCTTAGAAGTGGATGGAATCTGCCATCAAGCACCACATATCAATATACTATTTTTACAAACAAATCATTATGTTTAATCACCAGACAATGGTGACTTTCGATTGAATCGTCACATTTTCACAGACAGTATTTTGTTTTTCTGACTGCTTATAGTTTTATTTGCTGTCTTTAGGATCACCATTTAATCCAGAATTCCTTTTGAGTCGATCAGTCTGCAACATCATCAGTTTCATCCTCTTTGGGGACCGTTTTGACTATGAAGATGAAGACTTGGTGGTGATAACTGAATCTGTAAAAAACATTTTTGAGACTACGAGCTCCACTTGTGGGATGGTGAGTCAATGAATACAGTGTACACAATCAATCTTCTTGTCTTGCGATTGCCCAGCATTCATAATTCTCCCAATTTGGCTCAATTAATACCTTACCCTGCCTACATGTAAAACAATATTTACAATACTTTCTCCTCATATCCTTCAATGATTTTCCTACAAATGTTTAATAGTTATTTTCCACCATGTCCACACATTAAGCACTCCATTTGGTCATGCCTGAACCTCAGACTAGTAGGATATCTATGACCAGCAACACATCTTGCAACTTGCAGACCAAGTTGCACCAGGGGCCGTTGGTGGCCACATGGTATGTGTTTGTTGGGATCCAGTGCCCTTATCACCAGCTTGGTGGCATTGGGTTGTGACACAGTCCTGAAATTAATGAATGCAGATTACTTCTTTATTCATGCACAGGATCTATTTAGTGATAGAAATGGGATTGGATTTTCTCTCCATATTCAGCTGTCTGCTGACTTGGAATGTTTCTGTTTTTGGATGGCTGCTGTGGAAAATGTTGTTTGTACTTACTGTTCCTAATAAAGCAGCTCATTATCTGTGAGTTGTTGCTGGAGCATTTCCTCTTCTGTCATTCTTGATACAGACATTTATACTGTTGGCTATACCGTCAATCCAAATTTGGCCAATCCTTTCCAACTGTGGTTCTATTCTTTTGATTGTACATGCGACACTACGGTAGAAGAAGCTGGACTTGTTGCTGTTCTTACTCATAACAGATGGAGACATTGGAGAGTCTAGGGATTTCCACTGTCCAGAGAATGTGGTGGCAGGGGTGTGGGTGGTCGTGATGCTACTGGGGCTGCTCTGCTTTGGGTTCGGGAAAGAAGGCATTTTCCCAGTTCCTTTTCAGTGATGTTGTACGCAAGATGCATTCTTCTCATGTGTCACAATTTGATCCAGCATCCATGTTTTGGATTTTGCCATATCACCCTCTGAAAAAAGCAGAAAAAATTGAGATCTGTAGCATGGGTTTAAAATTGCGGCATTGATGAACTCCTCAGAGACAACAAAGTTTGTGCTGAGCCTGGCATTTGTTTCTATTGGCCAGAACCGGGGCTTCAAAGTATTCTGTTTCCCTCATTTCCCCCCTCCCCCATGGAATGTATCTGATGTTTGAGCAGGTGAACAAGAAGATCACATTGCTGTTGTTGAGTTATCATTGATGACAGCCTGGATAGCAGATACAAAAGGCATTCAAAGCTGAATGAACCCTAATGTCAAAGCTTTTTATGCCCCAGCTCACCTTTGTGTTGCATCACATACTCGTTGGCAGCTTTGTAAGGTTTGAAGAGAAGCATATTGTAGGGTAGAATTCAATTGAGTGGAGTCCTCCTCCTTGAAATGGGATAAGACGTGTAGTTTGCAATCTTCGTATGGTCTTCTGGACTTTGACCGAATGGATGAAATTTCTCAAATGTTGCGACATATATCCATTAGGTTTGTATCATTTTCAGGAGGTTGCTATGTTTCTTTTGAACGCGGATGTTTGCCTAGCATTTTGGTGGTGCACTGCCATTGTGGAAGGGATAAAGACTGATATGCAATTGGATATTTCCCATCTGTGAAAGGTACAGTGAGCTAAAACGTGGTTTTAGACCCTCCCAAGTGGGCAACTTTCCATCACACATGTTATTTACAGTGGTCAATGTGTATGAAAAGAAGTAGTGGAAGTAGGTTCCCTGCTGGCCTGCCTCTGCTCTCCACAAACCCCATTGCCACACCACCTCTGATGCACAATCCAAACCCCCAAACAAACACACCTGCTGTTTAAGGGAATGTTCAGTGCAGTGCACTGAATTGCACGTTTCAACTTCTTCCTACACTTTTAACTTGAAACAAAGCCATTCCCGAATGACTTCTTTTTAAAATCAAAATATAGGAACAGTAAAACTTACCAAAAATAAAGTAGAGGAGTACCGCTCCCGCCCACTTCGACCACGGGTTATTTTTTTGTTCTCAGTAGAGGGCTCCCAGACCTTTTTGTGCATATTGAGGAACTTTGGGTTTTACCCTAAATTACCCTGGGTAATCCAGGCGTAGACCCCTTGCTCACTGTGTTTAGAGAGGCACAGCTTCACCTCACTGATGAGGCCTGAATAGGCCAAAGCACATGTCTGGGGTTGCTGTTGGTACTCATGTTCAGAGAAGAATTGCCTAGCATTTTGGTGCTGGACTGCCCTTGTGGGTGGGAGAAAGACTGATATGCAAATGGATATTTCTCCTCTATGAAAGATACAGTGAGCTAAAACGTGGTTGTAGACCCTCCCGATTGGGAACCTTCCCATAGAACAGGTGATTTGGCCATGTTCGTTCTTGGTAGAGGGGTTCCCAGACCTTTTTGTGCATACATCATATTGAGACTGTGAATTAGGGGTTTCCTTGGATAACAGGAGGTCAACTGTGTGTAAAGAAAATCACCCCCCCGCCCCCACTTTCATCGAGATCCCGCCAGAAGTGTGTTCATCCTAATCTAGTCTGCCAGAGGCTCACTGATCAATTCAAACAGCAGGGGCAAAGGCGGACGGACACACCTGTCCAATATTCCTAACTAAGGAGAAGCCCTTCAAACTTTTTCATTAACTTGTCATCTTGCGTTTGATGCGGAATTAATGCAGCTCCTTCCAACCAGAGAATATATGGCCAATGAAATGAATGTTGAGATTGGAGGCCCTCAAGTGGTGCTGGTCCTCTACTCTGAAAAACCACTTGATTCCATTAAATGACTGTACGCCTCGAATATGTCCGCAAGAACCATGGCAACATTTTGGTTTGAAAATGAATTAATGAAGCACATTCCTCTGGGAGTTCCCACCTTTTGTGTGACCAATATAATATAATTTCTTAGAAGTCTCAATTTTCACTGCATTCTTCCAACTTGAGTCTCCTGTGGCCCAATCCTTCGTTTGCATGTTATAGAGCTCTGCAGAAGCCCTTTGGGGCCTAATGCGTTTTTCAAACACACTCCCTGCCACCACTGTCGCAACTTCCTCATATGTTAACTGTTTTGCAGGAGTTCCCATTGCTCAATGGATAATCATGCATAGGAGGCTCTTTCATGAAGTCCCACAATTCTAGTTTTGTTCTTTCGGACTGTGCAATATAAAGCAGCTTACTGTATTTTCATTATAGTCTATTTGGGGGGATACCATCGTCACCCTTAGATTAAACCACTTTTCTTAAGTCTGCCTCTCTCCTCGCTAGTCAATCTTACACCTTCCCAGTTTTGAAAAGATTCTTATAAATCTAAAATTATACCCCCAGCTATATATCTTATACCACAACTAGCATTCCCCATCCCATTCATTTTTCTGACCACGTTGCCCTTTCTCTCATCTCACCTCCTTTCACACTGTTCCCCCACCTCTCCCATCTACCTTCTATCAACTTGATCTTCGTTCATTCAACTTCCCCTCTTTTTGTACTCTAGCCACTCTTCCCTAAAGTGACTTACCACCTTTTCCTCTCTTCCACCTGACAATGCCATGTACCTTCCTTAACACTTCCATTCTCTGTAACCTAGATCTCATTCACCCTTCTCGACCCTTATTTCCTTCTTGCATACCCCTACAGCCCTGGCTTGCTCCCACTGCCCTCTATTCCATTCTTCACATGGCAATACAGCAAATGAAGAAATCTCAATCTTCTTCTGATCTTACTACTCTGTCCTCCTTACACTTGTCCTAAATGACATCCAAGAAAGGCTATTTTTCTGTGCCTAATCTTTCTCTCTCTCATAACCCTTGTTGTCTTTTCCAACTATTCTGCAATATTCTTTCTCCTCGCCCTACAGATCACGCTGTCTTATCTCCTCTCTCTCCTTCTGATTTTGCCAAATATTTCCCTTCTAAAGTTGCTTCTATCCAGTCCTATTTTCCCACTATTATCCCTTCTTTCTCTACCTTTCTTGCTCCTCCCCTCACTCACTCTACACCTTCTACCCATTAACGTACCTTGATAATACTGCCTTTCTTTCTCGCACCTATTCAACTGTTTCTCTCTTGATTCACTCCCTTGCTACGTTATGCGTCAAGTGTACCCTCAACTCATTCCCTATCTCACCTGTCCCATTAACGTTTCTTTTTCTATCTCTTGTTTCCCATCCTTTTTCAAACATGTCATTATCATACCCATTCTGAAAAAAACATTCTCTCAACCCTTCTATCCCTGTTAACTTCTGTCCCATTTCTCTTTTGTATTTGTATTTGTATTTGTTTTATTTGTAACGTGCACCTTCAGGCCCAGAGGTATCCGGGTGCAACTTTAGACATGGTTACATATGCATACATATATTCAGCTTTTAAGATCTTTACTTTTTAAGAGCTCAATTGACTCCTAGGTTTCATTTTATCTAACTTTTTATTGTGTTCTTCCTCCCCTTCAGTCTGGCTTCTGCTCTTTTCCTCCCAATGAGGCCACTCTTCTTCATATGTCTAATGCTCTGCTCTCTGGCCGGCATTCGAAACTCTGTCCTCATTCTTCTGGATCTTTCCGATGCATTTGACACTGTTGATCGCTCTTTCCTACTGTCCTCTCTCACCTTACTTTGGTCCTCTGACCCTATCCTTAAATGGATTTACTCTTATCTTTCTAACTAATCATTCTTATTTTGTATACTAAAATTGTGGGGAGTGACAAACTTTTGGACTGGAAAGGCGCTGGTTGGATTTGATAGTCCAGTATTTGTTTGTAGGTAGTTTGCACAAGAAAATAGATGGTCCAGGTTGTTGGTGTGTTAAACATGAGATTTATAGGTTTATTCCTTGTTATAATCAGCACCAATGAAAGACATCATTGGATGTAAATGTAATATTCATTATTTTGTATACTAGTCTGGACCCATTTCATCCTCATATCCACTTCTCAACGGAGTTCCACAAGATTCCATACTTAGCCTTTTCTCTCTTTGATCATATATTTTCCTATAACCTATCCTATAGTTTCTATGCTGACGACACGCACATCTTTTTCTCCTTCTCCTCATATACTGATTTGCTACATTATACTGCCCGAAACTGACTCTATGCCATGCAGCTCTTGATGCCCTCCCATGTTGCTCATCTTCACCCCTCTAGGATTGAGATTCTCTTCTTTCCTGCTAGCATCCTAAGACTCCCCATCTCTCCTCCTTCCCCTCCATCCTCCCTTTATCCCTCCACCTCTCTACGTCTGCTTGCAACTTAGGTTTTACTGTTTATTCCTTTCTTTCTTTATCTCAAACACTGCCCAATCTTAACGGTTCCATTTATTTAACATCCACTGTGCCTTCCTGTATCTATCTTTTCATGCTACTAAGCTTTTGATCACTTATCTTGTATTGGATTATTGCTCAGTCCTTCCATTTGCTCTTCTTGCTTCCCATCTTGCTCCCCTCCATTCTGTCTATAAGTCATCTATTTGTCTTTTATTCTCACTTCCCTTATATGTTTCCATTACCTCTTCTCTGTCATCTATATCTCTTCTTCCTTTTGACACACAAATTCTTTTTCACTTCATCTTGGTTGGCTTCAACTTGTTAAGACGGCCTGGGATGTCCCCAAAATTGCTCAAGGGTTCTGGTGTTAATAACAGTTTTTTATTGATTTTCCAAACAATAAAGGTACAAAACAATCTCCAGTGATGCACAAACAATATACCTGCCACTGTTTGTTGACTGATCCTGTCACACGGCCCCCATGCTGTTACCCCCCTTTGCAGAACACAATTCTCAAGATCCTCTTGGGGTACCACCCACTACCACTGTCTGCTGCCCCCTCCCTCTTCCCATCAACTACTGAACCCTCTCTAACCCAAAACCTCAGGTCCCATCGAGCCATTTCCCACACATTTGATCATGTTTCCAGGGGCAACCCCTGTCTATGCACACTCGCCGTTATAGATCACAGAAGTGGTCCATTCCTTCTTGCCATGAGAGGATACCAGGGGCCACAGAGCTACCCCGACAAGTGTCTCTTTTGGCCATCTTCAATGCTGTCTTAATCAAGCACAGCTCTTTGCAGGAAAAGTCTGAGCCCCTCCGCACATACAACAAATACAACTTCAGGCAGTACGTCGCTGGTTTCCCCAGGACCTTTGATGATGCTTCTCAAACCGTTACCCAGATACCCTGTATCCATGGGCAGGCCCATATAGTGTGAATGAAGGTGCCCTCATCTGTACTATATCTCAATCAGTGGGTTCCTCACCCTCCCCATTCTATGAAGCTGAACCCTGGTGTAGAATAACCTACGTAGTATTTTGAACTGAGAAAGCCGTAGTCTGCTGGACAACCCAGCCTCCCTTGCCAAATCCAGTGCCCAGACCCAGTCCTCCTACTCTATGCCCCCCAGGTCCCTTTCCCAATGATCCTTCAACTTGCTCAGGGGCGCAGTGGAAAAATTGTTGATCACTTGGTAGAGTGTTGTAACTACCTTTCCCGGTAGTTTCCCCTCTAGCAGGTTGGCCTCCAGCGGTGAGCACTCATGGAGGTCCCATTCTGCCCTACCGTCATGGCTTATGGCATTTTGCAGTTGTGTGTAGGTAAAGCAATCACTATCACGCACCCCGTTAGAAGCTTGTAAGTTTTTCAAGGAGGCCAAGTGTTTCTGCTCTGAGCTGCGTCAATTGTTGTACCACTGCTGTGACCCACTTCATGGAGGTCTCTATTACCCCAGAAGTAAGCCTCCATCATCACCACTTCACGCCACCCCATTCCGGTGAGGGCTATGGACCACGCCTCAACAGTACGGCGACCCGACAGTGGCAGTGTGACCTTTTCGTGATACCTGTATAGCATTAGCGCTGGCAGGTATTTCCCCATCATGCGTTTTTCCAACTAGATATGGGAAGTGTCCCGGTCGTCATATACACATTTTTTCAAGGCCACCAGTTGGGATGCCCAATAGTATTTCCTGATGTCCAGGAGCCCCAGAAGCCCCTCGCACACCGACCAGACGAGTGTGGACAGTGCAACTCTCAGAGCGTTCTTGCCCCAAATCGTGTCCCTTTGGAGTCCCTCGATAACTCGAAAAACCCTTGGTGGAATCCACAGAGTGTTCTGGAGGACATAGAGCAACCTGAGGAGTGTCAACTTAACATTTTAAACATATTAGCACGCTAAAGCAGCGAGACCGGCAGGGTGTTCCAATGTTGGACTTCGGCCCTGGCACTAATAAAATTGGGTCTAAGTTATTCTGGAGGAAGTCATGCTCCTCTGTGCTGATTGTTATCCCCAGATACCTGACCACCCCCTATACCCATGCATGGGGGCTCCCCACCAGCATGACCTCCATCGCTCCCTTCACTGGCAACAACTCTGACTTGTCCTAGTTGATATGCAGGCCAATGTATTCCCCAAAATCCCTAAACAGCTCCATCACCACTGAGACAGAGACTCTGGGCTCATCCAGGTAAACCAGAATATCGTCCACATAAAGGGACACCCGGTCTTCTCTCCGCTCTGACCATCTAAAAGCCTTGATCCTGGGATCTGTCCAATTCTTCACAGCTGGGGGTTCTACAGCCAATAAAAAAATAGGGGGAAAGTCGGCACCCCTGCCTGTACCCCACTTAAGCAGGAACTCTCTGGAAAATGCCCTGTTCACCCTGACTCTCGCCATGGTGGGCAACAGTTTCACCCAGCTCTGAAAATGAGGGCCAAAACCCATTCTGTTAAACACTGCCAACAGGAATCCCCCTTGCACCGAGTCAAACACATTTTCCGAGTTGAGGGTGATAAGGGATTGCAGTCCGTCCAAGGTGGCTGCCATACCTAAAGTGTTCTGCACCCTATTCAAGTTCGTCCATGTAGCCTGTTTTGACAGGAAGCCAAATTGGTCGGTATGACTCAAACTGAACAAACCCCCCAGGAGCCTATTAGCCAACATCTTCACCAATATATTTACTTCCCCATTTAGCAGAGATCTGGATCTGTATACACTGCAACTGTCTGGGGGCTTCCCTTTCTTATGAATGATGACTATTCTGGCTTGGCGTAAGTCCCACGACAGTTGCCCTGCCTCCAGGCTGTCAAGAAACATCCCTCCCATTGCCTCTCTTACTTTCTGCCCTGCCTCCTTCCATAATTCTAGGGGAAAGCTATTAGGTTGGGGGTCAATCCAAACACAATAACACAAAATAGACAACATGCAAGTTAAAACCCAGCTTTTGTTGACATCAAAATAAAGCAGGGATAGCCTACAAGCATACAAGTCTTGAAGCGCTCGACATGTTTCTCAAAGACAACAGCTTTAAAGGCGATCTTGCATCATAATTAGCATCACAAACTAGCAAAACATACAGGGTGAAGGGATTGGTTAAGGATATTGACTTCATATACACTCATATGCATTGTATAAGGGTTAAACTTCTGATTAGGTAACATCAATCTGATGCTTCCTCCCGAGACAACCTCTAAATTGATAACAATAAAAAGACGTCACTTCTACAATGTATTTTTGGTTAGTCTAATGTGTACTGGGCGGCTTGACTTTGGGGGTTCTGATTGGTTGACTTCATACTAGCTGACAACTGACAGGTCGGCAAGACATGAGCCAGACAAGAGTAGGGGGAGAGAGGTCCAGGGACAGTTCTCCTTTCAATTAAAAAAGATACCATCCCTTATTTCTAGGCCATGAGCCAGAGCAATTTCTTTGTATTTGGCCTTGTACAGCGTCTTGTGTCTCAGAATATGTTTAGTGTCTTTGCTAATGAATAGACGGCATTCTTCAATTATGGGTCACATGTGATGAGACCGTATTTGGAATTATTTCACCCTGCATTTATTCAGATTTTAGCTAGTCTTATCGTTCCTTTTATCACTGGGGACACTCTTGATTTATTAATTATTGGGTCTTCTTGGATTCATGATTCGCTCACACCTGGCTAACAATGGTTGGTTGTGCTTCTTCCAAACTCTAATTATATGGGAGTATTATTCTTACCATCTGAATAATTATCTTGTGCCTTTTCTGCAGTGTTGGGACCCTCCCTGAGTTCTCAGTAACCTTGTCTTAGGTTGCTAGCTACCATCTCAGCTCTGCACAGATCTGTATTTCTATGATTTAAGAATCTTAAATTCTTGTGAAGTCTTGAGACCATTTATTAACTTGGAAACGTGCTTTGGCTTCCATTTTAGAAAATATGGCTACCCATTACTATTGTGTTTCTATGTTAGTGAGCTATATTTGATTGTTGTTCAAGTTGCATTCATCTTATATGTTGCCTGTTCTAGTATTCTTCATGTACTTATGGATGCCTTGTTAGTATTCTTCGGTGTCCTGTCAATTGGTCGACTGCAATTTGGTCGACTGCAATTTGGTCGACACCATTTGGTCGAATGCCAAATGGTCGAATTTTTTTTTTTAATTTATATATATTTTTTGTGGGTTTTCGTGTGGGGAAAGAAAAAAAAAAGAAAAAAAAGGGGGTTGGGGGGGGGACCACCCCAAAAAAAAAAAAAGGGTTAAAAAAAAAAAAAATTCGACCAAATGGTGTCGACCAATTGTCCTGTCGACCAAATGTTTTCGACCAATTGACTGGTAACCGTATTCTTCATGTATAAATGCACATTTGATCAAGTGAGTGGTTTCTTCATGTTGTGTGCCTATTTGCTTTGTGTCTAATGCATGCACATGTAATGTCGCAGCATTAGGTTGTTTTTGCTCCTGCCATCTTCACCTTACATTGTGCTCATCGCCTACTGTACCTGTCGAGCATAAGGGTGATACGATTGTCTTAATAAGTACCCCTTCTCACCTGTACAATATTGGGTTGGGAAGGAGCAGTAGCTATACATGGCATGTCCATCTGCCTCTCAATATTGACCCCTCCCCCTCTGGTCAGGTCCTTGACCACACCCTCCTTCCTGCCCTCCCCATAAAGTGATCCTTAGATATCCATACTTTAGTCACCACCCTCAGAGTGCAAGTATATCTGACATGTTCACAGGGCATATAGCAGCATTCCCCATTAGAGTCACAATATACCCAGAGGTAAGTGTAATTACGATGGTCCTGAGGATTCGTAAACATTGATCCTGGAGGTGCGATAGTACTTTCAAATGCCTGGGTATGAGGCAGGTCATCTCTTTGGGTATACTGATGCATGTGAACATCCACAGTCATTACTATCTTCATTCCAATCACCACTTCGGTGGCCTTTTTGCAACCATATATTGCTATTCCTAAAACACAGAAAGCCAATAGTATCATTTAGTATTTTTTATGCATTAGCTGGCCAAGTGTGTATCCAGGAGAACAGGTCTCGTCCACCTCCTCTACCATTTTAATGTGCAATTATGTTAAGGTGGCTGCGGCCTCTGGGAGGGTTCCATTTTCCCCATTTGCCCCATCATGGGAGGGTGGGTTCATGCAGCAAGAAGGCTTAATTTATATGCACACGTCACCCTCCATGGCCGTTATTAAATCGAGATCATACCTATTCTTGAGGTTCATATGTTTTAAGGACCTCAGCTTCTCTTTTATGGCATTAAAGCCTTTCATGGTTCCATTTATTGTTTGCAACAACTCCCATCTGGTTATTTGCAACCATTTGGTGTTTGTTTTGGCATGCAACCCAGGAGTAAATAAAGACATAAAGAATGCTGTTGCCCTACTGAACAACTTATGCTAATCGAGTATGACATTATAGGTCTCCATTGGTTTAGCTGAAAAATAGTTTTCCATTTGACTGCATCTAAGGGTAAGGGACTTTTTGTTTCTTAGGTGTACATTCATTGGGGGGAAATCATCAATCTGTACTTCACTTTAATGTACTACTAAGGCTGGCGTACATATTGCCACCAGAGAGCACAGTCCTCCCCAATTTGGAGGGAGCTGCATATAAGCTCTTGAACCCCAGCACAAATAATGGTCCATTAAAACAGTGCTGCCTATTTTCATGCCTTTCACCTAAGAAATGCCTTTCCACCCTTTGTTTTCTCCCACCTTTACCGTGCCAGCATTCCTAAAACATAAGGTGACATTTTCTTATAGGTATTATGGGTAGGCAGCTTAATTCATCCTCTATCCATGTGAGTATGTTGGAATATTCAGACCATTCTTTAAGGCATACATCATTTGCAGGTTGCACCACCTCTACTGGAACTGTCAGGGGTTCTTGTGCTTTCCACCCTTTCATGCCTTCATCCCAACATTCTGTGGTAAGTACATGTCCATATATCAGTAATTGTGGTCTTTACCAGCACCAAGGTGTCCAGGGCCTCTCTCCCTCTCTCTCTCTCTGGAGCATTTGAGTACTCTAACAGCTTATGGTCTGTTTCTCTAATGGCTCATTTATTCTGGCCTTCTAATATGTATTGCATTACCATATTTTTTTCTCAGAGGATCACTTATCATAGATTCTGTTTTCTTGTAGCTATCTTCACATGGGAACATCTTTTTAGACATTAATGGCAAGGTAACCCATTTTTGTGTTTCATTTGTGTGCATGCATCTGGCGTCCCCCACTCAATACGGTCCACAAGCATGCGCCACCACACTCATCCCCAGATGTCATCATGTAACCGCACCCGTGCAGCATGACAAAGTGTTTGCAGACAGTGTCAATCACTGCAGACAGTTTGAAACTGCATTTTTAGCCAATTTACAATATTTCAATTTCAAAGTTTACCCCTCCACAGCTCTTAGACTCATTCTTACATGATCTGTCAACTTTTTACAACTTTCCAAAGCCTACTTTTGACTTGGTAGACTGTGGATGGACCCACCCACTACTTACAGTCATTCATAATCTGACACACCAGCATACAGAATCTTCCAAGAGAGCTACATCCAACAGACATCCAGAACTTTAACAATAGCAGCTCTCATTGCCATCCTCCCTTCCCAGGGGCCACCTGAACCACCACAACCACCAAGTGAAAAGACTGGACAGGGCAACACGCACGGAAATATGTACAAGTTTAATTAGGAACACAAAGAGTAGGTAAAGGAATTACATACCTCCAGCACCCAGAGAAATCATTGGTGTGGTATTTTTTTACCACCTCTCCTTACAGCACTCCTTTCAATTAAAAAAGATACCATCCCTTATTTCTAGGCCATGGGCCAGAGCAATTTCTTTGTAGTTGGCCTTGTACAGCCTCTCGTGTCTCAGAATATGTTTAGTGTCACCCGAGAGGTATATCTGACCTTTCCCAATACGATGGTCAGGCAATTATGGACCATCAGACACATCTGACTTCCATTATACTTCCCCACAGGGATGAAAGACAGAGCATGAGAGCACAGTCAGAGTGAGGCAAAGCACATGAGGAAACAGCAGTTCCAAGATGGCAGTTAAACAAGAGGAGAAAGATGGCAAAATAGAAGGGGGGTCGCAAGAAAGGAAGTTCCCTTGACCTTTTCAACAAGGAACCGTTACTTTCGTGAAATCTCGAGAACCGAAAGCGTAAGACCAGGAAGATAAGCCAAAGAATCCAGCATTGTGTGTCGGAGGTATCCAGGGCCCTCCCACATCAGTAATCAAGGCAGGGAGAATCTCCATCCACCATGGTACTGTCCTTGGCTCCAAGAATAAAGTTGCTTCATTGAAAGCAACACAGTTGGTGAGTAGGTGAGACTGAGTTAAGGGAATCCTACGGCTTGAATATCCTGACATATGATTTCTTGAACACTTTTCTTTTGAGTAACCTTGTTTCCCACACTATTTGTATTTAGAGGTAAAGATTGGCAATATGTTTATTATAGACCCTTTTATTTTGGCAAGACACCACTAGGACTGTGTTATTGTTATTTGATGTTCGTAGCTTGCTCCCATCTTTAGATGTAGGATTAGATAAGCATTTTTCAAACCCAATTGAAGTTCAATAAACACCCTTAAACTGTGGTCATTTGTGTCTGTCTTGCTTTTGATACCAAGCCTTATTTGCAGCTCTAACAAATCATGTTCCTTTATCACAGAGAAGCAGTTAACTCCCTCGACCCCATCTTCCTCAACCACTTATGACACCACACAAGGTTCTCCTGTGTAACAGAGAATCCCTCTTGCTCCCTCACAGGCCATACAGGAGGCTCTCAATCCTTACCTTTCGAGGGTCACAGTTCTCTGTACATACTGCTCCACAACGCTCTTCAAGGGGTAGCAGTTTCAAAGTGCTTTCGAAGCTGCAGTGATGGAACACGAGAAACACTGCTGCCTACCTTACATTTAAGGCCCGCCCATCATCAACATCTTTCCCCGTCCACCTGCTCCTCTGTATCTGTCATTGCTATGCGACAGAAAACAATCTTCAAATGTGGAAACAGTTCGGTTAACTTTGAAAATGTGTCCTTCATTGCAAACTGTAATGTAAGTCCAATGGCATAGCCCAAACTATTGCCACCACAGTGAACTACAGTGATGTCAGGATGCTTCAAAGTAACCATACACTCTCAAAACGGGAACAATTTGCCCACTTTATTCCTCAAACCACAAACCAGAAAACTTCAAATTCTTGAAATCCAATATTTCCAGGTAATCCACACTGCTCATAGTACACCTTAATCCAATGGACCCAAAATTAGCCAAACAAGCAGACACTCTGCTTCGTCAAAGCCATAGCCATTGTCACTGCACACAAACAAGATAACTCTTGCCTCCCAGTCTTCATGTACACCACACCCATAAAACCAGTAGTCCCCTTTCAATGCCTAGCATCCTTAAATACCCGGATTGAACATATAGGCCCTCATTACGACCCTGGCGTTGGACCATTGTGCTGGTAGCACCATGGTCCATGCCGGTAACTTACCGACTCCGCCATGGCGGAATGGGGAATTACCGCCCCATTCCGAGGTTGGCTGGGCGGTAATTCCCCATACCGCCATGGCCCTTCCCCATTCCCATTTTTGACCCATAGGGCTCAATGGAAATGGGGAAGGCGCTAAGTACGGTGCCGCAAATTGCAGCACCGTACTTAGCACCAAGGTCCCTTTGCGGGTTGGATTTTAACACCTGCAAAAAGCAGGCGTTAAAATTGCCAACCCGCAAAGGGACCTCGTAATCAGGCGTTAAGGGGTTAACGCCGCCACCACCTTTTACGACGCCGTTAACCCCTTAACGCCAGGGTTGTAATGAGGGCCATAGTATCCGTGGACTACCACTGTGTCTGAGGACGGCATGGCCAATTGAAGGGGTGGGGAGGTTTAAACTCAATTTAAAACATTTATAAAAGAGCTTTTTTGGGGGGAGGTAAAATCTGATTGGCAATATCAGTTAAATGCACTCCATTGCTCTAAAATGTATTTGCACCATCCAACTTGACATTTGTATTCTCAAAAGATGCCATCCCTACACCATATTAAAAAGCACATACACATTTATTGGCAAGGTACCTCGCTTCTTCCATTTGTGGAGAAAACAAATGTGGACATCTCCATATTTGCCATGGATTGATTTGTGAAAAATATTCTTTGCAGCTGAAATCAGTTCCAATAGGCTTCTCAACATATTCTTCATGACAAGCTGCAAAGATACTAGACTTATATAGCCCAGATTGTTGGCTCCGCATTGCACAACAATATATATATATATATATATTCAATGAAAAAACTTTGTTAAAGGCAGATTATGGTTAAGTTGCACTAATAAAAACCTATGAAATTCAATTAAAAACTTTGTTTAAAGGACGTTATGGTTACAAGTAAAACCGAAAAACCCCAGAAATTTGCCAGTTATGGTAAGCTAAGCAACCATAATTTGCACAACCACCGTGCAATGCTAAAACTAACACCCAGGACATCAAAGATGAGATCACAAATGTCATTGATGACATCACTGATGACATCACATATCTGGGCCAGTTGTTTTTGTTCACTAACACATATAGGCCAGGTGGTTTTCTTCACTGACAGTCAGAATATTAAAATTGAAAAGGTGCTATATATCTAGATGTTAACCTTGTCATATGTTCTTAAAGTACTTTCCTCAGCTCATGGTGCACACACATGGGGAAATGAGCAGGCCTCAAACATACAATTAATTTGTATACATGAATATAAAGTTTAATGTTATTAACATTTTCTGATGATGCTGTTTCTTTCTTCCTTACTTTAGTTTCCCTGTATGTGCCCCTGATTAGTATGCATTGTGGTTCTTCAGATATATTGTTTGTACTAGCACAGGTGTTGTAAGTCTTGAATTGTTAGCTAGTTATTACATGTTTAACAGCTGAGAACAAACCCTAAGGAAAGTACTTAAAGAACATATGACAAGGGTAACGTCTATCTATATAGTAACTTTTTCAATTTTATTATTCTGACTGCCAGTGAACAAAACCACTTGGCCTATATATGTCAATAAAAAAAAACAAGTGGCCCACATATGTGATGTCATCAGTGATGTCATCAGTGGCATTTGTGATGTCATCTTTGATGTCCTAGGTGTTAGTCTTAACAGTGCACGGTGGTGGTGCGAGTTATGGTTGTTTAGCTTACCATAACTGGCGAATATCTGTTTTTTTTCCGATTTTACTTAACCATAAACCATAACATCCCTTTAGCAAAGTTTTTTCTTTTAATTTCATAGGTTTTAATTAGTCCAACATAACCATAACGTCGCTTTAACTAGGTTTTTTTCAGTGAATATATATATATAGTTATGGTTAAGTTGCCCTACACATTTTGAGCGGTAGATAACTTTGCCTCCCCTTGGTCGAATCCATACGAAAATTTGCAACTGAGTATATGGACCCGTCAGATCGATCCTGCAAAGTTTGGTTAGGTTTCATCAAGGGGGAGTCATAGGGGGGTCCCAAAATGTGTGGTTCTCCCTATAGAAGCAATGGAAAAGAAAATGTGCTCACGTCTACAGTCCGAACCGCTGGACGGAATTTCACCACATTTGCAGCAGGAGCTGCGGGTTAGTCCCAAAAGCATGCTTTTGTAAATTGTATATTGTTTCTTAAAACAACCAAAACGTAGGTAAAATAGATATGTGATAGCTGGGTTCAGTCCACAGACTCACTTCCCTGTTCAGTCCACGGACTGACCTCCGATTGGTCCAGAGCCCCATGTGGTGTCCGTGAACATCAGGTGCACCCACTGATTGGATGGTAGAGTGCGTGAGGTGCATCATGTTTTCGGAAGCGCCCACCATGTTGGATGCCCAGACAGCCGCTGGCAACCCCGGACAGTTCGGTGGGGGAAAAAGTCTGGAAAACACATTTTGTGTCATTTGGTGGTGGAAAGAGGGAATGGAAAGGGTGGAGGAGTGGAAAAGTGATGATATGAGGCTGTTTTTGTAGGTTGAAAAAGGCCAGGCAGGTGCCATAGCTGTCCGCGGACAGCGAGGTAGTTTGCTGACAGCGCCGTGAACGGACGGCTTGGGAAAGACATTTGGGGTTATTTGATGGCTGGAAGATTACATTGAAATGGTAGGGCAGTGGAATGAAGGTAATGCGGAGCTGTTTTTATAGGTGAAAAAAGGGTTTGGAAATGCCACTGAGTCGCAGTCAATTTCGGAGTCTGCAGACATCATTTAGATTGTAGGGGGTCAGGGTGAGTTTAATTTATTGATGGTGTATGTACATACTTGTCATATAGTTACTTGTGTTTGTGTTAAGTGGCAAAATTCTGGTGGCCATGGCCAACCACCTCTGTAATAATATGTGTATAGTA
Organism: Ambystoma mexicanum; assembly: GCF_040938575.1. Taxonomy (NCBI): domain Eukaryota; kingdom Metazoa; phylum Chordata; class Amphibia; order Caudata; family Ambystomatidae; genus Ambystoma; species Ambystoma mexicanum. Next base: position 783,833,700 of record NC_090923.1, on the reverse strand, counting down.
ATTATATTAAATGTAGTAGGAATATCATCAAACTCACCATAGTAGCAATATGTGTACAGTAATTGTGAGTAATGTAGTGAGAGTGCAAAGTGTTTGTAATATGGAGGAATCATGTAATTGAACTGTATATTGTACTTATGATTGTAGTACAATTGAGGATGGTGCTCACAGAATATGTAGTTGATTATAATTGCTGTGGGAATTTAGTGTTGTAGCGTCATGAAGCTGCAATCTCTGGTTTCTTTTCTGTGGAAAAAAATCCCAGTACAATTGGTTAAGCATGATAGTTCAATAGCTTTAGTGGTATACAGTTTTAAATATACATTTTCTTTTTTAGTCCCTCATAAACAGTATAGTTTAAGTACCATGTTTGGTACAACATTAGTGTATGACATACTGCTGTTGTTTTGACATTACATAAGCATTGGGTCATTGGGAAAAGAAATCCGTACTGGATAAAAAAAAATAAAAAAAACAATTACAGTTTCATGAGTGTAAGGGTGATAGTATGTTTGTTTGAAGTTTGTAGGAATAAAGGGAAAGCTTGAAATAGTTAGATACCTGTTGGCGTATTCTAACTACATTAGAGGTTAGAAGATGTTTAGTTATATAAGAATTGACATGGCGTATTTGAAGTGCTTTGCAAAGAAGGGTGTTTTTCATGTAGTTAGATACCTGTTGGTGTATTCTAATTGGATTGACTTTCAAAAGTGGTATTGTATTATTATAGATGTAGTTAGAGACCTGCTGGCGTATTCTTACTGTTAATTGTGCTATAGTTTAGTGACTACCTTTGGGTTGAAGGAATATTAAGTAGGCATTTGTTAATATTGCTGGTAACCTATGTTTTGGAATAACTGAGGAATTGTTAGATTTAAACCAACCACTTCTTTTTTTGACATATGCAGTGTAGTGCCCTGAAGTGGCTGCGGCACCAGGGTGGTATATTATACATACTGTTGTGAATGTTGTCTTTCCAAGAGATTCTTCGCTTGTGTGAAACCTGTAAGCTTACAGTTATATTTGGTACCATCTGCATTGTACCCTAGAAGCATTATTATGACATATTGGCTATGTGAGTTTATTCGTATGGTGAACCAATTGACTGAATTCAATATGCCATGATTTGCATTCTGCAGAAAATGTTGAAACGGAATGGATTCAGAATTTGGTATACAAATCGTTCATTATGGATGTGGACTTGTGAAACATGGTTGCAGAGAGTGCATGTATGTTTCCATGTGTATGAAATCTGGAAGATTTCATTTATAGGGATGTTTTTGGTTTCCAATTCTTGTAGTAAGTACATTAGGAATATGTGTGTTTCTTCCTGTGTGAATATGGTAAATGTTACCATTCCTGAACACTTACCTGGGACAATGTAAGCATTGTCAGGATTATCTGTAGCATTTCTCTGAAGGACGAGCATTTGCAAACACAACTGGTCTGAGCCGTTTAAGTAAATGTTGTGAACAATTGGTGGCAATTGAAAGAGAACATTCATTGTTACATTAGCATAACAATTTACTCAAGTTGTGTTTCTGAATTTGAATAGACCAGAGAGTTCTGTTTGTGGAGCGTTGGATGGGCCTGCAGAGGTTTCTCGAGAAGAGAAATGTGTTTGTTTCTTTTCTGATGGATGTGTAGTTGATTTTGTACTAGACAGATTGATGTTTATTTTTTGATGCAAAAGGAGTTGGTCATTGTTTTTTGCGGTATTGATGGGAAATCTGCTGTTGCTTTTGTTTCTGGTATTTGTCTTTAAAAAGGTTTCTTTTTTTGAGGTGCATGGTATCTAGATGAGGGGTGTATAGCGCCCATAGCCTGCTGTATTCCAGGATGTAAGGAATGTCAGCATTTACTTTGTTAGTGTCAAAGTTAACTAGGAAATGACCATTGAGTGTACAGAGACGTGAAAGTGCGATGTAACTCATACATTCTTTAATGTAACGCTCACCTGACTCCCACAGAGGCACTGGCCTGATTTGCGCTGCTGTGACCTCTTCTAAGGTGATGCGCAGGGTTCGGAAGACGGACTGGACCGGGCCCCCAAATCTGGCTTGTCTGGCTCGCAGAAGTATCCTTCTGTAGGCGAAAATAGGGGATTAACTGTCTGCGGGGTAATGCAATCAGCCTCCCACTTTCCCCTCTCACCCTCCTCGAAACCCTTCTGTGATTCCTCGTAGCGTCTCCATTCTGCTTCTGATGCAGGGGTGCGTTGGTATCCAGTTACTTCACTGGATTTTCGGATTGGTGAGAACCAAACTTGCTTGGCTTCCAGGTAAGTTCTTTTGATAAGATGTTCCCCTTGTGTCCATGCATTAATGTACTAATGCTAGTGTCTTTTTCCCCATAGGGGCAGGGGTACAGAATGCCGGGGAACAGGCACCGACCCGAGATGAGAGGTGAAATCCTTGTAGAAATCAGGTAAGTCTTTAATGAGCGTTTTTTTGGTAATGTCTTTTCATTCGCTCATTAACGCTGATTTCTTTTTTTCCCCTTAGGGGCTGGGGTCCGGAAATGCCAGGATGCGGCACAGACCCGAAATGAAGAGGGAATTAATCAACAGGTAAGTCTTAACATGGAGATTTAGCTTTCCTTATTCCCTTCTCTCTCTCAACTTTTGTTCTGGTCTTTTTCTCCCGAGGCGCTGGGGCGTGACTGCGAATCCGGATGATCGCTGCTGAACATGGAGGCGCCCTGTAAAGGTGAGTGGAATGCGGCGGTGCAGCGATCGACGCGATGAGCTTTTAAATAAAAGTCTTCCTTTTCAGGATTGTCGGCGAGATGTCTCCGGGATGCGGATTTAGCAGGTAAGGACTTTTCCTTCTTCTGTTCTCTTCTTCTCTTCCTTTGCAGGTGATCCAGGATGCTGGCAGGCGTTGCAGAAGTCAGGATGCAGGAGCAGACACGGTGAGTGTCCAGCTGCTAGATGCAGAACAACGCGAAGCACGTGTGGCTGTTTGGGTGGGGTTTAAATAGCCTTGGAAGAAGTTCCAGGTATGTATCCTTCCTCCAATCAGGTATGTATCCTTCCCCGACCACACCCGGATGGTAAATTAGTCCCACAGGTAAAGTAGTTCCTTTCAGGCCTCAAGGAGGCCGGGATCCTGCAGCATGGTCTGCATCAGGTAAGTGCACCCAAGCACTCCCATAATGAGCCTGGCGCCTATAGCGCCAGGACTAATGTCTTTTATGAGCCTGGCGCCATAGGCGCCAGGACACTGTCCAAAGGGCCCCTATATGGGGTTGCTGGGTCCTTCCTTGGGGACTGGATGTCCGCTTTCGGGGACGCAGGGCTTGAACCGGCTCCCCGGGAGCGGGCATCATGACATTTAATGACTGTGCTGCCATTGTCAATCAATGATTGATATAGAGTTAGACCTTGTGATTTGTGAATAGTGAAAGCATATGCAAGAGAAAGAGAAAATTGCTTTCTGTGCACATACATGTCTTTGAAAAGAAGGAAATGTCCTATTGGCAGGCCAGTTTATTTAACTTCTGCAAGTTTGTTAAAGTGGATATTGACAAACCGAATGTTGTTTTCATGCGGGTATGTTTGGAAGCCAACTACTGTACCAATTGCTCCCTTGACTAAGCCTTGTTCTACGTCAAGGTTACATTTTAGAATTACACTGCGGTTCAGACACAAAGTCAATATTTTCTCTAATCCAGCTGTGTTGGAGATACATTTTTCTAAGCTATTTAGTCGTACTGTTGTTTGCTGACGCATAGGAAGTGTCATGCTGTGCACTTCTAGTTTGTCTGTGGAGCTGATATGCAGTATGGATTGCATTTCTTTTTTCAACATTCTCTTGTTGAATTGACTGCAGCTTGCAAGGGTTGGCAATTAGGAAATACATTTTAGATTTTGTTGAGTTAAATGTTCCATGACATCAGGAGCAGATGTGTTTTGCCCATGCAGCTCATGGATTTGTCTACTATTTAAGATGAGTTTTGCATCTTTAGTAAGCAGCCCAGTTCTAATGCCTTGTAAAATGGTAGCATATGTGAGGTGTGCATACTGGTGCATGTTTTGATTTAGTTCTCTGTAGGGAAAATTTTGCCAGAGATTTACATTTCCAATGCTGCTGATTGTATTGTGACAGAGTTTCGAAAATAGGTTGCCCTTTATCTTGCTTTAACTCTAGGAGGTCTCCAAAACATTAAAAGGTGTTTTCCTCCAAACAGTTCTTCGTAGATGGTTTTTAGGACTTCTTGCATTCTGAGATGAATTAAAGCCAACTTGAGATTGGACACCATGCTTACTTAATCTATCAGGACACTTTCATTTGTTTTAGAATTCTGCGTAACTCAGTAACAGCATCTGCTGACAATTAGTAGTATTCTGATTTGTGTGGTGTTCTATGGGGAGGAGTAGTTGTCGGTGTAAAGTTACACCACCTATGTTGTAAGCAGCTAAACCTGTGGGGGCTGTTAATACAGCAGAAAAGTTGTTGTTTGTCAAATTATGTAGAAATATGATGATTATTTTAATTAAGAATATTTTACCAGAACCAGCTTCACCATTTACATACAGGAGCAGAGGTTTACAATTTTTACGTCTGCAGATTTTAGTTTCATGTTTAAAACCATGTTCAATTTCTTGAGTGACTTATAGATAAATGGTGAGTTGTTCATCATTTAGCTGAGATTCCAGAAATGGGAAGTTTACCTGAGATTGTTTATATTGATAAATGGGGGGTAATTCATAGAATTCAGTGCACAAGTGGTGCACGCGGCTGGCGCACAGTGTGCACGTGCGGCAGTCTGCGCCAGCCGCGTGTGCCAAAACCCATTTTAGCGCACAGCGTATTCATGGATTTCAACATCCATAACCAGCCATGGCGCAGAGTGACGCAGTGACCCTGCAGCAGCGCCAGTTATGCCCCCAACAGCGCCCTGTGCGCCATGAACAGAGCACAAATCATGTACATGGCACACAGGCCAGTGGACCAGAATAAAGCCCCCTAACCACGAAAACGTGTGTTAAACCCCCTGCGCACCTCTCAGAATAAACGTACCCCTCTCGCGCTAGCGAAATCGTGTGTAAAACTCCCCGCGCACCTCTCAGAATACACGTACCCCTCTCGCGCAAGTGAAATCGCGTGTAAAACTCCCCGCGCACCCCTCAGAATACACGTACCCCTATTGTGCTAGCTAAATCATGTGTAAAACTCCCCACGCACCCCTCAGAATACACATACCCCTCTCGCGGTTGCGAAATTGCATATAAAACTCCCCACGCACCCCCAGAATACACGTACCCCTCACGCGCTAGTGAAATCACATGTTAAACTCCCCGTGCACCGCTCAGAATACACATACCCCTCTCACGCTAGCAAAATCGCGTGTTAAACTCCCCGCGCTCCCCTCTGAATACACGCGATTTCGCTAGCGCGAGAGGGATATGTGTATTCTGAGGGGTTCATGGGGAGTTTTACACACGATTTCGCTAATGCGAGAGGGGTACGTGTATTCTGGGAGTGCGCAGGGAGTTTTACACGCGATTTCGCTTGGTGAGCGAGGTACGTGTATTCCTGGGGTGCGCGGGGAGTACCACATGCGAATTGGCAGTGTGGGTCCTCCCAGGTGTGCCCTCTCCCCCCTCCTCAGGCCCTGCAGGCAGCCCACATCACAGGGGACTACCCTGCACCCCTGGCCATGCCCCGCAGGCAGCCCACACCACAGCGGACTAGCCTGCACCCCTGGCCATGCCCCGCAGGCAGCCCATACACCCTGGCCATGGCCCGCAGGCAGCCCACACCACAGGGGACTACCCTGCACCAGAAAATAATTGTAAATGTGGGATCAGTCCCTGTTGGGGCGCTAGTGACCACTCTCGATTGGTTCCAGAACCAGCCTTTAAAATTAGTTCTGATTATCCTGGCATCAAAACAAATACTACCCCCTCAAACTTCCCACAAAGTTTGTATATAATATTGAAGATTGAGAGTTAAGCTTCGGGGGAGTGTCTTGCGCTCAAGGTCAGTCCTTTCAATGCAAAGATTATTTCAAACAATCATAGTATATGTCCAAATCATGTGAGATTTTGAATGATGTTTATTTTCCAAAAGAACAACAGCCGACACATGTTTCGACCCCTGGTCGTTGTCAAGGCTGTATACATCATAACATAACAACATTGGTGACAATGTACATGACAGTGAAATTATCATTAGATCATAAAGTTAAACATAAAACCATAAAAAACATAAAAAGGGAGATAAGTCATACCATATTGTATCATGTACCAGGTCAGGATTTGATGGTAGGAGTCAGAACAGGATGAGAATTCAATACCAAATGATAGAACGAAAATATAAAGTTGCAATAAGCAAATTGGAAATTGTTGTCCTTCCATTGTATCCAATATACACTAAATTATGGCCTTAAGAAATGTATCCTTGATACATAAACACCAAGCTTGTGCAAGGTTTGTGAGGTATTCCATCTATCAGGACCCGATATGACCAAAATATAACAAGAATTTAGAAATCTAAATAGTGTATCCTGTATATACTAAAATAATTAAAATGAAACCTACTCACCCTGAAGTTAGATCCAATGTCATTAGCGACTATTGATTATAATTCTCTCATGAGACCAATGAGACATCAAACGTGTTTTCCGAAGAAATGATTATTGGTAATTCTGCAGTAAATGAACATTTATGTATCAATCTATGATGAACTGTTTAGTGGCAATGACTGTGAAGTGATTAGTGCAATAATTGTCTTACCTTATTATGGAATGGCGGATTTACAAGCAAACTGAATTTCAATGGGCCATTTCTGGTATACTATGTGGCCTGTGAAAATATATGTAAACATTTTTTGATCATATGATACAGCCCTTAGATTTAAATCAATACCCATAAAAATAATGTTTTTCTCCTAATATGTCTGTGCATAATGCTCCATTTAGCAAGAATGATACTGTGTCTTTTATAGTAGTGTCTTGTTGGTGAGAATTGGATAAGTGAAAAATAACATTGAAAATGTGGCCCCATATATCCATGAACAGCACCTTGTTCCCCCAAGGAGACCCATTGAGATAAACAAACCCAATTCAAATGATTTGCATCACAAAATTCTATAACTTCTATTTGTTGGGATAAATCCCTGATCCCAGATTGTGAAGCAGTCCCTTTCGGTTCCTTCAGCAAAGCTTTTCAGCCGCGATTGTGGCTAAAGCGCCACATAAAATGGCGCCCGTAAAGTGATGACGTCACGCGTATACGTGACACGTGACGTCATCAATGTAAACATGATGACGCGCATTATCAGCGCACTATATCTGTTGTTGGCAACAATGGATATATATGTCATTATTGGTAAAAGGTAAACATGATTCCCTTGGTAGCTTCCACTCCTAATGTAGTAAAAGATATATTATATTATAGGAGAAAAAAGGACTTGTTCACGTGTGATGGGGTCAAACAGTTACGTTAGTGTTATGGAAAAATACCCATGTATATCTAATATCGGGTTACTGTAGAATGGCACCGCACAACCATTTAAGTTATAACTAACCTGTATATGGTTAAAGAAACTCATGCATTTCATGGTCACACTGGAAGTAAGTTGCGGATCATGTGAGTGCATTCGGCTATGAGGTGCGCACAGCGCAAGAGTGCAAAAAGCATTGGAATGACCTCAAACGCAGCACTAAGGCAAAGCGTGCCTCTAATTACATGACTCTGGTGACTGGCAGTGGGCCACCCCCTGAGGAGGAAGAACTCACTCCGCACGAGTCACTTGTTGCGAAGTTCATACCAACAGGAATGGTCGAAGGAGTGGGAGAGATGCAGGACTTTGATGCCCCGTCCAGTGAGTGTTGTCGCCTGTTCGTCGAGGACATGCGTGTTTTGCTTGTGTGATGTGTTGTGCTTGACTGCTACTGCATGTCATGTGTACATGGTTCTCATGTGCAAGTCATGCAATGCTTCACTGATGCGTGCCTGCTGTGCAGGATAGTGGACATGTAGAGCAGACGGGGACTGTCCTCACCACCACACTTGCACCGTACTCACATGCTAGTCACCCAGCTGCCCCTACAGTCCATGTTCCAGCTCAATGGCCCTTCTACATGTAGCCTGGGGTGTGTTTCCTCTCAGCACTGGGACCATGTCATTGCATGACTGATGTGCATGTGTCCTCTGCATGCATGCGGGTACTCCACGTAGGCATGCTCCTTTGACCCTCCACCACCACTGCACCCCAATTTCAACATTGCACAGGTGTGCATCATGTTGGCGTACTGCAATGGCCCGTTCAAGACTCCTGTGTACATGCAAACTTCCAACAGCCAACCTGCCAGAAACATGCAGTGGGGTACATCCTCTGCACTTCATGCTGGGTGTCTCACTTAGACTGTGCAGATGGCAGATGCTCCGCAGGGACATGAGTTCCCATTCATGCTCCATGTGTATTCCATGCATGCCCCTATGTGTCCTTGACTGGATGATCATTGTAGTACGTGTCCAGGATGACCTACATTTCTTTGCATTTGATCATCCTTTCCATGCCCACTCTGGCTCAGTCCTGTATCACACACATGTTTAGGGTATCACAGACTGTGCAGGGCACAGGCCTCCCCCCGTTTCAGGCCCACTGACTCTGTTCAACTGGTGTAGCTGCTACTGCACACATGACTGTACTACTGAAGGGTCATCATGTGTCCTGCTTTCAGTCACATCATCATCTGCTGTGTTGTCACTTGACTTAGATGATGCAATTGATGCTAGCCACCAATGTTGGCCAATACACGGGTCTCTGGTCGCCCTTTCGCTGCCATGCAATGCATCCCTGCATTTTCACTTAGGGGAAGGGGTTGCTTGTAGCCATGTAACACATTGCATGCACATTGCACGTGATGCCCGAACTTTCCCTTGCACTGCCTTCAAGTTAATTGATACACATAATGATGTACTTATTCATGTAGATAGTGGATAACGTACACATGTTCTGCACTGCATCAACCCACTTCAGAGCCCTGTTACACCATTCTACATGCCTACTCCCTGATGTCAAAGTGACCTGGCATGCATGTCAGGTTCACATTTGTGTGTGACATGTCTGTTTCATGTGTTGGCTGTCTGTGTGATGTCTGTGTGCGTGTGTTATGTGCTTCTGACATGTGTACTAATGTAAATTTGTCTCCACTTTCCAGATGATGACGCAAGTGAGCCAGGGGATGGTGTTATCATGCCAGACACAGGTTTGCTATCACACCAGCAACCCAGCACAAGTGGGGGTCATGAGGTGGTAGACCACGAGAATTCACATGTGTTACAGACCATCTTGTCTTTCGCTGGCAATGAGTCAAGCCTGGATGATCACTCTGACAATGTCGAGTTGGATGTGCATCGGGTCCATTCGTCAGGGGTGAGTGATTCTGATGTGGACGCTCCTCTGTCCGCGACACCTGCACTGAGGAGCCAGAAGGTGGTGGGACCTCTGCCTGTGGTGGATCGGGACGCAGGGTCACCCTCCACACCAGTTGCTGATGTGCCTGGGGCATCACATTGACGGGGGAATGTAGTCCTGCAGCCGCGGCTGGTGCCAACCCAACAAGGACGTCGGCACCTTGGGCCCCGCAGGTGTCAAGCCCAGCAACGCAGTGGCCGCGCGCCACTGGGGTATACTGAGTGGGAGCAAGCCATGGTTGCCAATTCAGAACACCAGGGGTCAGCAATTGATAACATCGCTGAGAGCATGGAGCATGTGGCCCAATCCATGCTACCCCCTGCTAGGCAGGTGGAACTCCAACAGCGGGTGGCACAGTCCACAGCCCGCTTGCTCAGGCTGGGCATGGCGGCCTCAGACAGGGCACGCCGGGCTGAAATGGTGTCTTTGCGTCAAGCAGTTGCTGCTCACGCAGAGGCACACATGGAGGCCCTGAGGGTTGAGTATGATTCCCTCAGATCCACTCTGGGTGTGCTCTTGATGTCCCAGAGGGAGCGGTCAGAGTAGAGGTTTGCGCAGCTTGAGCACACCATCTCGGCTGAGCTACGTGCTTGCCGACAGGTGCATCAGTTGTCCAGCCAGGCCACGCAGGAAGAACTCTGTATTACACGTGTTACCTTGCAAGAGGAAACACGCGTATCATGGGAGGTTCTGTATGCTGACCTACGTGTCATCGCCGCACAGAACCAGGCTCACCCATCCGGCAGACTTGCTGCCGAAGAGGGGCAAGCTGCGACTAGGCGTGGTCAGACTCCTGTGCCATGTCTACCTTTTCAGGACGAGGCTGACTCGGACGACGAGATATCTCCCTCGCAGGTCGGGCTGTGCTGGCGTTGAGCCCATGGAGTTTTTTCTTTTTGTCTCAACATCATCGCATGTGGGTGTTGAGGTGCACCCTGTACCTCCCCCCTCCTGGGTGCCTTCCCCCCCTGGGTCGTATGTGGCCATTTTTGATTTTTCATTTTAGTTTAGTTAGTTAAAATTGTTTTTGATAGTTAGCTTAATTGAGTAATATAGGTTTTTTATAGTTAGTTTAATTAGTTAATATAGTTTAAAATTGCTTGTCTATTGTGCATTCATGTGACGGTGTGGTGCTTTGTGGCCTTTGAAAGCATCCACTGTCTGTTCCAGCTGGGCCCTTCAAGCTTGTCTCGTGTATGTGTTTGCAGCTTGGGGTCCTGGCTCACAAAGGCCACTCCTGCTTCCCTTATCCATGGGTTCGCAAGGATGGTTCGGTGTTACAGTCATTTACACAAGGGCTTTGGACTTTCGTCATATCTGTGGCCTGTCTGCTGCGTACTACTTGTGTTAACACCCCTAGTGGGGATTGTGGGGCTTTTATCCACGGCATGTCTGTATTAGATTTGGGTGGGTTCATGATTGATGTGTCCATTAATTGATATACATTGTGATGTATGTTTCCTTTCTTTGCTGTATATGTGCTTGATGCACTTCATGCTGTAGACAGTGGCCGGCACCCTTTGCCTGTCAAAGTCACACTGATGGTGGGAGGAATTCCGATGTAGGTCTCTGACATGGCCCAGTCACAACCATCATGAAGAGTCACTCACAGGGAACTTTCCAGCGTTAATTATATGTTTTGTGCCCTTTCTGCAGGAGAATGAGTCTCCAGACCACCTTTGCCAGCAGACATGGGGCATAGTACTACAGACAGCTGCCACGTTTGGTGGGGCAGACATGCGCATGTTTGCACAAGCAGTGGCACAGGGCTTGTGCTCAGACGTCCAACAGAAGCAGATGTGTTCCCACGAGCTCCAAGCAAGGTGAGCAGCACAAGGGGGGCCAGACCGCAACCAACCTTCCACCAGGCCACTTGCACATGCATGCTAAGTAGCGCCACTGATGGGGAGCTTGGACAGATATTGTTGTTGAAGCGCACAGTAGAGCTAAGATGCATTGGGGGACAAATGGCAAGTTGCTTTCCAAGTTGTCAGGGGCACACACAGGGGCTGTTGCACATATCCTCCGGTCCACCCTGCTCCATAGAAGCAGAGTTATTAGCAAAGTAGCGTTCCTTGCCAGATATTTATACAGCGCACAGGGACAACCAGCGAGGCACAGACTCGTCTGCAGTGCATGTCATTGGCATGTGCAAATTGACACGTGCACTACCTATTGAAATCTGCGGATGCCAGAACCCAACTTGTACTGAAGTCACACCTCGCTATACGCGTCTAGCTGCTCACCCAGGGACCATTGTATGATGTGTGATTCTTGACGCATTGGTCTTCCATTTCCCGCGTGCCCACATTTTCCTGCCTTACTGCATTGACAGTGTATGAACCATCACTGGGGCAAGCTAACGTATGGGTACAAAGCAGCACACAAGAGTGTTTGTTTGTGGAAGAGTCACTTACTTTGGGGCATGAATGGTGTTGTGTGTGTGTGTTGTAAACACACACAGATTAGTGACTCACACTCTCTTTGCAGCATTGAACTGCTCCTGTTACCGGACCTGAGAGTGTGCAGGCAGGAGGCCAGCACTCACCCCAGGGATAAGTCTCTCTTTGGCTTGAATTTGACTCATTTGGTACAATGTGCATGATGAACATGTTTTGTCTGATTGAGTATGTGTTATTGAGCCTCATTACACGGTAGGCGGTAACCAATGGCGCTATTAGCGCCATGGTTGCCACCAGTATTTTACCGTGTCCGCCTTAGTGGATGGCGGAATTACCGCCCTACTCCAAAGTGAGCGGGGGCGGTAATTCCCCATTCACCAAGGCACTTCCCCATTCCCATTTTTGCCCCCATAGGGCTCAATGGGAATGGGGAAGGAGGTAATTACGGTACCACAAATTGCAGTACCGTAATTAGCACCAAGGTCCCTTTGCGGGCCCGTTCCTTAATGGCTGGTAAAACCTCATAGTAAGGCGGTAAGGGTTTACCGGTAAACCCTTACCGCCTACCGTGTAATGAGGTCCATTGCCAATAGTTGTTTTTTGTATTTTGCCTACTTTCCCTTGACAACCCTACTCCCCTACCCTTCCCCTCTTTCCGGTTATCCTGAATACCAATGCTTGTCCGAGCAACATATCCCTGATCCTCCTTCCCCACTGGGGTCACAGAGGCCTGTGTAAGTTTGACCTTGCAGGTGCCCAGACCACAGAGGGGGTGTTTGGTTCGTGCCACTTCTGTGCCTGAACACCGGAGCTGTGACACTACCCATCAGTTGTTGCATCATCATTGTATATTATGTACCGAACATGGTACCCATCCTGTTGGAGCATTGTTGAACTGTGCTACCTTGGTTGTTCTATCATTGTGCGTGGACATGTGCTTGGACATTTTCTGCTACTTCAAGTCATCTACTGGCGAATCTTCCAGGGTTTTTTGGTGCCTTCAGGCTTTTTCCCTGGTTTGTGGGTTTGGCTCCTTGGAGTTCTCTGCGATTTGGTATTTTTACCAGTCAAAGAGGCCTCTGAGGGGGCTGGACCCTATTTACATGCAAGGTGGAACATGGAGACCAAGGGGTAGGGTGATCCTGTATCCAGGTAGACTTGAAGGAAGAAGGGTACATACCCCAGACACAGTTGTTCAGTAGGTCATGGTGATGTATAAATGAGGGAGGGCATTTTGTTGTTGGACAGTTGGCTTGGGCTACAGTGTTTTGGACACTCTGACATTGTAATTGTGGGTTACTAGCACATGATGTATTCTGCTGGTCAATGCCTGTTCCTGTGTTGTCTTTACTTTTCAGATATCAGGGGATTGGTGTGGTTTGACATGCTGGGGTGCACACATGGGCAATGTTCACATGTGATGTGTACAGGACACTGAGAGTCACTTGATTTCACACGCATGTGTTGAGTGCATGTCCCTAATGACACACACAGTTGCACAATGATCCACCACATGTACAACCACCCTTCCATGGCCACCGGTGCACACAGAATGCATTCTATGACCATTTGAGTATCCTGTACATGCGTCGATTGATTATTTATTTAATAAGTCCTTTTCATGTGATGCTCAAGGTGTATCTGCAACACAGTGGCTGCTCAAGGTGCTGTGTGCTGAGCAGTGTGTTGCAGGAGACACACACAGCACACAGGTTCTGGAGTAGGGATTTTGCCTTGCCCAATGTGCATGTGAACAGGCATTCAGTGTTATGTTCATGCTACGATTGGTGGAAAGCATTTGAGTATGACTTGGTATGTGTGGGAGGTTGTTGGTCTGTCATTTCATCTGATTCCATGTCAGGCATCATTGTCTCAAGCCACTTTCCATTTATCACATGTCACTTCGTATCTTATTGGTCATGTGTGTTGGGCTTTTGCTATTGCATGCCATGTCATGGTGTGGCAGACAAGGGTGATGTGGGTTGGGAGGGTTTGGGTGACATACCAGGGATTGTCATGGCCTGTTTTGCGGGGGGGGGGTGATACATGTGTTCCTTTTGGTCACACAGAATTGGTTAGGTTTAAGTAGCTAGGGATGCATACAATGTAGCACTTCCATGGCAACATTCTCAGGGTGGTAAGGTTGTGACAGTTGACTGTCTCTTTGTCATCATCGATTGCCACCTGGTATGTGCCAGGCCTGTGTGTGCTCTGCAGGGGTGGGAGGTTAGGTGAAAAATGTGTCCACAAGCTGGGTCCGGGCTGCTTTGCCACGTGCCCTATCCCTTCCCATGGGCAGCGCCTGTGCCTGTTTTTGGGGATGTGGGGGCACCACCATGTCCACCGGTACACCCTGCCGTGTTGCAACATTGTGCAGGACACATGCTGCCACAATGATCCTGCACACTACTGGGGGTGCATATCGTAGCTGCCCGCCAGAGCGGTCAAGGCAGCGGAAGCCTGACTTGAGCACTCCGAATGTGCGCTCCACTATGCCCCTGGTTGCAATATGGGCAGCATTGTATCTTACCTGGGGTGGTGTGGTGGGGTTCCGGATTGGCGTCATCATGTGGTTGCTCATAGGGTAGGCACTGTCCCCATGGAGGTGATAATGGTTGTGATTATTAGGGTTTGTGTTTGTCTGTGTGTGACATGCATGCTTGTGCAAAGGCATTTGTACTCACCTAGGAGCCATTTGTCGCCATGCTGCCCAGCTTCCACGGCCCGGCTCAGGGCGGACATTCTGTATATGAAACTGTCATGGGTGGAGCCAGGGTAGTTTGCATAGCCAGAGGTGATGATTCCCTTTGCATCGCATAAGACCTGCACATTGATGGAATGCCAGTGCTTGCGGTTTCAATAGATGTGCTCAGTGGCCCTAGGTGGACGTAGGGCCACATGGGTGCAATCTATGGCACTGAGCACTTTGGGGAAGTGTTCCACCCTGTAAAAGTCCTGGACCACGCCCTGCCTTTTTGCGGGTGTTCTGCGCATGTATATGTGCCTGCGGACTGAGGGGCGCGCAGTCATGATTGCCAACACCTGGTGTAGGCAGGATGATTGCGTGGCCTGTGAGACCCCCCCCCCACCATGGCAGTTGTCTGCTGAAATGACCCAGTGGCCAAAACATGGAGGACATTGAGCACCTTCGCCAAGGGGCTCAATGCTTGGAAGCACAGGGTGGGGGAGGTAAGGTCATCTTCCCACTCCCTGACCAGGTCTAGGATGATACGAGGTGAAAATCTATACCTGCCATAGACCTAGTCATCAGGCATCCCAAAAAGGCTAGTCCGGGGGGAAAATATGCAGGCCCTGGCTATTCTCCTCCTCCTTTGGTGTCTCACGATCAGTGCTGCGACAAATGGGGTATTCATCGTAGCTGTATATAGATGTTTGTTGTTTGCACGCACTTTTATACTATGCGCAGGGATGCTTCCGCCTGCCTTCCTGTGGCGGACGTGTTGATGCATGTGCGCGTCTTTTAGCGTGCGCGGGTTTCCCATATTCGATTCCATGAATACGTATTGTTCGCGTGCGCGTGGGCGTTCCATGTATTTCCCCGCAGTACTTCCCCAGTTATGCCTTCTTTTTCAGGCATTGTTCCCCATTCCACGTGTTACGCCCCATGTCCCGCCCCCTTTTTGGTGTGTGCGCCAACGTTGTGCGCTTACCCTGTGTGCGTCACGCACAGCGTTCGGGATGTTGGAATGACGTGTGCACCTGTGTGCACCACGCACAGATTTGGCGCACGTCCAGGGGAAAACACGCGAAGGCCCTTCCTTTAATCGCACGTGTGCATGTGTGCTCGCTTTTTCACACTTGCGCCAGCTTGCGCCAGCTTGCACAAAGATTTTCAGGGCACATTTGTTCCATGAATCAGCCTCATGGTATTTTCTACCTCAGTCATGGCTATTTCTGCTAATTTAGAATGAGTGACTCTAAAAGTGGGTCTTGGCTTCCTGTAAGGGAAGGTTGACTTCACTAAGAAGTGTCTTTGTCTAGCTGAGCTTCAATTTCTTCCTCTTGTTCGTGTTCATTGTCCAAAATGTGTTTGTTTTGTTTGTAATTGTCATTTGTTATACTGCTTTCATTTGCTTTAAATGCAGCTTCAAATGAGTCATACTCACCTAATAATTATTTTTCTTTTCTTCAAGGTTTAAAAGGTTGGAGCATGGCCATGTAATATAGTTCTCTATGTGGAGTTTTAAATTATAACTTTACTTGATTAACTAGACTGGATTTAGTTAGTTTCACTAGGCTACCTTCAGAAGTTGACTATTTGCCAGTTGTCTCATTTGGTCTGATATTGTTTTTGTGGGTATAGTTTTTGGGCAATGTCGTACAGACACATGTTTTCAAATCAGTACTTCTGTTTGGGTAGTATGTGTCAAGTAAATTGATTGATTTAGGAAATGTCCTGGCTGATGGGACCATTTGTGGCTATGTTTTCTATCTCCTGGTAGGATTTTAGAACTCTTTTTCGGGATAAAGCTGGTCCAAGTTTCAGCCAGACAATGTGCTCAGGTTTGGCATATAAGGCTGTACCTGTTAAACGCCCTGCAGCTTTGTAGGACCCGAATTCTCTATGGGAGAACATTTGGATACCAAAGCTGTACAATTTCTGTGATAGTGTTTTGTCAGATGATATGTCATCCCAGAGGTCCTTTAGCTCTGTTTTCTTAGCTTTGGTGAGATAGGCTGTGACATATCTTGCAACTGCAGTGGAATTGTCTGCAATGTGTTGTATGTCTATGTTTGTATTCCACAAGAGGGCAATGATTGCATTGTAATCATTGATGTACTTGGATGCTTCGTCCCTTTTAATGTTGTATATATTTTTAGGGGATTTGCCTTTTATGCTGTGTCTAACAGAAGACATCAAGCTATTTACTTGTCCTTTTTTGCATACTGGTCTAGGGAATCCAAAGTGACATTTGGTATAGTATTTCTCTTTGTTTTTATATCTACGTCTGCAGTATTTGCCACATTTATGTTTTTTGAAGCATAACACTTGTGTATGTAGGTCACTATCTGTGGCTTCTGAAGGAATGTCGCAGGTAATGCATTTTTCAATGAACTGTAAAACAGAGGCGTCACAATCATACCCACATTTTCGAGCATCTTTTATCCATAAAAGCATGTGGATGTGTGGTGCTCCTCTGGATTCACATTCTTTTCTCCAAAAGAAGTGTTGCACTTCTCTGAGTGGAGGGGTAGTTTTATTGCAGATAAAATGCAGCATGGCTATGAAGCGATAGTAAAAGTACCTTGATACATTTACAGGGTCAAGAAAACAGAGTTCTCCTGGTGTTTTTATGTCCGTTCTGTCTTTATTTTGGTTTGCCGTGCGTAAGAAGTCATGCATGTCATCCCATGCATATTCAGCACAACTTAAAGTAGCAAACCTTTTGGGTGGGCTTAGGTTCCCTAGCATGCACCGTACATCAGCGTGACATTGGAACCAGTATTCGTTTATACCACGCATGTTTGCAGAGATTTGTGATACTTGACTGCAAAATTTCATCTTTGTCTTTTATTTTTTGAAGCAGTTGGAAAGCGGATATGTTTAAAAAGTTAGAGCCTGTTTTTAATGTGTGTGCAACTTCATAACATAGAGTTGCTAGTTCACTTTCAAAGAGGAGGTGGAAATGCCTGAATCTTGGGTCTTCAGAATACATTCGTAAAGAGCGATATTCTGATGCACTAATTTGTGTGGACCTGTCATCAAATGTTCCTTCTGTTCCTGTAGGAAAGAGTAGAGGAAAAGAACATGCTTCAACACTTTTTTTCCCATATAGTCAGTCATTGGGGATCCTTTGGCTTGATGTATTTGATATGTTTCTAATGCATTATCAATTGTATCTCTGGAGTGCAATGGGTGAATGGTATACTGGTTTAAAATGTTGGCTGCTGTAACAGGATCTACACGTTCAAATTGTCCAGTTTCTGGTGACTCTTGAATAATGTGGGTGGTTTCTCTTAAGTTTTCCTCTATATTTATATCTTTGTAGTATTCATTGTTTTCTTGTAGCTATTGTAGGGCCTGTCTAACTTTGTTTAAGTCGACTAGTTGCTGACAAATTATTTTGTCTTTTGTTGGCACACCATTAACTAGTACAATCAAAGATTAATCTATTGGCCATTGTAGTCCTAGAGTTTGAACATTTTCTTTTAGATCCAATGGTAAATACACTACTTTGCCAAAGATGCCTTTTAGTAGTTCGGATGGAGGTAATTTGGCTGATTTTGGTTGAAGGCGTATTATAGCTTGAAATGGGTTCCCTGTTTGTATTATAATGCTCTTGTACATATGAAGCTGTTGGAGAGCTTTTGGAAGTGGGAATATTTGTACGTTATTAGTGATAGTAGGTGATGGCATTAGGTTATTGTCAATATTTGGTTTGCAGTACGTTCACAGTCTTGAGGGGTTAGTTATTTTGTATTTACCTTCTGCTGTTAGATATCAAAATAATTGGAGCTATTGGGATTCTTCATTGTCTTCTATTTTGTAAGCTATATCTTTTTTTTTGTGCTCTTTTTATAAACTGTCCTACAGCAGCAGTCACATATTTGGTCTGTTATTTCAGCAGATGTGTTTTGAAACTTAGTTATTTCTTTTTTGTATGTCTTTCTTAGGGTGTTGGTGTTTATGAGATTTTCGGTAATGTTTTTTGAAGGTACAGAATTTTCTAAGTCACCTTGAGTTCCAAAGTATTTACGTTGGATGTGTTATATTTCTTGAAGGAGTTATTTGGCTTGTCCATGTAGGAAAATGTTATTTGAATTTTGCGGTTCTAGAGCAGGACATTTTGCATAGTATAGTCAATGCACAATATTCAGTGTATTAGAATGGTGTGTTGCTAACATTTTGATGTGGAAAGTGCTTTTGCAAGTATTTTATAAAATACAGGTTATTGAATGTCCCCGAAGACCAGTGTGGCTGCGCACTGGACATGAGTCTATGGTTTGAAAAGTTTCCATTTTACTTTTGTCTTTCAGTTTTACATAGTGATTGAGGAATTGTCGTAAATGTTTAAAGGATTGTTGGCGTATATTGCACAATGAGCTGCATGTTTATTTGTACGATGGATGGTTTGTTTGGGTGAAAGGAGCATTTGGTTAGAAGTTTGTTGGGGATTTTTTTCTATAAGGGTTTCTTTTGCCATAATGGTATGTTCCACCATTTCATACCCTCAACCAATATTGTCTATGGCAATAGTTTTTTGTTTTTTCTTGTTTATAAGCTTCTTCATTGAAGTATGGTTCTGTGCTGCGTGTGTGAATCCATTCAACATCACATATGTTTGAAAAGGTCTCTATATTGACAATGCACATGTTTAGAAGTACTTGTTGTAATTTATTGATTCATTTAGTAAGTGGTTTCATTGTGTTTTAAATCAGTATAAACAATGTTCTCTTCAGTAGAGAAGCACTGTCAATTAGAGCTTGCAGGATTGTTTTTAAGGGAAGATCGTGACTTTTCAGATGTTTTTATAAGATTGTGAAGAACTCTACAGTGGAACATTTTTTGTAACATAATCTTTTTTGGATTGCTTTACCATGACTACATTAACCTCGGTAGATAGAGGATTAGGTTCGTTAGTAGGTCTGCTTTAGTTTGTACATAATTGTTTACTTTGTTTTTGCAAGACATTCCTCACCTTTTTTAGTCGTGATTGGTTTCGTTTTTTTGAGTGAGGTTATTAGCTCTTTTGTTTTAATTTTTTCTATAAATTCTTTGAGGTGGATGGGAATGTGGTGTACTTCTAGTCTTATCTGCTCTACATTCTCTTTCATTTCTACTGAGTTTCTGTTTAGTTGGCATTTTGTTGTGTATGTTGGGAAAGAGGTTGTATTGGAGTTGTGCAATGTATATGCATTTATGGTGTATGGGTGTGTGGATGTGATTGTAGAGATGAATAGAGTGCTGTTTGATTATGAGGTTGTATATTAGGTGTGGTTGGGAAGTTTGTGAGAATACGAGTACAGTGGTGTAATGGTGTTGGGTTAGTGAGGAAGACAGTGGTGGTGTGATGGAATCTGTATGGTTATTGCGCTGTTTTGAGGAACAGAGTGGGTGTTGCAATGGTGGTGTGTAGATGGAAATAGTAGGAGTGTGAATGGTGGAATATAATGTGCTAGAGTGAAAGAAATGTTTGTTTTGAAAAGAGTAGTCTTGGGTAATATAGGCAGTGGAACTGTGCTGCTATAATTACATACATATACTTGGTACATTAATGTACTTGCTATGTCTGATGCAAAGGGTATTTGTTTTTCTTTCCTGTAATTATAAAAGAAGGTTAGTGTGTATATTTGGTGGTGGCGAAGTAATGTTAGGAAGCAAGGTTTATATAAACAATGGAAGGAAGAGTGGTGGGGAAAAAGTTAATAAAATTGGTGGGTGGTTAACAATTGTTGCTTTTAGGAGCATTTCCATGTAATTTAAGAAATGTGTATGTGCATTTGCAGAAGCTTTGTAAGATTTTGTAAAAGAGAGGAAAGTTCCATGGAAAAGAGTGTAGTACACTTTTAAATGGCAGTTGGTGTGTATATGCTTAATGTGTTAAGAGTATATGCACTGTTAAGAAGAAACCTGTGCAGTTCCCTCTGGGACCACTGCAAAAGATTTAGGCTTACAGGTGTTTGGCAGTAAACCCACTTGGTAGCAGTCTGTACCACACAGGTGCACCTGGTAGCTGTGGCTGAGCAGTCAGACTTCCCTCAAGAAGAGTTAGGCAGTATGTGGAGTATACAAGGTAGGGCAATTTACACAGTAGAACAAGCAGACACGGAACAGAGCTTGGGTGTAAAGATATATAATTATTTATTTTAAGGACACATCTATGAAAACACTCTGGCACTAATACGGCAAACAACTTCAATTACAATTACTATAAGTATATCAATCCCCTAACAATATTTCGACAAGTCCAGGTTCAACGGTACCACTTATTTGCAGACAGAGGTGAATGCTTTAACCCAGATGGCACTCTAATATTCGTTAGAACGGGAGAGAAAAGGCAGGGTATGAAACCAACTCGGTACCAAAACTTTTACGGAGAAAATGCAAGGCAAGTCAGGCAGGGTCTACTGTAGATCACAAAGTTCAGAGGCCAGTCCCACTTGGAGAGAGGCAAGGCGATATGTCCCAAAAAGTATCACAGTGGAAATGCACTTCGAGTCTTTGTAGCAAATTGTCACAGAAAGGTTGGACCAGTTTAGAACAAAAAGTTAAGAAGGTCTGGAGGCGACCCAATGGAAAGGTAAGGATTTAAGACACCTCACGCTAACCGTCACAAGGGAAGCCAGGTGGACACGGTACCTTTTAAGTGCAGAGACAGCTCCGGTGGGGGCAGTTGTTCCTGGTGGTGGATGCAAGTCGGGGCTTTGCCAAGAGATGAGATGATCTCGTTGTCGAAGGAAAGTTGAAGATCGTTGCACCACCAGGGAAGAGACCAGCCGCAGAGTGCTCCGTCACAAGGCACCACCTTTTGGTCGCGGTATGGGCTAGTGGCTATCTGGTTGCCGGGGTGCTCAGCATGGGCAATTCGACCACTACGCCCTGGAAGCGAAGAAAAAGCAAAGGGACTGGTTGTTCCCACCAGTCAGGGGGAGAAGACTCTCCAGCGGGGAGATCTCCTCTGTCATTGGGAAGTGGTGAGTCGGTTCAGCAGGGCTCCACCGGAGGTGTCGTCATTGCAGGTCAGCTCAGCTTTACCCTCGTCGGATTCTTAGGTCCTGTGGCGACTTCTGAAGATCCAGTCCCAAAAGCCCTGCTTTTATGCAGCAAACCCCCATTCATCCAGCCTAGCTGTCAATCAAAACACGCTAAGTGGTGAGCGGGGTGGCTCACCACTTGGGCCAATCACACCAGAGTGTGGCTTGAGTTGGCAAGGCAACTCAGTCCAGGTTGCCTAAACACCCTCCCACACCCCCTGTGGTACCCAGACAGAATGGCACCACTCTGGAGAGCTTCTGTGCAGAAGCCCGCCAAAAGTGGAACAAAGGGCTCAACCTTTGGTTCAGTGTTACAGAGGTGAACACAAATGCCATTTTAAAAGCCGAGTTCTGGCAGAAAATACCGACCGGTAAATTTATTTAAGACAAATAAACCGGCGGTATGTTAGAGACTAACGGAAAAAAAGTATTAGCCTCCAACAATGGGAAGAATCCCATAGAGTTATATTCGGGGTCGAATATAACAAGCAGTTTCCACTGCCACCAGCCAAAACTCGATGAGGGGGGATGGGACAGTGCCCTGTCGAATAACAGACCCAGGGGTAATCGAATTACCCCTACTAGTACGTCCACAATAGGATGGTTTGTACCAGTTCTGTTAGTAAAATTAGGTCTAGTAAAGCCAATGGTGACTTTACATACCCTGGGAGACAGTAGTCAGTCCCAGGGTATGGAGTCTATGGTGGGGGTCCTCTAGGACGCCCCAGTGTTACGGCACGGAGGGTGCAGTGTAACACACATAGTAAAACACATGAGACCCTATGGAGTAAAAGACCCCAAAGCCCATAGAACACATTAACAATCACAGGAATCAACCACATTCATGTACAAGAGTGGGAGAAAAGAGTCTCACTCTTGGGAGGATGGAAAAAAACAAACTCCAGAAATCCAGCAAAGCTGCTGGGGGACTCACTAGGTTAGGAAATTCAGCCTAAAAAGAGAATTCTCCCTAACATGCACACTTGCCAACATGATGCATTCTAATCTGTAGATGTTTATGTAGTGCTAGAGTTGTTTGTATTATGGGACTTGTAGTTCCACTTTTACCATTGTGAAAGTTGGAGTACAGGTCACAGAATGTAGAGAAAAAGGTAGGACTGTCAATATACTAAACTGGCACACACTGAGTGCCAATTACAAATGGTGTACACATCTATTTTTTCTGCTTTTACTTTCTTTTATGAAAAATTGACACAGTGCTGCTGGAAATGCAGACATGCATTTTTTAGCTTTCTTAAAAATGCTTCCAAACAATAGTTTGAAAAGCACAGCATTTCATATGTTTATTTGATATACATGTACAGTTTCGAAAGATGAAGTTCAGTCATGTTATTTTCGTTAGATTTTAGGACTTGTATTTTCAGTTTTATAATGGGTGAAGTCAATTGGAAGTGACAGAATGCAAAGGAAAAAAGAATGACTTAAGAAGCACCTATACATTCGAATGGGTGCTGTCGGGATGTATGCATGTACTGCCAACATATTCAACTGTGAGGCACTAAGTGCCACTTCAAAATGGTCTACATGTCTATTTTATCTGGGTTTCCCTTATTTTATGGAAACTTGACACATCAAAATGCTTGTAAAAAGAAACATTTTCAAATACAGAGCATTCTAATTATTTGCTGCTTCATGTGAACAGGTGTTGAATGCTGCACTGCATGGCATTTGCGAGAGTGGTTAAAAAAGAGAATATGCTTATTCAGAAGCTTATTACAGGGTAAGTAGAGTTCAAGAACACTTTTTTTTAAAAATATAAGCATACTTGTAGTTTGTTTTGTTAGGTGCAGATCTTGTTCAATCTGGAAATCAAAATCTTGGACAGTTGCACAGTAGTTTCCGGTGCAGATGTCTTTCATTAACAGGACATATGTACTCTTAGAGTTGAAGTGTATATCTGAAGTGTTGAAGTGAAATTACAGGGTTAGGTGTAGAGGTTTTGGATGTGATTTGTGGATGGGTATGTGACTCTTTGCAAGCAGCCAATGAGGGAGTGTTGAGAACATGAAAGTGGAAAGGGTAAAAGGGCTACTCTCTGTAAGCAGAAGCACGGACACAGCGGAAGTCCGCGGATGGCACTTGCCATATTCAGGTGTTTTGAGGATGCCTGGCATGGAAAGGGGACTGTGGGGAGTAGCCAATCAGGTTTGCTGGGTGTGGTGTACAGGAAGAGAGTGTAGTAGGAGTTGTGTTTGCAGGAGTTGTGAGAGCAGAGATAAAGGCTATGACTATGGCTACGTGTTTGAGAAGACAGACTGTGTGGATTCTGGGGGACTCTTCAATTCAGTCACTGAAGGTATATCCTGATGATCATGGCATCCTTGGAAATATTTAATTGGCAGAAGTGGAAGTTTCCTGGCATGCAATTTGTGGTTCAAACTGGACAAGCTTGCTTTTATTCTGTGAGAGTATGGCTCACTTTAATAGGCCAGATATTGTGATTGTCCAAACTGGAGGGGACAGTTTGGGGTTTGTGACACCAGTGTGTTTGGAAGTTACGCTGAAGGATTTTTGATTTTTTTAAAAGCCTAATGCAGCTGTTTCCTGCTGCTCGGTTTACTTGTTGGGAAAGAAAATCAGAGACGCACATGGAGATGTGCAACAAACTTTTTCAGTCCTCAAATTGAATAAAGATGCATCTGCTTTTTTGTATGTGGCAGGAATGTCAATAATATCAATTCTCAGGGTCTGATTTCATTTTTTTTGTCCAGATGGCGTTCACTTCACAGATGTCAGAAATTCAGTTTTGAAAATGATAATATCAATTCTCATGGTGTGATTTTTTTTCGTCCAGATGGAATTCACTTTGCCGATTTTAGAAATGCAATTTTCCTTTACAATCTTAGGAATGCATTGAAGAGGTTCATGTAAAAAAAAAAACATAAAATCTAAAAAATGCAAAAAAAGGTGTTTGTTAACAACTCCCCAAATAAAGTTAGTTTCAGAGCCAACACTAAAGATGAAATAACTTACATTGTGTTTCCTTTCCCGCTCCACCCCCTTCAATTGGATAATCTGGCCGCAGACACTGCGGCAGTCTGCGGATGGCACATGCCACATCCAGGACTTTTGAGGTTGCCTAGTATGGAAAGGGGACTGGACAGACCGCGGTCAGTCATGGTGTCTGTGGAAATTGGAGGATCAGCCAATCATGTTTCTTGTGTGTGTGGTGTACAGGAAGAGAGGGTAGCAAGAGATTTGTTAGTAGGAGTTGTGAGAGGATTGAAAATGGCCATGGCAATGTCTTTCAGCAGGCAGAGTGTTTGGATTTTGGGGGACTCTTGGGTTCACTGTTTGAAGGTGTATGTTGAGCATTGTATAGCCAAAACCCTTGGATTCCCTGAAATGGAAGTGTTCTGGTACAGAGTGCATGGCATGAAGTGGGCAGTCCTGCTCTCATTTTGTGCAAATATGGTTCAATTGAAGCATTCAAACATTATTATCATTAATTGTGGTGGGAACAGTTGGGGAATGTGACTGAAATCTCATTGCAGTTTGCAATGAAGCAGACATTGGGAAAGTTGAAGGAAATGTTCACTAATTCCAAAATATGTTTTTCACGAATTTCCCAGAGACAGATGTGGATGCGTTCCAGTTCATTTCGTCTGCAAATAGAAAAAGCGAGGCACAACATCAGTAGAGCTGTGGGTGCTTTTGTTCGCGATGTTGGCATGACATTGTTCCATAGTGAGAACATTAAATGTGATATGACCAACATTTTTGGGCAAGATGCAGTCCATCTAACCGATGTGGGTAATCAGATTTGTGTGGAAAACATTCAAAATGCTTTGAATCAGTTTCTGTAAAAGTGAGCTGAAATAATGAAAGTAAGTGAAATGTTTTCTTAGTTCAGTTTGTAAAACCAAAAATAATAAAAAATATATAAAACCCAAAACCCCCCAAAAATCGTTCTGAGTGCTAAACAATTACAATGATTGCAACTGTCCCACGCCAGTAATTTTTTAGATGTCCATGGACTACCACGCTGCTCACAGACTATGCAGGTTGCACAGGTTCATGTGATTTTTTTTCTTACTTCTATTTTTTAACTGTTAAAGGTGGCTCCTAAAGGAACATTTTTTTTTCTTTTTCCAATTTTGTATTTTTTTTCTTATTTATTCTCAGAAGAGGCAATGTAGTGGAGGGAAGGGGCAGGTGGAAAGAGGAAGAAGTTAGGCGGGCCTTAATCAGGTAGGTGGCAGTGTTTCTCATGCTCCTTGAGCGCAGCTTTGAAAACACTCTGAAACTGCTCCCCCATACAGATTGGTGCTTCACAGTACATGCATAGCGCTGTGACCCTCCAAAGGTAAGGTTCAACAACATTCTGTATGACCTGTGAAGCCACCGCTGGGATCCTCTGCCCCAAAGGAGTATCCTTTGTGGTGACAGGAGCAGATGAAGATGATGGGGTGGAGGAAGTCAACCGGCTCTTACCTGAGAAAGGTATTGCCCTTCTCAGAGCACTCTGGTGCTCCAATTTGGTGTGGCGCCTCATGGAAATAGTCCAGTAGGAATACAGACTGTGTTCCGGCGACTGAGTACAACTTTGTACTCAGTGCATAGAACCTTGCTTGCATAAAACTTTGGGACATTTCCAACGGTCGTGAACAATGCCACACCAAGGACTCACTCTGAGTACTGGTGACAGGGACTTCCTCCACTTCATTCCCTTCTTATTCGTGATCCTGCTCTGTATCACTGTGGATGTTCCCCTCTCCAGGCCCTCCAGGTTGTTGAGCTGATGGTGGTGGTGGTGGGATTGGTTGGGAAGCAGACATGGCCATAGGAAGCAGAGATGGCTATAGCAGATGCAATTGCAGCAGGTTTTCAGAGATTTTCAAAGCAGGTGTTCTCCAGATGCTCTCTCCTGGACAGCGAGATTGAGAATGAGGAAAAGTAATGGGTGGGTCCCTTTGGAGGAACCGTCTGCGGACAGTCGTTCTGTCAGCAGACTACTGAGTTGAAAATAGTTGTAAAAAGTTGCCAGAATAACATAGAATGAGTCTGGGAGCTGTGCAAGGGTACATTTATGTTTAAAACACCCTAGATTGGTGGAAAATGCACTTTTAAACTGACCGTGGCCAAGGACACCGTTCACGGACACTGCTGTCACTCAGCACAAGCATGGTCACAAGATGACATCACCAGATGTCCACGGCCTGACATCCATCCGCAGATACCCTTTATGCAGGAAATTTTGTAGGACTGTTGTGGTGTTGGCAGACTAATTATAAATGCGTCACACAAAAACAGACATTGCGACTATCCGGGGGCAACTCCTTTTTGAGTGTGGACATCCTGTGTGGGAGGAGAGGGTCTTGGAACCCCCCCATTCTTACACTTCCTGCGTGGGCCCAGTGCGGCTGCTTTGGGTCCAGGGCCCCGGCCCCAGAGCACCCACGCGGGAACACCCCTAGGAACTGTGACCCCCCCTTAAGAAAGCATGTGATCAGAATTGAACAAGACTCCATTTTGTGGGCCACCGACTCCATTTTGTTATTTTCATATTGGCAGGCCAGCTGTGAAATTAGAACACAGGACTGCAGCTCTCCCAGCCAGGCACACACAGCAGACAAGCTACTCCTCTCGCCTCCTTCCCCCTGCCATCTCTGCAGTTGTTTGGTTCTCATGGGAGATTAGCCATGAGATTGCAACAAACTTTACACTGTATCCCATGTTTTCCGTACCTTATTTGACCCTGCCACAGCCCAGCACAGGAACAAACAACAGAAGCCATTCATCTCTATAAACCTGCCCCCCACCCAACAGACCCAGGCCATAAAGAATATCATCCCCATATTCTCTAAAACATGATCAAACAGATATAAGCGACCCTTAAGTATGTTTCATTGATCGCGCCCCAATAGAAGAAAAGCAAGTGTCGCCCGCATGCGAGTAAAACAAGCTACTCATTTTTTGGAGAACAATGTAAGACTTGTGTTAAAACAATTAGCATATTAGTAAAGTATAATATATGTGTGATCAAAAGCCTTAACATTAGAATCCAGTTATCAAAGTGTGATGTGTGTTAATGTGTAATATGACATTATTTAATAGAGATGAATTGCAATAACAAAATGCATAGCAGAACATAACACTATACATGCCAGCACGAAGCTACCTCGTTTTGAAGCTCAATGTAAATATATGCATTATATTGTGTGAAAATAATATAGCAACCAGCTACCATAGCTAATGTGATTCTAACATGACAATATGTGCTAGAACCTACATGTGTAGATTGTAATAATGAACTGTTCAATTGTGTATGGATAATGACTTAAGTATATGCGACTTATTATCGTGAAGTATGTAACCATGAGAACACTCAGGAAAGTAGAGCAGATAATATGCTTTAGATTAATATAATTAGATTGCAATGAGCCTCGTGTAAAAGCCCTTTTTGTAAAACCTACTCTTAAAGGCCCCAGTTTTCCGGGCTATGCAGACCTACACCGCAAAGGTGTTTCGATTCCCCTCTGCCCTTCATAGTGTCAAAGCAGATCAGCAAAGATTTAATGATGTTTAAACAACCGGTCTTTAACTCCCACAGTAAGACTTAGGACCATTGTGGTATGTGCCGCTTTGTGGCCTAGTCTTTTATGTGTAGTTCAGATCTTAGATTTAGAGTCCCCTTTGTTGTTTATCAGATGGACATTCCAGACCACACAATGGCCTCAAAAGTCTCACCTCTTTAGCCAATATATCTTGTAGTGTATTGGCACATAGTCAAGCCGACACATAGTTAAGCTTGCCTATCGATGGAACCCTGCAATAATAGCTGTTTTTTGACCTATGCCCAATGATAAATTAACCTTTGTTTGAGAAACGTCTATTCCTTTAGTCTGTAAGCTCTCAGGTCTCAGAACATGCTGGACAGAGCAGATCATGGTATTGGATGAATGGGAATGTGTGCCACAAGGACAAATGTCAAATGGTTATTTAATAAAGAAACATCTCGACAGTTGCCGATTCTGCATACCAATTCTATGAGCCCAGCTGACCAAATGACCCGAGAAGCATCATTGCAACACCACGTGCTCCTGAGCCAACCACAGCCCTCCAACCCTATGGCACCTACAGGTGTTCGCCCATAGTGACCATTCCCAACTGTTCATGTGCCCCTTAGGCCTTCCCTCTGTTCGATGACGATAAAGCTGTATAAAAGTAATTTGTAACATGTTTTCTGCAGCGCATTCTCAGTGTGAGCAGACTAGATCCTGCTTGCCCTATTTTAGATAAAGCCTTTTGATATAATCACCATTTGGTCTTGGTCTCATTCCCTCTGGGCAAGTGTCCTGATTGACTTATTGGGAGATTTAATTGCATTTTTGGAGGCCTCTCACCTTCAACCCTGAACAGTTGCGTAGTTCACAGACTCATAATGGGAGTTTTAAAAAACAAGGGAATACCACACAACAATAAACAAAACATCTTAGTACAAAATATGTATGTATTCAAGAAAAAGATGGTGTATTGAAATGGGAAACATAAATGGGAGTATTAGGAATTTGTGTACAATAATCATGAGGGGAGTGAGGTTTCATCAAAGCGTCTTTGATTAAAGATTTTAGAATTTGATGAGAATGCTTGCTGGGGACAAGGGGGACTGATGCAAGAAGGACAGTGATAGTGATTAAACAGTGATGTTTAATCAAATGATTTTCGACGTACTGTGAAAGTTCCTTAAAATCATTACTTAGTTCATCCAATTTTTTACACAAGTTCATGATTTCAATATTTACACTTGGGGATAGGACTTCTCTTTCTAATTCTTGGGATTGTGAATGATTAAACTGGGGCATGGTTTCTTCATGAAAACTATGTACTGTAAGGGAAATAGAAATAATTATTTTAGTATGGTGTGTACAAAATACATTATTTGTAGACATTAAAATATCTATTGTATGCCATTGGAGATGTTATTGGCACTCATTTCTTCTTTTGGGAAGTTCTCCTTTAACCATTGGAGTGTGCTTGCCGTTAGTGTGAGAAAAAAAGGGGCTTATGTCTTATAACACATGTTTATGTAATTAAATATAATAAATACAATGCATTTACTTTTTAGTGAGAATGTCTTGTCCAGTAAGCACTTGCAGTTTCTTAATCTGTATTCAGAGTTGTACTGAGGAGATTATACGAAGTGTACAGTTATGGTTTGTGATTGGTGAATTCCATTGCAATGTGTTTCACATAGGACATTTTTTATTTTTAAACGTGAGTATTTGCACAGAAAGGTATGCTTGCTGTTTATTGGATGATGGGTACATCTTTTATGGGTATCCCATGTGATTTTGAGCCTTGCAAATGCTGCGCTATGTCCGGGGACTCCATAGCTGCCACACCCAAGAATCTAGGCAATGGCCACACCACCACAGCCTAAAACGGCCATGCACCCAAGAATCTGGCCACTGGCCACAAGCACCCCACCACAACTGTGGTAAGTTTGTGAAAAAATTGGGAAAAGGCTTCCCAAACTCCTCTTTCAGAACGGGTCCCACCAGGGTTGTCTAACAGATCCCATAGAGTTTCCTCAAAAAGGCCTTGCTTTGCAGGTGAAGGTATCTCTCCCTATTATTTGCCCAGTGGGTGAAATTCTATTGGAGGGTACTCTGCCTCCCTCTAAGCCAGTTATTTTATCGGCTCCCTCCTTGTCTAAGGATATCCGACAAATAAAAGGAACAATGGCTAAGATTATGGACCCTGACCCTGAGAGTTTTGTTCTAGACTCTAGAAACATTAGTTTTACTAACGTTGCCAAGCTGAGTAACCCGGAATCTAGGGAGTCGCTGAAGAATAAAATATTAGCTTGGCTCACCCAGAAAGTGGGGCCCAACCGTGTTAGAACTCAGGGCCTGAAAGTCCTCCACAGAACTCAGATTAACAACTGGTGCTCCACCGATAACATCGATTGTATTATTATAGGCTGTGGTCTCAGCAGCTTACCTATGTTTTTTAATAGGATTACAAAACTGCAGGACTTGCCCTCATCCACCAAGTTAAGAATTGTGTTTTGAACTGACCTGTTTTATTTGCCTGTATGTCTCTTAATAATAGCTGCTGCCTTCACTATGTTTTCTTCTTTGAAATTGTTAATTTGCTGTTGTTTTTAGTTCTTGTGCTTGGCATGTGGCCTATTGATTGCTGTATTCTGTTTGTATGTCGGCACCCTTAAGCCTCAGACTCAGTGGTGTGCGCTATAAATCAAATCAAATCAAATCAAATCAAACTTGCCCTGACTTCTCAATTCCAATGACATTGAACCCTATTTTTCACCTATGCATGACGGCAACAACAGATAGGTATGTTGTTTCTATTCTGGTCTACAACCACTTAGAGCACAAGCTTAATAACGTAATTAGTTATGTTAGTATAACCTCGACAGCACATGGCGGCACTTTGCCATAAATATAATTCACTAGGCATCAATTACTGGGAGAACGAATAATAGAGAAATAAAGACACACATCGCGATCTCCATGGGATAAGTGATAGACAGCACTCTAGCAGCATGAGAGGTGTGGCACCAAGATAGCCAAATTAATTAATTTCACACTTGGTACTACAGAATTGTAATTGTCTATTTGTCAACGCGTGTTATCGTCAGAAGTTTCAATTAAATTGAGCGTGACCGAACAAGCGAAGTAACCTAAGATTCTCATGTACGTTTCTCTTTATGTTCTCCTATATGTTCTTTTATTTATCCTTACATGCTGTACTTGATTGTACTGAGGCCTCCGGATTACAAAATCGTATACTCCAAAACATAGTGTTCACTCCAAGACGTATTGTTCATACTATCACATGTTATAATACTTGATTTAATGCAATAGTTACTCCGATCAACCTGTATTGCTGACCACTACATGAATGTTACGGTTCTTCACCTTTTCACAAATTACCTTTTGCTTTTCTGTTAGCTGGTTTATTTTCTTGGCAACATGTAAAAAATGATTGATGAACTTTGAATCAAGTGCGGAAATTAGGCCCTGAGGAAGGACAGTCTTTAGTCCGAAATGCATTGGCATCTCTCCGCATCTGCACTTGAATGTACTTGAATGAAAACACCAAGTTTTCGAGTGCAGCAAACATTGTGATCGCTTCCAGACGGCTTTGGCAGCAAAAACCGAACCCGGCTGTGCCAAATTTTCAGATCTATATTGGGCATCCGTATTAGACCATGATTCACCGACTTCTTAACTACGATTGCGTTGTTTGCATAGAGTGATCTTGTCACTTTCGTGGATGAACATACTTAGATGTACCCAGCCACAGCTCCATCACTAAGGGACTTCTATTTATAACCATTGCAAGTCATTTATGGACTTTGCCCTTATCAAACCCGATCCGAGATAACAAATCTATGATGCCGGTATCAAACTACCCATAAGGCCTACTGTGAAGAAATCACTTGTCCTGAAGATGGCCATGACACTGACTTCTGTCTGGACACTTCAGAAAATGTCCAATCTAACTATTGGCCGAAACATGTTGACACCCCAGATCTCAATAACTGTCTAATGTTTAGGCGTTTTGAAAATCATTTTTTAGGATTATAGGGTGTATTAATTTACCCTGCCTGTTTTTCCTTTAGTTTGGTTCTCTCTTTCTTCTTTTTTCGTAGCATTATCTGTTGCGTGGTTGATACATAGAGTTCACGTTTACCCTTGTATCGTTTTTTACTTCTTAGATGTACTAATTTGTCTTGTTTTAATCTCTTTTCTACATACTATTAAAATTTGATCTCACATATGCTGATTTGTTGGGCTATTGTGTCTTCTGTGTTTTTCCATGTTAATATTGCTATGTAGACTTGTGCGTGTGTGACCATAAGCATTTAAACTCTCCCGCAGGATCGTAGTAGTGAGGGGTAATCAATTCTCTGGGTATGCTCCCCGGCACGCCTGCTTTTTGACACACAAGGACACATGCACACGGCCACCACACCTGAACCCCCAAATAGTGATGGGCACACACTTGTCCAAACACCATAACACATGTGACCACAACAGCCTCAATGCACCTTGTCTGTGTTGCAGTGCAGTGTCACACCCTGATACACAAGAGAAACCTCACCCGCACCACACAGGAATGCAAAATGAGATGAATTTAATACCCATTCATGGAACCACTGTTGAAGATCTGGATAAAACTAGAACTGGCAGTGAACAGGCAGTCATGACGGGACCCTGATCCTGACATCATGGAAGCACCACTGTGCATGTGGAAAATGGGCTACAGGGGACATGTCACTCATTGCAGAGCAATTGCAGAGCAAACCTGTGGCACATGAATACACCATAATCCAAGGAGAAGTGGTAACATGACGGTACTTGTTGAGCATGAGTGTCCCACACAATTCCAAACACATAGGGCACCATCCACTGCTGTGAGTCCAGTAATCCCAAGTGCAGGGAAATGTAACCTGCCACAGAACAGCCCACTCAATCACACAGGGTGCATGTACAAGTCAGATGATTCATGTCCTGAAAGATGATGGATGTATAACAATCACCTTGCACGTCCCTGTTGCACACAAAGATGGCCACAGTCCATACTGCATTGATGCTTATTACTTGCACACCCAGAGAAGCAACCTAGGCCTCATGCACACATTTCATCCGATGCAGGTCAATTAGGATACCCACAGCTCACATGGCTGATGACCCCTGTGTGGAAACCACAAACTCCAGCAGAGCTGGCATATAACAATGCCCACAGTCATACCCTCATATATGTGGAAAGGGCATTTGGTTTGTTGAAGGCATGGACCGGAATACAGGGGCACAGATGTATGCACCATTAAAAGTTGGGAAAATGGTACTCACCTTTGCCATGCTGCACAGCATCTGGTGTCGTAGGAATGTGCCACTACCCTCTGATGCTGATGCGCAACACCCAGGGGGCGGGAGTGACCATGTGCCCATTGCCGGGGCTAATGCACACAGGGATGGGGTGAGGGAGTGGAGGTTGGCCAGACAGGCATTCATTGAGAATTTTTTCTGATTTGATGGATGGGCACATGTCACAAAGAGCACTTTTAAAATAAATTGCACTTGTACACAATCATGAATGTCCTTGCCTTCTGTCATGTTTGAACATGCTTTAATTGAAGTGGAACTAACCCCCTTACACCCAGCAACTCCTCAGCACACATATCCCCCTGCCCCTGCCAACTCCACAGCACACATGCCACCCTTCCCCAACACAGTGCTTATGGGCCAATGTGCCCGGACCTCAAGCCAACAGTGCATTGTCCATCTAACAGGGATGTTGTTGCTTCCCACATGCTCCACCTTCAGGTGAGCACAGCTGTGAATGAGGTACTGACCTACACCTGGGTGACCCCTGTAGTGATCCCTCTGCGGGGGTGGTTGAGGTTGATGGCACCAATGTGGCCAACCGTCGCTGCTGGTAGAGGAGGTTATTTGCCTCATGCATCTGTTCGGCATGCACTGATTGCACCTCACATACTCGCTGGCCAAACCCTGTAAGTGATGCAGTGCATCCCTCTACAACCTTCCGTGTGCGGGCATTGTAGCATGCCATGGTTTTTGCAGCCCCCCTAATTGCACTGTTAAAGGCCTTGATGTGGTGGTTGTGCTCACTGGCCATGCCTTCTATCCACATCTGGCGTGCCTCCATCACATCTAGGCATGGCATGACTGCATTGACCCAACCTGTTCCTGTATCCAATGCAGGCCACCTCCGCAGGGTGGTGGGCCTGCTGTGCCTGGCAGTTCTCTTTGGGATGGTGGGGCTGCTGTGCCTGGCAGGTCTCTGTGGGGTGGTGGGGCTGCTGTTCCTGGCAGATCTCTGTGGGTGGTGGGGATGCTGTTGCTCATGGTGCTGGGCTATCTGGTGGGGCTGCCGTGGATGGAAGGGCTGATAGCAGATGACACATATGAGGGTGTGTCCTCATCCACCACTGGTGTGTGTGCGCGGCGGCGGCATGCACTGACATGTGGCCTGTGACTGGTGGTCTCCACATGTGCAGGGTCCCTTTTTGTGAGTCCATTTGCTGCACTGGCCTGTGTATTGGTGAGATCAGAGGTGCAGCATGGTGCTCTTTAACGGAAGAGGCACCCTCATCTGGGGTGGTTGGACTTGTAACTTCTACAACCTGTGAGACCACAGTGGCTTCGGATATGCTTGTTGAGGCAGCCCTCATGGATTGTGCGTGTTGAGGTGGTGAGGCTCTGCTGGCTTGTGGAGGCGCAGGTAGTGAGCCACTGCTGGCTTGTGTTCGTTGAGGTGGTGAGGCGCTGGAGCGGTGGGGTGGGTCCTCTTCCTTGGAGTATCCTGCCAGAACCTTTGCGGGGTGGTGGTGGTGGTTGAGGATCATCTGGGTAAACATTGGGATGGGCCTGCCTCCTCTTCATCCACGTTGCACTCGGATGACTCCTGCATGCCTGTAGGGGACATAGGCTAGGGCATGAGGACA
Source organism: Ambystoma mexicanum (assembly GCF_040938575.1). Lineage (NCBI taxonomy): Eukaryota > Metazoa > Chordata > Amphibia > Caudata > Ambystomatidae > Ambystoma > Ambystoma mexicanum. Next base: position 783,798,685 of record NC_090923.1, on the reverse strand, counting down.
GGGAATTACACATTATTTTCAGGCATTTAAAGGCTTACAGGGGGAACATGGTTGTACAGGACAGTTTCTATCATGTTTGGCCCTGTCCTGTTTAGTATTCATGATGTTGGTATTACTGGGGCATACTACGTGTGGTGGACACAGTTCGGAATAGTTGGGAGAGTCTTTTCATGCATATGATGCAAATGCACAGCTGGCATGCCCCAGTCAGTGAGGGTGGGCTGGTACAAAACACACTCACCTGACGTTGCTGTGCCCCCGCCATGGATGTGTGTGCCATGGTGCTTGTATGTGTCCATTGACTGCCCTACTCACAACTTTGGATCCCTTGGGTCACCTAGGTGCACTGGTACAAAGGTGCCGTCATTGGTGGCTGTGGTAGATCACAAGCACTGCACCCACTCAAAGTGCCCGGATGTCGGTCAATCACACTGGGCATGGAGTGGTGGCCTATTTCCAATGAAATTTGCAAGGGGGGTGACTCACCTCCAGCCTCCTGGGTGGCGGTGCCTGTCTGTACTCCTCCCACTCCCTCAATGGAAGCCATATCGATAAGGGTGGTGCACTGCTCCTCCCATGGTGCAAGCTCTGGTGGTGGTGGTGGCACTCCACCGGTTGCCATGCTCTCACTCTGTACATGCAGGTCATTGAAGCACTTGCAGCAGTCCTCTCCATCCCTGGGGATGCGGCCCACAACATTCACCTTCTGGCTGATGTCTGCCCAGATGCGGGAGCAACCATGTGAGCCCATATTTTTTTTGGTGGGCCATAGAGTTTGTCCTGGTGGGAAATTACCTCCTCCACCAGTATAGTGAGTTCTGTGTCTGAGAACTTTAATTTGCACACCTTGTTCAGGGCAGACTAGCTCCTCATATGCTCATCTTTTGTTGGATGGCTTCCAGGGGCTCTGATTTTGGGTGGATTGTGATTTCAAAAATGGCTGCCGCTTTGTTTCCCTTTCCGGTGGTGACACATTTCCCCCGGTGCTATTAGCGCATGCTAATAGCACAAGATGCCGGCAGTAATGCAATGTTCGCTGATTTTTCTCACTATCACCGCCGAACGCTATTTGTGTTACCGTCCGGGCTGTGTGCCATGCCCGCCAACTCGTGAAGGGGCGTTGTTTGCACCACAACTCATGGCGGTAACGTAAATACCGTTCGGCAGTATATACACCCAGATACCGCCAAACTCGGTGATGAGGCCCTATATGTAATAAATTAGTGCATGTTTGTGTAGCTTCATGAATAGATTAGTATGTACTTCATGCATAAGTGCGGCTACTTCGTGATGTCAGTGATGACATCATTGATTTCTGGTTTTCCAGTAAGTCTACCTGATCGATTGATATTTCAATCTCCCCCTATCATCAATTGGGTATGGTCTGAAAGTTTGTCTGGGGAAATATCATTTTTCACCCCTTTGATGCATCGATGAGTGTGGTGATGGGTGTCACAATGCAACCCTGCTCACTGTGGAAAAGATGGAGGCTTTCACAGACACCTCACGGGTTCTTTTACCGCTCTAGTCTTTTTTGTTCCTTTTTAAGGAGACCACGCCCACAACGCCTTGCATTGCAACTCGCATAGTCAGCCCTTCGCTTACTCCGTTTGCAGTGCCCGCTCCTCGAGTTCTGTCCATTTGGACTTTTCCTTTGTTGTTTTTCAGCCTGCCTGCTGCAGTTTTCTGTGCTTCTGTCTCCGGAACCCTACCCTCCTGTCTCGCCCTCTCTCTTCCGGTTTTCCCGAACCGGCTTCCCTCTCGTTCTATTGCTTTCTTCCCATTCATTTTCAGTTTGTTTGTTCATTGCGTTTGCAGACCACTGGTTCGTTTATTTTGCCTTTTATCCTTCATATCTCACTGTCTCGTTCTTTCGCTCTCTGTGTACCTCTCGCTCTCGCTGTCACCCTCTCTCTCACTCGCCCTGCTTCGCTCGTTCGCTTACCCTGTTTCCTCTCGTTCTCTCTATTTCTCTCTTTTACGCTCGCCCTACTTCGCTCTTTGCTCACCCTGTACCTCTCGCTCTCTCTTTCTCTCCATCGCCCAGTCTCACTCTCGCTTACCAGGACTCTGTTCTATCTCTCTTGTTTGTCTGCACTCACACAGTTCTTCTACCTCGCGCTTGCTCTTATATTCTCTCTCTCCCTTTCGCTCCCTCTCTCATTCTATACGTACCTCATACTCTTACCGGTCTCATTCCTTTCAGGGCATCCTGACCTGTATTGTGCTGGTTGGCTGGTCCTCAATTCGCTCCTCCTTTTCCCCTTGCTGTAGGCCATTTTCATCCTTTCCACTGACATTTACGAGGATTTCTTCATACATCTCAGTTCTCCAGGACACATTGGACTCCTTTCCTTTGGACTTGTGTACTGGCCTTCAGAACCACCTATTCATCAGCCTCCTCCACATCTGGCATTTCTCAGCCTGCTAAACCTACGATCTACCAGGGTTTTTTCTGCCTTAATCGGTTTTTTCCCTGTGAACAAGGGACTGGCTCCCCGGGGTTCCCCTGACTGCCTGTTCACACCACAGTCAAGGTGGCCTCAAGTGGAGACCGTCCTTATCTCTACGAGCGCAAGAAGGGAAAAAAGGGATCTAAAACTGACGAAGAACCAGAAGAGACCAAGAAGGACAGGAGGAGAAGACGTAAAACACCTTAGGAGGCGTTGCAATAGTCACTTCTTGGGAGTATCAATGCACGTGCAATGGATGCACTATTGGGTGCTGTAATGAAGCTTCCTCATATGTTTTGAGTTTTCAGAACATATATTTATTAAGTATTAAGCAGCATAGAAAAACCTCCAGCACATCCTCAAAGGCCCCAATACCCAACTGAAACAAACACAAACATTCCCCCCTTGTGCTGATTATGGTTCACATTCCATTATAAAGTTCCATATTCCACCAGAAGAACATGAGAAGGCACATTGCAACACATCTCCCTCCCCAACCAAACAATCTAACAACTATATACACGTGATAAGAACAGAACTATGTACAATGGACGGTTATCTCATAAGACCAGTTCAACAGTCATAGTATTTTCTACTGCACTGGCTTGCTTTTTGCCACCCATGCCAGGTTCCACACTTGACCTCCTTGCACCCTTACTGTATTGTATTTGTATTTGTATTTATTTATTTGTATTGCGCACCTGGCCTGAAGGCATCTGGGTGAATTTCTTAAGAATGGAGCAATTGGTTATAAGGAAAGGTACATCAATTAACAGTGAGTTACATCAATAAAATGGTTCAGCAAAAAGTACATACATTTACATAGAGGCATACTATCTAGCGTGGATGAACATATTTACAGTGAGGCACAGTTTCAAAGTATATGTATTAAATCAGTAACACGGTTCAGCAGAAAGTACATACATTTGCTTAGAGGTATACTATCTAGTCTGGATGAACATATTTACAGTGGGGCACAGTTTCAAAGTAGGTAGGTGTATTTACAGGACGGTAAATGAGCTAGTTGTAGAGATGAAGAAAGTTTACGTGCGTGAGGCAGCGTGGTCCTGCTGGACGAGCCAGGCCCCTCTCAACATTTGTGTCACCTGTACAGGTTTGCTATATAATAATTCCCCTTTCTTTCTCTCCACTACTTTCTTAATTCATATCCAATCACCTACTTCAACCTCCCCAAATTCTCATTTACCTTTTTCACACACACATCCTTCCTCTTATCTATCCTTTCTCTCACCTCTTCTACAACACACTCCGACTGACGTGCCCTTCCCAACCAATGGGGTGACACTTTGGTGCTTGGTTTTCTCCCCCACATAAGCTCAAAAGGACTCACCCCTGTGCATATATGTGGAGCTAACCATAAAGCATATAACCTGTATCTCATGGCAGTTTTACTATCCCTCCCACATGATCCTGCCATCCGCACCGCTTCCATTATACACCAATTGACCATGTCAACCCCCCCATTGGTTTGTGGTTGATATAATGCTGTCTTGTTATGCTTCATACCACATAATCTAAGATACTCAGAAGCATCCACCCACAAATTGCCTCCCATTATCAGTTTACATGGAATGAGGTAATCCCTCTCTCTCGAATACACATTGTAAAAATTCAGACACGCACTGAGCTGATATGTCATGTGCAATGCAAAATTTCATCCATCAAGAAAACAAGTCTGAATGTTCCCCGACCGCTTCCCATATCCACCGGACCCAACATGTCCGGGGCTAATTCACTCCACACTGTAATTGGGGTATCCACCTTCACTACTGGCTGTCGCTTCACCACCAGATTCTTATCTGAAACATCACAGTCAACACACTCTCCAACCATCCTGTCCATGTCTCTATCAAACCCAGGCCACCAATACTCATCTATCAAAATTCCTTTTGTCTTTGAAATCCCAATATGGCTCTCATGAGCAATATCCACCAATCTTCTTCTCAACACAAGAGGAACCACTACTCAGTCACACCTGTACAAAATACCACCCTTGACACATAGTTCTGACCTTACTTCCCAAAATGACTTCTCCTCACCACTCAATAATCTCTTCTCTGGACACACACCTTGCACAAATCCCACCACCCTCAAAAATGTCTCCTCCTCTTTCAACACACTTAATCACTCCTCAAGCATAATTGCTCCGTCATGGGTGACAATAAATTACGTCAGTAACCACATCATCTACCTGCTCCTCACCACGTCCATCCTCAACCTGCTCCTCGCCACGTCTATCCTCACACTCAATAAATCTTGACACATGGTCTGCAAACACCTTTTCCTTTCCTGAAACAACGTCCATGGTAAACGTATCACTTTGCATCCTAGCTACCCAGCATGCTACTCTTCGCAATACTTTCTCCAGCCCTTTGTTTTCAAATATTGCTTTAAGGGGTCTGTGGTCAGTCATGATGGTCAACTCTGAACCCCACATAAAATTCCTGAATTTATCCACTCACCAATGGCATGCCAGGGTCTCTTTCTCTAACACCAAATAGTTCCTCTCAGCGCCGCTCAACATCCTCGAGGCATGTGTGACAATCACCTTGCTACCACTCTCCTCAACCTGCGCCAACCCAGCCCCGATTCCAGAATCACTGGCATTCACATAAATAAAACTTCTCTTACCCATGTCAAACTTTGCCAATGCCTTTGCTATCTCTATTTCATTTTTTATTCTCTGGAACTCCCTTTCACACTCTGTATCCCATACGAGCTCAACACCTTTTCTGAGCAGGTTTCACATCTTCACAATCTTGTCTGCAAAACCACCTACAAACTTCTGATAGAATTCTATCATACCAATGAAAGAACTTAACTCTCCCTTACCTTCCGGTGACCTAACCTTCCTGATGGCATTTACTAAATCCTTTCTTGGTCTAAACCCTTCACTTGGTATCTCATGTCGTTGATATTCTACTGCCTTCTTTCCAAGCACACACTTCTCCTCTCTCAGGGTTATTCCTTTCTACTCCAAAATCTCAACCACATCCTTCAAATTCTTCTCATGCTCCTCCCAACTATCCCCACACACTAGGATGTCATCCTGAAAGCAATGACCTAAGCAGACACTAATCCAAAAGGCATTATGCAAAATTGGAGAATGCCCTCATGAGTAATAAAAGCTGTACATTTTTTTGATGTTTCATCCAACCTTAGCTGATGGTAAGTGGACGCCATGTCCAACTTAGAAATGAATTTCACCTTGTCCACCATTTTCAGCATCTCACTCATGTGGAAAGGGATGTCTCTCTGCCACCACACACTTATCCAATTCCTTTAGATCAACACACAGCCTCAACTCTCCACTTGGTTTCTTTACTACTACAAGGTGAGAGACCCACTCAACACTTCTGGCATGTTTAATTATCCCTGCATCCCTTAATTTCTTGATTTCTGCCATTACACCACCTCTCAGCACCATCGGAAATGACCGCAATTTAGCCACCACAGGTTTACTCCCCTCCTTTAAGACGATTTTATGTGCAAAGTCCCATATGCATCCAATACTCTTTGACAACACCCTTGGTTTTTTTCCCACTCAATCACATTAAGGACTTGTTCATCCGTGTTGGGGTCTAACCTTATTCGGAGCCCTTTTTGCTCCCTCTGTCCCAGCAGTGTTTCTCCACTTTTGGTAACATATACTCTGCCCTAGGTCTCTCTTCCCTTGAAGTTCAGTTGTGCCATAAAATATCTGATGACATCTTTTCTTGCCCAGGTTATAATGACAAGGCCTTTTATCTGATGGTAATGTGTTGGAGTGGGGGTCGTTTAGGTCCCCCTCATACCTCCAGCACAATGTAAACCACTTGCTTGTACAATAATGGGGGACGCTTCCATTTGCTTGAATGCGCACTAACAGTTTCATGGCAGTGGCAGAGGGGAGGTTATTGTGCGAGACACTTGGCTTCCATTTTGTGTACCCTTGACTCCATCTCTGGACTAGGCCTCACTGCGATAATATGAAAAGGATTCTCTGCCCTCTGCAGCGCCGCCCACACCACGCTCATGGCCCCCACCTTTTCTCACTGTGCTCGAAAGCTTTGCAGCTCCATTCTCACGGCTGAGCCGGAGATAATTGCAACAAATACACCAATGTAAAATCTCACTCTTCCTCTGAGATCATTGTCCCATGTGGGAACTGGTTCAAACCATGCCCTGTAGCTCATCCATCTCCACAAACCTTCCCATGCCCTCTTACCCCCGCTTTGGAAAATAACTGCCACTACAACCCTGTGTCCCTGCAAGGTATTCTTTTGATGTACCAGATGCATTACCCCACTGTGAATCCCACTCCAGTGTGTCCCCCACTAATACCAAGCCTCTGTCGCAGTATATTGCGTCCTAGAACCAACAAACGTCAGAATGTCTTATAGCCTCTTTGATGCATCTGGACCCACCCCACAGCCAATGTTATCTTACTGACCAGGATCCTAAGCCTGGTACTTCACATACGTCCCAATGAATAATGCTGTGATTATATATGCACGATTTATAGATCTATGATGATGTGCTCAAAGGAACTGTAGTGACTATTGTTTAGTGCATGTCTAATGGTAGTTTCTCACGTTAGCATAGTTAGGGCTCGCCCTACCACACCGCAACCTGACCCTCACCCCTCCTGGACGCTGGCAGCCGGACCACATGATGTTCACCCTCCTGCCAACTGGGCAACCAATCCAGAAGAAGCAGCGCCTACACCAACATATGTGCCTTCACCTTCCAGCCAATCCTGCACTGTTGTAGTACCCTATGTTAGTTGCGTCATTTATGACGCTGTTTTCCTTTATAATTCTTTGTAAGTGTGTTGTATGCCAGAGCGCTCTCAAGCATCAGAGTTCTCTGGATGCCAATTTTACATGAACAAAACTTAACTCTCACAGCCTGCTCTCTTAGTCTCATTCCCCATTGGGGTGTGTCTCATTTTTTGGTATTGCACGTGTTAGACAGGGAGTGAGCCTATACAGTAATAAGTCACAAATCTTGCCACCCGCTTATATATATACTGTGACATTAAGGACAGTTTTACCCCAGAATCCGCCAACATGCGCACCTGCTTGCCCTTTACCTGAATCTCGGCAAATGGACTGTCACACGTATCATCTCCACCACACATAACCATATTTACTGTCACCACTTCTACTTGTTATTCACCCTCTTCACCCGATGAATAATGGGACTTGTTTGATAGACAAACAACCTTTTTACCACCGGGTACGGAATTGTTTCTGCAACAATTAGAATAGTGCCTCCATCTCTTGCATCTATTACACTTCACTCTCCTCCATGGACACACTGAGGAACTGGTAAAATGGGTTGTACTGGCACAGTTCGAAAACATAACTTTTCTTCTGCCTGCAGACCTTTTGTTCTATCACTCGTTCCCTCTACTTTGTCACCTCCCCCTTGACCGTACACTTTACTCCCTTTCTTTTCGATTTTCTCTACTCACATCACCCACTCTAAATATTTCATTAGTCATTATTCTGCTTTCCTTCCTCCCAAGTTTTGCAACACATTCCATGGTATGATCAATCCTCTTTGCTTAATCACCACTTCACCCAAACCTGGGTCATCCTTTAGCCATATCTCCTCCTTTATCGTATCATTACAACAGTGGATCATAAATTGATCTCTTATATGCTCATCTAATTTGTCTCCAAATTTATAATTGAAGGCAAGTTGTCGTAACGCTGTTACATATTCTTCTACTGATTATTCCTCTTGTTGATTCCGCACCCCAAAGTTGTACCTTTCCAGGACTGTGCTAGTTTTAATTTCAAAATGACGGTCAAGTTTTAGCATGGCATATCGAATTTATTAATTCCGCTTTCTTGGTCCAGGTCTGATCCTCTGTCCTTCATATCCCAAAAAGTGCATAAGGAGTGAGACCCTACATTCTGCTGATATGGAGTTTCCACATGCCGCCTTTATATCTTGATGAATCCCTTATGCCATGCTGCCCATTTAACTTTTAGTGGACCTGGACTAGCAATGAACACTGGTGGACCCGGCACTCCTGCAACAGCCATTTATCTGCCCAATTGTTTTCTGTGTATTGTTGTGCATTTCCTTTGTACCAAGGCTGTTGTGTTGATACATTATGTACCATTAATAATTGTTGTGTATTTACTCGTTACTTTGGTTTATAGCTATAGAACGAGTGCAATACAATGCCCCTACCATGTACTTGGGCGGTATGTGTTTCTTTAATGCCCCAAAGTACATGTAGATTCCTATTTCCTCATGACGAAGAGAGAAAAGCAAAAAATACAAAGGTGTGCACGTGCGCCCCTCCCCTAAAGCAATAGGGGCGCATGCATATTTTCCTTTGTTGGGGTGTTGATATCTTCAAAACACCGGACGTTGCTTTCCTTTTTTACTCCCGCATTCTTTGCGTTGCTGTGGACAGTGTGGGAAAGCACACCAATGCTAAGCTTCTCTTCATGTTTTGTTAAGGGTGGCGTTGCAGCGACGCGGCGATACTATGGGCGCCGTGGCAATGTATCAAGCGCTAGTCAGCACAACGCGTTATTGCTATGGATGCTTACATGGCACGTCCTACGTCTGGTCACACGCTGCACTTTACCTTGTTGTTAGGAGCACCGAGCACCCTAGCAACGCCTTCACGCTGGGTCCACTTACAAGACTTTAAGTGGCTCAATTCCGTATAACCGTTTCAGGAAGGGGCCTCTCTAGCTGTACACATTTACCAAATTAGTACGGAGTTGCACGTGGTGTTCGCTCTCCGCAGCCACCTTCTCCTTCACACCAGTTCACATGTTATGTGTACATAACATTGCGAAAGGCCAAATAATTCACTGCAGAGTTGCGCGCAGCGCTGACTCACCGGTAAAAGGTGCCGCATCCTCTAGGTTGCTCTTCCTCTCGCTCACACATTGCCAACTTTGGTTTACTTTCATTGTGCACAGTCTATTGCTTACACGTTATCGACATGTCCGTACTGCAGGCTTCTTGCAGCAGGAATATTTGCATGGTGGGGGTCTGCTGCTGGCCTCTTGCCAATGTAATGAAGCTTCCTTATACGTTTAAGTTGCCAGAACATATATTAAGTATTATGCAGCATAGAGAAACCCCCAGCACATCCTCAAAGTCCCCAATCCACAACGTAAACAATTAAACATAAACATTCCACCCTTGTGCTGATTACGGTTCGCATTCCATCATAAATTTCATATTCCAGCCGAAGAACAGAAGAAGGCACATTGCAACCGGTGCATACAAGAATAGTCGGATGTTTTTCAGGAGCCGCAGGTAATAGGAGCTATTTGCCAATGTCCGATTTTATGATATGATATGATATGATATGGCATTTATAACGTGCCTATACACAATTATGTGTGTTTCAGTTTTCAGGGATGCTTCCAGGTGGAAACCTAGGATCTTAACTTTCATGACTGCGAAAATGTCACAATCAAGGTTCTTAAAGGTGTGATATCTTGCTTTAAGTTTGTCTCGAGAGTGGGAAGAGCCACACATTAACAGTTCAGTCTTGTTGTTCTGACACGTCAAGTTTTGGTTAATCTAGGATTCAATCAGGAGATAGAGATCATTCAGTCTAGCTCGATCCTGCTCTTAGTTCCTGCAGAGCTCCAGCACCAGCTCAGTATCATCAGCATAGTTGGTAAAAATAAGCCCTGGATCTCTGCAGCAAGTCGCATAGAAGTTGAGATATAGATTGAAAAGAAGTTGTGACAAGCACGCACCGTGGGGGAGCCCATATACAATGGGTGTAGGGGGAAAGATGCATCACCAGGGCAGACCCTGCAAGTGTAATTGGTAGAAAAGAGTGCACCCAGGTAATAGCATGAGGGCTAAGTGCATTGGAGGCCCTCAGTATCTGGATTAGGTGATCATGGTCTAAGAGATTGAAAGCTGCAGATAAGCCAAGCAGTATCAGCAGTCCGAGTTTACCATTTTATAGGATATTGAGCAGCTCAGTCTGGAGGCCTATTAGGGTGGTCTCAGTACTAAAGCTAGGCCTAAAACCAGATTGGTACAGTAGTTGTTTTGTTTTTTTTTAAATATCAACCATTCGTGTCCTGCGCTAAAATAAACAGTGGCAGCTGAACAGTGGAGTGACGAAGTGGTAGACCCCCTACTCCGGTAAGTGCAAGAACCCCACTCCACTTGAAATCAAGCGCCATAAAATGAAAAGTAACACAAAAACACGTTTTCGGCGAATCGCTTGCCTTTTTTCAATCAGGGCCAATTGGTGAGAAATATAGGCTTCCAGACGCTGACGCTTGCGAAGGAGACCGCCTCTTGCGAGGCGGGATTGATCCCATGAACCTCACCACCTTACCTGAAAATTGACCTTTATTTCTCACCAATTGGCCCTGATTGAAAAAGGCGAGCGATTCGCCGAAACACGTGTCTCTATAGGGCAACTCTCTGATAAATACACTTTATGAAAATCCACCAACTTTTTGTGTTACTTTTCATTTTGTGGCGCTTGATTTCAAGTGGAGTAGGGTTCTGTTTGAGCCCCACATACTTACTTGCTAAAACCAGATTGTCTCGAGTGTAAAATGCAAGTCTCTTTTGTGAAATTCTGGAGTTGCAAAGTGGCGGGCAAGATTTTAAGCAGAAAGTTGCAATTTATAATAGGACGCAGATTTTTAGCATCAGGTGGAACTTAAATGGGGCAAAAATCTCTTTGTGTTCCAAGATTATTTTTGGCAGGATGAGATTTTCAGGGCTGGTTGACGGGCATAAAGAGAATAGGATTATGACCATGTCGGTCACGGAAATAGGAGAGAAGTTAAACTCAGTCTAAATCTCACTTAACGTTTTCTTCTCTATTGTGGGCAGGGGGGGTACGTTTTCCAAATTACTTTAAATCTTTGCCCATATCGTGTTTATTTTGTTTTGAAATGCTAGTTGGACCATAGCACAATCTTGGTCTATGTAAAAGTTAGGGGGTGCTAAGGCAGCTGGTTTTACCAGCATTTTAAAGACTTCAAATAACTTTTTTTTGTGTTATTTTCAGCTTTTGCACTTTGGTCATTGAAGATGGTTCCCTTGGCCTGAACAATCTCTTCCTTGTATGTTTTTTCAGACACGTTCCAATTGGCTTTGTTAGTAGGAGATGGGTGTTTTTGCCATTTTGATTCAGCCCTTCTCTTTTCCTTTCTGAGAGAGATTAGTTCTTGAATAAACCAGCTTCTGTGTAGCACATTATCTCTACGTGTTTGGGCAGATGGCTGGCACTCTATTTAGCGTATCTATGAGCATGCTGGAGAGTTGATCAACTAGAATTGAACTGCAGTCATGGTCTGACGTTGTTTTTTATTATTTTTTTATTTTTTATTTTAGACTTTATTTATTATTGCACACAGGTACAGCACATGTATATGTATATTTCACAACATTTCATTACATTACATCGTATACACATTTTTTCATTCAAAATCTGCATTTTCGTTTTCGGCCTTATCTGACAAATATTGTTTGTATCTTGCCCATATATTCCTAGGTTTGGAAGGGGTCAGGACCAAGTCTATATATAGTTCTTCCGTGTCGTTTGTCCATAACATTTCTCTGTCCCAATCCACCCTAGTTGGTGGGATTGCATTTTTCCACTTCATTAATATTGCCCTTTTGGCTATCAAAAGGCCCAGATTCAGCAATTTTTTCTCCCGTTCTCTCTGCGCTGGTGGTGGGTTCCCTGGGCTGAGAAAAAGTGTGGCCCACTGGGCGGCGTAGTGCGCCTGTGCCGCAAGATAATATGATTCCAGGTCCGGTGCCATCAAACCCCCCCTCGGGAACGTTTCAGTTAATGTTTTCCAGCTCAGTCTAGGGTGCCCTCCCCAAACAAACTCAGTGCGGGCGCCATTCATTTTCGTGAACAGGGCGCGACCTGGCCAAACTGGTACCGTGCTGAATAGATAGCATAGTTTCGGTAGTATTACCATTTTGATTATTGCTTTTCTTCCCACCATTGAAATTGGTAGGGCTCTCCAGCATTTTATCTTAGTGCATAATGCGTCAGCCAATGTGCTATAACTCAGGGCTCGGGATAGTTGGGTCGTTCTGGCGATGTATGACCCTAGGTACAAAATATGCGTCGGGCTCCAGACGAGACCATATAACTCAGTGGGTTTCTTTGTATTTTCCGCCAGTGGGAACAACTCTGATTTGTTGGGGTTTAGCCGCAGGCCTGAGTATTCTCCAAATCTATCAACCTCGGCCAAGACCCTGCCCAGTGATCGATCTGGATTCTTAAGATACAATAGGATATCATCAGCATATAGAGTTATAATTTGTGGGTTGCCATCTAGTGATAGACCGTAAGAGCTGTAGCGGGACCTAAGCATAACTGCCAGGGGTTCTATTATTAGGGCGAACAGTAACTGGGACATTGGGCAGCCCTGTCGGGTGCCTCCCCGTAGGTCTAGCTTGTCTGTTAAGTTTCCGTTAACTCTAATCTTGGCGTGGGGACATGAATATAATATTTGTATCCATTTTATAAAGTTAGGGCCAAACCCATCGTTCCGCAGTACTCCAAATAGAAAGGGCCATGAGACAGTGTCAAATGCTTTTCGCATATCTAGAGATACCGCTATCCCTTGAGTTTCGAGAGGGACTGTGGCCAGAATTTTGTGGCATTTTCTAATATTCATTGCTGTGGATCTGCCAGTAATGAACCCTGCCTGGTCTTCATGAACCATATAGGGCATCAGAGGTGTGAGTCTGGTAGCTAAAAATTTTGCGAAAATCTTTGCCTCTGTGTTTATCAATGAAAGTGGCCTATACGAGCCACAATCTTCTGGGGGTTTTCCTGGTTTAAGAAGTAGTGTAATCACTGCCTCTCTAGTGGTTTCAGGGAGTTCTCCCTTGTCCAAGGCTTCCTCCCATACTGCGTGTAATCTGGGGGTTAGCACCTGGCAGAACTCTTTATAGAATTCTGCCCCGAGGCCATCTGTTCCTGGGGCTTTCCCGTTAGGAAGTGCTTTGATCACCTCCATTATTTCATTCTCTGTGATCAGGCTTTCTAATGAATCCCTAGTGATGTCGGCCAGGAGTGTTGTTGGAATTTGGGAGAGGTAATGTTGGATCTTCTCATCCGTGACATCACACTGAGGAGAGTACAGATTTTTGTAGAATGTGTAGAACGTCTCTTCCACCTTGCTACGTTCAATGGTCGCTGTGCCGTCTGGCATGTGTATGCATGGTATGGTTGATGGACTTCTTTACCCTCTTACAGCCCTTGCCAATAGTCTCCCTGGGTGCTCACCCTCCCCGTATCGGCACACTGCAGTAGGCCTGTCAAAATACCGGATCTCTTGAACCGCTGCCTCAATGTATTCATCAAGTTTAGTCTTGATTTCTGAGTTGAGCTGTGTCTATGGGGTATGTGCATATTGAGCTTGTAATGCGTTTAGTTGAGACTCTAATAGCTCTAATCTACCCCTGATATCTTTAAGGATTCCACATACCGTGGATATTGAGTTACCTCTTATGCATACCTTAAATGCTTGCCATAAGGTAGCTTGACTGGTAACTGAATTTGCGTTCATTTCAAAGTATTCTTGTATTTGTTGCAACATCGTGTTATTATAGACCAGGTTGCGCAGGGCTGCCAGCTTGAATCTCCATGGGGGTTTGTATACCATATTACCGGGAATTCGCAGTGTTAGTTGTATTGGTGAGTGATCCGAATACGTCCTGGGGTTTATATGGGAGCTGGAAACCCGCCATAAATCTATTCTAGAATGCATGTCATGCACGGAAGAGTAGAATGTATATTCTCGCTTAGATGGGTTTAATGTTTTCCATACATCTTTTAGATTTAGATGTGCCATATGTAGGAGTATTGTCTGTGCTGCCTTGGTGAGTGTTCTGGTTTGTGTCAACGTGCGATCTGAGTGAACGTCCCCGCCACAAATCAGGAAGGCCGTTGGGTAGTTTGCTAGTTTGTGGAATATTTGGGAGTAGAATTCTGGGTCGTCAATATTTGGCCGATACACGTTAAGTAGGAGTATCTCTTTGTAACAAAGCATGCCATGAACTACCATATACCTCCCTCGGGGTCGCATTCAACGTTTATACATGTAAACGGCAAGGATTTATGTAGTAGGATAGCCGCTCCCCTCGCCTGTTTGGAATACGTTGTGACATATTGCTGTACCCCCCAGTTCGGTATCAGTTGTCCACTTTGCTGGGGGTCTATGTGTGTTTCCTGCAAAAATATTATTTTGGGGGACTGTCTATTGATACATGCAAGAATCTTCCTTTTCTTTATTCTGGAACCCGGACCTCTTACGTTCCAGCTCAGCATTTTAATGTTGTCAGTGCCTGCTTTAGCCATTATCTGTGAAGTGTTTGTTAACATATGCATGACAGTATGTTTCGGCTATGTCTTCATAAACCTTTGTGGTTAGTGCCTGTGTGCTTTTTTCTTTTATACTAGTCTTATCATAACTAAACCCCAACAATCTCACCTTAACCCCCCCTCCATCACAGTTCCCCTAACTTCAACTGTGCCCATAGAATACCACCCTCCCCACCCATCAACAGTCTGTGCGCCTGCTATGGGGGAAACTGTGGCGGTTTCCAATGCCCATGCCAGCATTGGGTGCTTATGATGTGACCGGTTCTGCGACGTTGCTCAAACTCGTATGACTTATATGGGGTAATGCATATCAACACTTTTAGTAGAGTAAGAATAATCACCCCCGTTAAGAGCCACCTATAGGAGGCTCATTGTGTCTGCAAACAGTAGCATAACATAACATAAACGTGTTTACTATAACATAACTACGGGTATTCACAAATTCTCTTCCTCCCTTGGCTTTCTTGCTGGGGCAGGGATGTGTGTTTCGACAAAGTTTGCCACCTCCTCTGGAAATGTGAAGAAATATACTTTGTTCTGGTGCTGGATTTTGAGTCTTGCCGGATATAGCATAGAATACTGCACTTGTCGTTCGCGTAATAATCTCTTGACCCCAGTTAATAGTTTCCTTTCTTGTTGCACCGCCAGGGTAAAGTCGGGAAAGATACGTATAGTGTTCGCTTCCCAGCGTAGCTCTTGCTTCTCTCTTGCAGTTTTCAAGATCAAGTCTATAGTTCAACAGACGGGCTATTATCGGTCTAGGGTATGCCCCAGGCTTTGGTTTTGGGGCAAGGGACCTGTGTGCCCTCTCAACAATAAACATTGGTGACCAGCCAGGATCTCCCAAGAGGTTGCGCAAAAGTTCTTCTATTGCCTTCTCCATTGATCCTTTCATTACAATCTCTGGGACCCCTACTATGCAAATATTGTTTCGCCGAGACCTCGCTTTCCAAGCATTTGGCCTTCACCATGCCCAGCTCTATTGCCATTATGGACACAGTGGTTTTCAGGTTTTCAAGCGCATCTTCCGTGCCTGAAATCCTCGTCTCTGCTTCAGTGATGCGCAATGTTGTTTTTTCTAGCTGTGTCTTAATGGTTGTCACATTCGCTGTTATTCCATCCAATGTATCATTTAGCGCCGAGAAGCCCTTATGCATGGCCAGAAAGACTGCCTGGGGAGCCATCCTTGAAGTCACTGAGGTCTGTTGTTCTTGCGAGGATGCCTCTTCGTACATCTCAAGGTCCGTATCCTTCTGTATTGCCGTTGTGAATTTATCCATGGTTCCCCTGCCCTTCTTGGGGCCAAAGTTTTTGGGCATTGTATCTCCCCCCCACCTTTAGCGAGGTCAGTCTTGTAGACCCCCTTTTCACTTAGCTTGTACTTTGTGGCGCTTGGAATGGACCAGACGGTGATCACACACAAGATGATTCGGGGGTCTGTCCTCAGAGTCAGTATTGCTAGCCTGTATGGTTTGGTACTGACTGTACTTGCTTGGTTGTCAATAGTTATTTCATGTAGCCATCTCTTGCCCCCGGCTCAGGTTTGTAGTTCTCGCTAGTGTGACCAAGGAGGGCTAGTTCGTCCCTGATTGGGTGTATGCTTGTGCTGTAATTATGCAGAGTTGTGCTCTTTTACTGCGTTGTGGGCTTCTGTCTCAGGCTTGATCGTAGCTCCTTCTAGCGTCACTCTCTGCTGCCCGAGCGTGGTTAGGTTATGGGCCTCTGGGCTATGCGGCTGGTCTCTGCACTCAGTCGTGCCTTTGAGTCCTGTGGTGGGGGGGAGGGCACCCCATCATCGGACAGCGCTTGGGGGCTATATGTCTCCCTTGATTTCCTTAATCGCTTGATGGTAGTGTCTTATTACCACACAGGGGGGGTTATTGGTTCCCACAGTCTAGACTGTGCGTCCTCTCGGATTGAACTAATGGGGTGGGTGAGAGCATCCCCACTATGTGTTCCGCCCCGCCAGGGCACCCCCACATCCGTGGTTGCGCACCCACTTGCAGGCTGATGGTTTTCGGTTGGTCGTGGTTCTGCAGACTTTCTCCGGCCCCCTCTGCCAGTGTCTGTTTGCGGTATAGTGGGAGAGATGAGTGGGCCCCCTCCCACGCAGGATGTAGTACTTAGCCCTCTGGAGCAAAGAAATCCGTCCGTGAACGGGTGATGGGTGGGGGAGAGAGGAAAGGCAGATCCTCCGAGCTTCCTGATAGCACGGGGAGGGGTGCAGGTCGCAGGGCAGCTTATAATCTTCTCAGTCCCCCTCCACTGAGTCTCCGAGTGACTCCCGGGCCCAATGCGCAGCCGGGGAGCAGCACTGGCCCTGGGGCACTGTGGGAAGCAGAGCCTCTCCTCACCTTGTCCGTCCCGTAGACAGCACGGGCCCTGGGGCTTCGCGGGATGCAGAGCCTCTCCTCACCTCGTCTGCCCACACGCCAGTGCCAGCAGGTTGCCTCAGGTCGAGCACAGATGGGCGTATGTCCGTGTGATGGGGGGGCCCGCAGGCGCTCAACGGACGTCTGGAGTGCCTGCGATTCACCCCTGATGCCCCGATACGCTCCACTCATAGAACAAGTCCGGGCTCCTCCCCTCAGCACCCGGCGCACCGCCGCCTCCCGCCTCGCAGCAATCGTGGGATCAAAGCTGCTCTGAATTACTGCAATCACACGTTCTTTCTCCGCCAAACTTTGCGTGTGCATTCCGCCACCTTTTCTGTACGTTCTATGTAGATATTTGCAGAATCGGTCAATATTTGAGTTTATAACGGCATTTCGGGCCTGGATTCCACCAGAGCTCACACGGAAGCACCCATTTTCTCTCGTGCGCAACAGCACCCCCCTGGCCTGACGTTGTTGACATAACATGTGATAGACAATCCTGCATATCTTTTCTGTTTACTTTTTTGAAATTTTGACTCATTGTATATTGTATGTATAGCACTTCCTTTTGGCAAAACTATAATTTTGTCTTGTCTACCTTGTACCCTTTTTCTGCCAACACTGTCAGTAAATATACTAAGTCATTTTGACACTCTTCTGTCTTGCTACAAATTAAAATGTCATCTACGTATTGTAGAACTGTGCTCTCTATCTGTATGTTGCCGGGATCCATTAGAAGGTCCCTTTAGAAGATAAAAGGTGATTCACAGTACGTTTGAGGTTATCCCGCGTGTTTCCACTTCCGGTTCCTATATAGAAATGATTTAAGGTCTTCGGACTCTTAGTGAAATGGTATAGAAAAGAAGGCATTCTTCATGTCTATTACTGTGAAGTATGTTGCTTCCGTTGTAATGCTGCACAGAATTATCACTGGATTTGGATCTAATGTAAATTCTGCCTCTACCATCTGGTTTAAAGTGCGCAAGTCCTGGATAAAATGCCACAACCCTCTTGTCACCTTTTTTATGGAGTACACAGCTGTGTTACACTGTGATTCTAAGGGTATTAAAATGCCTTGCTTTACTAATGCAGCAATCGTTTCATAAATGCCCTCATCTGATTCCCTTGATATGGGATATTGTCTTGCCCTTGGCAAAATAGCTCCTGGTTTGAGCTTTATTTTAACTGCTAATATTCCTTTTATCAAATCCACATTGTAGGTATTAGTAGTCCATAAGACATTAGGTACCTGCCCTAAATCTTCGTCTAGAAATGGAGGAGGTTACCTTTGCCACATTGCCATACTCTGTGGCACCTCCCTGTGGTGCATCCCTATCCCTATCCAATGTGTAACACTCATGCAAATATCGATCATCTTGAAACAATTCCTCATCTGTCATGTCAGTCAGTCTTTACCCCTCCCCTACTGCGATTACTGTCCTCCATGATCGTCCTATGTCATCTGTCACATGCAATATTATCCTCTCGTCCCTCACTTTTGCTGCCTCAATTTCAATTGGGATCACTTTTCTTCCTTCTCATCTAAAGGTATCTTTGGTTTAAATAAATATTTGTTTGGTATTTGTAGCAGCCTACCCTGAATCCCTGGGAGGCATGCAATTAGTACTTTCACCTCATATCAAAACAGTTCCAAGTCTATTGACACCCCCCTCTGTACTGTCACGCCACTGTGAGGCAGGCATGGTATTACAAGTTAGACACAGACATAGTGATTCAAGTTTTAACACCTTTATTTAAGTTCAGAATGAGCGTTGGAGACTGGCTAGCTAGCCCTACCTCTATAATGGGAGTAGTCTCGACCATCAAAGTAAAATAAAGGAGTCAATGTCAGCTAGTCAAAATTAAGAAAAGTCTATGTTACAAACCTATGGTTGCCCTCACGATTTTTACAATAACTAAGTGTAGGGAAGTATATCAAAAGAAAGTCAGAATGGCAATGGAACTGGTTTACAACTCCCTTCCCCCAGTTGAATCTCTGAGGTTTTCAAAGGTTCCTTTTGGATGACCAGTTCACACAGTTCACAGAGTTCACACAAGGCTTTCAGACTTCCCTCGTCTGATTCAGTTCAATTCAACATATCACAGTTCTTTCAGGCTTCCCTCACCTGATTTACCACCAGTTCAATATAACACAGTTTCCTCAAGATTCCCAAGCCTGCTTCAGTTTCAGTATAACATAACACAGTTCAAATTGTTTCCCAAAACTACTTTCAGCTCCCTTTCAGCTACCTTCTGCTGGGGAAGTCTTTCCGGTCACAGAGACTTTCAATAATGCGTCTTTCCTTTTCCGCAGGACCACTCTGTTACTTTGTACTTCTGAACAATTGAATGTTTCTCTCCACGTGTCTGCCATCATATGTGTAACCTTGCTCACAACATTATTATCACTTGCGTCTTCACAAACTGGGCTCTTCCTTCATTCAAGAACTCCCCGGCTTTGACTGTTTTCAATGCCTTTTACTGTTATCATGTCCAAGGTGAGGGTCTCTCCATTTTACCCCTCAAACCTTCCTGGATACTCTTGCTGCTCCGGGAAAATGAGCAACCTTCAGGCACATCAAAAAAAGGATTCCTCCAGCTTCTTGGCTTTCCTCTTGGAACCTCCTTGGCTTCTTGGAGATGCAATTCCCTTGCCTTGCTTTCTCTTTCTCTCAGTCGGTCAGCATCTTGGCTTTCCGTTCTCCTTAGCCTTGTTTCCAGCTGCCTTTGCTCAGCTGTTCCTTCTCATACCCAGCCTTGTTCCCTGCGTGCTTCTGGGAACCACCTTTCATACTCTGTTTGATTCTCAATGTGTTTCAGGTATGTGTGGCAGTGACAGAGTTCCTAACCCTGCCGGGCCTCATTAGTGAGACAGAGCCATTGCAGATCACTAGTGAATATAGGTGGTTCTGTTGTACATCTCACACCTTTTTATGCTCCTAATTCATTGTGATCTTTTTTGAATACATACCCTGCACCCCCACCTATCACCCTACAATTGTGCCCTCTTTAGCTAGTAGGCCATTTGAGTACCGACCAGGACTGTGCAGTGTAAGACCCCCTCCTTTCTTTTGAACTTTCCTCTCTTCATATTGTCTCTGACACTGCGATGGCACTCTCCATCTCTCCTATCTTATCCAACTGTTACACTATCACCTATCCTCTCTCTCTCACGAAGTATGGAAGAAAAAAGCACAAAAAAAGACATCCTAAGTGCAAACTCTGGCCTTCCCATCACAGACACCTATGTCAGGGCATCTTCCAGAGCGGTCTTTCTCTGTTCCCTCTCCAGACCTATTATCTCCTCATCTCATTTCCACTCTCTCCCCTTTCACATGTTCTACTATTAATGGTGGCACCAAGTGGGAAGTTCTCTTGGTGGGCTTCTCTTCACACTGCATCATTAATGTCTGCCACACAGTCACTATCCTGGTTCGGGTCCATAACCCAACCTGCTTCTCTTTGACCAGATTCTGCAATGTCTCATTAACTTCCTTCTTTCACCTGCCTCTCCACCTACCGCTCTTTCTGTGGCTCCCCCACTGACACCCCTATACTCCATCCCAGAAAACCTTCAAAGGCAGAGATCTCCTCCACCTGGCGACTTTTAATGTGTGCTCAGCCAACAAACACTCTGCTGCTGCTGAGACGTGTTTCAATGCCAGCTCAGTCACTGCTTTCCACTCCCTCCTCCCTAAAGGCTTCCAGATGATTTCTAAACCTTGACCTCACTGTGCTGGCGGTGTGGTTGACTTAATCTTCCATGAGTGGGTTCCTTCCTCCATCTTACTCACCAAGCTCTACTCTTCCTTTGAGAGCCTGGTATGCAAGTTGCTCATCTCTCACCCCTCCACCCTGACCATTGCCACCATTTACCAGCCTCCAGGCACTTCAAACTTTTTCCTATCTTAATGGGCTGAATTCTGTTCTTCCTTACTTTCAACCACTTTCAACCTCCTCCTCTTGTGTGATTTCAACATCCAGATTGACTCACCTGTCACAGAATCCATTCTTTTCATTGACATCTGCACCTCTCGTTCCCTCTCCATTCTCCCCTCTAGTTCAACCCACTCGGCTGGACACATGCTGAATGCCATCATCCACTCTGACCTCTCTTTCTCCCCCTCTCTTGTTATCCCTCTGTCTTGGTCAGACCGCTCTCTCCTCTCTGCCCTCCAGTGTCTTTTCGGCTCTCTGTCAGCTCCTCCAAAAGCCCTGCCAACCTCGTTCACGACCATTCACCTGATGAAACGAGTGTCAGATGCTGCTTTCACCTCCACCTTCATCACCTTTGCTGTCCTAACTCAGACTCCATCTTCGACACTGCTCTCAGCAACCTCCACTTGGCCATCATCAATACTCTTTACTTTCTTGCCCCAGTCATGAAGATCTGCCTGAAACCCGCCTCTAAGCATAACACCTGGTACGACTCCGTACTTGCAGCTCTGAAACAAAAGTGCAGTGCAGCGGAACAAAAGTGGCAAACCTCAGGCTCACCATCTGACAAACTTGCCTGCCGCAGGCTCTAAAGGCAAACAGACTCTCCATTCATGCCAAGAAAAGGGCCCACATTCAGGCACGGGTATCTGGTGCATCCAAAAACACGGCAGAACTTGCCAATATGTCTGCAGTCTCTTCCCCCCTTCTTGCTTCTCAGGCCCTCTGCAATGCACTGGCCACACACTTCATCACCAAAACTCAGGACATCCTGAACACCCTTGCTATGCACCAGCCCAACCCTCCCCAAACCCCCCTGCATCCCTTGGCCCCTGACCCTCCTTCTTCCCCACTCTGCTCCTTCGCACCTGTCACACCGGAAGAAGTCACCAGAAATGTCTGCTCCATGAAAGATTCTTCTAAACAGTTTTCCCCATGCTCATCTAGAACCATCAAGTACAACATTTGCTCTCTTGCCGCCGTACTCACTGATTTCTACAACCACTCATTTGCCACTGGTTTTTCCCCTCCTCCTTCAAGCACTCCCTTGTTCGCCCCCCTCCTCAAAAAACCCTCAGCATACCCTACCTGTCCAGCCAACTACCGCCCTATTTCCATCACCCCCTTCCTGGGGAAACTGATGCAGAAGATTGCTTTACCCCAACTCAACTTGCACAGTGAACTTGTGGGAGGTCTCTCTTTCAGCTCCCCTTCCCCAAGTTCAAGAAAGTTCAACAAAAGTCTCAAAATTACCTTTTCACACTCAAGGTAATACTCTGAGGGTCATTAGGAGTTTGGAGGCAGTAACACCATGGAGGCTAGTAGCACCATTGCTGCCTCCAAAGTCGTGTCCGGGTTCTCTGAATGGGGACGTACCAGGTCATTCCAACCCTGGAGAACCCGGTAAGTCCCCATTCAAAAAACCATTCCGCTTTCTCATTCGATGCCCCATAGGGCTCAATGGGAATGGGGAAAGAGCTAATAACGGGCACGTAAATTACGGGCCCGTTATTAGCTCCCTGGTCACTTACCGGCTCCCGCTAAGTACGGCTGGTTTTACCAGCCGGCCTTAGTGGGACCCGCTAAGGGACCCCGGAATTGGGCGGTAAGGGGTTAATGGCACCAGCATCCTTACCGGTGCCGTTAACCCCTTGCCGCCGCACTCGTAATGACACCCTCCATTCTTAAGACAGAATGGGCCTCATTAGGACCCTGACGGAATGGGTTTAACAGTGCCAGTAATGGTGCCGGTGTTGTTAAACCCATTCCGCCCTATTGCGAGGTTCCCTCACGGGACCCACTCTGTACGTCTGGTCAAACCAGACATCCTTTCCGTGTCCCGCAAGGGGACCAGGGAGCTAACAATGGGCCCGTTATTAATGGGCCCGTTGTTAGCTGCCTCCCTATTCCCATTGAGCCCTATGGGGGCTCAAATGGGAATGGGGATGGGTAAATTGAATGAGGAATTACCGGGTCCTCCAAGGTTGGAGTGGCACGGGAATTCCTCATTCAAGGAACCCAGACCTGAGTTTAGAGGCAGCCATGCTGCAAATAGCGGCATGGTTACCTCCAAACTCCTAATGCGGCCCAATGTGTAGTTCATCAACTCTCAGGGTTCCCGTCCCCAAGATTGGCAACTTTTGTCATGGATTCAGTCTTTCAAAAGTTCTACATTTAGGTCCACTTTACCCTTCTTCTGGTTTATTTAAAAAGTGCATTGTTTTAGTTAAGCACTTTCTTGTTTTATACAATGGGCCTCATTCCGAGATTGGAGGTAGCCATGGCGCTAATAGCGCCATGGCTGCCTCCAATAACGGTACTGAGTCTGCCCTCATTCAATGGGGACTTACCGATCTATTCGGACCTTTGCGAGACCGGTAAGTCCCCATTGAAAATACCATTCCCCATTCCCATTGAGCCCCTATGGGGATCAATGGGAATGGGGAAGGTGCAAATAACGGTACCGCAATTTGCGGTACCGTTATTTGCTCCCTGGACCCTAAGCGGGACCCGCAAAGGGACCTCGGAATAGGGCGCTAAGAGATTACCGGCACCGGTGTCCTTACCGGTGCCCGTAATCCCTTTGCGCCAGCCTCTGAATGAGGCCCAATGTCTTTGGGTCCTTGTAGTTCAGAGTTCACTGGTCTAGGCGCAGTTGTCAGACCACACGGTCCACCCATCACAGGTCGCTCAACCAGGATCCCCAGGCTCTTAAGCCACAAGGGTCTTTTTGTGCCTGCTGAAATGTGCAGTTTTATCTTCACTCCACTGCCCTTTTCACACATTTCTGTTTTCTCCTGGTTAGCCTCTTGGCTCTGCCACAATTTGTCACACATCTCTTGCCAGCTTTGACCTTGCTGAACTGCATTTAGTCTTACAGTTCACTTTGTAATGATTGTGCCCATATTTCCTCTTTCTATGACACTCTTTTACACTTGCACTCTATCTTATATGTAAATTACATATGGGCATCTCCTCTTTGGCTGTCTCTTGCTGTGCCCATAGAAATGGTGCTCCATTCCACATTACTATAGGCTTAATTACAAGGTTTCATTTGGTTCAATATTCACTGATCGTGCCTCATGCTCGATTTCAAGTTGTCCTTTTGTTCGGTATTCAATATGAATTTGGTTTATTTAATTCCATCAGTCCATTCGGTTTACAATTCAAAATATATTCATTGATTTAACATGGTTGAATTACATTTTTTTTGTTAACTTCGCGTCTGACTAAGCTATCCAATTGGCTAGTTAATGTAATATGGTTGTCAGTTATACCACCTTCTTTATAGCTGGTTTTAATTAGATTGAGTATTCTGGATGTTGGTGTAGGAGTGAAGCTGTAAGTATGTGTTGCTTGCAGGATCCGTCTTTGACACTTAAGGAGGAAGTGTAGTGAGGATATGTAGTGTTAGTGAGAATGGAAATGTGCATGGTGTGTGTGTGTGTGTGTGTGTGTGTGTGTGTGTGTGTGTGTGTGTGTGTGTGTGTGTGTGTGCTGTTTGCGTGCTCCATCACACCACAGTGCAGCATATGTTGCTTCCTCCCAAAAAGGAATGATGCAAAAGTTAAAGCAATCTAAAAGGCCCATTACACACTATGGGCTGCTGCTGTCCTGGAACCATTCCATAATTGAGTGCAGGCACACAGACTGCAAATTACATGTGCTGCAGACCTTCACTAGTTGGCTTTGAATCATGCTTGGCCCTGAGCTTAGTCCACACACCTTATATATGCATGTTCTCACTGACACACACATACCTGCCTTCCACAATTCCAGCTGTAAGCTACACATCTTACAGACCCACCCTACACCAACACATTTAAAAGCCCTGCTGCTGCATCCCCTGAATGGCATCTAACACTGAATGCTTAATATAGCTGTTCCTGGCCCATCATTTTATACATGCTCTCTACTACCTACTCGTGCGCTTCCTGTGTTACCCTGTGTACCAAACCCAAATATCTAACCACCATGCTCCTCATTTGATCCGGTCGAGATTCTGCCTCCCCTGTTTCTTGCCCTGCTCTCGCCCCATTTCTGCAAGTCAGCAAAATCATTAATCAAATACCGGTTGTACAGCTGCTGACTCATAGATACGCAGGTGACTGATGTTCTTGATATTGTGTAGTCAGTGACTGATACCAATAGCTAAATTAGAAAAATGCTTGGGAGCTGTGCTGGCTCCTCAAAATTGTTAAGTCTTTTTTATTATGAGTGGGAGTGGGTATCCAGACTGGGCTGAACTGGGTTGGCTCCTAAAAATTGCTAAGTCTTTTATTATGAGTGGGAGTGGGTATCCAAACTGGGCTGAACTGGGTTTTGAGACAGATGAGACATCCTTCCTCTTATAGCACAATACCATTACCACTCATCCTGACTGAAGTGTAATGGGGGTTGGACTGGCAGGTGACGATGAGGGAATACGATGTATTTTGTGGTACTGTTGCACTGCTTGTCACAAGGGGTTGTGCAAGGAGCCACACTCGCCCAAAGCCACTCACATAGTACTGGCAAAAGCCCCCCAAAACACTGGAGGGACTTAACGTACACAGTTGGAAGTGTCACAAGAAGGGGACATACATATCTAAAGTTAAATATCATGCAAAGTAAAAGACAACAAATTGACTTTTTCCTAATTGAAAAAAGCACACAGGACAAATGATCACTTGACTTTCAGAAAAATGAATCAATATCTAAAACATAAACCAAGAGAGGCGATTTTGCTATAATGTTGCAGGCAAGTGTAAAAGATGCACTACTTTTATACAAAAACAATGTATTGAAATATTCCCTGCATTGACACAGATGAGACATTCACATAGGAATGGTTCATGAAGTCTTGTGGGAACAGACCTCCTGCACAGGTAACTTTCACCCGATTTCCATCACTCCTTTCCTGGGCCAACTCCTGGAAAAGCTGGCCATCTCCCAGCTTAATCTTCACACTGAATCTGTGGGTTGTCTCCATGACCATCAGGCTGGCTTCAGAGGTGCCAGAAGCATGGAAACCCCTTTCCTGAATATCCGTGAAGACCTGCTCTCTAACCTTGATTCTAATCTCCCCTCTGTCCTCATTTTACTCAATCTCTCTTCTGCCTTTGACACAGTGAACCATGCCATCCTGCTCAATTGTCTCTGTGATAACCTGGGTATCACCGATCAGGCCCTGCTATGCGGATGACACTCAGCTCGTTTTCAGGCTCCCCTCTGTCACCTCTTCTCCTTCTCTCATCTCTGACTGTCTGTCTGCTATCCAGGAGTGTTGTTCCGTCAAAAATCTCTGTCCTAATGCCAGTAAGACAGAGAGTCTCCTCATGGGCACACCTGCAGCCTCCTTTCCTGTCACTCTCTGACCGGCCTCCCTTGGCCCTCTTCCTGCTCCCACCTGTGAGGCTAAGAATCTCGGCATCATCTTTGACTCCCCCCTTGCCTTTTCTCCTCACATCTCTGACATCTCTAAGAAGTCAAACTACCAACTACACCTCCTCAGAGGTATTCTTCCTTTCCTCTCCTTCCCCGGAAGCTCACTGTCTCTAGAGCTCTGGTTCTCTCTAGGCTGGACTACTGCAACAGCCCCTTTGTAAATCTGCCTGCTTCTACTTGCTGCCCTCTGCAACTCATCCAGAACAGGACTGCAAGACTTGTCCTTGGCCTCAAGCCCAGGGTTCGTATCTCTCCAGCACTGAAATCTATGCACTTGCTCCCAGTGGCTGCAAGGATTAAGTTCAAGACCCTCTGCATTGTCCACAAGGCCTTCTGTGGCCTGAGTCCTCAATAACTCCAACTCTCTCGTCGTAAATACCTCCATACTTAAGCTCTTCACTCCTCCACCTCTAAGCAACGATTTGTTGGTAGATCTCTTTCTTCAGCTGGAGCCTCCCTCTGGGACAGCCTCCCTGCCTCTCTGAAACTTGTGGAGAACCATCTCCGGTTCCGGAAGCACCTGAAGACATTCCTCTTTGCTTCTGCCTTCTCTCTTCCACTCCCTGCTGATTTCCTGTCTGATACTGCACTGGTCACCTGGCTACCCTCTGAATTGAGCAAAGGTCCCTGCCTGCCCAGTTGCACACCCGCACTGCCTCCCGGCAACCGTTGCACTTGGGTCTATATCTGTAACCCCACAGTCCCCTACCTGCACTTTTGACACCTGCCGTCTGCACTTACCCTTGCACCTGCCACCTGCTGGCTGCACTTCTTGCTATTGTTTTAATCCCATGTACAGCACTGCCCCCTCCCCTTTCCGGTGGCCTTTTTCCCTCCCCCTCCCCTGCACTTGCACAATGTCAATGTCACTTGACCTAGTAAGATCGTTGTCCCTGTCCTCACTTTGTCCCCCCTTCCTTGCCTGTTCGCGCCTTGAAACACTTGTGAATAGGCGCGTTACAAATGCCATATTACATCTAGAAACCTGACAACCAGAATTTAAAACCTGCCAGCATAAAACACAAACCAAACTGAATTCAATTAAAGGCAACACACATTTTTTGTTTGGGCTATTAGGTGTCGCTTGCAACACCTATAAGACAAAACTATTGTATTGGAGTACAGATAGGGAGGAACAGTGATCGAACTGACAACCAAAAGAGGCCATGCCCGGAAAGACATAGGAGTCTGTAGGTGTTGTTTGGTTATGCGCCCACCCATTATCTACCATGGCCATGCTAATCCCTCTGAACGTTCCCAACCATTCTTGCCTCTGCCTGCAAAAAAACAACATCTCATGGGAACACTTTGAGCTTGCTTCAATCAAGCCTTTCCATCAGACTTTACATTCAAAGTGCCTGCCAGTGTTTGTTCAAAGCAGTCTTCTGAGAGTTAATGACTTAATTGGAGTTCTAAACAGGCTGTTTTACCAGGGGTGCTTTCAGTCACTCGATTTATAAGCACTGTCATTCACTGATATCCTGCATCCTACTGAAAACAAGCATTGGCAAAGCCACTGAAGTCCTGTTCAAAACATGCATTGGCAAAGCCAAAAGTTTTGGCTTCTGCATACGTTTTAAGCTTTTGCCAGGCACATCTATATAGCATGCAGGAAACAACAAGTTATACATGTAGTCTAATAAGGCATACTGATTTATGTTAAAGTAAAAATATGTAGCAGACTTTGCAAATCTGCTTCTTGGCACTTGGCACAAGCATCTTGAACAGACAATAGAGGGGATTCATGTAATTTATGGGGCTTGTACTAATAGATTTGGGTGCTCTGCAGCAACATGCAGATGAATGTTATACTGTGAGGTTTTATGTCATGTTACTGGGGCTTGCTATAGTGCAGCGTTTGACATTTACATCTTTGGTGGAACATTTTGGCATGATTTTTTTTATTTTAAAGAGGAGACGAGTCTCCCTAGGACCAAAGGCTCGCGTGAGAGCCGGTGAAGCTGAGCACCCCAACGTACACTCATGCTGCGTTGCACTTGCTTGTTATTATCAGGTTCCTGTTTGTTTCGTGCTGAATTTGTCATCTGCACATATGCATTAACAAAGGCAAACCCCACTATGCCCACAACCGGCTTCTCAATATTTTCCTGAATTCAAGAAAACAAAAACTAAATAAAATAAGTGAATGTTTCAAAGAGGTATATGGTTCATTTGTATGATTACTTTTTGTTTGACTGCTGGTGAAATGCAGATTTTCTCTCATCAGGAAAAACAGCAAGGTGCATCCTCAGGATTAAGAATGATTAAAAGCAGGGGCTGGCTTCTTTGGAGTGTCTTTAAATCTTTTAGGTAGCAGCAAGCTTACAGAGATATCAAGTTGCTCCTTTTCAGACGGTGTTCAGCTAGCTTTGTTTATGAAGTTTACAACCCTTTGCATTCAAGTACTTATACTCCCATAAAAAGAAACTAACACTACAAGTAGATTATTACTTGGTAGCAGAATAGATACATGTCCTATTGCCAATTAAATGAATTAATCGCGTCGGCTGAGTACGCACCTATGTCTTAAAAGAGACTAGTATCATGTTGCTGTGCGTTTGCATCCTCCCATGTCACTTACAGAGGTATTGCACAGTCCTTATGCTAATGTGTCACACCACATATTAGTTTCGGCTATTAGGTGGTGCTTAGGTGCTTGTAAGCCGAAATTATGTCACTGGAATATGAGAGGAGCGAGATGGGATGTGGAGATGGACAAACAGCTTGTGGATATTGTTTGTTTATTTACTCATCCATTGAGTAGCCATCGCATGCTAATCCCTATAGCCATCCCCACCCCCAACCTGCATTCCCTACCTGTGTTCCCTACCAAAAGCTAATTTATGAGTTAGCTCTATCATGCAGTAACATCAAACTGGATGATGTAAATAGCCTGACAGTGTTATTTCAATGCAGTCTTCTTAGAACAAATGGCTTTAATGGAGATCTAAATATACTTCTGCTGCAAAACACATGTCTTAAACAAGACACATGATTTATAACCAAATGTGTATCCTTGCATCTGTTCCTTGCACCATATTCCTGTTATAAAACAAACATTGGAAAAAGCATAATTTGTGGCTTGTGTGCAGGTATTAGTTAGACATCTGCCAGGCACTGCTATGATATGTCCAGGTACTCACATCATTTTACACCTGGTACCTCATTATGGGTATGTAGTACCATTCTGGCAGTGCTTGGCAAATTCCTATCCCATGCCTACTCAAACCTGTTGTGTTTTCCAAAGCTTGTTTTTCATGGGCTTCAGCAATAAAAGTGATTTTCTTTGCAGCATGATGAGGAATGTTGCAACTCTTGACAAACTTGGAAGGAGGATGGCACACCAGCTAGCTAAGATTTTATAGCTCATTTTCTTTGAGAAATTGGATGAAAATCCTTAAAATGTGCAGACCGTTCTGAAGGTGGATACAATATGTAATCCAATACTTGAGATGCTGGGTCACTCACATGTGGTGCACATGTGGATGCAGAAAATTATGTGCAGATCTATCATAAAATTGTGTCCACAAAAGAAACCGAAGATGCACAGTACAGAAATATATATTTGTGCTACATCACTGACACAGTGCCTGATACAGGTTTCCACTCCGGCACTTTAAAAACATATCCATCAAAAAACATATGCAAGTAGACATTACACCATAGTTGGTTTGGGCTATTTGATGTCGCTTGCCACACCTAGTAGCCAAAATGATTGCATTGTAGTATAAATAGGGAGAAATGACCTATGAGGAGGAATGCAAACCTTATAAGTATTGTTGGTTATTTGCCCACCCATTGACTGGCCATTGCCCTGCTAATCCCTATGGCCAATCCCACCAAATGCATGCCCCTCCCCGCCCAAAACACCTACTCCTGGTAACTCCTTGAGCTTGCTTTATTCAAGCCTTACCATCAAACTTTGCTCTCAAAGTGCCTGACAATGTTAGTATAAAAATACTTCTCTGAGAGTTAATGACTTAATTGGAGCTCTAAACACTCTACTGGTGTAAAAACAGTCTTACCAGGCCTGCTTCAGCCACTCGATTTATAAGCACTCTGCATGTCCTTCACCGAAGTCCTGTTAAAAATAAGAATTGGCAAAGCCACGGAAGTCGTGTTTAAAACAAGCATTGGCAAAGCCAACATTGTTGTTGTGTGCATATGGTTTAAACTTTTGCCAGATGCTGCTATTCAATGACCAGGTACTTTCACCATTTTGCACCTGCTACCAACAATGGGTAGTTAATACCAATATGGTTGTGCCTGGCAAATGCCTTTGCCATGCCTACACAAAAGCCCAAACTGTTGGCATTGCCAATGCCTGTTTGACTAATGTAGGGTGTCCATCACCCATCATACTATTCCGCCCATCACCCTTTAATGTTGTTTTTGCCAGGGCCCTAGCGATTTAATACAGTAAACACACACAGATTTAAAATCAGCATTTTCCTTTTGCATAGGCAATGGAATATATGCCAAATTAAAAATGAAGGAGCCAGGGCAGGCAGGAGTGTGGGCCCTCCTCCAAGGAGAACAGATGCCCTCTTGCCAGGATGGGGGATCTGGGAATGTGCCCCGTTTGCCCACTCCTAAAAAGTCTGTCATGGAAAACGAATGGAATGGCATTATGATGTCTCTTGGGCCTGAGCCAACAGCAAGTTCATCTCCTTCAGTGATTTCACAAGTCAAATATTCTGTATCCGATTACCATTTCCTAGGAAGTACTGTGTTCTAAACCTGAGCGTTTGCTTTAGTGTTAGCTTGCGATTTGTCTAGGTCTTGCTCGATGTCTTAAATGGCCTTTTCATTTTCATTGACCCATGTAGCTGTTTCCAGTAGCTCTTGATTAACTTCCCCATTTGCAATGCTGATGGCCTTTGTTGCAGCTTCTTCTGTGACTCTGCTGAATGTATCACCCTTTAGCACTTTCATATAGGTCATGATATCTGCTTTTTCAAGGGTTATGGTAAAATGGGATGTCCCTTTCAACAAGCATCTCCATTTCACTGTCACTCTCTCTCTCCTTCTTCCTGTTCATGTGTTTTGTGGTTGTCTATGGACTGTTCTGTTTGGAGACTGATTTCTTCACCATCATAGGTGCCTTTCGGTCTGGCACTCTACAATAACTGGTCGGTGTTCACAGTATGGGCCAGGCTATTGCAGGATTTGGCTAGTGCACCCATTCGGTGCACTATGAATCTGCAAGCATGGAATAGTTGTGGCGCATGCAGTTTACACTTTTCTGCCAATCCAGCAAATTCTGTCTTCCTTAGGGACAATCCCAGGGTTTGTTGAGGGAAGAAAATAAAGACAACAAAGGCGCTGTTTGTAAAGCATATGAAGGTCAGATGAAGGGGTGGTCAAAGGATTCTTTGAGGTTGCGCACATGTGATCCTCAGAGCATATCTCTATCTTATATCCTATTAAAGCAGGATATCAGGTAAATGTAGATTTGTCAGAGACTAAGGACACTGATTGTTGTCCTGCTGGGTGAAGCGCATGCCATGTCAAAGATCCATAACTTGCCATCCCCATACAGTTGCACTGGCCAAGAGTTGTAGAATGATAGTTATGCAGTTGTTACCATCAAACCAGTTAACTTATTTGCCACTGTTTGTGGGAGTTCAAACATGTGAACTTGTTCAGAGGACTCTGCTGAACGTTCTGATGCGCCACCTCAAGCAGAGCACTTTGGGACCAATGTGAAGGTCTGAGTCGAGATTTCACCCCTTTGTGGGACGGTAGAAGGTTTGCTCACAATGAGGAAGTTATCTGTTGTATTTCAAGTTCCTTGCTCCTCTCTCTTTGTTCCAGGAATCCAACTAGGGTATGTGGCAGTGTTTCCTCCAGCTCACTGCTCCACAGGTTGCCACTGTAGCAGTTACCCTCAGCCCAGCCACCCTAGTCTCCTCTGACCATCGAGCTGAGGTGTGTTAGCCAATTGTATAGGAAAAGAAGGGGCAGCCTCTGTTTTAAGAAACCAATTGGATTATTACTGTGGGATGTTTGTTTATGATTCTTCAACATTTAAAGAATCATAAACTAATTTCTTAAAGTAGATCATTCAATTGGGTTAAGCAATTGTATGGTGTCCTTAACATATGAGTCTTTACTAGATTTAGTGAATTTCCCTCCAGACAAATTACCTGCCAAGTCTTCATTGCAGAGTACTCAGCTTGACCTATGTGCAGTCCCACATTTCGTATCTTCTACTGTCATATTAGATGACTTCTCCAGTAGTCCCAAGAACGATTAAATACAGTTGGACTCCACTCTCTATTCAATCTTCATAACCTTCCTAATCACACCAAAGCAAACTCCCTTGATCTCTTCTAACTATACTCCACGCTTAACTCCTCTGCTCTCTTCATTGACCTCTCCCTAACAGCATATATATTAACTTTGCCATCTCTACTCCGACCAATCTCATCTCCTCCTACCTCACCATCACTTAACAGCAATTAAAACCTGACTCCATGGTACCCCAAGTCAAGTTCTCCTTTTAAGCTGTCTCTCCACCATGTACCCACTGTATCAAACTCACCTTTGACAAGTACATTAATGCACTGGATACTTTAATCAATTGTCTCTTTCTTGATTACTCCCTCAACCGTTTCAAAACACAGCATTTACTTCTCCTCCATCTTCAATCTGTCCCTCTCCTCAGATATGTCCCCTGGCTGCGACAAGAATGCCAAAGTCATACCAATATTAAAGAAATCCACTATGGGCCATAACAATGCCTGTTTCTATGGATATGCTATACAAATAAAATAAATACTAAATACTAGCAGCCGCAGCAGGGACAGACAAAATGTCTCTCCCTTGCCACAACACAATCTACAATCCATGGAATTTGCGTTTGACCATATAGTCGGCTTCTTCATGTTCCACACACTATGTGATTCAACGCATGGCTTTCAGTAGGCATCCTTCAAGAAGCAGCTCTCATCCCACTCATCTTTACCCCCTACACACCTCCTGGGCAAACCGATCACATGCTTTGACTTTCTCTACCACCTCTTTCAGATGATAACTAGATATTTTCTCATTTCTGTCCTTTCCCCCCTTGTATTGCTTAAAACATAGCCAGCTGTGGCAATGCTCTCCATTTCTGGATGGCCAACTGCTGCCTGATTTTTAACTTCTGAAAGACAAAAGTCACCCTTCTTCCTGCATCCAAAGATGAGTACAATCACCCATCCCAATCTACTACTTCCCAGACCTTTTGACCTTCTTATTTCATCATCTAAGGCTTGCAACCTTGGGGCTACCTAAGTATCCCACAATTCCATACAGCCACTGCTGCTAGTGTCAGTCTTCTCAGCATAAGGAAGATTGGCCCACACTTTACCGTTGTAGGGATAGTGCATATGGAGGCAGTAAGTGAGCCATGACATTACACTCAGAGGAGGCAGCAAACAGTGGCAAGGGGATTCATGTGGAGAAAACAGACATTACATTGTTAGTGCACCTTACAAATTGAAATGCACATTCTTGCAGTAAGTACGTGTTTAAAATGCCAAGAGTTCAGGGTAAACAGGTCAGCTGTCCGGTTTGCACTGTATACATCCTAATCTAAACCAACCCATTAACACTCTTTCCCATTGATTTGGTAACCTGTCCCTAACAAAGCAGTGCAAAGCAGGCCCAGATCACAGGTCGAAATTGAAGTGCTTTTTCTGCAATGGAGTTAAAACGTGCAAGTATTCTCTGGCTGTGCGATTTCTTGCAGCATGGCCCAGATTGCGAAACGGAATGTGCTTTGCTGAGAGGAATTATTGCTAAGCCAGGGCCAAAAGCAAGGGAAAAGTATAATTGTGTTGTCCAACAGTAATACCACGTGGGGTTCAGTGGTATGATTTAGAAAGGGGAAGGATTCTGTTACAATGGCAGCCGGAGGCTTTAAATGTGGCTGAGAGAGAGGGTGGAGGGCAAATGTTGAGAGTTGAACAGCAGACAGATGAACAAGAAACTGGCAGACAGGTAAGCGGCTATCCTGGCATAGAATTTGTGTTATCCCTGTGGGTCATTGGCGGTTGCGACTCTGTAATTGCTGCCAACTGACGCAACAGGATGTTCCAGAGAGCAAGAGTCTTCTGTGTGCCTGGTAAATATGAAGTTACAAAGTGAGGTGGATGTATGTATTTATTTTTACAGTCAGTCAGGATCAATTGGTCATTTTCATGAATAATGCCTTTTAGTACTTGAAATGAATATTGATTCGAAAGTGTGAAAGGAAAATAAAAGTTGGCTTGCTGTTGTGTTTTTCTTTCTTGTTTTTTTTCTCTCTCTCAAACTGTGGCTGCTGCCAATTTTATTAGAGCACAGGGTCTGTGGTAAGATATGAACCATGGGTGTTTATTAATTAATACAAACTGGTCATGCAATCTAATGCAGAGGTTCTATATTGTACTCATGCTTGTTCCGCACGAGATGTTCTCTGAATAGATTCAAATAAAAGTGTATATAAAAACAAACATTTTTAAAACTGAAGCAGTGGGGTAGAGTTTTCTGTGTATAAATGTGTCCAATGACAAAAAGGGTGTGAGGTTACAGGGAAGAGCCCCAGTGTGCCAAAGGAGGTACTACATTTTACCACAGGTGGTATAACATGAAATAAATATTGTTGGACATAGTAAGTATGTTTAAAAGTGTATGATGTACGCGTGACTGGTGAATCATTCACAATGGAAAATGCTTTATGATCTGCCAAAGGCAATAGTCCAGCCTCGTAAATAAGTTGCTGGGAGTGTCAGGTGACACTGTCAAGATTGTTATAAGTCTGGTGATTTTCCTTTAGAGTTGACCCAGGGTAAAAAGACAGGTTTAGAGTATTTTCAGGGGAGCATTATTACTCTAAGGCCAGCATTACCATGATAACACCATACCACTTTACCACCATAAGAGAATACCACAAGATTATGTATAGCCCCCTGACAAAATCTCTAACACCCCCCATTTGGTTTGAATATCTCCTGCTCTTAGGCTCAGACAAGTGAACTACTACTTTAGCCTACTCCTTGGTCTTCACCTGCACCCCATCCCCCAAGATAAAGTTCTCAACTTTGATACATTCACCATCTCAACCTCTATTCCCTAGGCTGAATGTCTCTTCAATGAAAGATCCTGCTTCTCATCTTTAAATCTATTCTTGGTCTTGCCCCCAATATCTTGCTGACTGCATCTGTTCCTGTTCTCACTCTTGGACAAGGTAACCCCCTCACCATCAAAAACCTATCTGTGCATGTTTCCCTAGTGTTTTCTCCCACTCCGTCTCATTATTTATCCTATTTCACTGGAAGCTATTGCATCAGCGCAATGGCTAAAGACCAAGCTCAAACATCCGTTGTTTCCTCAAACTCTTTGCTGCCTTTAACACCATTGGCA
Organism: Ambystoma mexicanum; assembly: GCF_040938575.1. Lineage (NCBI taxonomy): Eukaryota > Metazoa > Chordata > Amphibia > Caudata > Ambystomatidae > Ambystoma > Ambystoma mexicanum. Next base: position 783,762,716 of record NC_090923.1, on the reverse strand, counting down.
ATACCACTCTAGTCTATATCCTGGCCCACAGTATGAAACTCTCAGGCACCATGCTTGGTTGGTTCACCTCATTCCTTACTGACAGGACACACTTTGTCTCCATGCCCCCTTTTCGATCTGACACCTTCCCAGTCAAGTACGGCATCCCGTAATGCTCCTCCCTGTAACCACTCCTCTTCAACCAATATGGTGAATCCCTTGGACAAGTCATTAGCAAACACAATAACCATTTCCACCACTACACATATGGCACACAGTTATACTTCCAAATCCCATCCCACTCACAAGTCCACACAACCAAAAGCTTACTCTCCACCACCACCAACTGAATGGTGACCCACTTCCTCAAGCTGAAACTTTCCAAACAGAATGCCTCACCTACCCCGAGATGCATACCTGAACTCCTCCCCTGGATTAAAGAACTCACCACGGACAACCCACAGATATCCCTCTCCACACTTGTCAAACCCCTTGGCCTCACCATTGAACTACACCTTTCCTTCACTCACCACATGGCTAACGCCACCAAAACATTCAATCTACAACTACATCTCCTACGAAAGATCAGACACCTCCATCCTCCTGATGACTTCTGCACTGCAGTACATGCACTGGTTATCTCCAAGCAGGACTATGGCAATGCTCTCTTCTCTGGACTCCCTTGCAGCACCCGCGCTCCCCTAAAAGTCATACAAAATGCAGCAACCAGACTCATCCTCCAACTACCAAAACATTCACACATCACCCAGATTTCTCCCAGCTCCAATCTCTTCCTGCACCCCAAAGAATTTTAGTCAAAGGACTCTGCATTGTTTTCAAGGCCATCCGCAACAAAATACCATGTTACCTTCACGACAAACTCAAACCCATCACCCATACAAACACCAGGCATGAAAGTCTCCATCTCCCACGCATTACACTCTGCAGACAGACATGCACACAAAAGCAAGCATGTACCCACTTGGCACCCAGGGCATGAAACACCCTACCTCTTCAAATGTGCACTGCACCCTTCATCACCATTTTTAGAAAGAACCTCAAAACATACCTTTTTCGCTGCACATAAACCCACCCCTCCTGCACATAAACTCAAACCCACTACCACTTGTCTATCCTAATCTTTCTATCATATCATGAAAACATTTTGTAACGTCTGATTCAGCTCTCACTTTTTTAACTTTTGAACCTTGTAAGGTGCTCCGAGATCCTCTGGGTAGGGCCAGCGTTGAACAAAGATTCTAATAAAATTAAATAATTAATAATTGTGAGTAAATGCTTGACAACAGCTCCTGTGCTATCTCTTCTGAACAGAGTGTCCAGATTGTCACAAGGGATAATGCTTCACGGGAATGTACAAATGATTATTGTTACTATGTAAAACTGGCCTTATGCATTAAATGTTGATGGTCTATGTTTATGTCTGCTAGCCATTTTCCCTGTACAATGGTCTTTCTCATTTGCCCTTCACAACGTGGCCTACTGCATCCATACAACCAATGCTTCTTGTCAAAAGCGCCTTATCATAGGACTGCCTTCAACTTCTGCAAATGTATGCTATTTACATATTATCTCTTTGAAATTACTTGCTTGCCTTGAATAAATACAAACTACAAAAAAATAAGCTGTCAATCTGGGCAGTGAACAGCCTGCTCTTCACCCCCTGTCTCCACCATGATGGGTGTTGGGTCCCATTATGGCCAAAACACCAATGTTCAACTCACTTTGAATTACGTTGTTTTACTTCCTGTCTTCTTTGAACGCCACTGAGTAAACAAATAAAAGTTAAACCTTATCCACTTATTTGAATTTGTTGCAAAATACACTATATGAATAAATCAAGAAACCCACTTGTGCAGTGCGCCACAAGACCCCATGGGTAGTCCACACAATGCAAGTACAACAGCTCAATCAATGACCTGAGGATGTGTCTTGCTCTCTTTTCAGCTATATCACTGCTTCCCAGATATCATGGATCATCTACCTGGACCCCACCAGCAGATGTTCAAAAGCTTTCAGGCTTTGAAGAGGTTCATTGTGAACAAGGCAAAGATTAACCAAAAGATGCTGGATCCAGCCAATCCCAGAGACTTACTGGACATCTTCCTCATCAAGATCGAGCAGGTGCTGGAATAGGGCGGGGGAGCAGGTGCAGGAGGTGGGATGAAGGAAGCAATTCAACAGCTGACTTGCAGTTTGATAATGTGGATTGTAGTTATTTATTATTTTAATATTTGTTTTACACTCAAACTTAATTATTATTTAAGTACCTCGAGGGCCCATTAAGCATATTAAAATGCATTATATCTAGCTATTTATATACACAAGAACAGTGAAAGTTAATTATATTTCATACTGACGTGAACTAAATGTGCGTATATTAAGTACTTTGACATTAATAGTTCTTACCACCAATACAATCTCTTTAATGCTACAGTTCCTGTCTTTGAAAGTTGTACATTTGGCTGAGACTGGATGCACCCTTCCCCTGATGCAAGCCCAGATGTCTTGTCTAGTGAACTTTGCTTGATTTATTTCTTTTATTTCGTTACCATTATCCGTAAAGAGTACATTACTCTTTCTGCAGGCTTCACTCAAACAGAGCTGGATATGCAAGTAGATACGACATGGCTCTCTGAATGAGTACATTTATGAGAGCTGGGGGTGAACAACACACCAGCCAAGGTCTTTTAGGAATTGGCAAAGTATTGTTTTAATTTCCTATAGAACCATAGAATTACAATTGAGGAGAGCTCTTCCCAAAACATCCAATATGATTACCATGGCGGAAGCAGTGAAGTCAGGTTTTATTTCTGTTCAGAAATGGTCAGATACACTGGCAGAGTATTGCAGGCCCAAAAATGTGGCCCCAACCGCAGATTTCTCTAGGTTGTTTTAGGGGTTTGCAATATAGGTATTAAAATAAAACAGCTACATGCATTTAGTCAGTAACATTGAACAATATGCTCCCTAAAGGAACATCCTGCAACCTTGAGAGGCATGGCTTAAAACCATCATGCTTTGCCTGTATAATTTGTCTCAGTCTATCCACACGATACAATATGCGCATGCTGCAGATTGCTCCCTCATACATAATGAGTCACAATCTGGTGACTTGCACCCAGTTGACCTCAATTCCAGTTCTCAGATACTCCTTTCCTGGTTTAATCACCTGCCAGGAATAGTTTCCACCTCACAAAACTGTTCCTTTCCTGCTCTACTTGCCTGCCAGGAATGGTTCTCCACTTCACACACCTGTTAATGTCTCTCTGCTTGTGGCAATGTTTGTTCCAGGTTTTTCCACATCAACATCTCACATGAAGAGAATTGTACAATGTTTGCCGGTTTCTTTGCATATGGCAATGTGGGTTTGAGGCATGGGCGTAATTATAGTCTTGGCACGAGGGCCGGGGCGCATTGTGACCGCCGGGTTTCCCCACTGACACGGTGACGGTCGGTGTGTGCCTTCTGCCATGCCTAAGTTGCGGCCGTGCAGGCGCCCGAAGGAACGAAGATTCGAATTACACAGAAAGTCGCCTGGATTCCATCACACAGCATGTAAGAGTAGATTGTGATGCACCTGCGGCCTTCACCCACTAAATTCCTTATACGACCATGGCAGCGAGCAATAATGACATTCCCCTCTGCTCTCAAAGGCAAGCTTACTTTACATCTCAATGAGATGTCTGTTATACGGATATTGCCATTTTCTTGGCCCAGTGCATGTGATGTTAATAAAAAGCAGATGAGGAGATGAGTGAAGCGTGCATTACTGCATCTGTTTAATATGTGACTTGCATTTGAGTAGCTCATAAATCAAGGATTTCTGTCTTTATGATGTTTAGTGCTTTATGAGTGTTATTTATGATGGGTAAAGCACATACCACACTTGTGGAAGGCAACGGCACTGGAGAGAGGAATGCAACTTTGCAATCCAGGTCAATTACTTTTACTGTTTCTGTGTGTTTTCCACAACGTTGAAGCAACATCGTAGCATGGAGGGCCTTAAATGTTTTTATATTACCCTGTTCTCTACTGCCCTTTTCGGCTCTCACACGCACACCTGCCCACACTGACCGCTGCGGGATCTGCGCACACGGCACCTTTTCAATCCATTATGTTTTGCTGCATTTCTTCATCTTGTGGCCCTCGCTGCCCCGGACCTCTCCCCACAGGGATCCTGCCTCATTGCCCTCCCTTGCTTCATTCCCTACAACCGGCCTTGTTAACCCCCACTATGTCCTCCGCCTTATTGTTCGCCTCTATGCCCCCCTCCTTCATGCCATAGGAACGGCTGCTCCTTGGGTGGTTTCTGCTAAATTAAATATCCTGAATGCTTACACCCTTGTATTGTACTCTACACAAGCTGTTCAGTGCCTCGTACTCTCATGGCCACCTGTCCCATGTTTCTTGAGGTTAACTGTCCCCAACCCATCAACCCTATGAGACTAGCGTTGTCATCCTCCTGTGGTTCGTCTGCTGGTGAATTCTCGTGCTGCAGAATCGGCATGCCGCAGGTACATAACTGTGTGTCAACTCAACCCAAACACTGTAGTTTTAGCACATAATAAACCAGGTCTGCCTTCAGCCACTCGATTTATAAGTACTACGCATCACCTTCATTGAAGTTAAAGTCCTGTAAAAACAAAGCCAACTGTTTCAGCTTGTAAATAAGTATTATCCATTTCCCAAGGACTGCTATTATATGCCCAGGTGCTCCCACGATTTTTCAGCGGCTACCATTGATGGCCTGCTTTTACCATTATGGCAGTGACTGGCAAATGTCTGCCCTTTCCCATGCCTACACAAAAGCAAAAACTGTTGGCATTGCCAGTGCTTGTTTTTATTTGTGGGTTGTACTTGTTGTGAGAGATACAGTACAGCATGGGTGAGATTTGTTTGGCTAAACAGAGCCCAGAGACGTGGGATTTCACGCTTTCATTAAAATGTGTAAATTCCATATGTACAAGCTGGTTTTTTTAACGAAATGCTTTACTTACTGCAAACAAGCAGTAAAGTGCGCAGCTCCAGTCCAAACGAGCATTGCTGCACACGTTATTTAATTGCTTTTCATCCTTCTCTGCATAGAAGAGGTAGCTCGTTCTACTAACTTCAGGGGTGTGAACACTTCCCAGGGATCTACATGATGGGCTTCTTGCAGGTGTCTATTTGTAAGACCATATTGCAGCATATGAACTGGTTGTGCGGCTTGCTGATATGACCAACCTTCTGAGAGGTAGGCATAGGGGACCATCAGCCCTCTGTAGGCATTGGATCCAGGCTTTCAACATGCCAGAATGGCTTTCTCTGGGATGGCTCTTGTGTGTATCTGTGCAGCATTGTTTCTCCTCTCTTCATGGGTTAGGGAATGGAGCAGTCAGTGGGGGCAGGAGTGGGTAGCCTACTTCCTCTGTATCCATCCCGTGACCCAAGGGTAAACATTTCAAGTTAGTAGCCAGGCATAGTCACTGACCTCCCAATTCTCAGCATGCAAACAGCACACCATTTCTTACTCGCCAAGACTCTGCTATTACTTGCCAATAACAACTTGTGAGCCACATTTTGAGGCCAGGAGTGACCTGTCACATTTAGCATGCTAATAGTTAATGCTATGTTACAATGTACAGTTTGTCAATAATTTGATTTGCACCTCATGATGTAGCAGACCATTTCCCCATCACCCTTAGAATTGCTGGCAATCCCTGTGCTTAACACTACCCAGTGTATCACCACTTTCAACCCACTAACTACTCCGTTTGCTTACTTAGGAGCCATGTCATTTGTCCCCTGTGCGCGGCAATGTAACCTGGTAGGGCACTGTTGCACAGGACTGTAGTCGTTTGTCAATCTTTCGTAGTGTGCACAATCGTGTGTCATGGTCCTGCCCACCTTTCTGGCTATTTGCACATTCAGCATGTTCAGCTGTTTCCTTTTATGGTACAACTGTAATGGGTGGCACCAAAGGCACATGGCCACTGTTTAATTCCCTTTTAGTTTTCAAAACGAGTTTCTCTATAAATATAGGCTTTCAAAAATACTCCCATTTCATTTATAAACTTTCCTTTTGCATGAAAATTCTGTGGAGGAAGTCAAACTCCAAGAGGGCACTGCGGCTATGCTGAGCCCTTGTGGAGATGAACGACTTCCAGAATCCTCTGCATCATAACAGCAATTTACTTCATTGTTTGTGCACATGACTTCTCAGTGTGAAAATGCTTCTTATTAACGGTGGCAGCAAAACTACGAGCTGCAGCATTCCAATTTTAATTTTTGTGGAGGGGGTTGATAAAATAGGGTGCAAATTGTGCATTTTAAAGAATATTTAATCAGCAAACACTGAAAACTATTAAACGCACAGTGAAGTAGCTCATCAAACTGGCCAACTTTAACCAAAGAAACTGACCCACACCAGCCTTTTGCGTTTTTGTTTCAGCCCTGGGCCTATTGTCCTATAGGTCAGCCCGAGCCCACTTGATCGCACACAGCCCAGGCCCATGCTGCATAGTGAGATCAGGGAGCAGCCCCTGGGATCAGCCATCACAGGTAAAAGACTGGATTTAGATGTGTCCCTCTTGCTGCATCCCATAAAGGCTGTATCAATTGCACTACGACTGCCTAAAGAAAGGACTTTGGTGCTAAAAGCCAGCAAATTGACTTCGCATATAATAAGGGTATACTTTGCAAGATTGCATGTTGTCTTTCTTTTGCTTTTTTGAACAAAAAATGTAACAAAAACAAGGGCGTTCTGAGCTATTAAAGCCTGACCCTGCCCCTTTCTTTCACAAAGTGCCCCTTTACACAATGCTCGTCCTACCAGTCTCTATTTCGTCACACAGTGTCTACTTTACTCTCACAATACTCTCCACCCTGCTTGAATGTCCTTTTTAGGTAGAGAGGGCTCAGGCTTTATTTACTGTTGTCAATTGACTGAATTCTAAAGACCAACTGTTGTGTTATACATTTTAGAAGACTGGCTTGTCTTTAGAATTGAATTTTAAAGATACCCACCAGTCATATGAAAGTTATAAAAGAGCGCATCGGTAATGGACTCGTCGTGTAGTAGTTTAGTTTTTTCCACAGTGCCAACGTCCACCCGCTCCACCGTGCCCCTTTTGTTCAGTTGTCATGATGCCCCCCCAACATTTTCAGCAAAGTTATTCCATTGGTTTGAGGTGTCCCCAAAGTGATATCTCACTTGACGTGAATTGCACCCTCTTTGCCCTTTTGTCTCTTCTTTAATGTCTCTTGGCTGGTGGCAATGCGGGTTACAGGTTTCCCCAAACAGACATCTCATGTGAGGGAAATTGTACCCTTTTTGCCCTTTCTTTCCCTTCTTCAAAGTCTCTTGGCTGATGGCAATACAGGCTCCAGGTTTCCCCAAACTGACATTTCATGTGAGGAGAATTGTACCCAGTTTGCCTCTACTTGCTCTGTATTCAAATTGCCTTGCTAAGTGTCCTTTAACTTTATAACATGTCCTGGGGCCCCCTACTCCTTTTGGTTGACTCACCGGTTTAACGTGCAGTAACAAAGAAACATTGCTGGGCCAGTTTCGCCAAGCATACAAAGTCTCTCTTGGTTCTCTCGCGCCTCCGCCAATGGAACCTTTGCTGTTTCCGCAAGACCGTGACTCGTCGGTTCCTGCAGCCACTGCCTTCCACCCGAGTCTCTCTCCTCCTGTATGGGACACCTCCAGGAGAGTCCTCCTCCTTCAGCAAGGCTCTCTTCTGTGACTCTGCCTCGGAGCGCTTCTCCAGCTCTGTGTCCTCTGGGGCCTCCCTTCCCTCACCATATGAGATGGGTTTTAGTGATGAGTTCACAGGATTCATCACAGCACCCACATTCTCGAGTAGACATGGCCTATTGAGATAGAGGGGCTGATTCATGGTATTTGTGCACTGAAAAACGGGGATTTGTGCGCCATTCTGCCCGCAAATCCCTGTTTAACAAATGGCAGAATGGCGCACAAATCCCCGTCTTTCGGCGCACAACTTCCATGAATCAGCCCCCGAGAATCCTATCCTATCCTATCGCCATTAAATAATGTAACAGGGAACTGTTACGAAACTAAAATATATGACCAAATTTGGCAAGCGTGCCATGGTTCTGTGGAGAGATTTCTGCATTTTTTAATGTTGTATATACTCTATGATGCTATTATAACCTTCCCTTTAAATTGTTTTGAAATTCCTCCGAAAATGAACAAAATCCTCATATGTCTATTTCATGCTTCCTGACATATTCTGCACCCACAAAATGTAATTAAGTTGAAAGATAAGCATTTTGATTGGTTTTGTGCCAAGAAAAATGTAATTTGTTTTTGGTGGGGTCCGGCCATTGTTGCACTGCAGTAACTTTAGAAAGGGTCAATTTGTATTCTATGGGGTTCACCCACCCCAAAGAGAGTGAGTAATGGAGCCAATGAGGTGAAATATGGCTGCATAAATGTGACAAGGTAAGTCCACAGACCCTGGAGCCAAACTTGGATGCTGAGGTCACAGGGTCTGTGGACATACCTGTTCGCCCACAGACATTTTCAGTGGCTTCAAGCAAGGTGCAATGGATTGGGCCAGAAAAAAGAGATATTTATTTCAACCTGGAGCATATGGGGCTCTAGGTGATGGGCTAAGGCAACAGCCCAGACAGAGTGGGCAGTGTACATGGTTGAAGCTCATGCCCTGGTCGTTTCAGGAGGCTTGGCATGGAGTTAGGACACCTTTATTGTTAAACACAGCAGGCTAGGCTGAATGAACTCCAATAAGGCCTAGTGGTTTCACCTATGACACAGAAGGGATATGTTAAAGAGGAAGTTCTCTCAGCAAATTAATTGGCCCAATCAATTGGGCATGTATTCTTTGAGCATACATCAATCGATCCTAAAAAACAATGCATTGTACCTTTGTTTTTTGGGAGATGAACACATGCAAAATTCTTTGGTCTGGAACCGCCATTGTGTGCTAATCTTATGCATTGATCCATCGCCCCAAGTGCCCTTGTGACAGCAATTCAGAACACCCCCGCTCAAGCTGACATCACTAGATAGTTACGCCCTTTTTAACAATGCCAATGCACGTCTCATGCCATTGTGTCTCCATGGAAATTTCAAGAGGCCTCTTACCTCGATAACAATCGACAAATCCTTTCTGATCAGACAACAATGGAGTTTCTTGTTCCTTAGTGTCAGAGTATTTAATTTTGAGCCTCCTCAAGTTCTTTTTGCTCTGTTCAACTATCTACCACCAAGAACGAGGTACTAGGAAGAGGTATTTACACTACCTCTTACAAATTAACTTTAAGCGATTTGTATATAAAAAAATATTCTCTACTTTACAAATGTCTTTAACAAACCATATTAAAATTCTATTTTTACATGACTTCCTTTTTACATGTGTCAATGCAAAATTTAAACGTTTGTGTCTATTCCTCTTGTCTTTGCACTATGGATTTTTGTAACATGTCTGTTTCTTCTATTATTTTTCTTTTACATTGCATTTTAAAGTAAAACCTCATTTCCAAACAAAAACCTTGTTATTTTTCTCACTGTTTTATACTTCTTCAATATTGAGGAGTTATGTCAACAATTCAGCCCCACCTGTATGAGCATGAGTATATAGAAGAGGAAATGGTTGAGAGGGAAAGAAGCCGAAATGGGGAATCTGATGAAAGTCATGATGATTAATCATCGGAACCTGATCCTAGTCGCATGGAAGCCGTCTCCACCTGGTGTACCTGTCATCAATGTGAGGTGATGCCCACTTTGGCGGAGATCTGCTGTTGCAGAGAAAACTCTGGCTGCTTGGCCTTCATAGCTGAAGAAGACACATCACCACTATGCGTTACCCAGCTGCATGACTTCACGGCAACCTGCCTTAAAAATCTGTGTTGCGAATGATGATGGTCCTTATGCACGAACTTAGAGCAACAGTTCACCCTCATAATCCATGTAATGAGTATGTTTCCTCTTTATACGCTGTATTTTTGACAATCTAGTCCACTAACATTTTATGTTGTTCTCCTACTACATTATAAGATCAATGGATCACTGATGATCACATTTTTGTAATACTTGAAAAAAGGTCTTGTGCTAAGCTCAAGCCAAAGTAGTCAACATTACATTTAACAACCATACAATTAAATTTCTTTTACGTTAACGTTAAAAACAATATTTCCCTATGTTCCAAACTTTTTTTGCTGGAATGGTCATACACATTTCTAATTCATCCCTACTTGAAAACAATAGTACTCTCAGTACTTTCCTTGCTAAGATACTTTTTTTTAAGCATACCAATGCCTTATATTTTAGAATGCAATCCAAACAAGATAAATGCAATTCTTCGATTCATTCAATTAAACTATTTCTGTATCTCTTACACAGATAGTACCAACTTCCGGCCTACTGAGCGTTTATTTTGTGGATACATGGAATACTGGGATTCCGCCTCCAATGAGTAATACCTGCCTGTTTCGTTCATGCCATTCGCGAGAAATTCCCCAGCAACCCCGGACAACAAGGGAATTTATACAAACAGTACTTCAACCACATCAGTACAATTTGCAGTTTGTCAATACCATCAACCTCATCTTAGAAAAGTGTCTTTTTACAAAAAATATGTATTTTTCTGTTAGAAATGTGTGTATATAATATTTTTACATGCATTTTTAAAATAAATACTTACATTGAGTATGTGTTTCATTTATAGTTTATATTTTTTCTTTCTAATCTCAAATTGTCACCATCAACATACAATAAGGCACAAAAGCACAAATGCAAAAAAGGTAGCAGGTGCCCCTCTCTCGAAAGAACACGGTATGATAACCTGTATAGTGGTTATTAACCACTTTGAGAGTTCGCAGCCATCTGCTTTTTGCTCACTGTACCTTTCAAAGATGGGAAATATCCATTTGCATATCAGTCTAAGGCACAAAAGCTAAACTCTAAATCAACTAAAAACACACTTGTATTTAAAGGGCAATTGCAAATCATAATCTTACCATTTACCAACATGTTTCTTTTTGCATTAATCAACTCTGTATTACATTACATTCTGTTTCAGAATAAACTACTCTTTTAATAAAAATTAAAAATCGTCAAACTTTCAGTGGCATACTAAATAAAGTAAATGAGGTATTTGAAAAGTGATGAAAACTAAATTGTAAGTCACCAACACGTCCAAACATACAGCATAAAAAAATGTATGTTATTGTCATGATCCCATTCAGTGGACATAAACCTCATGCAGGCTTTCAGGATAGGCAGGGAACTTTACATAAACCAGCAGGTCAAAGGTGGGTGTGAGCCTGGCACACATGGCATTTACATCATCATCAGCATACACTTCCATAGACTATTGTGATGTTGTACAGTAAGTTCCATAGACTTAACATGGCCACCGCATGATCCATTGATAAGTTGCAGCACGTTCTATTCATATTGCAGAGGGTGCTATTTAAGCCCCACCTCTGCCGGAACACATGCTTCTCGTCTGATCCACTGACAGCAGGTAATGCTACCAGCGTTTCTCCTCACAAAACCTGTAAAAGGAGATAATAGAGACATTAGTTTTACAGCAATTTACAGAGTTCATTGGTTAAAAGAAAAGTCTTACCTTACCAAGATTATCTCAGAAGCGATTAAATTCCGTCAGAAGTTTCACTCACTGCTGCAACATCTTCAGTCAGCAGTTTTCGATCATAGTCACAGTATCTTCAGTCAGAAGTTTCTTCCGCAGCCACTGCATCTTCAAAAGGTATTTCTTCTCAGCTTTCCGAAAATCTGCAGACAAAACAAGAGGTATTTATTTAACAATATACAAACTTTATAGGTAAAGAAGAAGACATTTAATAAGCGTTACGTACCTGAAGGTTCTTCAAGTTTTCACCTCACAGTTATTTCTGTGCTCATCCCTGAAGGCTGCAGTTACTCCGTGTAGGCGAACTCATGTTTTATACACATTATCTCGTTCTGCGTAACTCTGCACCCGTTCTCCCCCATAAACCCTTTTCCAAAGTTCTGAGAACTGGCATAAGAAAGAGAAAACGAGCAACTTATTAGAGAGAGAGATCTCTCCAACAAGAAACCTAATTTAAGCCCTAAATGATTACAGCATTAGCTACTTACCCCAAGATTAATTCTTAAAAGTAAAGACATTTTTTGAAAAGAAGCTATAGAGTACAAAAGCTACCCAAGTTATCATTGTTTCTTCACCTCAACGGGCCCCTGTAGAAAAGCAATATTGGAGAGCTCCACATAAAAAAATAAACACAGATGAGCAGGGAGGGATTAAAGGAGCACACATTTCATGCAGTAGTATTTTAGTTAATAGAGGTTATAGTGCTCTTTTGTTGTTATTGTTGTTTAAAGAGAAAGAGAATCCAAAAGGTGTCAAGTACCAGGTCCACAGGTTGAGAAGTCATTACGCTCCCGAGGAGTCCAGGTAAGCGTTACAGTTATACCAAGATGATCATGAGTGAGTACTGTTAATTCCATGAAGAATTTTATTTTTAAATATCATTCTGTGCATATCATACTTGAACCAAAGTGTTATCCCTTCATAATGCACTTGTGTATTCACTGACTTATTTTTCTTTGTTTTTTGAGCTAGCAGGGTCAACACAGTCTAAGCGAATGTACTACTGAACGTGTACTAACGTCTATCGACAATTGTCCACCTAGGACCTGCTGTCTACATACACACCTTACAAGTCCTCGTCCCTTCCGTGACCATATCACGGTATCCTTCAACAAGGTTGCTGGCGTATTGCACTAGTTTCATTGTTATCCATCCCCCTTCCCTTACTAAAGGCAGTTGTAACCTGGACCCATGCACTCACAAGGGGGTGTGGGTGGATGGGAATGCACAAGTTGCTGAATACCTTGTACACCTCAAAGGGGTCTTTCGCATGGGGACAATTGGCTACATGTCCACCCGAGACACGGTGTCTCCAGACTACCCTTTGAATACCCCGTACCTGCAATCAACATATCTCTGTGTCATTTGACAAAGTTCCGGGCCTATTGTTCTCACCTCATCCACATCCATCCCTCTCCGGTATCAATGGCAGTTCACACATATGACCGTGCACTCGGAACGGGGGGTAGGTGGGTGGTCGTGAACATGTCACACATTCACATACACACCCAATTTTCTAAGAATTTAGGAGCACCGTGAAAGTTAGCAAGAAAATATCTCTGCAATCTACAATGGATATCATCATATCGAAGCTGCTTGTTACCTTGAATGTGGAATCAGCTAATCTATTTTTCCAAGTACAGGTTACTGAACTCTTGGTTTTTCGGTTGTCATCATTTTCAGCTCAGTACTTCTCTAATGGTTTTACTCAATGTATATCTTATTTTTTATGTTCATATATCTCAGTGGTTGACTTCACCATTGCCAACCTTTCTATGGATTTTTATCTCTGGAATAACCACATCACATGACAGCACATTGTTTGGAAATGTAATGTTTCCTAATCCATGTTGTCAATGCATGTTTTGTTTAGGTGGTTCAAAGGATAATGAATGTACCAGTAATATGTTTCTTCTTGTGTTAGACCAATGATGTTTGACTAGTTTGATCACTTTGATGGTTAGACCAGGTTACATGACATTTTTCATACACTAAACCAAGGCTTCTTTCAAAGCTATGTGATATTGAATTACTCACTGTATTTATATGTGTTTTCTTGATCTTCTGGACAATGCCTTCATGTATTGTTTTGGGTTGCCCTAATTTCTTCCATGTCAAAACTCCAGGTACAAGTATGCATATGTTCCCAAAGGATATGATGCTAGTAACAACATGGTTATTGAACTGTGTATTTCCAGTATCCCAGATTTAAAGCAGACCCAAGGATGTCTCAGAGGATGTGAGGGGAAATTCTGCATCTGTAGCATGCACTTCTCAGAAGATATGTATGAACCATCAAAGTACACTAAAAAAGCATCACCCATAGTGTGTAAAAAGGTAACATGAGGAAAGGTTTTTTTATTTTGTAATATTGGTATCGATATTGTATTGCCCCATTTTCCATTGTGATCCAATGTTCAGTAGTTTTAAATGTTACACTTTCTCCTTGAATAAATCCCTACTTTAGGGCTACACAAACAGTTCAGTGCAATGTGAGCCTTTCTGAAAACTATAATGGCTTCATCTGAAAATTGTTTATTTTGATAAATGTGTTAATTACCATGTCTGTCTTTACATATACCATACTGATGGAAGTCCAGACTGTTACCATGGAGGAAATGACAGACACCTCAAATATTCAAATGGTGAGCCTAACTGACATGCATGTAATCTTATGTACAGTGTACGAAATTCTCTAATTTGTATTACTAATGTATATTTTCCATTGAACACTGTTATTAATATAAACATTGAAAAAAGGAACACGATTCAACTTTGACAACTATTCAGGAATCACTATCTACCTCACTCCCCTTTTAAGTAATTCATTGTATACTATTCACTTAAATGCGACTATACAATACAATAGATGTTCAACTTTAAACATATTGATCATTCTTATTGATTATATTTGCTATTGATATAAATTGGCATTTAGGATCTTACCACAGTATCTATTAACTTTTTCATTAAATGTTCTTGCTAAATTTCTCTAACATCACTATTATTATAACAACAATCATTTTGATACAGGGGTGATGCAGGAAATTCAACAATGTACTTTTCTTTTATTGCAACTGGTCAGGAGGATGAGGTATGAGATGTGAGACTTTATTGAATGATATTAATGATAATGTATTTACAATTAATAATAATATCGGCAAATTGGAAAACATTCAGTCAACAATCTTGTTGTGTCATTCACCTGCCCACATGCAACAATGACAGTAATCCATCACTTTGTTTTTCATGGTAACAGTGTAGGGGTAACTCTCACACCAATTCTATGTGACATTTTTGGAGTTCACCATGTACAATTTCAAATATTTTATTTAAAAAAAGTCACAGCTACAAAATATTCAACTTTCTCATCTTAAAAATGACATTTGTATAAATGTTTTGACAAAAAAACTCTTACCAGTGATTTACCGTCTCTGTTTCCTACTGGTGTTGTAATGTCAACAATCAAAAAACAAAATTCTGAATATGAACTATGATCAAAGAATTTAACATTACATTGTTTAACTAATACCCTATTTTTGTTGACTGTGTTATGTACAAGGAGTGTACTACTGAAGCCGTTGAAATTGAAGAGATGCATGGACCACAGGTATACATATGAAATTGAAAAAGATCAGTAACCATCTATTTTTATTTTCATGTAATTTTGATTATGTGAGAAGGGTTTTTCATACAGAAATTAGGTTCTATTTGTAAATTGTACATATGTATATTGAAATGGAAAATTATAAATGTTTGGTTTCTACATTTTCGAAATGCTCTTTTCCAGTTTAGTGATGAAGCCGGCAAATCAAGATTGACTATATCAAAGCACACTAGGAAAACAAGGGTAAATACAATTCAGGCTTTCAGTGTTTTAAAGGGGTTGTTTAGAATGTAGTTAATTGTTATTAGATTTTGAGGTTGAAATTCATATGTTCAGTAAGTGTGCAAAAAATGATGCATGTTTGTTTTAATTGATTAGAGTTCTAGGAAGAAAAAGATCAGACAGACTCAGACATTAACTAATGATGTTGCTTGCCAAACCTTTGTCACTTGGGAGCAACTAATGTTTGTGGTTCAGCATGTTTGACTCAAGCTTCGAGTGGGTGGAATTCAAACTGAATGTCGCCAGTGAACCGTGGAAAGGAATAATGGACCATTATTACAGCACACAACGTCCACCAGAAATGACAGACAACACAGTAGATGTTTCTGAATTACTTTCAGAAACGCTCACGCAATCCACATCCTCCAAACAATTTAAATCAAAGAAAGACATAATGTTTCCTGTTTCCCCAATACATTTGGAAAATACGGAAATATCACAGATTGAAATCACTGAAGCATATTTAGAATTCATCGATGACTGTGTTCAGGATCCAGACTTCACTCTTCTTAGTGTGGAGGACTTGTCCACTACTATAGAATCACAAATCACTGTACTTCAGGACGATTGGCTATTAAGGGAGCCAGAATACCTTGTGTTTGACTGCTTTCTGCTACAGATTATCAAAATTATTAAATGTAATCATAAATTACGTAGGAGTATTTGTGGGGATCTCTTGATGAGGTTTACTTGTGTAATCAAAGGCACCAACCTAAAGATCAAGGGTAGCTGTGTATACGGACATACCACATTTTCATGGTTTGCTCATCCTATCCTTGAAAAGTACCTGCTGGAAATGTACTTTGTTCTTCTGCTTTGTTGTTTAGTTCAGTAAGATTTCATTTTTCTCTAAATTTACAGGATGTGAGTTCTTCGCTAACACCTCATCCTTCAAATATCAGAGTAATTTCTTGTTCCCCGCTATTGTTGAGGCCTGGAATCTCAAACCGATACCAATGGCCAGTGCTCTTGCTGGCAAAAAGCTCAGGCTGACAGGTGCTGGACAGTGTGACAATCCTCTTTTTTTTGCAAAATACTGCACTTACTACTTCCGAGGCATGGAAAGCAAACAAATAGTGAGTTCATTTGTTGTGCAATTGTCTGAATGCACATCTTCTGTTGCCATGGAGAAATATAGTTTCATTAAATCCATTGAACTTCTGTAATCAAGGGGAATGCAAATAGAACTGATAGTCACTGACAGGCATGTTGGAATAGGAAAAACCATGCAAGAGCAGCTCCCACACATAAAGCATCAATTTGATGTATGGCACGTCGCAAATCCAATATTAAAAAAATACAGCTGGTGGTAAAAACTGTCTTTGGTGGAGCTCAAAAACTGTGAGGGATCTGTAGAGTTTCTTCTTGAAAAGTGGCGTTCAATGATGCACCATTGCTCAAACATGCTCTCTTAGGAAGAAAACGAGCATTTTCATGAATGTGTACGTGAACCTTTGAGTAAGTAGCAGGAGTTTAAGAAAAAGTGATTGGTGCCAGGCCCCCCTCCTCACACAGCACTCAAGTAGATTATGTGCAACAATATGCTTTCAAGAGACATGAAGGGACACACAGAATCCTGTGCCATGGAGATTTGAAGGTGTTCCATAATATGTGCCTAAAGTACCTACCTGCCTAAAAGGTTGCATTTCAGCATAGACAGTATGAAAGACAGAACAAGACTGGCTGTCCTTGCACACAATGAGAACGTTGTTTGGAACAAACCAAAGATGCACCAATATTTTGGATGCTTCGCCTGCACCATGGTGTTTAAAAAAGAAACAAACAATGGGGCTCATTACAATACCGGCAGTAGCCGTGCGGTATAACAGGCATGGCGGCCACCGGTATCATTTTCTTTCCGGTGCCCGCGAATGGGCAATTACCTGGTCATTACAGGCCCGCCGGACCCGGTAATTGCCCATTCGCGGGCGCCGGAAGCAAATGCTCCCCATTCCCATCTGAGCCCCATAGGGATCAATGGGAATGGGGAGATCGGATGCACCGGCACCATTAGAATGGTGCCGGTGCATCCGACATGCTCTGCTCGCGGGTGCTGGTACACCCACCAGGTCAGATCTGGCGGGCAGGAAGGCACCCACGAGCAGAACTCGTAGTTTGCTGGTACAGTAACAATGGTACCTGCAAGCTTACTGAACCATTTTTACCGGACCGGAAATCTTATAATGAGGCCCAATGGGTTGCAAAGCCAAAATTACAGCAGATGGATTTTGACTTTGTTAAAGATCTGACATTGACTGTGCTGGCCATGCAAATGCACAGAATGACACCAGAGTATGTTTCTAGAGCCCAGGCTATGCCACATATGGTTTAGCCTCCATAACTTGAACTTGTTGAAAGGTTCACTTCAAGTTTCAAATAATGTGTTGTTGTCTTTACAATGTTATCCAAAGCAAGTTTCAATCATTTCTACGATATGTGGAACTATATTGACCAACCAAATAATGTAATTGTATAATACTTGAAATGTAAATGTTTCAGAATTTCTTTTGATTGAATTATTGTTTGTGATGCAATCTTTGTTTATTTGTTTGTTTGTTTGTTGTTTATTTATTGTGCGCGCCAGACCCAGAGGTAGCAGGGCGCAAGTGACACAAGTGCTTACAGCTTGGTTACAGAAGTTACAAGTTTACAGAAGTTACAAGAGTTACAAGTTTACAGAACATGGTAGGACAGTTTTCTTGGCTCCACAGTGGTAATAGGGTACAAGTACAAGCGGAAAAAATGACAACAAGTCAGCAGGCTAACGTAACAAGACAGCAAATCTGTATCAGGTGCAATACAATACATGCGGTAGGTGCGTGGGGAGAATGATGGTTACATAGCATTTTCAGTGAGCCATTTTATTGTATTCTTTCTGAATTTGTTGAACGTTAGGTCAGATCTAAGTGCGTGAGGTAAGGAATTCCACAATTGGGCTGCCCTAACTGGGAAGCTGGACCCTCCAATAGTGGACAGTTTAAATCTGGGCACTAGAAGGCAGTTAGGGCTGGTTATTCTAGTTGGTCTAGTAGAATTTTTTCTGGTAAATCGTTCTGTTAAGTAGCTAGGCGCTTTATTGTTTAAACATTTGTGGATGAGGGAAGCCGATTTGAGGTTGATTTTTTCTTGGGTAGAGAGCCATTTATATTTCCGTCTTATTTCAGAAATATGTGCTCTTCTGGGGATACTTAGGGCCGCTCTAAGTGCATTAATTTGGAGCACTGTTGATGGTTTGTTTGGATGCCCCTATGTATAGGGAATTACAATAATCTAATTTTGAGAGGATAAGGGCTCTGGATGAAATTAGGCAACTGTCATCTGATAGGAATTGTTTCCCGGCTCGAATTAATTTACATGTATAGGCTGTGGATGAGGCCAATGAGTTTACCTGTTTGGTAAAGGATAAGGTCGAATCGAGATGGAAACCTAGTGTTTTTACTTCTTTTGCGACCTTTATGGTGTTCCCATCGATGATGAATGCTGAATAGTTAGGGTTGAGTTTAGAGAGACGAGCTGTGGTACCCAGGACGATGTGCTCTGTTTTATCATCGGTCAGGCATAGGCCATGGTTGGCCATCCATGCCTGAACAATGCTATAGACTCTGTTCATCAAAGCCAGATCTTCCACATAATCCCCAGTAAGTGGTAAGAGAATCTGGGTATCGTCTGCGTAATTGGTGTAGGTGATGCCCAGATTGTCAAGATCGTCAAAGAGTGGCTTGGTGAAGATATTGTAGAGTGTTGGCGAGACACAAGATCCCTGGGGCACTCCACAAGTGATGAGTATCGGGTCTGCTGCCGCTGAGTGGGAGAACACCCTCATAGTCCTGTCACTAAGGAATGACTGTATCCAGACTATAGCCTCCTCTGAGAAGTGGGCCGACGAGTCCAAGTGATTGCAAAGGACTTTGTGGTCCACCGGGTCAAAGACGGCTAGGAGGTCTAGTAGGAGGAGGAGTGCTAATTTACCCTCGTCTCTAAGTGAGTCTATTTGGGCCTTTAAATCGATGAGGGCAGTCTCTGTGCCATGTTGAGGTCGGAAACCAGATTGGCGGGAGCCAAGGAGATGTTTTGCCTCAAGGAAGTTTTGAATTTGGGTATATGCTACCTTATCTAGTATTTTTAATAGGAACAGCACTGTGGTGATGGGCCTGCAGTTTGTGGGGATGTTAGGGTCCAAGTTTTGTTTTTTCAGAAGGGGGAGTACCCAGGATTCCTTTAAATTACGCGGGATTGTGCGGTATGAGGTAATATTATCGCCACCAAAAATATCGCCGTACATATGGTCGTCGGGAACGGCCATAGGCGATATTTTTGATGGGGATAATTTATGGGGTAGATGGGTGGGGGAGGTTGCAGGGGTGTCCCCCGCTCCCTTTAAAAATATCCCCCGCAGATTCCATGGGGTAATATCTCTGCAAAAATATGGCGACATTTTTGTATGCCGATATTTTTGCGGCGATATTATCACATGGAACCGATTGTGCCAGTAGTGAAGGAGGCATTGATAAGTTTGGTGATGAAGGGAGATCTCTAGCAGTGTCCTTGATCAGTTGTGCTGGGCATTGGTCTCCTTTGCAATTAGAGGGTTTAAGTGCAAGAATAGTTTTCTCTACCTCAAGCACTGAGACCTTCGAGAAGTTAAATTGGGTGAGTTCTTTGGGTTTTGGTACATGGGTTTTGTTCAGGGCTGATAGTGTAGCTTTCTTTAGAGCAATTTTAGTTTGGAGGTTGGCCACTTTGTTGGTTAGTGCCAGCTGAATATCTGTGCACCAGGTTTTTATCTTTAATGGAGTCATCCTGTACTGCAATAGGGGTTTCCAATTCTTTTAGAATAGAGAAGAGCTCCTTCATACTGGAGTTAGCTTGGGTAATCCGGATGTGACACATTTCTTGTTTGGCCAGGATGATATCCTTTTTGTATTGCATGGAGATATTTATTAGATTAGTTTTATTTTCTGCCGTGGGAGAACGGTTCCATACCGTTTTGAGTTTTCTTTTCTGGAGTCTTAGGTTTTTTAGGTGCGGTGTAAACTAGGAGTTAAGATGCTTTTTTGGTTTGCTGTTCCTAAGTTTAAGCGGAGCAATGCTGTTGAGGGCATTGGTCATAGCATTATTGAATTCCTCCACTAGGAGTGCTGGGTCAGAGTCGTCTGGTAAGGAGTTGAGATTGGGTAGGATATGGGGCAAGATATTGTCTGCTATGATGTTTTTCTTGTTTCTGGTTTCTGGTTAATGTGGGTACGTCAGAGCCGTGGGACTTTTGGTATTGAGGGTAAAGGAAATTAGGTGGTGGTCAGTCCATATTTGGGGGGTGACAGATGTAATGGCGAGGTTGCAGTTATGGCTGGCAACCCAGTCGAGAGTTCTCCCTTTGGTATGGGTGGGCATATTCACTTTCTGTGTGAAACCTAGTTCTGTCAGGATGTTGGCTACAGAGGTGGCCTGGTGATCATTGATATCATTGTACCCTAGGTTAAGGTCTCCTAGCACTAGGGTTTGAGAGGAGTTTTTTAGCTTCTCAGCAATAACAGTAATGATATCTTCATTGAAGCTGCTTATTGGGCCTGAGGGTCTATAGAGGAGATGGATGTTTAATGATTGAGAATTGGCGGTGGGTAGTTAATGGACAGAGACTCGCAGGATTTAAGGTTGGGTGTAGAGGTGATTCTCATGGAGAGATTAGTTTTGAAGATGATCGCTATTCCACCACCTCGTACATCTAGTCTGTCAGCTCTAAGGATAGTGTAGTTGTCTGGGACTGCTAGCGTTAGTGCTGGGCCTGCTGCCTCATGGAGCCAGGATTCAGTAATGGCGATGAAGTCAAGGTCATTTTCCAGGATAGTATGTCAGTAGCATGAGCAACTAAGGATCTAGCATTGATTAATTCACCTTTAAGGTCAGGTTCTGGCTGTATGGTAGGACGCAGGTTGGCGGTGGTAGGTAGGTTAATGGTGGGCTTGATTCTTTTTGGGTAGGGTTTGCGGCTAGGAGGAACTGTAGTTTCCAGTGGTGGAGGTAGTTTCGGTTGAAGGTGATCCAGGTTAATATTATATTTATTGATGGGTTCGAATATTTTGGGTAGTCGTGAATGGAGTTTTTCTGTGCTAAATTGCACGGGGATTTGGAGATAGGTTGCATATGAAGGGCTCCTGCGCCCTCTGGGGGTTGTATGGAAGCATGGAGAAGTAGATAGTAGTGATAGATAGAGCTATCAAATTAAAGAGTGATATTCGAGAGACTGGTGTTGGCAGGTGAGAGTACATAGTGTTGATATGTATTAATACATTTGTTTTTCCCCTGAATACATTGATTGATGTTATAACAATTAATGTGAATGTGATTATTTTAAGTCTGTGCCTTTTTTGAAAAATCATGGAAACATGTTCTTGATCATTAAAATTCATTATACATATGTTTGTGAATGTGTTACATATTTGTAAAAGGTCATATTAAAAAGTTAATTGTGATAAAAGGAACTTCAATAAATGCAGCAGCTGCGAAATGAAGTAAGTAGGGAGGTGTGGGGGGAATATAAGTGCACACCATCACACATGGGAGCCCTTCTACCATTTAAAAATATATTTGTAACACTCCGTCAATACCTCCTTTCAAAGAGTCACACATACATACATGAATCACTTCCAAAAACTGTACATATAACCCTATGACCATATTAAGCTTCCACACACCAACTGCCACTTAACAATCTTTTATATATCTTTTGCATCTACGTTTCCCTTACTTACAAATACACTGTACACAATGCTCCTAAAATACAAATATGCATTATGCTGTGAGAGAAGTGCATAAATAGTATGGGCAGTACCGATGGGCAAATGCTCATGAGAACCCAGGAGGGAAATGCCAAGGTATGCCAATGAGGGACGCCACTGGGCAACTACTGGAGCAGATGTGTCCCAAGGGTGGTATGCATCTTAACCATAACATTTGTTTAACAACTTTTTTTCTGTCAATTTAATAGGTTTTTATAAGTGAAAATGTTTCATGGTGCTAAATAACTATGAGCCTAATCACGACTTGGCCGTTACCGCCGGCGGTATTACCGCTGGCGGTAATAGCCCTTCCGCCGAACTCCCCGGCGCTAATAGCACCGGATCACGAGTTCGGCGGTAAAGTAATTTCCCATTCCCCATTGAGCCCATTCGGGAATGCCCCATTCCCCATTGGGCTCAATGGGGAATTTTCGCGCTCTTACCACCGGCAGATTTCCCGCCAGCGGTAATAGCGCAAATTTTCAGCAGATTTCCCCCCAGCTCAGAGCTGGGGCGAAATCCGCCGAAGCCCTGATTCGGCAGACCCTTAAATCCGGCGGTATTAGCGCTACCGCCGGATTTAAGGGTTACCGCCGAAGTCGTGATCAGGCCCTATATATGTTATTAATAATTCCACTTTCATATATATGAAAGAGTGATAAACCTCCTTTAAGAAACATATTTTTTGCAACACATGCTTATGTCTGTCGTTATCAGCAGCGCATGCTGGGTATTGAAATAATCGTTCAGTTGTCTATGGCATAAGGCTTCACCATGACCCCAGCTGAACCAAACCATCCCTATTATTCACTGCACCTACCCCGCATCCTTGCTCAGTGTCCACTATACCCTAATAATGTAACCAATGGCCAGTTCTCATGGCTTGCAACCAAGGCCAGTCTCCAAATCCATGGGGCATAAGCTTCGGCCATGCCACATTCCCCAAAGAGCAAATCAGATAACAAATTTGTGTTTACTGAGGAACAGGCCCATTACCCAGACACCAAATGTATATAACTGGGTTTTCTACTTACATTCTTACACTTTTGATAAATAAAGCACAAGACATATTTCCAAAAACATGCTTTCTGGTCATTGATAATGCTCATCATGCAAGTTTGTTGTAGTCTAGTCCTCCAATTCAGGCTGTGACCGCAAGCAGAAAATGTTTTCCCATTCAAACCTACCGCTTCGGCCATGCATTTTTCTTTTATTATGTTTGTGCGCTTTCGGATAGTCATTACCAACGTTATTCCAGTGGACTCACAACAGATGATTAATCATAATAGATATTCCCAGGCTTTGAGATGGAACATTAAAAGGCCCACAGCATTGAGTTTTGTTGGCAGAATGTGCAAAGTACCTCCCCTGCCTCTTTTCTAGAACAGTGTTCTTTAACTTTAAAGAAGTGCCAAATGTCAGCAGTGGTTTTCATCCGAGTTGCCTTCTTCCTCTGTGCCAATGGACTTGGAACCCAAATGATAACGTCATCACTGCTTGTACTCTCGAGGTCGGACATGTTGGAATGTCCAACCGGGAAGGAATATGTAAAACAATAAAAATGACAACACGAAAAAGACATGGGCCTCATTACGAGGTTGGAGGTAGCCCTGCCGGTTTAACACCCAAACTCGCATCCAGCTAAGGCACCCGCGAAAGAAGAATCACTGGGCCATTTTGACCTCGCCGCACCCGGGGATTCCCCTTGCCCGGGTGCCTGAGCCGGTATGTCCCCATTCCCATTTGAGCCCCATAGAGCTCAATCGGAATGGGGAGGATGGTAGCAGCTGTACCGTTGCTGCCATCATGTTCTGCTTGCGGGTGCTGGTACAGCCACCTAGTCAGACCAGGTGGCTGCAAGGGCACCCGTGAGCTGAAGTCCTAGTATGGCGGTACGGTAGCAACAGTGCCGGTAGCAATACCGACACCGTTGTTGTCTTACTGCCATAATCCTAATGAGGCCCATTGCCTCAAAAAATGAAAAAGTCACCAAAAATAAAAAGTTAATCAAAAATAGACAAACTGAAGAAGTCACAAGACAAAGGAAAATAGGATTAGGGGAAAAGTGGGTAAAAATAACAAAGAATTTAAAGGGTAAAGTACCAAAAGGGCTTGCAGTTACTGGAAAACCTGTTCACTAGCAAGCACAGAAAGCAATGATAAACGTAAACTTATTTTTTTTGGGCTATGGTGATTATTCACGCCTATAGACTTCTGCGCCCGCTGACTGGACGGTGTTGTATGCACGGATGTCGTAACATGTCGTGATACGGCGTAGGTGTAGCCACATTAATACATCTGATATAAGAATAGCAATGATGCGTAGGCATGAAGCCGCAGCACATAATATAATTGGCTGGAGGGTGTTGTGCAACAGCGTCAATGTACTTCGACGTGCTATTGCATGATTCTGCCCACGCAGATCTCATGGAACGTCATGGGCATAGTCGCATAAATGCATCTTGTTGTGCCATTGGCTCCTTTGTTGATGCAGCAAGGGAAGAGCGGAGCTCATGATACAAATGACTGGTGGGACGAGGCGCAAAGCTGCATACTTGCATCAACCGACTTTCGATCCGTTTGCCAGACCAACTTTTACAGTTTCCAATACACATCATCCACATCATCCCAGGATACTCACACAATAAGGTTTATCATAATTGATGTTCTCAAGCTTTCTGATGGAACATTAGAAGGGTCACGTCTTAGTGTTTTGTTGCACAAGGTTAAACATATTCAAATGTCCAACTTGTGACGAAAATAAAAAATAACAAAAATGATAACTCTAAAAATACAATGCCAAAAAAAATGAAGTCGCTTCTCTGAACCTCGCTAGCATGTCTAATAACTCTTCAAATAGAGTGTTGCTATGCTGCAAATGTTTAAATACTCTGGCTATTGTTAGCACCACCTTTAATAGATGGATGTTAATTATGCACAACCACCGCTCACAGCTACAGTGAAAATATAACCCTCTAACACCGTTTCCACCACTTCACTTCCCGGTGCCAACAAGATAGTATGACATGCGGTTGAAATGGGGAAATGGTACATCCCCATTCCCATGGGGTCCCATAGGATTCCATGGGAATGCAATCACTGAAGCTCCAGCACTGTTGTTAACAGTGCTGGTGCTTCAGTAAAAACACTGCTGGTAGGAACCTGAACTCCCAACAGATCTGGCCTGCCAAGAGTTACAAACCTTTACCAGCAAATTCTTAGGTTGTCGGTCCAGAAACAGTGCTAGTACTTTGCTACCAGATGTGTTGGAACCAATTACAAAGATACTATCAGAAGGAAAATGCTCCCAGACACTCTCATGTATCCCTGTTACTCAGAATGGAAGCAACCAACACAAATAGGTTGGCACTCCGCATTTATTAGGGAGTACACCGCTTCTGTAGAAATTGCCAGAGTGGAATTCTGACATTGCTATTTAGAGAAACCGGGTGTGAGCTATGGAAGGCTATTGTTCCACTCAGTTTTGGTTGGCATTGCAAATCATCTTACATGGCCATGTGGATTCAATTGGGATGGTCCTCCAGCTTGAGGTCAATGGTCCTCTGTTAGAGTTCATGTATCCCGGTAGGGTACTGTTCCATAGAGCCATGGCATCATGGGTTGAGTTAGGGAAATGGGCACAGCCATGGCTCACTGTCAGACCTCTTACATGGGCCATTTGTATGTTCATCATGTTCTGCTGTTTTTCCGGTCCTGGAACACCTAACATGATGTCTAGGGGTGTAAAGGCAAATGATTGCAGACAAAAGCTGCAATGACATTGGGAAAAGGAGGACTGCTATTGAAGCATAAACTGCTTAAATATACCTGTGATTTTAAAAGCTCTCAATCCAAAGCAAAGATGACCAACCGGTATGTTCATTGTTCAAGAAGGACACGGAAAGAAATACTCAACTGCACTACAAAAGCTGCCATCCACGCAATCTAAGGGATAACCTCCTGTTAGGGAGATTTCTCACACAAGTGCTTAATTCCCTCTACCTTAGAGCCCTCCAGCTCTTTTGCTATATTTTGGGGCTTTGAACTTTTCATTTTCAATATGTTTTACTTCTGTGTCCTTTGATTATGGCGTTTTAAAGCAACTCGAATGGCATACTCATTTTCTGGGTGTCATACAGCACCTTCAGTGCAGTGGCAGAGGGGTGTCTTTCAGACTCGCCAAGGTTTAAATACCTTCTCTGGGACTGACTACCATCTCTTAGAGCATGTGAAGTTAAATTGGCTTTACTAGTCTTTTTAAATTTACTGACCCAGCACGCACTATCTTCCAATAGAATGCTGGAGGGGTTGCTTACCTTCCCCTGACTCAAAACACTCATGTAACAGTGATATATTACCTTTTCCTATTTTAAATGGCTGGTGGCAGTGGTTTAGATCAACAACCATGATTTTTCGCGACCGCTAACAATGGTAGCTCAAAATCAAGGCTAGCCATGTTTTTCAATATGGCCCCTCACACCTATCTGTAAAAACAGACTCCGGTCAAACTTTTTTCGCCATTTCTTTTAGGAAAAGTCCTTCTTGTCTTTAACTTTGCGCACCAAACCAGGTTTGGTCCCTATGTTCGTGCCCTTTGGCGGGCTTTTGTGCTGAAGCCGTCCTCTGGTGCCAGAGTGTCTCGGGTGGACAGGATGTGAGGGAGGTGCCCGAAACTCCCTGAACTTGGTCTCCTAGGACACCTGAATGCACTCTGGTGTGATTGGCTGGCTGACTGTCCGGCAAGGACATCCACCCTGCTGGCTGAGTGACAGCCAGGATGAATGAATGGGGGAAAACTGTTTAAAAACAGGTCTCTGGGACTTGGAAAGCAGAGTTGACCACTGGAACGAAAGAACCGAAGACGATCAGAAGGAAGAGGACTGCTGCAACTCCTGGAGGACCGGTGAAGCCCTGCTGCAGGTCTGAATTGCCTGAAACTCCAATCGACAGAAAAGCCCTTCAAGGTTAACTTCTTCCCTTGAGCTTGGTGGGAACAACCAACTCGTAAGCCACCTGGACACCATCCATGACTGGTCAAATTTTCAGCAGAGTGCTGCTTGAAAACCAGAAGCCAGTGGGAAGGAAACCAGTTTATGGTCTTTAAGGCACTCACACCTTAAAGCGACGTCTTGCTAAAGCTTTTTTGCCTCATCCCTGGGCAGTGCAGGAACCTCCTGACGTCCTCCTTCTTGTCCCCACGATTGAAGCTCAGGAACTGCGAGACCTGCTCAGACCTGCCAGGAACAACTGCCTCAGCTACAGCTTTCTTCTTTACAAAAGGTGCTGTGCATACGCGGTCCGGAAATATTTTCAGCCGTCGAGAAAGTGTGTGAAACTTTCCTCAACTTCGAAGGTTCGTCCTTCTCTAAACATTCGTCAAACTTTTCACCTAGCCAAATTCTTCTAATCTCTGTGTCAAAGACTTAACCGTTATATACCAGAACTGTGCTATCCTAGACAAAAGACTCTGAACCATTGACTTTGGCCCAGGCCTGTTGAGAAGAATTGCTGGTTGTATTTAACTGAAACCCTTTGCCTTGCCTATGAATGTATTTGGGCTGTCTATTCTCATAACCTTGTCTTTTCCTCCCTTTATAAGTATTTGAAGTGCAATTTTGCTCCCACTTCATTTTGGAGCTAAACTTGTTCATTTACTTGCCGGTTGGATTTTTGTGGTTTATTAGTGTGTGATATTGAGCTGCTTGTGCTAGTGTAATGTTTTCAAACCAGATGTGTAAATGATTGTATATTCTTTTACCAAGAAACCTTGAGTAAGTGTCTATTTGAATCACTGTATTATTGTTCCTTTGTGTAATTTGTTCTACTGCTCACTTAAACTCTTCAGATAAGTCTGGCTGCTCAGCCATCGCTACCACTTTACTGTGTAGTACGGGCTTGTACCAAAGGTGAAATTGTGCTTGCACTTGTAGTCCTAATTGCCTGTACTGTTACCAAAGGGTACTGCAGGTGATTCTGCCTAACATCTCCCCTATGGGCAATTTCGGCGATTAATACGTAACTGAACTGAGAAAACTGAATTCCGCTAAATTGCATTTGAGTTGCAAGGGAGACTACTAATTTGAGGATACACCAAAAAACGAATTAAAAACAACTACACAAGGGCACTCAATACTCCCCGGGAAGCTTTACTTCAACCAAGAACTAGAAGTGACGATCACAACATCATGACCTGTGTGACGACCTTCTGTCCGGCCACCACACAAATCAAATAAATCATCAGTTTTGGCACCTAGTCCAACTTAATATTGAGGATGAACT
The DNA here is from genome assembly GCF_040938575.1 of Ambystoma mexicanum. NCBI lineage: Eukaryota > Metazoa > Chordata > Amphibia > Caudata > Ambystomatidae > Ambystoma > Ambystoma mexicanum. Next base: position 783,734,145 of record NC_090923.1, on the reverse strand, counting down.
CTACCCTTGCATGGCCCTGAATCGCTCAAAAAATCTCAAAGAACATTTGACACATGCTCGACTTACTAAGAAATCATCTAGGAACACTTTATGGAATCTAAGAGATCTCACAGGCCATTATCCATGCGGCACATGTTCCGTTTGTAGATTGACTAGAAAAATCAAGCAATTCGACATATCAGGCAGAGAATGGACACTCCGACACATCTTCAATTGCAAGAGCACCAACGTGATTTACATCACCGAATGTCCCTGTGCTCTCCGCTATGTAGGGCAGACCAGTAGTCATGTACACAAAAGGATAATTGAACACCAGTCAGGAACCATACTCCTCCACTTTTCTCCCACTATATAAAATGACAGCACAATCAAGATGATATGAGGTGGTGGTGGCAGACAGAGTACACAGAGACACTTATATTGGGAATGCACAATCACAAAAAGACCTGGTGGGTCTTCAAACTCAATACTATTGACCTAGGTCTCAATGAAGCAAGTGTTGTCACTCCCTTCAGATAATAAACATCCAATTGCCCAGTTTTCCACCTCCCTTCCACTCCAGCCTGGTAAGCAACCTCCAATTGTAGTTAACCTCTTCTGCATCACACAGTACACCCTGTCTCAGGCAGTCTGAGTTATCTTCTCTAGGAACAGGTGTCCGCTGAATTCGAGCCCACACCTCTATGTGAACTCCGGCAAACAGGTGATGATTGGCTGCCATAGGAATTACTCTTACCTTTAATTTTGTTTTTATTCTAACTGTGACACGGATGCACATTTCTCTTGTTACAGCTGCATCGGATGCTGACAGCGATTCAGTGCGTCCCGCTTGCCAGAGCTCCCTTCGATCCCTCTCCACCCTTCTTTTTTCATACGCATGCGCAGCCTTGATAAGCGGGTGGTCTACGCACCGCACAGGCGTATTCACGAATCATGGTTTAGAGTTTCCATGACCACACATACAAACAACTGATTCGCAGTAGACAGCGTCCGAGCCGCACCGCTCGAGCACTTCATCTTCAAGGTAAGACTACCAGCCGGGATCGCAGAGAACACTGGCAGCCCTTGAGATATCCTTACACCCCTGCATTCAACACTGGGATTCTCCCGTGCCTCTCCTTGGTGGGGGCCATCTGCGTGACACCATAACTGACCTTGTTCTGGTTTCTCTCTCCACCCATTCTCTTTTTTCTGTCTCGATGGTGCGCACATCTAGAAATCAAAAGACGCCATGCGCAGAATACCATCACTGTGCACAGCAACAGACCCTTCTGCTATGCCCATCTCAATTTAAGTAAGCCGCCATTTTATTTCATTTCACTTTACTTTACTTTGCTATTTTACATCTGGTTTCTGCACTGCTGGGCGTGCCGTATCCATTTATACGCCGGCTAGTCATGCAGCCAACAGCTAAAATATTTAGCTCTGATTCCTATGTTCTCCCCACAGCTGCCTTCATAACCTCCTAACTGTGCCCCTCCATATTCACACAGGGGGCCAGTTTTAGTCTGAAGTCATTTCCTACATTGATGGAATACCGCACCCCATTGATGACAGCATCCTCCATTGGGGCACAATACCACACAAGCGACCCTCTACCAGGTTAGTGGTGCCAACCCAGGCATTATATCAGTTTGATCATGCCTCCTTAACACATGTCTATTTTACCATTGAACCCGCCTCAACCCCACCCAGCCCTGCACATCTGTTTAAAGCCAGGCAACCCTCTATTAATAACCTCTGTGTTCTATTTCTTGTAGAGACACATTCCTAGGCCCAGAAGAAGGCAGCCTCCATTGCCTGCCGAAACATCCTTGGACCAGGAGCCTATTGCCCCTGTCGTAGTTCATATACGCCATCAGGAAGTAACTTTCCGATGTCGACCTTGGATTGGTCTTTTTTACTTATTGTGACTATGGATTGGTCACATTTACATCCGGGTCACATTCATGAACTGGTTTAGTGCCAATGATTCAATCCACTACAGATATAAACACATACACTTTAGTACTAACTGCATTGGCTCCAGCTCTATGTGTTGCTCACATGATACATTTCATTTATGTACAAACTGACTGGATTGAAGTTTTTATACCATGTTTGATTGCAACAGGATTTTTTGTATTCTATGTATATATGTTCACTGTTTCACAATGCACTCACAAAAGTAAATATTTGTGATCTTTTATAATCATGTTTTAACAACATCTGTTAAAGATTAACTCTTCAGAAAAAAATCCCAAAAAAGCAAAAATAAACAGCGGCTAATAATTGAACTGCTGGTTGAGAATAACACATGTGCAAATGTATAGCCTCGGGAGGATAGCTTAGGGGCAACGTGCACGCCTTGGAAGCAAGACGACATGGAGCAACATAGGTTTGATTTCCGGGTCCACGCTTAGAAACCCCTTTGTATTAAGCGCGTTATAAATAAGCTATCATATGATGTTCATATGATATATATGTGTGTGCTAGTGGAGTGCAACTAACACATTTGCTACTCCCCTGCTTTCTGATCTGGTTTTCCCAGGGCCTTGGTGGGGTTAATTCACTGTTCAGGCTAACTTAGTTTAAACCATTGTTTGCTGTAAGTAATACATACTGAGAGCAAGAGTATGATATAACTGTAGAGTACGCTATAACTGTACCAATGGGAAGACCAACCCCCACTGTTTTCTAACCTTACGCTGCTCATTTGGGTCTTTTCATCATTTTTCAAGGGCTCTGTATGCCTGGAGCGTTCCTATTTTGACAGGGATTATCAATCTCAGACTCTGGGGGCAGCGCTGTATGGGGCCGAGTTATGGGGTCATAGTAAGGTGCCGAGACTAATTACAGCAGAGAATGACTGTTTGAGAGCTATTTTTATGGAACCAAGAGGGGCCCCTATGGCAACTCTTCATTGGGTGTGCAATCTTCCTCCAGTGGGAGGAGTTATGGGGATAAAACCTCTGCTGTACTGGAGGAGTGCCCCCGGGCTTGGAAAATATAGGGAAGCTCAGAGTAACCTGCTGAGACTACCTGGCTCCGGGACTCTGCCTTGGTTTAAATATGTGCGCATTAGCCTTCCTGGCATTGTCTTGGAGGCCTTTTGGTTAAAACACATGGAGCTAACAGCAGGCGCTAAAATAGTGGTAAAATATGCATGTAAGGAGGCGACGTCTGCAGGTATGAGACGAGCCTGCCAACTACTGAGCACTGGGGATAGATATTATGACACAAAACAAGTCCAGGGGTTTGAGGATTCCTTGGACTGGATGGCCCCCAGTTATTCTTGTACGCTACAACTAGCACTTTATACAGCTAAGTGGACACCACAGAATGTTACATTATGCAGGTTTTGTGGGGTGCTTGCGGAGTCGGCGGGTAATTTTCTCCTTTTTTTGTCCAGGCTATTTGGACCTGCAGAAGCAGTATCTATTTCTGCATTTTAGAATCAAGAACATCAGGTGCACGATACATTTTTGTAATGTTTGTCATTTTTGTACATTTTTGTAAATGCACTGATGATTTAAATAGTTTTTTATGTATCTAAATATGTTTTTAGAGCCTGGCTGAGAAGACAGTGGCCCTCATTACGAGCATGCTGGTCTGGTAACGACGGTACTGGTAAGCCTACCGGCACCATTGTTACCAGACTGGCACACTCACTGCCTCATCACGAGTTTGGCGGTAACCCTTAAATGTGGCGGTAACGCTATTACCGCTGCATTTAAGTGTCTGCCAAATCACGGCCTTGGCGGATTTACCCCCAGCTCAGAGCTGGGGGCAAATCTGCAGCAGTTTTTGGTGCTATTACCGCCAGCGGTAATACCATTGGCGGTAATAATTGGGTCCAATGGGGAATGGGCAATTCCCGAATGGGCCCAATGGGGAATGGGGATTTACCGTTCTGCCAAACCCGTGATCCGGCACTAATAGCACCGGGGGTTTGGCGGTATGGTTAATAACCCCAGAGGTAATACCGCCAGGGTCAGCGCCCAACTCGTGATGAGGCCCTCAGAGTTTTGTGGGCAGAGTGTGCCGGAGATTACACATGGTACCCGCCCGCAGACTTTGACGGAAGCACTGGCACTGTTGCGCACAGTGCCGGTTCTTGCTGTTATGCCTCGGTTATTCCGGCAAGTCAGGCGGCGGTATATCATCACAAGTTCAGCAGCAGCCTGCTGGTTTTACCGGCACAGCTACCGCCGGCCTCTTAAGGAGGCCCAGTGTACTTTAACAATAACGTAAAACCTGTCTGTTTTGTTTTTCAATGCATTTGGATGGGTAACATTCCCTGAAACTGGACTTACCTGTGTTCTACATTAATTTATTGTACTGTTTTTATGGTTTTACGCCAAATAAAGTTTTGTTACAACACAACGACAGGGATGTATGTCACTGATGTGCATTAAAAACTATTGGCTTTGACAGCTTCTATTTTCAAGTAAGGTACAATAGAGAAATCGTTTGAAACTGTATAATAGGGTTAAATAATGCCCCTTTCCATTGATACGGGATGTAGTTGACATTGGCACAAAAACGTTGTGCAGTTAACATTTTTTTTCTATTTGAAAAGCAGTCAGATAAGGGAACTATGGAAAAGGTTCATGTCTAACTTGAAATGCTTTGTGCTCTGCCAAAATGCGCATGCGTAGCAATTAATCTGTACATTTCTCGCTTTAATAAGTAAATATGGAACCTAGTGCAACAATTCCAAAGTATGGCAATTTTCTAAACACCAGAAGTGTATTTTGAAAAGGCTTCATTACACACTAATAGAAATGCATTTTTCTCATTCAAAACATGGCTTTTTAAATTGTGAAATAGTCTGTATTCAATGAATCTTACCTCAAACAAGTACATGTAACATGAAAATAAAGAAATCTGCCATATTGAAATGTGCTGTCATGCAAGCAATGTCAGTTATAAGAAGCCGGTGCGAGTAGGTTGCAATTATAATAAGGTGTTGTACATGCACCAATCTAAAGTGTCCAATGAAAACACATGTTGGACTAACCTGTTAGTTGATAGGAAGTAAAAGTGAACAGGCACGCATGGATATTTATTTAAATAAGCTGATGCAGAGGCAATTATTTTTGTTGAGGGCAAAACTACTATTTTGTTTTATTGGCAAGGACAGTTCCTAAAAGGCTAAAATGGAGAAAAAAAACACGCATTTCCTCATTAATAGACAAACATGCATAGTTTTATCAGCCGAATGGCAGATTATACATGCAGAGCTGACAGAGTGACATTGGCTTTATTTCAGTGGAAAGCAACGAGTCGGTCAATGCAACTTTAAGGAATTGCCATCTGGCAAGCGTGCAAAGCCCTTGCTTTTTTTATTTTTTATTAAGGAATAGAATGGTGAGGGTAATTCCGTCTTAAAAAGGGGTAATCTGCCAAACAGATTCCTCCTTTCCCATTGACTCCATGCCAAAAACGAGTGCACTCGTGCTCTGCCGCATCAGTAGTCTGACCCAGGGCAACCACTCTGCTTATGGCATAGAGGGGTTTCAAAGGTCACGAGATGCCGACATGACAGTCACAGAGACAGCCAAGTGCTTGCAGAGCAGGGGCGGCATTCAAAATATGCCCTGTATACCCAAAATTGTGATGATCATAAATCGCCCAATCAGGTAGCAGGGTAAACCTTATATAAAAGCTATGCCTGCGTTTAGGCATAGTGCATGGTTCTACTTATGATCAAAACCATGACATTCCAATTGATATCACACATGTGTCAGATCCTGGAAGTCAGCTCCACTATGGAAGGTGATGTGTATTCTGATGGCAGGACGAGAACTTGGAGGGTCTGTTTGATTTCTTTGTACGAGCAGGTAACACCCTGCACCCAAGACAGCCACACAGCAGGCAGCTGTCCAGGGATAGGGCATCAAGGGAGAATACCCATTCAGGGTGTTAAATCTCTCAGTTCCTCTTGGATCCTTTAAGGCCGCAGATGCATTCTGAAGATCTCACTGGACTTCCTTTGGAAGAGTTGCACTCTCCAAAGACCTCAACCTGAGGTGGAGAATGAATTGCATTGCATTGTTTATTTATAGCGCCTATATACAGACGAGTGTTTCAAAGCGCTCAAGGAGGGTGGGAACATGTGGAAAAAACAACAGTTGCTCAGAGCATTGAAAATTTGAGTCGACAATAGTCTGCACAAGCAGAGTAAGTGCATAAAATACATTTAAGAGTATGGAATATAGCAAATAGGTCTGACGGCAATTTTGTAATATTAACAGTACAATAAGGGTGGGGACAGGGGAGAAACTGACAGGCGTGGTGCGTATGGATCAAGCAAGTGCACACAGATAGTCACATGGAGGGGGGAGTGAAGTGCAACCGGTCAGTTGAGACTGGGGTAAGTGCAGAGAGAGCCACTCTCTTGGGTTAATTTCTCAGTGTGTTGAGTGTGGGTGGGGTGTAGGGTCCTGAGGCAAGTGCGAGTGAGGACTGGCGGGGGCGCCGGGGCCAGTAAGACTTTGATTTACACCAGGCGGCCAGTCAGCATGCTGTAAGGAATAGGAGAGAGAGAGGGAAATGACAGAGAACTAGGTTAGCAGAGTAGAGGGAGAGAGAAGGAAGAGGAGAAGAGGAAGAGTTTCCGGAATTTCAGGAGATCCGGCTCAAGATGTCGGGCAGAGGGAGGCTATTCCAGAGAGAGGTACCTGTTAAGGATAAGGATCTCCGACCAAATCTATGCTTGGAGAACCGGCTTACTCACAGAAGGTTGGAGGTAGATGAGCAGAGGGGTCGTGAGGGACAGTATTTAGGTACGCATTGTTGAAGGTAGGTGGGTCCCAGACCCCAGAAAACCTTGTGAACAATGTAAAGGGTCTTGAATTTGATCCTTGAGCCACAGGGAGCCAGCAGAGGGATTTCAGAGCCGGAGAGATGTGGTCCCTGGGCATGAGGCCAAGAATAAGTCTTGCAGTGCTGGCTGGATGAGTTGCAGAGGGTGCAGGGCAGAAGAAGGGAGGATGAGGAAGAGGCTGTTGCAATAGTCCAGCCTGGAGAGAACCAGGGCTCTGAAGACAGTGAGCCTCTGGGTGAAAGTGAGAAAGGTTAGAGTACCCCTGAGGAGGTGTAGTTTATAGTTAGATTTTTTTTAGAGATGTCTGAAATGTGAGAGGAGAAGGAGAGAGTGGAATCAAAGATGACCCCAAGGTTTCTTGCTTCGCAGGTGGGTGTAGGTGCAGGGTCAAGGGAAGCCAGTCAGAGTGAAAGTACGAAAGCAGGAGCAGGGGTCCCAATGCGAACGATCTCAGTCTTAGTGGCGTTGAGCCAAAGTTTGTTTGCAGCACACCATGACTGAATAGCGACAGACAGATATGTGTGAGGAAGAGGAGGAGGCGGCTGAGGCTAGCCTGAAAGATAGCTGTGTGTCATCCACATAGCACTGCAAGTTAGAGATCTCTTGGCACTCTGGCATATCTGTAAAGCAAGGAGGGTCCTAGCATGCAATGTTATGTTTAGGGTTTCCAATTTTCAGTAACATCTGAAAATAACAGATAAATGGCCCTGGAGGCTGTTCTTGTCTTCCTCGGGAGAAATCCAGAAAACACTGGTTTTCAGTGAGTGAAAAGGTCTTTGCTGAGCTGTGCCATCTGCCATTGTTCTTGGCAGAGTAAAGCCTGCAGCAGGGGCGGTGCACAGTTTAGGTCATTTGAGATCATTGGGAGGCCCGCAGGGGTTGGGGGGGGGGGTGCAGGGGAGGGTCGGCGGGCATGATGTCATTAGCTGAGTTGCTTGTCTCTCTGGAGAGAGGGGCGCTGACTCACCTCCACCAATCAGGAACTTCAAATGTTATCATTTAACAAGTTCAAAAAAACTTCCAAGAAACAAAGTGTATCCACTAAGTTAAGAAAGGCGCATCTCAGTTTGCCCCAATTGGTTGCTAATATTCAGTCACTGATTTATGATATGGAAGTAATAGAGTTCCAATAAATTCTTTTGGCAGGAATTGTTTAATTCACATTCCTATATCGTTTGCCGCCAATGGAAGTTTAATTTTTATACATCACACAATGAGTTCTCATCTCAAATTGCCCATAATACTTTGGTGCCAATGCATTTCGGATACAATCCTTCTTCAGGGCGGTATTATAGCAAAAAGCATAAAAATTAGTTTAACTAGTAACAGTATATGTATATGCAAATATAGTAATTATAACAAATATAACAATTATTGCAGACATTTGTAGAGAGTTATTTCGAAAATCACATACCCATCCACGAGTCATGTTCATTTGGAGAGGAAATAAGCAAAAATAAAACAAAACGGTATGTCAATTAGTTGACTAAAGTAGAAAGACATTCTATCATTATCTTTTAGCTCTATATATTTGTCATACCTCGGTCAAGCCGATCTCTGGACTCGAGTCGTTGTACGTATGCACAATCAGATCTATAAGCAAACAATTTAGAGTCATCCTCAATCTCTTTCGTGGGTATGTTAATCCTAATCGGTACTGCTGTACTTACTCAGCTCCTGCCGTGCACAACGTGTAGCTGCAGACTGAGCCGCTTGGAACGCGCTCGTGTAGGTTTACCTTTCGTTTTAAAGGTCACCATGGAGACGGTACGAGGCGTCGTGGACCGACGTGGTGCACGTACGCCTCGCGCCCCACCCCCGAGTGTTAGCCCGGGGGCGGGGATGTCTCCATGGTGACCAGCACTCTGTGAGACAGTGCAAGTAGTTAACTGTCTACAGCGTCAATTGGCGCCGTAGCTGTAGTAATTGGAAAATTAGCAGCATGTGTCAAATTTTTTAAATTTTTTTTGTCGTAGTAGTGTTTATATGCAAGACATAAGGTCCGCATTAACAATTGAACATATGGAAGAGATAAACAGTCTAGAGCATTTTCGCTCCCGAACATGTTTACTGTCGCTACTAAGTCATTAGAGCAATTTGGGGCAAAATAAACAGCGCAATAATACAACTAGGAAATAAATTGTGACAAAAGGATAACAGATATATGACAGATATTTACATAGCAGGTGTAAATCTTCTTTAGATAAAAAATCGAAGAGTAAAGAAATAATTAAGTTGACCAAAATGCTTTTACAAAAAGCACATAAAGTTTATTTCTTCATTGAGCCCCTTTGGAGAAAGGGAGCTCAGCCGATCTATCCAAAAGGATTCTCTTTGGTCCATCCTTTTTTGGAAATTCTCGTGGATGTCTCTTTTTGAAACCACCTCTAGGATGACAAAACGGATTTGGACCAAGTTGTGTTTCTTTTCATCCCAATGTCTTGACACTGCTGAGTTAGGATTATGGTTTCTTATGCACGATCTGTGTTCATTCCACCTAATTTTTGCTACTCGCAATGTCTGACCCACATAGTACAGTCCACACGGACATTTGATAGCATAAATCACGTTGATTGAATCACATGTAGCAAAATTTCTCAGTCTGATTGTCTCTCCTGTGTGTGAATGTTTTATTGTCTCTCCTCTCATCACATAGCTGCAATTACTACAACTTAAACACGGAAACGTCCCAATTCTTTCTGTAAGCTTCTTTTTAGGTGCTGGTTTAGTTTGAACCAGTCTATCTTTTAGGTTTTGACTCCGTTGGTAAGCAAATGTGGGTACTTCCTTAAATAGATGTTCAACTCTCTGATCGCATAATAAAGTATTCCAATGTTTTTGAATAATGCACTTAATGCGATTACTTTGTCATGAGTATCTAGACACAAACACTAATGGTGGAGCTGATTCCTGTCTGGTTTTTGTCTTCAATAGCTCTTCTCTGTTTTGTGTAGCTACTCGTGATTCTGCTGTGTTTATTTCCTCTTCTGTATATCCTCTTTCCAGGAACTTTTTCCCCATCTCACGGATAGCTAGCTTGTAGTCTTCTGGGTCACTTACCAATCTTTTCACCCTGAGCATCTGGCTGTATGGAAGATTTTTTATGAGGCTCGGTTGATGGAAGCTGATACGTTGTAATAGATTGTTACGATCCATGGGTTTTCGAAAAATGGTAGTCTGATATCCTGTGTCAGTAATCTTAATGTCTACATCCAAGAAGTGTATGTTGGTTTGGGAGTGTTCTTGAGTGAATTGGATATGAGCATCTATGCTGTTCAGATGTGCGAAGAACTTTAGGTATTCCTCTTCCGTATCTTTCCATATTCCGAATATATCGTCAATGTACCTGATCCATAGACTTAATTTCGGGAACCAATGTTCATTCTGTAGTATATGTTCGGATTCGAATTTATGCATGAATGAATTAGCATAAGAGGGGGCCATGGTGGCTCCCATGGCTGTCCCAGCCACTTGGAGATAGTACTCATTCTTATATCGAAAGTATGAGTTGTTACTAATAAACTCCAGAAGAACCATTATAAATTCTTTCTGAGCCGGTATTTCTTCAGCATTGAGTAGCATCCATTTTACCGCTTCACCCCCTAAATCGTGCGGGATCGATGTGTAGAGACTTTTAACATCGATAGTAAAGCATATGTTGTCGCAATTGAATACAGTTTCGTTCAAGAGTTGTAAAAAATGTGTCGAGTCCTTGATATATGTACTGGTTTTTTGAATCAGTGGTTGTAAGAAGTAATCCACATATTTCCCTAAGGGTTCCAGTATGCTGTTAATCCCTGCTACGATTGGTCTTCCAGGGGGTTTAATGAGATCTTTGTGTATCTTAGGAAGGGTATAAAAGTGTGGTATCTTAGGGTGTGTATTAATCAAAAATTTCTTTGTGTGGTGATTAATCCACTCCAATTCCTCCGCCTTGTCCAACAAAGTCTTCAAATTCTCTTTAATCTCCGATGTGGGATCTTGTGTCAATCTGGCATAAGTATTACCATCGCTTAGTTGTCTTTCACATTCTTCTTCATATTCCCTTGTGTTAAGTAGTACTAAGCCTCCTCCTTTATCCGCAGCCCTTATTGTGATTGTGTGGTCTCCATATAGATCACGTATCAATTTAAGTTCGTGAGGTTTCATGTTTCGAGGTGATTGACTTTTGAACTTAAGTTTCTCAAAGTCTCTTGTGACTTGTTTTTCGAAGATTTCTATTGAAGGTATACTTATTGGAGGAATAAAGGTACTTTTACTTCTGAATTCCTTAAGTTCTGCTTCTTCTCTGGCTTCTTGATGTTCTAGTTCACTGAAAAACACCTTCAGTTTCATCTTCCTAATAAGTTTAAAGAGTTCTATTTTGGAATCAAATAGTGTGCTGTCATAGGTAGGAACGAAACTTAGGCCTTTCTGTAAGGTTTCTATTTCTTTCCCAGTCAAGACTCTGGATGATAAGTTTATTACTATGTTTTCTTCTGTTGTAGTCTCGTGTTGGGTTTTCCTTTTGGTCTTTCTCCTCCCCCGTCTCGTTCTCTTCTTCCTTTGTCTAAAAAAGAAGAAGTCGCTGTATCTTCTCTTGCTCGCGAAAGGCCTGAAGTACTTGGCGTGCCTGCTTCTTCTTGGTTCGGGGGTTCCCTTTCTGTCTCGGTTCCTGAACTTGATGTTTCACTCAAATTCGTAGGCTTTGGTTTCCTTTGTGGAGGAGCATATTTATCCATCCAGTTATAAACTTCATCTTTAAGGTAATCATAGGTGTCTCTTTTGAATTTGCGAATTTTCTTGGATTCTAATTCTGTTTTGTAGTCTTCCAATTTGTCATTTATCTCTTGGAGGATAGAATCAACTTCTTCTCTATTCAGTGTTGTTACCAGAGCTACTTCTATTTCCTTAATTTCTTTGCCTAAATCTGATATGTCCCTTGCCAATTCTTGTATGGTCAGTAATATAAGGTTTCAGAGAACATTTGTTAAGTATAGCTTCCCATTTCTTCACAAAGATTTTGTTTTCTTTACACAATGTAGGACGCAACTGGATTCGTAATCCTCTCGGTATCCGTTGACTTTTATGGTATCTGCCTAGGGTTATCGCATGTAGCTTGCGATTTATTTCCTTTCGAATTAGATATTCTAGTTGTTTTATCTGTTGTTTAGGATCTTGTTGTTTGTTATTACTGTTTCCAAAGCCGCTGTCTTTTATCAAACCCAATATTGCTTCTGCTTCTTCAGATGAAAAACCCAGTGTGTCTGCCCTGTTAGTGGTCAGGGCTTCGATGTCAGTGTATGACATTCTTTATACGAAAAATGCTTCAATGATCTATATTATTCTTTTTGGCCTGTGTGCTCCTCCTCTAGTTGTGCTAAGTGAGAAATCTAAGAAAAAGAGGATAAGAAGGGCACTACATGTTGTAGTTCACAGTTTGTCCTTTAGAAATCATAGATATGATAATTAGTAGTTTGTATGGTTTATTTTCGCCTGGAGCTGCCAATCTCAAAAGAGGTCCTGTAGCACTAGGACCAAAATGATCAAAAAAACTTCCAAGAAACAAAGTGTATCCACTAAGTTAAGAAAGGCGCATCTCAGTTTGCCCCAATTGGTTGCTAATATTCAGTCACTGATTTATGATATGGAAGTAATAGAGTTCCAATAAATTCTTTTGGCAGGAATTGTTTAATTAACATTCCTATATCGTTTGCCGCCAATGGAAGTTTAATTTTTATACATCACACAATGAGTTCTCATCTCAAATTGCCCATAATACTTTGGTGCCAATGCATTTGGGATACAATCCTTCTTCAGGGCGGTATTATAGCAAAAAGCATAAAAATTTGTTTAACTAGTAACAGTATATGTATATGCAAATATAGTAATTATAACAAATATAACAATTATTGCAGACATTTGTAGAGAGTTATTTCGAAAATCACATACCCATCCACGAGTCATGTTCATTTGGAGAGGAAATAAGCAAAAATAAAACAAAACGGTATGTCAATTAGTTGACTAAAGTAGAAAGACATTCTATCATTATCTTTTAGCTCTATATATTTGTCATACCTCGGTCAAGCCGATCTCTGGACTCGAGTCGTTGTACGTATGCACAATCAGATCTATAAGCAAATTAAACAACAATTTTGAGTCATCCTCAATCTCTTTCGTGGGTATGTTAATCCTAATCGGTACTGCTGTACTTACTCAGCTCCTGCCGTGCACAACGTGTAGCTGCAGACTGAGCCGCTTGGAACGCGCTCGTGTAGGTTTACCTTTCGTTTTAAAGGTCACCATGGAGACGGTACGAGGCGTCGTGGACCGACGTGGTGCACGTACGCCTCGCGCCCCACCCCCGAGTGTTAGCCCGGGGGCGGGGATGTCTCCATGGTGACCAGCACTCTGTGAGACAGTGCAAGTAGTTAACTGTCTACAGCGTCAATTGGCGCCGTAGCTGTAGTAATTGGAAAATTAGCAGCATGTGTCAAATTTTTTAAATTTTTTTTTTTTGTCGTAGTAGTGTTTATATGCAAGACATAAGGTCCGCATTAACAATTGAACACGAGACTACAACAGAAGAAAACATAGTAATAAACTTATCATCCAGAGTCTTGACTGGGAAAGAAATAGAAACCTTACAGAAAGGCCTAAGTTTCGTTCCTACCTATGACAGCACACTATTTGATTCCAAAATAGAACTCTTTAAACTTATTAGGAAGATGAAACTGAAGGTGTTTTTCAGTGAACTAGAACATCAAGAAGCCAGAGAAGAAGCAGAACTTAAGGAATTCAGAAGTAAAAGTACCTTTATTCCTCCAATAAGTATACCTTCAATAGAAATCTTCGAAAAACAAGTCACAAGAGACTTTGAGAAACTTAAGTTCAAAAGTCAATCACCTCGAAACATGAAACCTCACGAACTTAAATTGATACGTGATCTATATGGAGACCACACAATCACAATAAGGGCTGCGGATAAAGGAGGAGGCTTAGTACTACTTAACACAAGGGAATATGAAGAAGAATGTGAAAGACAACTAAGCGATGGTAATACTTATGCCAGATTGACACAAGATCCCACATCGGAGATTAAAGAGAATTTGAAGACTTTGTTGGACAAGGCGGAGGAATTGGAGTGGATTAATCACCACACAAAGAAATTTTTGATTAATACACACCCTAAGATACCACACTTTTATACCCTTCCTAAGATACACAAAGATCTCATTAAACCCCCTGGAAGACCAATCGTAGCAGGGATTAACAGCATACTGGAACCCTTAGGGAAATATGTGGATTACTTCTTACAACCACTGATTCAAAAAACCAGTACATATATCAAGGACTCGACACATTTTTTACAACTCTTGAACGAAACTGTATTCAATTGCAACAACATATGCTTTACTATCGATGTTAAACGTCTCTACACATCGATCCCGCACGATTTAGGGGGTGAAGCGGTAGAATGGATGCTACTCAATGCTGAAGAAATACCGGCTCAGAAAGAATTTATAATGGTTCTTCTGGAGTTTATTAGTAACAACTCATACTTTCGATATAAGAATGAGTACTATCTCCAAGTGGCTGGGACAGCCATGGGAGCCACCATGGCCCCCTCTTATGCTAATTCATTCATGCATAAATTCGAATCCGAACATATACTACAGAATGAACATTGGTTCCCGAAATTAAGTCTATGGATCAGGTACATTGACGATATATTCGGAATATGCAAAGATACGGAAGAGGAATACCTAAAGTTCTTCGCACATCTGAACAGCATAGATGCTCGTATCCAATTCACTCAAGAACACTCCCAAACCAACATACACTTCTTGGATGTAGACATTAAGATTACTGACACAGGATATCAGACTACCATTTTTCGAAAACCCACGGATCGTAACAATCTATTACAACGTCTCAGCTTCCATCAACCGAGCCTCATAAAAAATCTTCCATACAGCCAGATGCTCAGGGTGAAAAGATTGGTAAGTGACCCAGAAGACTACAAGCTAGCTATCCGTGAGATGGGGAAAAAGTTCCTGGAAAGAGGATATACAGAAGAGGAAATAAACACAGCAGAATCACGAGTAGCTACACAAAACAGAGAAGAGCTATTGAAGACAAAAACCAGACAGGAATCAGCTCCACCATTAGTGTTTGTGTCTAGATACTCACGACAAAGTAATCGCATTAAGTGCATTATTCAAAAACATTGGAATACTTTATTATGCGATCAGAGAGTTGAACATCTATTTAAGGAAGTACTCACATTTGCTTACCAACGGAGTCAAAACCTAAAAGATAGACTGGTTCAAACTAAACCAGCACCTAAAAAGAAGCTTACAGAAAGAATTGGGACGTTTCCGTGTTTAAGTTGTAGTAATTGCAGCTATGTGATGAGAGGAGAGACAATAAAACATTCACACACAGGAGAGACAATCAGACTGAGAAATTTTGCTACATGTGATTCAATCAACGTGATTTATGCTATCAAATGTCCGTGTGGACTGTACTATGTGGGTCAGACATTGCGAGTAGCAAAAATTAGGTGGAATGAACACAGATCGTGCATAAGAAACCATAATCCTAACTCAGCAGTGTCAAGACATTGGGATGAAAAGAAACACAACTTGGTCCAAATCCGTTTTGTCATCCTAGAGGTGGTTTCAAAAAGAGACATCCACGAGAATTTCCAAAAAAGGATGGACCAAAGAGAATCCTTTTGGATAGACCGGCTGAGCTCCCTTTCTCCAAAGGGGCTCAATGAAGAAATAAACTTTATGTGCTTTTTGTAAAAGCATTTTGGTCAACTTAATTATTTCTTTACTCTTCGATTTTTTATCTAAAGAAGATTTACACCTGCTATGTAAATATCTGTCATATATCTGTTATCCTTTTGTCACAATTTATTTCCTAGTTGTATTATTGCGCTGTTTATTTTGCCCCAAATTGCTCTAATGACTTAGTAGCGACAGTAAACATGTTCGGGAGCGAAAATGCTCTAGACTGTTTATCTCTTCCATATGTTCAATTGTTAATGCGGACCTTATGTCTTGCATATAAACACTACTACGACAAAAAAAATTTAAAAAATTTGACACATGCTGCTAATTTTCCAATTACTACAGCTACGGCGCCAATTGACGCTGTAGACAGTTAACTACTTGCACTGTCTCACAGAGTGCTGGTCACCATGGAGACATCCCCGCCCCCGGGCTAACACTCGGGGGTGGGGCGCGAGGCGTACGTGCACCACGTCGGTCCACGACGCCTCGTACCGTCTCCATGGTGACCTTTAAAACGAAAGGTAAACCTACACGAGCGCGTTCCAAGCGGCTCAGTCTGCAGCTACACGTTGTGCACGGCAGGAGCTGAGTAAGTACAGCAGTACCGATTAGGATTAACATACCCACGAAAGAGATTGAGGATGACTCTAAATTGTTGTTTAATTTGCTTATAGATCTGATTGTGCATACGTACAACGACTCGAGTCCAGAGATCGGCTTGACCGAGGTATGACAAATATATAGAGCTAAAAGATAATGATAGAATGTCTTTCTACTTTAGTCAACTAATTGACATACCGTTTTGTTTTATTTTTGCTTATTTCCTCTCCAAATGAACATGACTCGTGGATGGGTATGTGATTTTCGAAATAACTCTCTACAAATGTCTGCAATAATTGTTATATTTGTTATAATTACTATATTTGCATATACATATACTGTTACTAGTTAAACTAATTTTTATGCTTTTTGCTATAATACCGCCCTGAAGAAGGATTGTATCCGAAATGCATTGGCACCAAAGTATTATGGGCAATTTGAGATGAGAACTCATTGTGTGATGTATAAAAATTAAACTTCCATTGGCGGCAAACGATATAGGAATGTGAATTAAACAATTCCTGCCAAAAGAATTTATTGGAACTCTATTACTTCCATATCATAAATCAGTGACTGAATATTAGCAACCAATTGGGGCAAACTGAGATGCGCCTTTCTTAACTTAGTGGATACACTTTGTTTCTTGGAAGTTTTTTTGATCATTTTGGTCCTAGTGCTACAGGACCTCTTTTGAGATTGGCAGCTCCAGGCGAAAATAAACCATACAAACTACTAATTATCATATCTATGATTTCTAAAGGACAAACTGTGAACTACAACATGTAGTGCCCTTCTTATCCTCTTTTTCTTAGATTTATCATTTAACAAGTTAACATGACAATGCTGTGCGCGAGTGTATTTATAGTGTGTTTCAGTTAAAAATCCTGCAAAATGCTTTTATTTTGAGGGAAGCCTGGAATGGCTTGGCCTATGTGTGGGTCAGGGCAGTTGTGGAATTTGTAGTGCCACCCCAGGGCAGGATCTGTGTTTGTGCACTTCACTTCACCCTCCCGTGGTATTTCACAGATGGCCGAGGCCGGCTTAAGCAGCCTGTCCTTGGTGTGCTAACATGCCCGACTTATGCCAGCTACACAATCAGCGCTGTTATTCGAGGTGGGACAATTTGTTTTTTCTGTCGCTGGGTATATTTCCTTCCCAAAGGCTGAACTTCTTCGGATCATCGCAGTTTACTGGCAGGATTTATATTTACAGACGCAGGCTGTAAATGTAAATCAGGGAAATCGGCCAGTTCATGTTTCTGAATTGCTGCCCACTTAGAGAGGGACCAGTCTTAGCTATTCTGACCCTGATACAACACGCCTTGGGTAAGTCTAGTGTGGGTTGCAGGGTGGAAATCTAGCATGTGCTGTTTGATTGATTTGATTGATATTTTATTTCTATCGCGCTCGTACACAAGTGTTTCAGAGCGCGACAAGGCAAGGGAGGGGAACAGCGGAAAACAAAACAGCGATCTTACTAGGCCCAGTGACATTGAGAACGAGCAAGTGCATGGGAGGGGGGAGGGGAAAAGTGCATGGAAGGAGGGAGAAGTGGAAAGTGCGAAGCAGAGGAGAAACAGATGAATAACAATAAATAAATAACAATAAATAAATAATAAAGGAAACAGACAGTGGTAATGCAGCCAGCAATTTGCAAGTGCTAGGTTTAAGCCAGAAGACAGGATAGGTCTGATAAGTGCAGGAAGAAAAAGAGGGGGGCTGTATGGGTCCAGATCAGACCCCAGTGCAAGGGGTGGGCTGGAGGGGGTGGACTGGAGGTAGTGCAGGAGGGTGGCAGGGTGAGCAGGTACCTGGGCCCGAAGGACAGGGGGTGGCCATGTGCACAATGCCAAGAGAGAGGGGAGCGAAGGCAGAAGAAAAGAGGAAGGTCTTGAGGTGGTTCCGGAACCAGAGATGGTTCTCCTCAAGTTTTAGAGTGGCAGGGAGGCTGTTCCAGAGGGAGGCCCCAGCCGAAGACAGAGATCTACCCCACCTCGTTTCTTTGAAAAACAACTGACCCTTAGGGAGTTAGAGGTAGGGGAGCGAAAGAGCTCGCGAGGGGAGGTATTTGCGGAGGGATAGCTGAAGGTATTTTGGACTCAGGCCCCAGAAAGCCTTGTGGACAATGCAGATGGTTTTGAATGTAATCCTTGCATCCACTGGGAGCCAGTGTAGAGATTTCAGAGCAGGAGAGATACGTTCCCAGGGCTTGAGGCCAAGGATAAGTCTCGCAGTCCTGTTCTGGATTAGTTGCAGAGGGCGGAGAGTAGAGGCAGGTAGATTTAGAAAGAGGCTGTTACAATAGTCCAAGCTAGAGAGAACCAGAGCTTGGGATACCATGAGCTTCTGGGGGAAGGAGAGGAAAGGTAGAGTACCTCTGAGGAGGAGCAGTCGGAAATTTGACTTTTTACAGACCTCAGAGATGTGAGCGGAGAAGGAAAGGGTGGAGTCAAAGATGACCCCGAGGTTCTTAGCCTCGCAGTTGGGGGTAGGAGGAGGGCCAAGGGAGGCCGGCCAGAGAGTAAGGGGAAAGGATGGTGAAGGTGTGCCGATGAGGAGGATCTCCATCTTGCTGGCATTCAGACAAAGATCATTGCCGGAACACAAATCTTGAATGGCAGTTAGGCAATCAGAGATGAGAGAGGGAGAGGAGGTGACAGAGGGCAGCCTGAAAATGAGTTGAGTGTCGTCAGTGTAGCACTGGAAATATGAGCAGAAAGTGGCAATGCAGTGGGCGAGAGTTGCCAGGTATTGGTTGAAAAGCCATGGCGCAAGGTTAGACCCCTGGGGAACACCATAGGTAGAGAGGAAGATAGATGAAAGGAAGGACTCATGTTGGACCTGGGAGGGTCGATCTGAGAGGAAAGAGGTCAGCCAGGCCAGAGCCTGATCAGTGATACCCAGGTTTTCACAGAGACGGTTGAGCAGGATGGTATGGTTGACCGTGTCGAAGGCAGAAGAGAGATCGAGGAGGATGAGGACAGAGGGAATGTTAGAGTCAAGGTTGGAGAGAAGATCTTCACGGATGTTCAGGAGAGCAGTTTCCGTGCTTCTGGCAGCTCTGAAGCCAGATTTGTGGTCATGGAGACAGCCAACAGAATTGGAATGAAGGTTAAGCTGAGAGATGGCCAATTTTTCCAGGAGTTTGCCAAGAAAGGTAGTAATGGAAATTGGGCAATAGTTAGCTGGACAAGAAGGATCAGCTGTGGGTTTCTTGAGAAGAGGATGCTCAAAGGAGTGCTTCAGAGGGGAGGGGAAGGATCTCGAGGCAAAGGAGTGGTTGCAAACATCAGCAAGGGCCGGAGCAAGGGTGTCAATGTGGTCCTTGATGGTTTTAGAGGAACAGGGATGAACCTGTTTTGACAAGGCTTTCATAGATCGGACTTGTCTGGCGACCTCGTGAGGGGTGAAAAGAGAAATGGACAAGAAGTATGGTGGGAGGGTGGTTAAAGGAGGGTCAGCAAGCACAGATGAAGAGGGGACAGGTGGGGTGTGGGTGGAGAGGGTGGACAGGATGTCCTGGGTTTTTGAAATGAAGTGAGAGGCAAGGGCATTGCAAAGAGCATGGGAGGCGACAGGAGGGGTAGAGACTGCAGCAGGGTTGGCCAGCTCCTTGCAGATTTTAAAGAGTTTGTCTGAGTTGTTAGATGCCGCAGAGACACAAGCTTGAATGTGGACTCTCTTCTTGGTGAGGACAGAGAGTCGGTATTGCCTTTGTAGCAGGCGACAGGCCAGTTTGTCAGAGGATGAACAGGAAGTCCTCCATTTCCTCTCAGCTGCCCTACACTTACGTTTAAGTGTAGCTAGGTCAGAGTCATACCAAGAATTGCACTTGGCTTTGGACTTCAAACAGATCCTCATGACAGGGGCAAGAGCATCAGGCGTATCAGAAATTGAAGAGTAGAGCTGACACAGGGCTGTGTCAGGATGTGAGACAGCCAAAGGTGCAGGTGGGGGAGAGAAAGTGGTGGCAAAAGCCACAACTGACACACACTTCATGGGCCGGATGTCCGAGAAGGTAGGTGGTAGTGTTGGGGTAGGCTTGGCTTGGGGGAAGAGAGGGAGAGATGAGATGAGAGGAGGGAGTGATCGCTCCAGGAGAGAGGAGTGGTCAGAGGGATGGAGAGGGGAAGGTCAGAGGAGATCAAGACATCGAGTGTGTGCCCTGCAGAGTGAGTCAGGCCAGAGGGGAGGATGGACAGGGAGTCGCAGAGGTCACAGAAGAGTACAGAGGAGGAGCAAGGGGAGTCTAAATGTATATTTAGGTCACCGAGGAGGAGGAGTTGAGTGGTAGAGGCCAGGAGGGAGGAGGAGAGGTCTGCCCACTCAGAGAGAAATGAGGTGATTTGTCCTGGAGGCCGGTAGATGGTAACCACAGTAAGAGAATGTGTAGGCGAGAGAGAAAGCCTACAGACAAGGCATTCAAAAGAGGAGTAGCTCTGAGTGGGAATGATAGGGGCAGGAATCCACTCAGGAAAGATCAGGGCTACCCCCCACCGGACCGGGAGGATCTGGGTGCTGAGAGGATCTTGTAGCCATCAGGGAGGAGAATGTCAAAGCTTGTGGCAGAGCTGGCTGTGAACCATGTCTGAGTAAGAACAAGGACATCAAGGTCTAGCTCTTCAAGGAGGTGGCAGATGTCAGAGGAGTGTTTGACGGCAGAGCAAGAGTTGAGAGTGGCAATATGAAGAAGGTTGCCAGCCTTAAATACCTTCCGGGGAGGGGTACAGATCAGAGGTACTCCCTGCGGAGGAGAAAGAGCCCTAGGAGAGGCAGAGGAGGAGGAGGAGAGAGAGGGCAGGGTAGCCAAGGGGAAAGAGGAGGGAACAGCAGGAGATGAGAGGAAATTGATGAGGCGAGGGAAGCGCCTATCAAAGAGGAGGAGATTGGCCTGAGGGCCTTGGACCATGACAGTGCCATTTAGGTAGACATTAATGATCACTTTAGAGGAGTCAAAGGAACCTTGAGAACTTCCCAGCGAGTGCCACCATTAATGGGAGAGGAGGAGATAGGGCAGAGCACAGAGACCATATGAGGATTCCATAGATCTGGCAAAGGAACGACAAAGAGGATGTCGGTCATGGTCTGTTTGGTGGAAGCATTTGAATAGGTGTTGGCGATAGGAAGTCCAGGGTTAGAGGCCAAGATACAATTTTTGAACTTCTTCCTACCAGACTTAGTGAGAAGGGAAGGATAGTCAATGGAGAAGCAATTGGGAAAGATAGGAGAAACAGAAAGCGCCATTGGGGTGGAAGTGAGGAGAGGATGGAGATACTGGGGGGGCTAAGGCAGGTAGGTGTGGGACAAAAGAGAGTGGTGAGGTCACTGGGCTGGCAAGTTACAGAGAAGAAACAGTATACAAGCAAAATACAGAGAATTTCGCAATGGGCAGCAAGATTTGTATTTTTGGCACAAAGCAAAGACACCAAGATTTGACTTTTTAGCACAAAGCAAAAACAGCAAGATTTGACTTTTTAGCACAATGCAAAAACAGCAAGATTTGACTTTTTAGCACAAAGCAAAAACAGCAAGATGTGACTTTTAAGCACAAAGCAAAAACAGCAAGGTTTAACTTTTAAGCACAAAGCAAAAACAGCAAGATTTGACTTTTTCAATCTTGGAATCGGATGTTAGCAAAGGGTTTAAGAAGCACTGAACAGCAGGATGACAACATGGGAGTAACAAGCAGAAAGAACAGTGATAGTCAAAGGTAGTAAGAGTGAGTCCATAAGGAGGGAACTCACCCATAGTTCTGGAGGTGGCAAAGTCAAGGCAGTCCGGATTTCTTAGAGGAGTGAGATGGCAGCATCATTGTGGTTAAGGTGCAGTTAGGACCCCAATTAGCGTTCCAGAAACGGACAGGGAGCAGACAGGGGCCTTAGAAGTGGGCCATTGCTGAGAGGGCCGGCTGAAGCCTGCCGTTCCCTGATTGGATGGAAGAAAACACAAAGCAACCAATGGGAGTGCAGCACAGGGAAAGGTGGTTCAGCACAGCCTGCCTACACAACAAAGAAAACCATGGTGGCCATCTTGGAAGGGCCAAAAACAGTCAAATAAGCAGCATTAGTAGGGAAAAACTTGTGCTTTCAAGATAGCAAGGCAGCTCCAGGTATTAAAAAGCTCAAAAAATGTCTGCCCGATGAAAATGCCAAATAAAACAGTCCTTTCCAAAAAAAGTATGCAAATGTCCTCTTTTTCTTCTTTTTCTTCTTTTTTTCAAATTTTGATTTTTTAGGTTCAATAATTCCCCTGGAGGTGCAGTAATGCACAGAAAGTGCACCTACCTAATGGAATGATCAGCAGCCAGGCACAAACTCACACAGCAGGGGACCCCCCTACAACCCTGACCCTGCCCCGCAGGCAGTCCATCACCCCTGGCCATGCCCCACAGGCAGCCCACACCACAGGGGACTCCCCTACAATCTTGACCATGCCCCGCAGGCAGGCCATACCACAGAGGACCCGTCTACAACCCTGACCATGTCCTGCAGACAGCCCACACCACAGGGGACCCCCCTACAACCCTGACCATGCCCCACAGGCAGCCCACACCACAGGGGACCCCCATCACCCTTGCACATGCCAGCAGGCAGCCCACACCACAACCAATCCCCCCAATGACAGCAACCTGCCAGCAGGCCCCGACTCATGTCCACCCACCAGTGATGGCAACCTGCCAGCAGGCCCCAACTCATGTCCACCCACCAGTGACGGCAACCTGCCAGCAAGCCCCCACTCATGTCCCCCCAACCCCACCAGTGACAGCAACCTGCCAGCAGGCCCCAACTCATGTCCCCCCCACCCCCATCTGTGACGGCAACCTGCCAGCAGGCCTCGACTCATGTCCACCCACCCCCCACCAGTGACGGGCATCTGCCAACAGGCCCCAACTCATGTACACCCACCCCTCACCAGTGACGGGCACCTGCCAGCAGGCCCCGACTCATGTCCACCCAACCAACACATTGACACAACATACATGCATGTACCAAATGTCCACCCAAACGCCACCCCACACTGCCCCCACAGTGCAACTCCACACCCATCCATTGTCCCCACTTCCCAGTACAGGCCCCATGGCATGTCATGCACAGAAGCATACATGCATGCACACAAACATGGCCACACACCACCGACACATGACTGAGGCAATGACGACTGACCAATGAGAGCACACAACAGAAATATATGAACAGATGAAAATGTATTAAAGCAACAGAAATCCCACAAACGAAAACCAAACATGACAAGGATAAATGAAAGTGATCAGAACTGAAATGGGAATTCCTAAAAATATGTCATCAAAAAATAAGAAATATATCCCAGTGGTCCATGTCCTGAAAAGTGAAAATCATAATCCAAAGTGCAAATGAAAAAAAAAAACATTCCAACATGGGTGTGAAAAATCAGAAAATAAAAATGGGCACAGTTCCACAACTATATACAATGAAAGTTCTCGGGTTCATTATCTCAAAACCAAATGAAACCTACCAAAGTACCTACAGAAAAACAACTATGTACAAAAAGTGGAGCAAAGTCCATCAACTCCAAAATAAAAATGAAACAAAAGGAAACCTAAGCCTAATTAACTATATACAATGGTGGTGGGCTAGTCCTGCGGCTCACTTCTTGATGTTAATGGCTACTGCATCATCGAACTCCATGTTGATGTCCCGGAGGCGGGCCTGGGATGTGTCCTCTGGGGTTCGCAGGGACGTCGTCATGGTCTCCACCAACTCCCTGCCAGTCTCCTCAAGGAACGATGCCCACCTCAATGCCCGGTGCATGGAGTTCTCCACCCTGACCATTGTGAGCCGGGCCTTCTCCGCCCGCCGCCGCTCTGCATCTATCTTCTGGCCCAACCGCAGCCACACAAAAGACACACATAGTCCAGAGTCCTCATGCCCATCGGCTGATGCATACCCCCCTGATGTAGATGGCCCTGAGGCCTGATGCCTCCCATGTCAAGCCTGCCGCCGCCTCAATGCCAACTGTCTCTGCAACCACGACTGCCTCCGGGAAGATAGAAACACCCAGGGTTGTGGTGCAGGTACCCTAATTGATGGTGCCTGCACATCCTCGACAGGCTGGGGTCCAGTTGCTGGGGTGACCACCTCTGCTGGATCTCCGACTCCCGACTGTGGCAGGGATGGGATCTCCACCAGAGTGGCTGTGGTGGCTTGGGCAGGTCCCCAAGGGGCCCTGGTGGCCTGCGGGCCGGAACATGGCATGGAGGACGACTGGCGCATAGTGAGTATAGTAAGTATAGAGGAGGAGAGGGTCGAAAGAGCGCCCTGCACATGGAGGAAACCCCTGACCATGAGCCCTCCCAGTCGGCCCACTTCGGCACACATCTGTTTGTGATGACATGCGTGGTACCCCCAGGAAGCACGCACATCATTACGAATGTCACGTGTGCGCAATGCGACACCAATTAGGAGGGGCTCATCCCTGTCATGGATTGCCATGTCCGCAGGTAAAGGAGTGCCAGTTGACGTGGGCCTCCCCCCTACCTGCAGACAGGCCTGGGACGGGGCATCCCTGCTGGTGCATGCTGATACAGACTCAGTATCAGGGATAGGAACATGCACAGGCCCCTCTGCAGCAACCTGTGCTGCCTCCTGTCCCTGCCCGTGGACTGCACCACTTGCACCAGTGGATCCAACCCCACCAGGTCCCATGTGTGGGTCTGATGCGGCCTCCTCCTCCTCCTCCTCACCCACCACCAACCTGGATGCCTCTGCACTGTGTTCCGCTGTGGACAGCCCCTGTGTGGGCTCACCTGCCCCTACCGCTGCCGAGGAGCCCACTTCCAACCTCCGCCTCTTGGGCTTCCCCTCTGCAGGCACGGCCCTGGACGCGGCATCAGCCCCATCACTCCTGGAAGATGACATGTCATGGGAGGGTGACCAGGCCTTGTGTCCCCACCTGGTGGAGGCATCCCCGCCGCTCTGCTCCACAGCGCTGTCTCTGCCCTCTTCCTCAGTCGCTGCTGTAGACAGGGAGAGATTGAACACAAGCATGAGGGTACTGAACAATAGTCTCCTAGAGACAAAGCAATTGCACGAGTGGCACTGTCAAACGTCACTTCCATCATCACCCTCCACAACACACATGCAGAAACAGGCATGGCACATGCAACAGACATTTGCATCCATGTCTAAAGCACTGCTGAAACATCCAAAGGGGGGCTGAACCTCACATGCATCATGGGACATGCTGATCACATGCACACACACCACCGGACAGTCATGCATCTGGCCATGTCTACCTGTGGACACAGTGCATTCATGGAGAACTAGGCCGCATCAGTGAATTCACACATCGTCATGGACATGTGTCATGCATCCATGGCGTTTTCCAGTCAAACACACACTACTCAGACACACGCACAGGGAGACCATGCATGACCATGACGGCGACAGCAGCATCCATGTCTCACACCCAAAACATGGGCAAGTACAGACACAGGCGTGCAAACATGTGTGCATTCTCACATGCTGCTGCGCATTTTGCATTGCAACACATAAACCATCCAGGTGGAACATGCCTGTTTGGACTCACATGCAGCACCATCATGTCCCTGCACACACACATGCATACATGGCCCGTGACACACATACAGCCAACTTGCAAACTCCTCCCACACTGCAACATGCACTGTGTTGTACGAGAATGCATGGGCACTTACCGCGCGACTCCAGATGGGTCTGCATCTCGAGGACCTGGTGGTGAAGCAATGGGCGAATGTGCTCCAGGACCCTCATCTGCTGGATGGTAAGCTGGCTCTGGCGCCCCACTGCATCCTCTGCGTCCAAGAGGCGTCGGGCCTTCCTGAGGGTCCTGGACTTGAAGTCCTCCCAGTGCTTCAGGACGTGTTTGAAGTCGCGGGTTGCCACCCCCTCTGCGTTGATGGCACCCACGATGTCGTCTCAGATCCTCCTCCATCCTTCCTTGTCTGCACGCGATGGTGTGAAGAGGGCATCATAATGCCCCACGACTTCATCCACCAGGATGCCAACTTAATTTGCACTGAAGCTGGCAGCCCTCTGCCTCTCTGGCGGGGGTTGCCACTGGTGCCAGATGGTGTTGTGTCAGACATGGCAACCCCCGAGTCAGTTGTGGGTGGGCAACTGGGTCCTGGGGCTGGGCTGTGGAGCGATGGAACACGAGTCGGGAGTCTTCTGTTCCAGCAGGGGTGGTCACAGCAACTGGACCTCTGGTGATGGCTGATGTGCAGGCACCAAATGGCATGGCACATTGGCAGCAGGCAGGCAGCAGCAGATGGCTCGTAGGAGGCTCCCTAGGGCTCTGGGGGGCAGGTATATGGCCTTCTGGGCAGGAGCATGGTCTTCCATGTGTTGTTGCGTCGCCAGCTTGATGCAGAGTGAGTCGGCACGTGAACAAACAGCACTTGAGCATGTAATTCGAGGAAACGCCCTTAGCGCGTAAGCGCATAAGTGACGTGACGCGCGAAGCTGTTATTTTCCGCATGGGTTAAAGGTGCGCGTAGTACGCCATTTAGCTGTATGTGCTTATTGTGGAACAGCATGTGTGCATGTAACTGGAGGAAAGGCTCTTAGCGCCTAAGCGTGTAAGTGATGTAACGCGCATAGGCGTTGCTTTCCGCATGGGTTAAAGGTGCGCATTGTACACCATTTTGCTGTATGTGCTGATTGAGGATAGCGAGCGTGTGATTATTCTACTTCTTGTGGGTTTACACGCAATTACTTCACAACGGTTGCAGTACGTACTTCTTGTTTACTGCGGCAGAGCTTACTTCTTGTTTTGGCGGGGGAGTTGCCAATGCGCTTGTTTTTTTCCTACTTTTTCCAGGCAGACGGTGAGTCGTGCACGTATTATTCCCACTATGGTTGCCCCTGTGTGTTGCGTACCCCATTCACGAGGTCATAGTAGTGTGCTCCATGCGTACATATTTTTTGTGTTTCTGGGTGCCACAGCATACCTTATTTCCATGCATGTGGGCTACCGAGGGGTGAAGTGCACGTTTGTTTTTGTTTTTGGGGTGCGTGAGCGTTGCCTGACCCATCATTTTTCCCCAGGGGTCACAGACAGCCTTGCAGGAGTAACTATTCCATCTAGTTTCCTGCCCCTTCACCCCAATTGCACAGGACAATTTTGTTCAGCACCTCCCAGTCCCACAAGTACATCAGTGCCATGGTTGGGAGGCCACTAAGTGGTAAGGGAGTCAAAGCTGTGCGACCTCCCAGAGGTGTCCGTGGTAGGGGACATGGCCAGGATGATGAGGGTGCCCAAGGTGGCAGCAGTGGGTGTCGTGGGCAGGGTGACCCAAGAGGGCAATGTGTCCAGGACCATTGAGGGACAGCTATGCCCCCACACCCCGTGGGTCAGGGAGTTGCAGCTGACACCATCCCAGCTCAGGCCCTGCTAGCCCGACCCGGATTGGTCACAGAACAGGCACGGGATGACTCACAGGTTGACTTCCGTGTCACGAAGTCCAAGCCACGTGTGGCAGTGAAAGTTGTTGTCACCAGGCCACGTGAATTTGTGGCAGCAATGTCATCTACTGCCCCTAGCAGCCAAGTTGTGGAGGCTGCAGGGGCAGCTGCAGCCGACACCACCCCAGCGGTGAGTCATCCAGCCGGGACAGTGTTGTTCCTGGCCCCTCACACCAAGGCAGTTGTGCTGCTTGGTCCTGGCAACAGCACCCAGCAGCCACTGCCTGAGTGAGACCTTTGGTCATTGTGCCATTGCCTCCTTCCAGTGCCCAGTCCACCTGCGCTTCAGCCCCTACAGACCGGAGCGGCGTAAGCCACTCAGGGTCCGCACCACCTTTCAAGAGGAAGAAGCATGCTCTTGTGGAACAGGCTTGGACCCCAGACATGGCTCGCCCCTCTGGCACGTCAAGGAAGCAGAGTTTCAATGATGTGGAACTAGACGCACTTGTAGGTTACGTGTCCGAACATGGCCGCGACATGCTGGTGACGGCAGGGTGCAAGATATTGCCTGCTCAGCATAGGGCTCACTGGCAGTGCATTGCGGACCACATTAGTTCCTTGGGATTTGTGAAGCGCACAGCTGATGATTGCTCAAAGCGTTGCACTGACCTCAAACGCCGAGCAAAAAACAAGCAGGCTTCTAATTACGCCTCTACTCTGGTGACTGGCAGTGGGTCACCACCAGAGGAGGATGAACTCACAGAACATGAGGCAATCGCTGGAGGGTTAATTGCAGAGGATCAGATCTAAGGCGTGGGAGACCTACCAGATCTTGAGACAATGTCCGGTGAGTGCCCATGCGTGTGTGTCCAGACCATGTGTATGTTGCTTGGGTGATGTGTTGTGATCGAGTGCCAGGTCTGGCTGTATAGTCATAACATCCATATGTGACCCATGTAGTGCCTCCAAGCCATCCCCCGCCCTTGGGTTTGGGGTTCACTGTATCCCTACTGACCACTGCAAACACTTTGCACATGATGACTGCACTTGCCCTTAAACTGCCATCATGCCACAACATTGTTATTACAGTTTTTTCTCTTTATTCTGCCCGAATCATGAAATCATTTGCATGAAAAATGCAGGTTTGCGTGCCTTTCTGACCCAAAATCACCATACTTCAGACAGGGATTTTCGGCCAGAAAGGCACCCAAATGTGCGCTTTTCACAAAATTCATTCCATCAATCAGGCTGATTGACTGCTGCGCACCTACACATGTACTGCACCCGCTCACTTCTGAGCTCACTTCAACATGACAATTCACTTGTGTCATGTCAAAGTGACCTACCATTGATGTATCCATGTGCCTCCCATCACTGTATTTGAACAGACTGGCGTTATTGCAACGTGTGACACGTGTGTTTTGTCCCACTCTTAAGCATGTTCTCTTTGATGATATGTGTTTTACATGGGTGGGGGACAGTAGTGATTGACTCCCACCTTGGTGTCCTTGTCAGTTCTGCCATGGCTATGCTACGTGCCATCTGTGTGCTGGCATGTGTCATGTTTGTGGATGGTCTATGCCACTCACAGCCTTATGTGCGATGCAGGTGCTATGCACCATGCAGCACATGTGTTGCTTTTCCTTTTCGGAGTCATCAGTGTCTGCTTTCAGGGTCCCCTTCCACTTCATTGCCACTGCATGCATGGCTGAGTTTGTGTCATGTGGGACATGTCTGATTAATGTATTGGATGTGTACATTGTGATGCCTATGTGTGTCGGCTATGCAGTTCATGTGTGTCTTCATGACTTCTCCTTTCATTTTGTGCAGGTGATGAGGCACTAGATGACGTGGAGGAGGAGGAGATGGCGCTGGGGCAGGAGTACTCAGAGCCCCAACCAAACACCACTGGAGGACGTGGGGTGGTGCTGCATGAGAATCCATTCCTCCTACAGACCAGGCTGTACACGGGTGTCTCTGGGTACACCTCCGAGGATCTCTATGGCTCAGGTGCTGAGTCAGACATTGACAAAAATGTCCTGTTGCAGGTGATTGTTTCTGGCAGGGATGCTGTTCTGTCCAACGCACCTGCACTGGGGGTAGACCCCTCAATGGCCCACTCAGTGTTGGAATGTCCGCCTGTGGCGGTTATAGGTGCAGGGTCACACTCCACACTATTTTCCCCTGTTCCTGGGGCAGCAGATCAAAGGAGGAATGCAGGCCTGAAGCCTCAGGCAGCGCCAACGCAGCAAGGTGCACATCACCTTGGGGCTGACAGGTGTTGTGTCCGGCAACACGGAGGCTGTGCGATATTGTGTGGGAGAACTCCAGGTATGCAATTGCACAACAACAGGGGGCATAATGTGAGATGATGGCTCAGGCCGTGTATATGGTGGCCACTTCTATTCTCCCCCCCGAAAGGCAGGTGGAGCTCCAGCAGCAGGCATCGCAGTCCAGGTGCTGCTCATACAGGCAGGACATGTTGGCCCCCAACACGGACCGACGGGCTGAACTGGGGGATCTGCACACAGCCATATCTGCAGAGGCACAGGCCCACAGGGATGCCCTGAGGGAAGATAACAGCTCCCTCAGAGCTACTCTGGGTGCACTTGAGATGGCCCGGAGTAGATGGTCAGAACAGCAGCTGGAGGCATTGGGCTTCCATCAGTTGTGTGGCCAGTCTGCAGTCCAAACTGTGTATACACCACTAGGGGGGATGGTTTCTCCACTTCATGGTTGATATGTATATTGCTTTTAATATTGGTCCTATTTACATGTTGCTTGTTCATAGGCTACCTTGCCTCTCTCCATAGCACATGCAGTTCATGCTGTATGCAGTACCCTGCCACATTTTACTACCACCAACACACTGAAGGTGGGAGGGGTCCATATGGTGACTTTTCTTAGATTGTGACACTTGGGCTATTGTGATTGGTCACTGTCTGACGTTGCCACTGTTGGATCCTTTATTCATGATGTGTCATGCAGGTAAATATGTTACTGTGTACAGTTTCATTTTCATATGTGAGAGGTGATTTTCTGTGGCCTGTTTCAATTTGTGATGGTGCACTTTGTGACAGTTGTGTCATGTGTTTGCTTTGATTTGGTTGTTTTCACATTGCATGCCATGGCATGGTGTGTTGTGCGAGTGACATGGCCTTTGGGAGGGGTTAGGTCACACACCAGTATTTGGCTGTGCTGATTTGCAAGGGGAAAGTGGATTATGCAGCATGAATGTGTGCGTTTTGGTCACATGGCATTGGGTTTCTTAAAGTAGCTAGGGATGCACACATCATAGCACTTCAAGGGGCACATTCTCAGGTTGGTAAGGTTGTGACAGTTCACTGTCCCTTTCTCATCGTCGATTGTCCCCTGGTATGTGCCAGGCCTGTGTGCACTCCGCAGAAGTGGGATTTTAAGTGAAAAATATAGCCACAAACTGGGTACGGGCTGCCTCCCCATGTACCCTTTCCCCTACCATGTGCAGGGCCCGTGTGTATGGTTGGGAATGTGCGGGCACCACCATGTCCACCGGCATGCCCTGCCGGGTTGAAACGTTGTGCGGGACACATGCTGCCACAATGATCCTGCACACTACTGGGGGCGCATGTAGTAGCTGCCCACCAGAGCGGTCAAGGGAGCGGAAACGTGACTTCAGCACTATGAATGTGCGCCCCAGTATGCCCCGGGTTGCAATATGGGCTGCATTGTATCTTACCTTGGGTAGTGTGGTGGGGTTCCATATTGGCGTCATCATGTTGGTGCTCAGAGGGTAGGCACTGTCCCCTGGGGAGGTCATAATGGTTGTTATTAGTTGGGTTTCTCCATTTTTCTGTGTGTGACATCCATGCATGTGCACAGGCATTTGTACTCACTAATGAGCCATGTGTCGCCATGCCTCCCAGCTTGCAGGTCCCGGTTTAGGGGTGACATTCTGAATATGAAACTATCATGGGTGGACCCTGGATAGTTTGCATACACAGAGGTGATTATTCCCTTGGCATTGCATACCACCTGCACGTTGATGGAATGCCAGTGCTTGCAGTTGCGATAGATGTGCTCAGTGGCCCTGGGTGGACGTAGAGCCACATGGGTGCAATCAATGGCAACAAGCACTTTGGGGAAGTGTGCCACCCCGTAAAAGTCCTGGACCACGGCCTGCTTTTCTGTGGGTTTTCTGGGCATGTATATGTGCCTGCGGACTGAGGGGTGTGCAGTCATGATTGCCAACACCTGGTGTAGGCAGCATGACTGCGTGGGCTGTGAGACACCCCCAACTATGGCAGATGTCCGCTGAAATGACCCAGTGAGCAAGCAATGAATTACATTCAGCACCTTTTCCAAGGGGCTCAGTGCTTGGGAGCACAGGGTGGGTGATGTGAGGTCATCCTCCCACTCAGTGACCAGGTCTAGGATGATATGGTGTGGAAACCTGTACCTGCCATAGACCTGGTCATCAGGCATCCCAAAAAGGCTGGTCCTGGGTAAATAAATGCAGGGCCTGGCTATCCTCATCCTACTGCGGTGTCCCACGACCAATGCTGTGAGGAATGGCACATTCATCGTAGCGGAATGAGCTTGTTTGTTGTTTGCACGCACTTTTATGCTGCGTGGGGGTGCTTATGCCTGTTTTCGGATGGCATACGTGTTTCCGGTTTAGCGCATCTTTTGTGGCATGCGGTTTTCCCCTTTTCGATTCCATGAATACGTGTTGTTAGCGTGCGTGTAGGCGTTGCAAGGATTTTGCATCGTACTTCCCCCGTAAGGCCCACATTTTCATGTGTTGTTCCCCATTCCATGTGATCCGCCCCCTTTTTAGGTGTGTGTGCTGGCCGGTTATCACCTTCACTGGCCGTCTCCCGCACAGCCTTTGGGATGTCGTAATGACCTGTGCGCCACGCACAGATTCAGCACAGGTCACAGGTAAGCCACGCACAGCGCCTTCAATGATTTGCCAAACGGGCGCTTGTGCAGATTTCGCACGCGTACGCTGAGATTTTCTCGCTTGCGCATCCATTTTTGGTGCACATTAATTCCATGAATTACCCTGTTATTTAGGCCCATTCATCACTAGAAATGCACAGCTAAGACGCGAGCCGCATTACAATACCACCGAAATTAAATCAAAGGCACACTAGTTAGATGCCATCGTGCCAGGGTCCATTTTATTTTACTTTTGCACCATGTATAAAAGATTTGTATGGCTTAATGTATGTATTTCCTGAGCACTTAGTAACGAGCGCAATAGGACATTGTGACTGTGTGTCCTCTCTGATGCAGATCCTAATAAAGGGGGATAGAAGGAGAGGGAAATGTAAAAGTCCGATGCCATGCCTTTTCTTTCTAAAACAAGGCTCCTGTGTAAACGCAGCATGCCGTTATCGAGACAGGCTGTAAATAAAAAAGGAGCGAAGTGGAGAAAGGCTTTCCTGCGGGTAAAGAGAAGACATGCACACTTAAAATGTTTAAAACAGCAGGGAGGATGAATTTAAATTACATAGCAGCCAGTCACTGTGCCTGCCCTGTGTGTCTGCTGCGGGTCACTGATCCCAGCCTCACAGAACATGCTTACTGGTTCCAACCTCACCCGCTGCAGCAGCAGGTCAAAGTGCCATCCTCACTGCAGCAGCTCATAGGGTTCTGGTGCCGGCAGCTGCGTGTGAGTTTGTTAGGTGGAAACCTGTGCAGTTCCCTCTGGGACCACTGCAAAAGATTTAGGACTACAGGTGTTGCGATGAACCCGCTTGGTAGCAGTCTGTACCACACAGATCCAATTGGTAGCTGTGGCTGAGCAGTCAGACTTCTCTCAAGAAAAGTTGGTCAGTATAGGGAGTATACAAGATAGGGTAATTCTTCGCAGCAAAACGAGTAAACACGCAACCAGGCTTTAGTATAACGATAGTAAGTTATTTATTAATAACAGAATGTCTACGAAAAATACTAAAGTGAACCACGGCAAACAAATCAAAATACAATTACTCTGCAGGATGGAATAAAGCTCAACCCCCCGAAACACTATATCGACAACTCTAGGTTCTACGGCACCACTTATTTTCAGACAGAGGTGTATACTTCAACCCAAATGACACTCGAATATTTTTAGTGCGGAAGTGAGAGAAGAGAAAGGCAGGTAACGAAGTCAACACGGTTCGTACTGAAGCGGGTAAAAATGCAAGGCAAGAAAGCATTAATCACACTAGATCATACAGTGCGGTGGCCAGGCCCACTCGGTGAGAGGCAAGGCACGATGTCCTGGAAAGTCTCTACGGATGATGCACTCAAGTCTTGTCTAGCAAATTGTTTAGCGACAGGTTGAACCAGTTCAGAACAAAGAGTGAATAAAGCTTGGAGGCAACCCAACGGAACGGAGAGGAATCAGATACCTCACACGAACTGATCGAAAAGGGAAGCCAGGCGGTTTACGGTACCTTGTGGGGGAAGACAGCTCCGACGGGGGCAGTTGTTCCTGGTGGTGGATGCACGACGGGTCTTGGCCAAGAGAAGAGATGCTCTCGTCGTCGAAGAGAAGATGTCCGGTGCACCACCAGGGAAGAAACCAGCCGCGGAGTGCTTCGTCACAAGGCACCACCTTTCGATCACGATGCAGGAGTAGTGGCTATCCGGTTGCCGGGTGCTCTGCACGGGCAATTCGACCACTGCGTCCTGGGCGACCAAAAAGCGCAAAGAAGAAGAAGACTGGTTGTTCCCACCAGCCAGGGAAAGAGCCTCTCCGGCAGGGAGATCTCTTCTGTCGTCGGGAGATTGTGAGACGATTCCGCAGGGCTCCACCGGAGGTTTTGTCGTGCAGGTCGGCTCAGCGTTACCCTCGTCGGATTCTTTAGGTCCAGTGGCGACTTCCTGAAGATCCAGTCCCAAAGGCCCTGCTTTTATGCAGACGTCCCCCATTCATTCAGCCTAGCTTGTCAATCAACACATGCTAAGTGGTGAGCGGGAAGGCTCACCACCTGGGCCAATCACTCCAGAGTGCGACCTGAGTTGGCAAGGCAACTCGGTCCAGGGTGTCTAAACCCCCTCCCACACCCCTGAGGTAACCCAGACAGAATGGCGCCACCTTCGCGGGTCTCTGTCCAGAGGCCCGCCAAAAGTGGAACAAAGGGCTCAACCTTTGGTTTCGGAGTCACAGAGAAAAACACAGACGCCATTTTACAACCCGAGTTCTGGCAGAAAATACCACTCGATAAACTTATTTAAGATAAGTAGATCGGTGGTACGTTGGAGATTAACGAAAAACAGTATCAATCTTCAACAATGGGACGAATCCCATAGGGTTATGCTCGGGGCCGAACATAACAAGTAGTTTCCACTGCCACCAGCCAAAACTCGACGAGGGGGGACGGGACAGTGCCCCCTCGAGTAACAGATCCAGGAGTAATCGTATTACCCCTACTAGCACGTCCACAATAAGATGGTTGGTACTAGTTCTGTTAGTAAATTTAGGTCTAGTAAAGCCAATGGTGACTTTACATGCCCGGGGAGACAGTAGTCAGTCCCCGGGTATGGAGTCTATGGTGGGGGGACCTGCTAGGGCGCCCCCGTGTCACGACACGTAGGGTGCAGAGTGACACACATAGAAAAACTTATGAGACCCTATGGAGTAAAAGACCCCATAGCCCATCGAACACATTGACACCTCAAAGGAATTCCACACATACATGTCCAAGAGTGAGAGGAAAAGGGTCACACTCTTGGCAGGATGGAAAAAACAAACCCCAGAAATCCAGCAAAGCTGCTGGGGGACTCACTAGGTTAGGAAATTCAGCCTAAACAGAGAATTCTCCCTAACACTCGCCCCCCCCAGACTAAGGGACAGGAGGATTTAATCCACTCCTGGATGAATCTCATACCTCTAGTCGATGATATATATCCTAGAGAGACCATCAGCATTTTGGTGGTGACACCCTGACCTGTGCTCAATGGTGAAATCGAACCCTTGCAGGCAGATCGACCATCTCAGTAGTTTTGGGTTTTCCCCTTTCATTTGCATTAACCATCTCAAGGGTTGGTGGTCAGTCTGAATAACAAAAGTAGAACCATACAAGTACGGCCTAAACTTCTTCAGAGCCCACACGATAGCAAAGCATTCTCTTTCGATTGTTGCCCACCTTGTTTCAGGATCCTCAGCTTACGGCTGATGTAGCAAACGGGGTGCTCCCTACCTTTCCCATCCAGTTGACTGAGTACGGCACCTATCCCTACATTGGAAGCGTCGGTCTGCACAATGAAGTGTTGGCGGTAATCAGGAGCTCTGAGTACTGGGGCTTGGCAAAGAGCCTTTTTCAGGTTTTCAAACGCCTGATTGCACTCCTCGTTCCATTTAACCTTTTTAGGGAATTTGGGCGAGGAGATGACATTCAGTGGAGAAGCTATGGTTCCATAGTTCTCTATGAAATTCCTGTAATACCCGGTGAGGCCTAGGAAGGCTCTCACCTGAGTCTGAGTAGTCGGTGTTGTCCAATTTTGCACAGCTTCAATCTTACTGAGCAAAGGCCTTATTTCTCCACCGCCTACCTCATGCCCAAGGTAGACTACCTTACTCTGTCCAATTTGGCATTTACTCGCCTTTATGGTCAGATTGGCTCGTCCAAGAGCCTGCAAAACATCTCTCAGGTGGGTTACATGTTCGTCCCAGGAATTGCTGAACACTGCTATGTCATCCAAGTATGCCATGCAGACGTCCTCCATCCCGGTTAGAACCTGGTTTACCATCCGTTGAAACGTAGCAGGTGCATTTTTTAGTCCGAAAGGCATTACCGTAAACTGGTATAAACCAACGGGGGTAGAAAATGCAGTTTTCTCCTTGGCATGGTTGGTCAGGGCTATTTGCCAATAGCCTGACGTCAAGTCAAATGTGCTGAGGAACTTGGCGGCGCCAAGTTTATCCACCAACTCATCTGTTCTTGGCAAAGGATGGGCATCAGTCGTGGTGACTGCGTTAAGAGCTCTATAATCCACGCAGAATCTAAGTTCTTTAGATCCGGCCTTTGGTACTAACACAACGGGGCTAGACCATGGACTAGTAGAGGGCTCTATTACCCCGAGATCAAGCATCTTGCTGACCTCACCTTTGATGTGGGTTCTTACGTTTTCTGACATGCGATATCCTCTGCTTTTGACAGGCAGACAGTCACCAGTGAGTATCTCGTGTTGGCCCCAAGGGGTCAAGCCTGGTGAGAGCGAGAACAGGGAGGCAAACTGATTCAACATAGACTTGCACTCTTCTTGTTGCTCGGGTGTCAGATTGGAGGAGAGATTTACTCCTTCAATTTTTTCATCTAACGGTAAGCCTCTGAGGAGATCTGGAAGAGCTTCACTCTCTTCTTCTTCCTCGACCGATGCTAGAAGCAACGCTCCTACGTCAGGTCGTGAGACATACGCTTTAAGTCGGTTGGTGTGAAAGACTGTCGGAGCCTCCTTGGGGTTGCCCAAGTCCACCAGATAGTTAACCTCACCGAGCTTACCCACTACTCGGTAGGGTCCCATCCATTTATCTTGCAAGGCCCTCTGCCTTGTGGGGATCATAACAAGAACAAGCTGGTTTTGAGCGAACTCAACCATGTTAGCCTTTTGATCGTGCCAGTGCTTGACCAATGCTTGTCCAGCTTTCAAGTTATCGCTTGCTTCTGTCATCAGGTGCGACATTCTCCTCCGGAGACCTATCACGTAGTCAGTCACTCTGACTGGCTTGGGGGAAGGAGCACTCTCCAACCCCTCCTTAATCAGGGCCAATGGACCTCTGACGGGATGACCATAGAGCAGTTCGAAGGGAGAGTAGCCTACTCCCTCCTGAGGGACTTCTCTATAAGCAAAAAGAAGGCATGGCAATAGAAGGTCCCACTTACGCTTAAGGGGTTCTTCTAGAGCACCTATCATGCTCTTCATGGTTCGGTTGAACCGTTCTACCAACCCATTGGTTTGTGGGTGGTAAGCCGTTGAGAACTTGTAAGTTACTCCGCAGGTTTTCCACATGGCTTTCATGTAGTGGGACATAAAATTTGACCCCCTGTCAGAGATAACTTCCTTAGGAAATCCGACCCTAGTAAAAATACCAAGGAGGGCCTTAGCCACAGCCGGAGCTGTAACAGTCCTCATAGGAATTGCCTCAGGATACCTAGTAGCATGGTCTACTACAACAAGTATAAACCTGTTGCCTGAGGAGGTTGGAGGATCAAGGGGACCAACGATATCAATCCCTACTCTCTCAAATGGGACTCCCACAACGGGAAGAGGCACTAACGGTGCCACATTCTTGGACCCAACCTTACCAGAGATCTGGCAGGTATGGCAGCTTCTGCAGTGCTTTTCTACTTCGGCCCCCATTTTTGGCCAATAGAAGTAGAGTGAGAGCCTTTCCTTAGTCTTCTTGAAACTCAAGTGACCAGCCAAAGGAATCTCGTGGGCTAACTGCAAGAACTGTGGTCTGTTCTCTTGGGGTACTACAAGGCGTTTGTAGTCTCCAGGTGCAGACTCGGTCGGTTCACTATAGAAGAGGCCATCTTCCCAGTGCAACCTATGTTTCCCAGGCTCTTGCCCTTCAGCCTGAGTTTCTGCCTGACGGCGAAGACCTTCCAGAGTTGGACATTCTCTCTGTCCCTTACTGAAGTCTGCCCTGCTGGGTCCACCTTCTGCCAGTAACGACTGCAGCTCAGGATGGTCAACAGGATCCAGATCTCCAATGAGTTCCGGGCCTTCCATTAGCTCTTCTTCAGAGTCTAATTCTACCATACAGGGTTGTACTTCCCCCACAGCCTCAGCTGGAGGTGGAGTTACGGGTGCGACATTGGACAACCGCGGGGAAGTCCGTGTCGGCTGCATCGGAATGTGGGCTGTTGGTTTCGGTTTAGAAGTTTTAGGTTTCCCTTTGACTTCTGTGTTCCTAGAGACAGCGGCCGCCATTTCCAATGGAGCAGGAGTGATTTCTTTCTTCATCATCTCCCCGAGAGTACCGCGCAGGGTCCTCTCTCTTGCAGGTCTGGTTAGCTCCTGTAACCGTTTACTAGGAGGTCTGGGAGTATGCGATACAACTCCGAGAGTTTTCAAATCGTTACCCAACAGTACGCGTCCTGGTACCTCACTCTGTATGCTGACAGGTATCTTTACAGTCATGTCGTTACACTGGATGAGAACTGGTAATTGGGGAAGCATCTGCACAGGCCCTCCAGCTAACTTGGTGAGGCGTTTGGGTGCCTTAGCAACATCCTCAGCCTGAAAAAACGATTTATCCACCACAGTTATGCTGGCCCCAGTGTCCCTAATGGCAGGCGTCTCCTGACCATTCACCTGGACACTGTCCTTATAATACTCTTTAGTATTATCGGGGATAGACTTATAGACGTCTAAATTCTGTTGTTCCCACAACCCCAGAGATACTAAAGAAACGCTGGCTGAGACTCCAATGGGTTCGTCAGCTAGCAGTAGAAAGTTTCCACTTGCCATTTGGACTTCCTCCTCTGGAGCGAAGGCTAAGGAGACAAGCTGGACCCCTGAAGGTTTACCCTTACATCTGGGATCTCCTTTCACGTGATCAGTCGAGCCACAAACAAAGCATTTCCCGAATGCTTTCTGGAATGGTGGCTTGTTCTGACCTCCTTCCGGTTTGGCACCAGAAGACACACTATTCTGCTGTGGTTTTCCCGGTGGCTTACCCTTCTGGTTTTGTTTGGGGCCCTCTTTGGAATGTGAGTTATTCGAATTCTCCTTGGAGTCTTTTTTAGGCTGTTTTCCCTCGTCCTTTTTCTGAGTTACCCCAGAATCCTTGTGAGTAGCCCTGTTGGCAACCCACAAGTCAGCAGCCTTAGCTAGAGCCCTGGAATCTAATTCCTTCGAATCAGCCAAGTGCTGTCTGAGCTCAGGAGAATAGGCATCATAAATCGACTCCAACATAAAAAGATTTCGCATACCCTCGTAAGTGTCAACTTTGTAACCCTTAATCCATCCCTCTAAGTTTTTCAACCCTTCACTCACCCAGGTAGCCCAAGGGGTACCATCATGCTTTTTGAGGGTTCTAAACCTCTTAAGATACTGGGAAGGGGTCTTCCCGAATCTAGCTATCAAAGCTAGTTTCACACTTTCGTAATCCGTCTTATCCACCTCCCCCAATTCCATTACCACATCAGTCGCAACAGGAGGAAGCCTAGAGAACAACCAGGGAAGCAACGCATTCCCGGTGATGTCCTGGAGCCCATGATTGTATTCAAACAGTTTCAACCAATCCAACACATCCAATCTCGGTTCGTACATACCCACTAATTCCTTCGGCATCCGGGGTCTTTTGGGACTGGAGCTCCTAGAGGAACCAGAGGAGAGAGAAGCATTTTCCATAGACAACTTTTTCATTTGTAACTCATGATTAAGCTCTATTTCCCTGAGTCTTAACTCAGCTTGTTTCTGCTCAGCCTGGGCATTCATTCGTCTGAACTCGAGCTCTTGGTTTCGTTCAGATTGAGCCAAGAACCGTTTATATTCTAATTCGAGCTTCATTTTTTCAAGTTCAAAATAAGCAGGGTTACTTGTGGGACCTGGTATTGGCCCCGTAGGCACAGTTGGTAAGGCAGGTAGAGGAACAGGTGAGACAGTTTCGTTAGCCTCGCCGTCCTCGTCAGCCTCTTCATCGCTATCATCAGAATTACGATTCAGATCAACACCATTACTGTTATCTACAGTTGCTGGAGAGTTTGGTTCCTCTGAACCAGTACCCAGACTTTGGTTCGCCAGCAATCTCTCTATCAGTTCTAACTTCTTGCCTTTTACAGGAAGATTCTCTTGTCTACAGAGAGCTCGCAGACTCTCAGTATTTTTATCCGACAAAGACTCTTGGCTGTACATTTCCATTGTAGACATGTTTTTTGAAAGTTGCTTTTGTAACGTTTTGTGGTTAGTCGTCCTACAGCGTCGAAAAACACTCTAAACTGTATACTCGATACTAATCCCACCGCTGTACACCAGTATTAGGCGGAAACCTGTGCAGTTCCCTCTGGGACCACTGCAAAAGATTTAGGACTACAGGTGTTGCGATGAACCCGCTTGGTAGCAGTCTGTACCACACAGATCCAATTGGTAGCTGTGGCTGAGCAGTCAGACTTCTCTCAAGAAAAGTTGGTCAGTATAGGGAGTATACAAGATAGGGTAATTCTTCGCAGCAAAACGAGTAAACACGCAACCAGGCTTTAGTATAACGATAGTAAGTTATTTATTAATAACAGAATGTCTACGAAAAATACTAAAGTGAACCACGGCAAACAAATCAAAATACAATTACTCTGCAGGATGGAATAAAGCTCAACCCCCCGAAACACTATATCGACAACTCTAGGTTCTACGGCACCACTTATTTTCAGACAGAGGTGTATACTTCAACCCAGATGACACTCGAATATTTTTAGTGCGGAAGTGAGAGAAGAGAAAGGCAGGTAACGAAGTCAACACGGTTCGTACTGAAGCGGGTAAAAATGCAAGGCAAGAAAGCATTAATCACACTAGATCATACAGTGCGGTGGCCAGGCCCACTCGGTGAGAGGCAAGGCACGATGTCCTGGAAAGTCTCTACGGATGATGCACTCAAGTCTTGTCTAGCAAATTGTTTAGCGACAGGTTGAACCAGTTCAGAACAAAGAGTGAATAAAGCTTGGAGGCAACCCAACGGAACGGAGAGGAATCAGATACATCACACGAACTGATCGAAAAGGGAAGCCAGGCGGTTTACGGTACCTTGTGGGGGAAGACAGCTCCGACGGGGGCAGTTGTTCCTGGTGGTGGATGCACGACGGGTCTTGGCCAAGAGAAGAGATGCTCTCGTCGTCGAAGAGAAGATGTCCGGTGCACCACCAGGGAAGAAACCAGCCGCGGAGTGCTTCGTCACAAGGCACCACCTTTCGATCACGATGCAGGAGTAGTGGCTATCCGGTTGCCGGGTGCTCTGCACGGGCAATTCGACCACTGCGTCCTGGGCGACCAAAAAGCGCAAAGAAGAAGAAGACTGGTTGTTCCCACCAGCCAGGGAAAGAGCCTCTCCGGCAGGGAGATCTCTTCTGTCGTCGGGAGATTGTGAGACGATTCCGCAGGGCTCCACCGGAGGTTTTGTCGTGCAGGTCGGCTCAGCGTTACCCTCGTCGGATTCTTTAGGTCCAGTGGCGACTTCCTGAAGATCCAGTCCCAAAGGCCCTGCTTTTATGCAGACGTCCCCCATTCATTCAGCCTAGCTTGTCAATCAACACATGCTAAGTGGTGAGCGGGAAGGCTCACCACCTGGGCCAATCACTCCAGAGTGCGACCTGAGTTGGCAAGGCAACTCGGTCCAGGGTGTCTAAACCCCCTCCCACACCCCTGAGGTAACCCAGACAGAATGGCGCCACCTTCGCGGGTCTCTGTCCAGAGGCCCGCCAAAAGTGGAACAAAGGGCTCAACCTTTGGTTTCGGAGTCACAGAGAAAAACACAGACGCCATTTTACAAC
Organism: Ambystoma mexicanum; assembly: GCF_040938575.1. Lineage (NCBI taxonomy): Eukaryota > Metazoa > Chordata > Amphibia > Caudata > Ambystomatidae > Ambystoma > Ambystoma mexicanum. Next base: position 783,692,064 of record NC_090923.1, on the reverse strand, counting down.
CCGAGTTCTGGCAGAAAATACCACTCGATAAACTTATTTAAGATAAGTAGATCGGTGGTACGTTGGAGATTAACGAAAAACAGTATCAATCTTCAACAATGGGACGAATCCCATAGGGTTATGCTCGGGGCCGAACATAACAAGTAGTTTCCACTGCCACCAGCCAAAACTCGACGAGGGGGGACGGGACAGTGCCCCCTCGAGTAACAGATCCAGGAGTAATCGTATTACCCCTACTAGCACGTCCACAATAAGATGGTTGGTACTAGTTCTGTTAGTAAATTTAGGTCTAGTAAAGCCAATGGTGACTTTACATGCCCGGGGAGACAGTAGTCAGTCCCCGGGTATGGAGTCTATGGTGGGGGGACCTGCTAGGGCGCCCCCGTGTCACGACACGTAGGGTGCAGAGTGACACACATAGAAAAACTTATGAGACCCTATGGAGTAAAAGACCCCATAGCCCATCGAACACATTGACACCTCAAAGGAATTCCACACATACATGTCCAAGAGTGAGAGGAAAAGGGTCACACTCTTGGCAGGATGGAAAAAACAAACCCCAGAAATCCAGCAAAGCTGCTGGGGGACTCACTAGGTTAGGAAATTCAGCCTAAACAGAGAATTCTCCCTAACAGAGTTCAATGCCCAGCCTAAGAAACGCAGCTCAGCACGTTACTGCACCTGCTTCAGAGACTAACATCTATAGAGTTCAGTATTGGTTGTGACAATGCTGACAGGTCTGTGTACTTTTGTTATTTCGTTACAAGGTTGGAATAGATCTGATCAGATCATAACCATGGTCTGCTTTCAGAACAGTATTGCCCAGCCAAACAGCTGTCATCCAGCAGTTGTTGCAAGCTCTTGGTGCCAGAAAGAAAGGAGGAAATTGCTCCCAATGCAGGACTGGGCACTAGAGGAGCAACAAAGATACAGCTGTCCGTATACACTGCAATAAGGCTGCACCCCATCCGCAGTGTCTGCTAGTGGCTTCTCTTCTTCATGGCATACCTACATTAATGTTGTACCACCAGATTTTCGCTGTGTGCAATACCAGTTAAATTATTAAGTTCGGGTGCCTTTTGAACTTGTTTGCGGGGGAAAGGAGGGGACATACAGGTTGCATTATATGGACCTATTCCCTTGCTAGGGTGCCATAAATATTCCGGCACCCCTTTTGGCAAAGACTCACTTATATCACAATTCAGATAGCATATTGCTGAAAAAGGTGCATGATAAACGACTCATGTTTTGATTTTGTTTTCCTTGCAGTATTTAAATTGTTGAATTTAAAAGGGGAGGCACCTTTAATACTTTGGCAGCATAGTTATTGAACTTTCTCCTTCCTCTAATTATATTTCCAGGTTGATGAATTTTTTTGCAAGGCAAATGCAAATTTGTCTAGTGCACTTTCTTCTAAGGCAGGGCTCTGCAACCTTTGCCTCTCCAAATGTTGTGGACTAAAAATCCCAACAGTCCTAGCCAGCATAGTCAGTGGTGAGGGATCATGGAAGTCATAGTCAAAACATATAGAGAGCCGCAGATTATAGACCCCTGTTCTGTTCTAAGGGGAATGGTCAATTGAACTAAATGTGTATATTTCACTTTAAGATATGTTGACTTACTGAGTGATGCAAGGGAGCTGTACCCATCCAGGCCACACACACACACAAAGACACACCCATCATCACTGCTATAATGCGGTTGCCAAATCAGTCACCCGACAAAAATATAACCAGATGGGTCATGTGGGCCATTTGGGGCATATGCAGGAACAACCATTTTAAGGCCATAGGACTGGTAATGCTGTCAAAAATGTGCGTGTGTATGGGTGCGTGCCCTTCGTTGCATGGTTTATTACAATAATTTTGACTTGTAGAAAAGCTAGATATTACTGGATTGACATGAAAGAGTTTATAACATCTTGCGCTGAAAGTACCCTACGTATGCACACAATGAAACAATAAAAACATATTTCTGTGTTTACACTGGACAAAACTGTTATCCCAGGTTTTTTGAAAGGGGCAAACGGGAAACAACTGATAAACACATATTCTTGAAATTTTTGAAAACACTGGAAAAACACCCCGGAAGTAAAAAACAATAAACCCCTAAAATAGGAAACCCTAGTTATGTTATGTTGAAGGGTATTATACCTCACACTGGTGCCACCTGTGTGGTCTCTTGGCACTCTGGCAGATATGTAAAGCAAGGAGGGAGGCTAGTAAGTTAGTAGGACTGAGCGGGAAAAAAGAGCAAGAGAACTGTGATGTGCTATTGGCATCTTCAGTTCAATGACACCGGTACTGAACGTAGGTATGTATTTCTGTTGGTGGCTGCCATGTGGTGCCTTTCATAATGGCAAAACCCCATTGGAAAACGTTCTGTGAATTGGGCCCTATGTGTGGTTTGTTTCGTTGTTGTGGCAATGGGAAGACAGCACCGGCTTGTGGTGTCACGCATGACAGAGGGCAAGTTGTCAGCTATAATTCTAAGGAATGAGGGGCTGCATGTGAGTGCTTTGCTGATAACATGATCTAACATTTTGTGTGAAATCACTTTACCTGGTGTATGTACCATTCATTTCAGGAGAAAGATAATCCATCTTCGTTTTTCAACTGGAACACGTTAGCAATGTCTTCAGTCATCCTCATCTTCGCTGGGACAGAATCTATCAGCACGACCCTCCGGTTTTGCTTCTTGTATATGATGAAAAACCCTGATGTTCAAGGTAAACAAAACTGGATTTGTTTAGAGAAATTACTAATCACTTGTACATGTAAATTTGCTAGAATGATGAGGACATGAAAGAACGGGTACATAAGGTCGCTAACACACACAATAACCATATCAATGAGTCTAGAGTGGAAGAGTGAGCCTATTCAAAAATCTGAATGACTGAATGAGTGGAGCAACAGTACAACACAAACAGGAACACAATATACTACAACAGAATACACACACAGAGCATGCACAAAAATTGGACCTTCTGGTTTGCTACTACACACCAAATACACGTTAACAAACCTCTTTTGTTGTCTCCTCCCTGCTATCTAAGTGGGTGAAGCTGCTAGGTAAAGACATGTTTTTAAATTAAAGGAAGCATGGCCTAAGGTTCCCATATGAGCTTGCCGATAAGAGTAAAACATACAGGGTGTCATCACGGGTTGGCGGAGCGGAAAAAATGCTGCAGTAACGTTATTACCACTGCATTACTGCTCTGCCCAATCCTGAGTTTGGGCAGAAAGTGGGAGGTTTACCTCCAACTTTTTGCTGGAGGCAAATCTCAGCCCTTTCCACCCATTTGCGGCACTATAACAGCAACGTTGATAGCCCTGCAGTATTAGCGCCCAGAATGTTCCATTAGACCCAATGGGAATGAGGACTCACTGCACCCCCTTGCAAGTCAGGATTGGGTGCTGATAGCGCTGAACAGGGTTGCGTTAACGCCATTTGCGTTGGCGGTATCCCGGTGGATTTACCATTGGGATACCGCCAAGACTGTGATAAAGCCCAAAATATTTAAAATTGCCACATGTACTCCTGCTCCACTAAGTTCCTCCTTGCAAAAGCTATAACGTATGCAATATTACTGCATGCAATATACCTCATGGGATAATAAAGCATTTCCAATAGAATGCTACAAGCCTCCAAAGTGTGCAATAACTGAAGGGTCCACATGACTCAGAATCATGTGGACCCATCATGTTATGGAAAACTTACTGCATGCAGTAGCAGTAAATTAGTTTGGCTGTATTGCGTTTGGTGTAAAGCCCTTGGGGCCTCATTACAAGTTTGGCGGTGCAGGAAAAAGAATTGCCAGTAATAAAACTTTTTCAGCAGTGCCAAATTATCATTTTTGGCAGATTTACTGGTGGCGGAATTACCGCAAGGTAAATCCGCCGATTTTTACTGGAAAAGTGGCAGATTCACCATCAGGTTGTTGCTGGAGGTAAGTCCTCCACATTACCTCCAAAAATCATCGGATTTACACACAATGATTCCGCTGGTAGTAAATTTGCCAAAAAGCCCCATGGAGTCAGAAAATTGGGAATTACCACCCCTTGTAATCCCATGGTAACTCTACCAAGTGGCCGTAATGGTAACTCTGTGCAATGTGCACATTCATAGGCATACATAAAATGTGAATTGCGTGGCCCCGGTTCTCAAAAATTATTTTGTATGACAAATACTTTTTGGAGATAAAGGGCATGAAGAGACGGACTCTGGGATGAGAGGGCCATGAAAGGGTCACTGGATAGGACATTCCCATTCTCAGCAGGATGCACTTTCAAATGTGATGACCACACAACTTTTCCCCCTGCACTTTAATTCCTATTGGATGAAAGGAGCATGGGAACACATTATGCTGTTCAGGGGCATAAACGGGGCCCACTTCAGCCCCTGAGCTGTGTGGTGCCCCGTGGAACCTTTGTTTGACTTGAGATCGGCATACACTCTATTGGTTGCTAGACAATCGAGAGCCTGTGCTCGCCAGCAAACAGGAGTAGGAGAGAAGAACGTGTCTGATCGAGAGAGGTGAGCATTTTGCAAGTCTTTAAATTTGGTGTGACCCCAGCACATTAAATTGCGCCATCTGGGACTCAGTGACATGAAAATGTCATACACTACGCAAACCTTCTCGTGGGCATGCAGTGAGTAGTTGGCATCTGTTTGCAATTCCTGGGTTAGCTCTCTCAGCCAAAAAATGACAAGAGTTTAAAGTTGTCCAATCCAATTATAACCGCCCAGAAAAGGTCAACAAACATAAGGGTAGATCCCGTGGGAAACGTGGTAGGTCTAGTGAACCCTATGGTGCCCAAACAGAGACGAGGTCACCAGAAACCTCCATTCCAGAGAGCATTTGGGAAATGTTTTGTCTGTGGGTCTGTGGACCATGTGAAAGGGGCTCCCAGATGCCAGGGTAAACCTGCACGGGTCAGCACTGCTTCCTTAGCCTTCATCACTGAGGGAGAAGTTCAAATGGTTAGTACACACTTTCACTTACTGGCTGAAGAACCCCTTGGAGTTCAAGACAGTGTATAGTTAGTGTCCCTGGGTGAAATCCAGAATATGGATGTTTATTGCTCCATTCCAGATAACATCAAAGTAATATGGACAGTGTTCTTGTGGATGGCCAGGAGACCCCTGCCATGAGAGACACTGGGGCCAGCAGAACAGTTGCGGATGAACGTTTCTTCAAGCCCGAGGATGTGGCTAAGGCACCCAAAGGTCCCACTAGATTTGCTGGAGGCCCTGTCCAAATGGTTCCAGTTCTACCAGCTCTCATTCAGTGTAACAATCTGACATCTGACAGTAAAGATTCCTGTTAGTGTACAGACTGAGGTGCCCGGGAGAGCCCTGTTGGGGAATGACTTAACGACTCTAGGAGTAGTGTCCAGCACCCGCCAGGCCTCCCAGTAGGAGGATCTTCTGCTGAAGACTCCAGTATAAATCCTAGTGTTAGGAGGGAAACTTCTAAGCCAGGTAAAATAAGATCTAAGAGGAAGTGGAGGCATGTGGCTTGATTGACCACAACCCCTGCAACCAAGATACCAGAGACCCAACCTGCTCTTGTGAGAGAGGTGGTGAGGAATCATGGAGGCCCATCTAGGTTTATGAACCCCTTGAAAAAGCCTATTGCAGGTTCAGAAGTTGTCACAGCTTCCAGGCGACGTTTAAATCAGATCCACTGTACATTAAACAAGAGAGATGTATCCAACAGTATTGCTACGTTATATAGCTTGCACATGGAAACCAATGTTAAAAATTGCCATAGCAAGGGTTACAAAAGATTTCTGGTGGTCTCAGCAAACAATTTAACCGACTTGCAACAGGAGATCCATCCTGGTGAAGATTAGTTTCTCCTGCCCCTTAGTCTGGGGGGACAAGTGTTTAGGGATCATTTTAATTTTTAGTGCTTAATTCCTCCCACATTAGACACCCCCAGCTCTTTTGCTGGATTTAAGACTTTTTCATTTTAACCCTGGAGTGAGTGAGAACTTTTTCTCACACTCTCATTTGTTTTGACCTGATTTGGATTTAGTGTTTTACTGCTTTAGAGTCTGACAAACTACATAGGCATCTGCTTTTTGTATGGTGACACACAGCACCTTCGATGCAGTGTCACTGAGAAACCCTTTTAGATTTCTCATAAGGTTTAAATAGCTTTTCTTGTGTGAACTACCATTCCCAAGAATAGTAAAGTGAAATGGACTTTACTTACCTTTTCTCATTGTAGGTCCAGCACAAACCATCGTATGTGGAGTGCTGGTGGGTTACCTAGTAGCCTCTTATCCTACATTCTCATGTAACATTTTTATGTTACCCTCACTACTTTAAATGGCTGGTGGTAGTGGTTTAATGTTTCCTACCATTGTGCTTTTCTACCGCAGCCTGAACCTTCAGCTGCAGTACAGCACCCATGCAGCACCCATAACCTACCGATGCAGCACCCATAACCTACCGAGGGAATCCTTCCTATCTTCCCTTTGGAATCCGCTTTTCCACATAACCCCTGCCCCCTTTTTCCCACCTGCCCCCTCCATCCACCATGGAACAAACTTTGAGCTTTACAGAAGACCAAACAAATGAAATCATACAAGGACCCTCACTGTTCAACATGCCGAGGGCATTACAAATTACCACCTCAATGGCTTTGGGAGATGAACCACATAAAACTAAAAAAGAAATGCTTCCGCACGGAAATACATGGTCATTTTCTCAGGGAATACCTGAAAGCAAAGCTAGTACCACTGGGCCTTACTATTCGCAACAAACCAGCTCTATTTCTAGAAGATCAAGAGTATATGATTGGCTTCAGCCAAATCGCCACAAAATGCAGCCGAGACCTAATGGTCTTAACAATCACCATGGCTCAATGCATACACCTCAGAATTCAATCAGATTTAGAAAAAGAAGAAAGAAAATTCCTAAGTACACTGCATTGGATAATGCCAAGGAGAAATTAAAAGAAATCAACAAAATCATGGACCAATTCATGTCAGATACACTGGAGAAAAAACATAAAAAATGAGCTAAAGACATGAGTGTGTTCAAAATTGAAAAGGTGTATCCATTCCTAGCACCTGAATTTAATGAGAATAAGGAAAAAGAGAGTGCCCAAAACACTGCAGGGACAGAAAGACAAAAAAAGATGGGTAACCTTCTCTGACACCTCAAGCGCTGGTTCAGGGTCGGGAGATCAGTACCCCCAGCAGAGGCCTCCCTTCTTCCAACATCAGATGCCTTTTTTAGGCAGAGGGGGTCCCGGCAATATGTTCTGGGGCCCCCCACCGATGCAAATGTACCCACAGTGGCGCCCCCCTCCAGGACGCCGCCGCAACCAACGACGTTAGCCAGTAGAGATGCCCTGCCAATCTTCAATCTTTCAGACCATAATCTTACTGATGAAGAAACAGTGGTTCTAGGGAAAGGTCTTGACCAAGGATTGGCCACTACCCATTTAATGTGCAACACTTTACTACAAACAACAAGGTTATGCTCTATTGCTAAACAAACAGCTAGGCCTAGGTTCCCTCTTGGACAATGGACCTGTAGCAATTTTTTATGCGTAGCCAAGAGTTATGTTCTTAGATGACAATTGTGTTTTCCAGCAAAAAGTACTAAACCTTTGTTATCACTTTGTTTATTTAACTTTGTCACAATTACTTGTGCAATACTGGAGGTATTGAAATTCTTCTATGTCCTTCAGAAAAATTGTAATAATAATGAATTGCTTGTCATTACCTTTCTGGTTTGAATATTAGGAATGAATTGTCTAATGATCAGAGTAATTCCTTGCCAAATCCAATACTGTTAGCCACTCTTTCCTAGGACTTATGCTTAGTTATGGATATGAATATTAGCTCCAATTTTTGTTTGCATATTCACAATGACAATGACCAATTGTGTGTATATATTATGTCTACTTGACTTTTACTCATAATATATGTAAATAAACACATGTCCCCTGAATTATCGGTCATATAACAGATTTGTGATTTCCTCCAAAAACAGTCCTGTGATCCCCTTGCATGTGAGCATAATTTGAAATACTTGCGTACTGGGTTTATGGTGATTACCTTTAACACCAGCACAGTTCCTCGCAAATAATACAACGTTCTATACTTCAGAAATGTTCGCATTTTTTCGGCAGCTACCACCTCCCCAGTTATACATAATAGCACCCATGGGTGACCATTTTGTCAAAATGGCCCCTGTCTTCTTTTTCACCATTTTGTGTTTGTGAGGTCTTTCTTGGGTTTTACTTTGTGCATTGAGACAGATTTGAACTGTTTGTTTGGAGGTCATTACAACCTTGGTGCTAAGTGCACCAACTTTACCACAATGGTGGATGGCGGATTTACCGCCCCATTCCAAGGTGAGTGGGGCGGTAAATCCCCATTTCCCATTTTCCTTTCCCCATTCCCATTTTTGCCCCATAGGGCATAATGGGAGTGGGGAAGGCGCTAATTACGCCGCCGTAAATTACGGCGGCGTAATTAGCACCATGGCGGGTTAGCGCCATGGACTTTAACGCCTGCCAAAAGCAGGCGTTAAAGTGGGAATCCGGCGTTAAGGGTTAACGCCGTCGTTAACCCTTAACGCCGGGGTTGTAATGACCTCCTTTGTCTTGCATTTGGCAGGCTTCAGCCCTGAAGCCCACCTCTGGCTCCAGTGTGTATGGAAGGGCAGGATGTGAGGGAGGTTCCTAATACCTGTCCTTTTTCTCTAGGAATTCCTGAATGCAACCAGTCCTAATTGGATGACTGGCTGCCCATCCAGGACCCTGCGGTTTGATAGACAGCCTAGGCTGTGAATGAATGGGAGAAATGAATGGAAGAAACATGCTTAAAAGGCGAGGGTTTTGGGACTATAGGCAGAGTCGACCACTGGGAGAAACACCCGATGAAGAAACCGAGAACGAAGCTTGCTGCATCCTCCTGGACCTTTGAATTGCCCGGTGAAGCCCTGCTGCTGTGCTTAACTCCTTTTTCACCTCGACCGAGAAGCTCCTCCGGAACAACGTCTCGCCTTGGGTTAGTGGGACCAACTAACCCTGAGACAAACTCCATTGGACCACCTTTCCCGACTGACTGTGCTTCTTCATTGCTGTAAGAACCCAATGCCAGGGGTCAAGAATCCGTAGTCGGGTGCAACGTCTACCGTGGAACGAATCCATCTTGAAGCTCCAGGACACTCCTAAGGACCATCCCGAAGCAGGACCTCCAGATCCAGAGTCCCCTCACCAGAGTGCAGGACCGAAGGAGCAAAGAGAGTCCAACAGGTATCCAAGATCCGCAATGGTGCTGTTTACTAAGCACTGAATCCGCAAAGTGCTGCTGAACCGAAAAGAGCCTGTAGCTGCTGACGACCTCCCATGTACCGCCACAGGTGCCATCCAGATGTCCTACATCTTGTCCCCAAGACTGAGGCTCAGGAACACAGGATCTGCACCACTGTCGCAAGAGAGAATCCAGCTGGACAACTCTTCTTCAAACCAGAGGTACTGTTTAGGCATTGGGTACTTACCTCATTTTCTTTTAGTTGTGCTTTTCTCACTTGGGAATTGCAGTGGGTTGCCATTTAGAGTTGATTCCAACTCTCTTCTCACAGGCTTAACAGCTTGTGATCCTACAAGTGGTTTTATTCGATTTAAGAAGTGCCTCAGATCCATAGACTGTGCTCCCGTTGACTTTGGCTGTCCTGGCTCCCTGCAGACTCTTCTAGTCCATTGATTTTTATACTGTTTGTCCCTCATAGGTGGTGGTTTAGTGTAAACTGTTACTGCTGGGAAAGGCTTATCTAGATTTCGTTGGAAGAGTTAGTTGTCCTCACATATACTGACAACCTGTTTAACCTCTTCCCTTCCCTAACTTTTGTTTCTGCAACCTCAGAATCTGAAAAGTATAAATAATGTGATATATAAATGCCATTACTGTCCTTGTGATTGTCATCTCAGGGTGTAGGAAGTGTGCAAGAAGCATATCCAAAGATGATCGACTAACGTGTTTCGATTCTGAAAAGTATTTTTAAAGTATATTTACATCGTTACATGAATTACCTTTTTAAAGAATGCTTATTTAAAAATTGATGTTAAATAAATAATTATTTATAACAAAAACCTTGAGTGTAAACGTTACTTGGCTACTTGTATTTGCGGATTTCATTTGTACAGCTCTACAGCTCTACAGCTCACATGTACCCCTCTTGTGTTATAGAGACCTATACTACTGTTAAGGCCCTTGCTACAAGCGTAGCAAGGTGCCTTAAAAGTGCTGTTACCACCAGTGTTGTATGGGGGAATACAATTGTCTCGGGCAGCAATGAAAAAGTGTCTGACACTTGCAAATGGCCATTCATTCCTTTTGGGACAGACTATTTGAATAAAACCCAAGGGGGAGTTCTTTGATAAAATGTGATGCAAATTGTTCATTTTAAAGAATATTTAATATTATATACTATCTATATACTAACTATACCTACTATCTATATACTAACTAGTATGCTAACTACGCGGATGACACCCAAATATTCCTACGAATCTCTGGAACAGATGACACTGATTCCAACTTGTTAAACAAAATCTACCTCAACATTCAAGCATGGATGGCGCAACATGAGCGTTCGCTCAATGACGACAAAACAGAACTATGCATCATCGGCAGTCAATCTAAACTGAATAAGTTACCCGAACTATACAAATCGTTCAATATCGACGGCAACACCGTCACTGTTGCCAAGGAGGTAAAAACCTTAGGTGTTTACATTAACTCTACACTCTCCCTAACAAGTCAAGTCAACGCCATAGCCTCATCAGCAGCCTACACCTCAAAACTGATTAGAGCCAGCAGAACCTTTTTATCCACTGACAATTGCATCACCTTCGCCTCAGCACTTATCCTATCCAGGATCGATTACTGCAACACCCTTTTTGCCGGGTCCAATGCAAGAAACATTAACAAACTACAAATTGTGCAAAACAATGCTATCAGAGCAGCCCTCAATATTCCCAAACACAAACACATCTCATCAGCCAGACGTAACATCCACTGGCTTCCGGTCCGAGATCGGATCAAATTCAAAACCCTTTCTCTGACGCACAAATGCCTCTCCAATAGTGCCCCGGCTTACCTGATAAATCAAATCCAAAAATCCAGTCCACAAGACCTACCCGCTCTATCTACGCTGGCCACGTCACCATCCCTAGGTTCCAACGACAAAAAGTGGGCAGATCCAGCTTCCCAGTGATTGCAACCAAACTTTGTAACTCCAGACCAATCATTATAGCCATTCCGCAAAGGCCTTAAAACGTAGCTTTTCGCCCAAGACCTTATATAACTTTATGCTGGCTGCAACACTTGCAGCTAACAGATGTCATTTATGCAACCCTGTCTATACCTTTCTGTAATCTACAATGTATGCTATCGAATTAGGTGGTGCCTGTAACCTACTACTGCCTCAAATGACCTGCAAACTAATGCAAGACAACGCTGCAATCTGTAATCTACACTGCTGCCCTGTGATGTATCCATGTAATAACAGCAACCAAATGATACAAGCACCAACTGTAACCAAATTCTTAAGCTAAAAGCGCCTAGATGCCTCTGAGTTATGTGAGCTATATAAATGACACAATTTAAAAAATAAAAAAAATATATCAAAATGTGGGTTACCTTATACCAAGCAGATAAGTGTTGTCTAATCTCACACAGTGTGACTGCATCAATTCTTACCGAACAGGGAGCATGCCATATAAAACAGTAATATGAAATTGCATTACTTTTACAGCTCTCATGCTGCCCCTTGTCAGGAGTGAATAGTCTGAGAAGGTCAGATAAAAGGGTAGGCTTGCTCAATGCCTGATTTTAACAGGCCTTCACGACAAGGAATACATATAAATGAGTCACAGTAAGTTAAATGTTTGTATTATTTAAAGCTGCAATTAAGCCATTAGCTCACAGAAGAAAACTTGGAAATAATACTGGAAAGACCAAAGTTTGATTTTACTGCTTGAGAGATATATATATATATATATATATATATATATATATATATATATATATATATATATATATATATATATATATATATATATAGCTCCGACGTCCCAAGAGGATGTGTTTTGGGCTAGGATGGCAGATACTGAGTCGGAATGGCCATAGGAATAAACATGGCCATAGGAGTCAATGGGTGGGTAAATAACCAAACAACACCTACACGCTGTGTGTCCCTCCTCACATGACATCTTCCTCCTAGCTGTATGCCACTACAATAGTTTTGGCTTATAGATAGTGTTGAAGAACCACCTAATAACCACAACTAAAAAGGAGGACACTGTAGGAAGTAGGGAACACATGCTGTGGGTAATGTTTGGATATTTTTATACACCCATTGACCATGCATGGCCATGCTAGTCTCTTTGACCATTCCTACTGACTACTTGTCCCCCCACAACTAAAACACCCTTCGCCCAGGAGCTCTTTGAGTTAGATCTGTTCTTCTAAGGGGCATGCTTTGCTATTTCTAAACAGTCTTTTGTAACGTAAGGGTAGATTTGCAACTACAAAATCATCTCCTTTGGTAATAAAAATGTCTTAACCAAATTTTCAATCACTTCATTTATAATCAATATGCGTGTCCTTGCGTCTGTTCCTTGCACATGTTCCATACACGGAATTCTGATAAATAAGAATAATTGGCAAATCCAATAATTTTGCCTCTTGTTTAGGCATTGGATAAACATTTGACAGTCACTACCATAATATACCGAGCCGCTAACACAATTTGTCAACTGTTGCCATTTTATAGCCAGACAATAGGAAGACTGGAAGAAGTGAGCCTACACCAAACAATACTGCAGTGGATGAGGTCTTTCCCTCATGGACAGATATCAATTCACCTGGCTCCTTGCTTTCTTTTACAACATAAGCACAATAACATTTGGTGTCCTGCAATTATCAAGCGTGTCATTCCACCTTTTCAATATATGCATGGTCCACTGATGATGCTCATTAACACGCATGGACTCTCTGAATAAAACTACGTGGATGACAAAAAAGGTAATCTTAAAAATGACCAGCAGAAATGACAGTAACAAGGCCCTCACCAACTGTTTCAAACAGGTGACAGCATGGATGATGACCATAAACTCAAAACTCAACTCGGACATTGTGATTGTTTTAGCCAATGCCCTACCAGAAGCACTTTGACCCTGTTTTATGGCAATTTCTTTTTCTGGAAAATTGGGAGATTTCAAACAAAATGTACCCGATCCACCAATTTCTCCTGCAGAGCAGAATTGGCAGTGTGAGGAAATGTCTGGGAAAAAAAGCGAATTTGCAACATAAACAGAGACCACCAAAAGATGTGGCGCGAAAGGTAGAAATGTCGGAAACAGAACTGATTTCGAATTTCTCCAATTCTGGTGGTAATTTCCCCCCTATTGATCAAGAATCTCGGGATCTTTTTGCAGAATGATCTTACCCCGAACACAGAAAAAAAAGTGCTAGTGAAGAAATACTTCCATCATTTTTGTTCAGAGTCTATCTCGGACGTTCAACTGGGCAGAGTGGAATGAGAAACACAGTATATTGTGCAAAGCGCCTTTGCCCTGCAGTGAGAACTTGCTATATAGTAAACACTTTGGACTTTGATTTTGCAGGAAGGGATGGATTGCCATCAAAAATATTTATTTAATTGTATCTAGTCTCTTCAATTTTTGATTGTGAGTTCATTACTGCTCACTAAATTTGAGTATATAATTTCGGCAAACGTGATTTTGTGTGGTTTATTTGGTGCCTCATTGTATTTCGCTAGGAATCTGGCCAAGGTTTATTATGATTTTTCTCTACAACAGTTGATGGGAGATTAATTATACTAAGAAAGTGCTGCAGCAAACCTATTTTGGCCACTCTGACAATGATGTACTTCACACAATCTTTGGAGCACCTGCTGAGGGCGGAAGGGCAGAGATCTAAAAGGTTGTGTATTATCTTTCCTACAAGACCTAATGTAAGGTCCTCTGGGAGAAATGAGTAGCAATCCTATTCCCTGCCAAGACCATTGCCTGATGAACTCCTGACAAATGCCTTCTTACCCTGCCCAAGACGGCCCTACCCTCAGGGGCAGAATTCCAAGCAGGCCACTGAACACAGCACCTGAGCATGGTAGAGTGACCTTTGGGGCCTCTCCCAGCCTGCCAACCAGCATGCTAAGGAAGGCAAAATGGGGAACTGTAGCCCAACAGATTTCACATCGCCCTTCCTCTGAACCAAATGTTCTTGCCTCCAATAACATGTAGCTGTAGCTTGTGGTAATTGCCTGGAGTTTACGGACTGCCCCTTGCCCCTCATCTGCCAACAAACAGAAGCTGTTATTTTGCACATGGAATACAATTTATCGATGTCAGTGAGGCACTGGGATTGGCATGGGCAGTGTCAACGAGTGAAATGGGACCTGTATGCAACAGGCCAGTGCTGGGAGTGTAGGGTTACAGGTTGTTTTGCCTTACTACTCTCCAGTTTCCCTAACTGTCTCCCCTCAAGATCTACCACCTTACACTGCACACACAACCTCCCACAGGAGCCCACTACATGCCTAGACATGAGTACATCAACACTAACCAAGCCATGACTAAACTCTCCTCTTTAGCCCTGTCACAAGCACCGACATCAGCAGCTTTCCAGACCCTATCAGCGCTTGGGCTCTTCCTTATGGATAAAATACTTCCAAATATCGCAGCCAAACCCGTAGAAAGCGGACTGGCACTTCAAATGGGTATTTCTGACCTGAGCCCATCAACACCACAGTTTTCGCACCTGCCTTTCCTACTGCCACACTAATGAGCCCTATCCCACTTTTTCGAATAGAGCCAAGCGCAACAAGACCACTTAAATCACATTACAAAAGACCTATACAAATGTCAAAACGTTTATGTTTGTTATTACTTGTTTTTAGCAGGACTTGATTGCAAGGAACAGAGCACACATATGTTTACTTTAATTATTTTATTTATTTGCATTTATAAAGCGTGCAAACAGCCCTTAGGCATAGTGGCGCTGTTACAGAAGGCTTACTTAGTTACAGAAGTGCTTAAGATAGGGTTACAGTACAGACAAAGTGCAGGGTTACAAATAGGCACATTAAATGGAGCCTAACCCCATGTTGCAGGACGGCTACAGCACAGAATGTAAATAGTCAAGTTCAGACACATTAAATGGAGCTTAACCCCATCTTGCAGGGCAGCTACAGCACAGAATGCAGATAGACAAGTTCAGGCACATTAAATGGTGCCTAACCCCATATTGCACGGCGGCTACAGCACAGAATGCAGAAAGTCAAGTTCAGGCACATTAAATGGAGCCTAACCCCATGTTGCAGGGCGGCTACAGCACAGAATGCAGATAGTCAAGTTCAGACACACTAAATGGAGCCTAAACCCATGTTGCAGGGCGGCTGCAGCACAGAATGCAGATAGTCAAGTTCAGGCACATTAATTGGAGCCTAACCCCATGTTGCAGGGCGGCTACAGCACAGAATGCAGATAGTCAAGTTCAGGCACATTAAATGGTGCCTAACCCCATGTTGCACGGCGGCTACAGCACAGAATGCAGATAGTCAAGTTCAAGCACATTAAATGGAGCCTAACCCCATGTTGCAGGGCGGCTACAGCACAGAATGCAGTCAAGTACAGGCACATTAAATGGAGCCTAACCATATGTTGCAGGGCGGCTACAGCACAGAATGCAGATAGTCAAGTTCAGGCACATTAAATGGAGCCTAACCCCATGTTGCAGGGCAGTTACAGCACAAAATGCAGGTTCAGGCACATGACATTGTAGCAACTCACCTAGGAGCGTGAGCATCCATGTAGCATACAGGGGTCTCAGAATCTGGCCTTTGGAGGAGGCCGGCCAAGCCTGCCGGCTCTCTGATAGGACAATAAAGCCAAATCCCCAACCAATCAGAGGCAATACCAAAAGCAAAGGCCCCGGACACTCGGCTGCATGAGGTGCAGGTTAACAATATTGGAGTGGCTAGGCATCCCATACTCTCCTGTGTAGATGTAGGCTGTCTCAGGCAAGGATAGTCATACTGCACAACGTTAAACTTTATGAAAAGGTGCAGTGGATGGTCGCTGCTCAGAGCAGAATGCAAGCAAGATGAAAAACAATTTTGAAGTGAAATATGCAAATATTTGCGCTCGATCGCGCAATGCTTCCATTAAGCCCCCAGGGCTTACCTTGCATACCAGACCCTCCAAAACTATCAAGGACCACATCGACTCCCTGGCTCCTGCCCTGGTGGATTTCTGCAATCACTCCTTTGCCACTGGAGTCTCCCCCCCCCCCCCCGAGGCACTCCCCTGTGCACCCTCTTCTTAAGAAACCCACTGCAGACCCCTCCTGCCCGGCTAACTATCGCCCAATCTCCATCACTCCCTTCCTGGGCAAGCTCCACACTGAATCTGTTGGTTGTCTTCATGACCATCAGTCTGGCTTCAGAGCTGCCAGAAGCACGGAAACTACTCTCCTGAACATCCGTGAAGACCTGCTCACCAACCTCGACTCAACACCCCTTGCGTTCTTATCTTGCTTGATCTCTCTTCTGCCTTTTGACACTGTCAACCATGCCATCCTGCTAAACCATCTCTGTGATAACCTGGGTATCACTGGTCAGGCTCTGGTGTGGCTGACTTCTTTTCTCTCAGACCGACCCTCCCAGGTCCAATTTGGGTCCTTCCTCTCCGACATCTTTTCCTCTACCTGTGGTGTTCCCCAGGGATCTAACCTCTCTCCCTGTCTGTTCAACCAATACCTGGCACTCCTTGCCCACCGCATCGCCGCTTTCTGTCCCAACTTTAAGTGCTATGCTGATGATAGCCAGCTCATTTTTAGGCTAGTCTCGGCCTCCTCCTCCTCTCCTTCCCTCATCACTGACTGTCTGTCTGCCATCCAGGAATGTTGTGCCGCCAACGACCTCTGCCTTAACGCCAGTAAGACTGAGATTCTACTCATCGCCACACCCACTCCCTCCTTCCCTGCAGCTCTCTGGCCGGCCTCTCTTGGCCTTCCTCCCACTCCCACCTGCAAGGCTAAAAACCTCGGGCTCATCTTCGACTCTGCACTCTCCTTCTCCCCTCGCATCTCTGACGTCTCTAAGAAGTCACACTACCAGCTGCACCTCCTTAGAGGTATTCTTCCTTTCCTCTCCTTCCCCCAGAAGCTCACTGTCTCCAAAGCACTGGTCCTCTGTAAGCTGGACTACTGTAACAGCCTCTATCTAAATCTGCCTGCCTCCACTTGGTTCCATGTGATACATCGCAGGGTTTTTTACCTCAGATTTTATTTATGGGGGTGTTATCCCCTCCAAACTCCTCATCCCCTTTAATTATTTTTTATATCCTGTACACCCACACCCAATTTATATAATTTTTTAACCCCCCCAAAAAATGTGATGATTTTTTTTCTAAAAACAAAACAGCAGCAATAAACTCTGTGAAAAAACATCCGGCGATGAAATTATGTCGTACCCTCCACTCTCCGCCCTCTGCAACTTATCCAGAACAGGTCTGCGAGACTTGTCCTTGGCCTCAAGCCCAGGGATCGTATCTCTCCAGGACTGACATCTCTGCACTGGCTCTCAGTGGCTGCGAGGATTAAGTTCAAAACCGTCTGCATTGTACACAAGGCCTTCTGGGGTCTGGGGCCGCAATACCTTCAACTCTCTTTTCCAAATATCTTCCTTCTCGAGCTCTTCGCTCATCTGCCTCCAACTCCCTCAGGGTCAGTCGCTTCTCCAAGCAACGAGTTGGTGGCAGATCACTCTCTTCGGCAGCGGCCTCTCTCTGGAACAGCCTTCCTGCCTCCCTGAAACTCGAGGAGAACCATCTCCGGTTCCTGAAACACCTCAAAACCTTCCTCTTTGCTTCTGCTTTCTCTCCTCCCCTCCCCTGCTGAATTCCTGACTGAAATTGCACTGGTTACCTGGCCACCCTTTCTGATCTCTGGCCCAGACCCTGTTAATTGCCCACCTGCACTGCCTCCCTGGCAACCCCTGCACCTGGGGACCGTTTTCTGTATCCCTACAGTCCCCCTACCAACACTTATGTCTGCACTTCATTGCACTTGCCACAAGCTGGCTGTTTATTTGTCTTATTTATCTTATTTATTCCACTTTCCCATGTACTGCCTTTTGCCTCTCCCTTCCCCCCGCGCACTTTTCCTTCCCCCTTCCCATGCACTTGCGCGATCTGAATGACACCTGGCCTGGTAGTATCATTGTCTGTCCTCCCTCTGCCCCCCCTTGCCTCGTCGCGCCTTGAAACACTTGTGTATAGGCACGTTATAAATGCCATATCATATCATATCATGGATTTGGGATGCTGCAGAGGTCTCTCGATGCCAGGGGGAGCAACGCAGGGCCACCAACAGCTACAGACTTCAGCAATGTAGAATAATTACAAAAGGCATGCAACATGAGGGTATTCTATCTCAGAAAACTGATTCAAAATAACACTGGAAAGCCCTATGAAACACACTTTGATGTCAATATATGATAGAAGGAGTTAGATATCAAGGAATAGGCATTTCCCAAGCACTGCCATAATGTACTGGCATTAACACGGCAATAGATGGAAAATGGTGCAAGTACCAATCATATGTTGTTTTACATAGCTTTATTCAACGATTGCCATAAAAGCATAAAACATTACAAATTGAACTTTTAAAACAATAATACATCAATATTACATTAACATTAGTTAAAATGCAGTACATACGGCAAAATAAAAAATCAAATCATATACACTGTTAAATACAATCTCTGTACATTCTCTAAGCAGGTCACTGTCCCAGAGTTGCGCAAAACAAGTTGAAGAAAAAACATAGACAAATCTCAGGGATTAAATATAAACGCATGAAAATGGGACAAGCATGATGTTACACATATGAGGTCATTCATGTGAACAATAAAGAGTGGCATTGCGTAAAAGACGATAAAGTGCATGTGTTTGATAACATGGCCCCTGTAGACACATTTCTGCCCTCGCTTGGCATTGCTTTTGCCCTTCCCAACCAGGCCATATGGATATACTTTGCTACCAAGTAGACTGCATTCAAATTATCAGAAGATCTACAAAGCTGGATAGCTTCACTGGTTGACAAGATGCTAAGACGCCGGAACAAAGGTTTCAGATCTCTAACCCTAAGGTCTTTTTGACCCCTGCATGCTAACATGAAGTGGACAATAGTTTCTGTATTTACCCCACAAAGCGGGCAATCCGTGCTATGGTTCCTATCCCAGTGAATGGTATGATCCCTCACCGGGAGACAGCCAGATCACAATCTCAGATACAAAGCGCAGGCATATGCTGGAAGGTTCCATGTGATGTTACTGAACACATTGTTAACAAATTAACTTTTACCGAAAACAATATATATGTATTTCTTTTAATCGAGAGGGGTCTCCTAAGGCCACCCGGAACCTCCCTCCACCCCTTTTAACCCTTTGCCCCTGCACCATATATATATTTATATATATATATATATATATTACAAGGCCCACGATAGCGGCCGTGTAGTTATGGTTAAGTTGCTAAACCCATAGGAAGACCACTTTTTTGGCAGCTTATAACTTTGCTCCCCGTGCATGAATCCTTACAAAACTTTTCCAAAAAAGTATATGCGGCCCGCTGAAAATTGGGTGAGGTTTCTAGAGGGGGGGCCAAAGTTATAAGGGGTGTCACAAACATTTTTTTCTTCCATAGACTGAATGGGGAAAAACTACAGGCCGAACGGCTGGATGGATTTTAACCAAATGTGCGACAGGAGCAGGGTGTAGTATAATGCTTTCAATGAAGACAGGAGCCTCTGATCTTGTGACGTATTTATTAACTCACAAGCTTTATGCAGCGTGCGCACAACGTGTGTGCCTTAATGCTAAGGGCCAACGGGCCTAAGGTGTCTGGGAGAATGTATGACGCAGTCTCTGTCCAAGAACTGTAAGGAGCGGGCCCCGTAGCAGGAGGGCTAAGCAGGACGCTCCTTATCGCGTCCTCCTCTCGTCCCGTAATGCGCGCGAAGCGCGCGGGGGTGGAGCTTGAGCCTGCCGCGAGATCTCGCGAGAGCGCGGGCTCTCGCGATGTCTCTACACATCTCCCTTTTTCAACGCACACCGAACTCATTGTAAAACATAGTCATTATATCTCACCGGTCTTCAGTGTTCACTTCTGGGACGATCATCAGTTTGGGTGCAATTCTCTTGTTGCTCCTGATCGGGATCTGCACCCAGTGCTTCCGGTTCAACCTCGGTTTCAACCCTCTCTCTGTCATCTCTTTCTGGTTCTCTTTCTTCGCCTGCTCCATAGTCTCTTTCGGTTTCCGTTTGTGATCTCTCCGGGGTCTTCGCTCTTCCTCGATTCTTCTGGTATAGTGCCACTCTTTCAAGATTCCACGCTCGCCCATCTTCCGTGCGGATGTGGTTTGCTCCTTTGTGAATCACTTTGATGGGTCGGCTAAACCAAGACCCTGTGCTTTGATCTTTCTTCGGTAACTGGATTTTAACCAAGTCACCCTTTCCGATGTCTGACGTCTGCTTGGTTCTTCTTCTCCGATCACTCCATGATTTCATGCGTGCCTTATCGCTTTCGATTCTCCAGACTACTTCTGCCATGTCCACCGCTTCATCTTCTCGTATTTTCGACAACCATGGTGGGATCAGCGTGGATGCCGCACTCCTCCCTCTCAACATTTTGAACGGGGATATTTGGGTGATCCCATTTGGTGTGAGTCTGTGGGCTGCTATGGCCTCCTTGGTGGTTTTGAGCAGGTCCATGCCCGAGGCTGTTGCCAATTGGATGGCGCCTTTTATGAACCTGTTGGCCCTCTCAACAAGCCCATTTGCTTGGGGGTGATACAGGGCCGCTTTCTTTTGTTTTATGTGATTCCTTTTTAAGAATTCCTCCATGTCTTTTGAGACTAGTTGCACCCCGTTGTCTGTGACTACCTCCTTGGGGAGGCCTTCCCTCTGAAAAATTTCTGTAAGTACTTCTATAACGGTTGCCGTGGTTATGTTCGGGACGAACTCGGCCTCCACCCACTTGGATAGGTAATCGACCAGTACTATGCCGTACCGGTGTTCGGGTGCCATTGCTTCCAAAGGCCCTATGAAGTCAATGCCGACCTTTGACCACACAGCTTCTGGAATTTCTGTGGGTATTAGGGGTGCTTGGCGGACCTTGAGTCTCTTGTCGCTGTTGAGGCATTCATGGCAACGTTCTATCATGGATCGAATTTCTTGGTCCATGGATGGCCACTAGTAGGCTTCTCTCACTCTGCGACGGGTCATGGTGTTTCCCAAGTGGCCCGCGTGGGCTCTACCTAGGATGATTCTTCTCATTCCTGTGGGGGGAATAATCTTGTCTGACTTCATGATTATCCCCTCTGTTTCTGATAGTTCGTCCGACACCTTCCAGTAGGGTCTCATGCCCTCGGGTAACGCCTTTTCCCTTGGCCAGCCTTCCTTGGTCCATTTGCGGATCATGGCCATGGTGGGGTCTCTCCCATCTTCCGCTTCCCAGTGTCTCTCACTGAGTTCCAGGTAATCTGGCGCTCTCAAGTCCATAATGGATGCAACTATGCATTCTCCGTGGAGGAACTTGGTGGCTTTATCCTTACCCTCCGGCAGTCTCGACATGCAGTCGGCTTGTGAATTTTTCCAGCCTGAGATATGCTGGATCTCAAACGTGTACTCTTGCAGCTTGGCTGCAATGCGTGCCAATCTGGGCGTGGATACTTTTGTGCCTCCCGGGCTAAGCATATGGATAAGGGGCTTATGATCAGTCACCAACTTGAATTTGGTGCCCCATACATAGGTCCTGAAATGTTCCACCGCCCATGCGCAGGCCAACATTTCTTTTTCAATGGTGGAATAGTTCTGTTCCGCCTCCGATAATGCCTTCGATGCAAAGGCCACAACGTGTTCAGTGTCGCCTTTCTTTTGTGTTAGCACTGCTCCCAGTCCATAAGCACTGGCGTTGGTGGTGACGACTCTTACCCACGCCGGATTAAACGGTTGAAGGCATGGTGCATCTATGATATGCTGTTTTATCTTCACCATCGCTGTCTTTTGGGGTTCTTGCCATACAAATTCCGAGCCCTTTTTGAGTACATTGCGAAGGGGTGCCGTGGTTTCGGAAAACTTCGGTATGAACTTCGCATAGTACTCAGCCAGCCCCAGAAATGACCTTACTTCCTCTTTGCTGATTGGTTCCGGTGCTTTAATGATTGCTTGCATGAGATTCTGTTTGGGACTGATCCCTTTTTCTGAAATCTTATATCCTAAGTATTCAACTTCTTTCACTCTGAACAGGCATTTCTCATAGCGTAACCGCACCTCTGCTTCTTGTAGCTTGTTTAGGACAATTCTTAACGTGGCGTCGTGCGTTTGTTCATCCTCCGCATACACGAGGATGTCATCCTGGAAGTACACCACGTTTTTAACTTTCTTCAGCAAGACATCCATCATGCGTTGGAACGCCGACGCTGCTGATGACAACCCGAATGGCATTTTGGTGAATTGGTATGTGCCAAATGGAGTGATGAATGCCGTGAGGGGTTTCGATTCGTCATGTAGCTGTATTTGGTGATATGCATTCCTCATGTCGAGTTTTGAAAATATCCTGGCTTCTTTCATTAACAGAATGAGTTCATTTATGCTTGGAAGGGGGTAGTTATCTGTGATGACTTCCAAGTTTAAGCTGCGTAGGTCTATGCATACCCTGAGTTCCTGTGATTGGGGTTTCTTTATGAGCACGACAGGGCTCAGCCATTCAGATGCTTCGATTTCTTCTATGACGCCCTCCATTTTCATCTTTTCCAACTGACTTCTAAGGATGTCCCTTGCCGTGGCTGGTATTGGCCTCACTCGGTGCTTTACAGGGACCGCATTCCTTTTGAATATTATTTTGTGCAGAAAACCCTTGATGTGCCCCGGCTCCTTGGAGAAAAGTGTTGGGTAGTCGCTTTTGACAACCGGTCCTCCCGTCACCCTGACCGACAGGACTTGTTCTTCGGTGCTGGGATCCAGTCTGATTTTCAGCTTGTCTTGGTCGTCCCACCCTAGCACTGCTGGGCCTTCGTGACTGAAATAGACCCTGATCGTGGTTTCCCTTCCTTTGAATTCAACTTTGGCTTTGATATATCCTAGCAGTTCGACTGACGCCCCTCCAAACACCGTGGGTTTGTGCTTCGTTATTAGCACTTGCACCTTTTCCTTCCCCACCATGTCCTTATACGTGCGAAGGGGAATGATCGTTAGATCGGACCCTGAATCTGCCATGACCTTAGTTTCCATGCCATCAATCTTGATCACGCAATGAGGCTTCTCTCTCCTCGCTCTTGTGCTGTTAACCATGATGACAGTGGGTCTACCTTCATCTTCTGAGGATGACTCTTTCTCCGTATTGCGATCTGCATTAAGGCTGGAGACTTTCTTGTTCCTCCACCGACACACAATGGAGAAATGGCCAATGCGTTTGCAAATGGAGCACTCCTTGTCTCTGGCCGGGCACTCCCTGTCAAACGCCAGGTGTTTCGTGCTGGTGCACCTGTGACACTTTAGGGGTTCTTTTCTGTTCCCTCTCCCTTCTTTCGTGTCAGCAGCCAGCCTCTCTTTTCTTGCATGGAAACCCACTGCTCGTATTTCTGCAGAACTCTGGGCCCCAGTAAGCTCCTTACGTCTTCCCGCCGTTTCCTCGACTGCCCTGGCGATCTCAATTGCTTTCTCCAACTGCAGTTCCTTTTCGACAATAAACTTATCTTGGACTTTCCGGCTGTTAGTGTGGACGACCAACATGTCACATATGAGACTCTCCGCGTTGTTGCCAAAATTACACAGCGCCGCTAATTCCCTCAGCTTGGTGACGTAATCGTCAACTGGTTCAGATATTTCTTGCCTTCGTGTGTGAAAGCGTATTCGGTGGAGCACTGTGTTCTCTTTACTGGCAAACCTTTTTATGATTCTCCTGACAGCCTCCTTGAAAACATTGTCATTGTCCCCAGCCACCGGTATCGGGGTGAGACTCTCGAATATTCTCTGTCCTTCCACTCCCAGGGCATTTAGTAGCATGGCCCTGCGCCTCGCCGCTGAAAACCCCGCCCCACCTAGGGCCTCCACATATGTCGTGAATAGGGGCTGCCATTGTGGCCATGGAATGGCAGGCCTACCTGGAGTTTGGAGAAATGGTGGCGGTGGCGTTGCTCCTTGCATGTTCCTCTGTGGGTCCTGGTGGTGATCCTCGTCGCCAATTTATGTAGTATAATGCTTTCAATGAAGACAGGAGCCTATGATCTTGTGACGTTGTATTTATTAACTCACAAGCTTTATGCAGCGTGCACACAACGTGTGTGCCTTAGCAGGCCAACGGGCCTAAGGTGGCTGGGAGAATGTATGACGCAGTCTCTGTCCAAGAACTGTAAGGAGCGGGCCCCGTAGCAGGAGGGCTAAGCAGGACGCTCCTTATCGCGTCCTCCTCTCGTCCCGTAATGAGCGCGAAGCGCGCGGGGGCGGAGCTTGAGCCTGCCGCGAGATCTCGCGAGAGCGCGGGCTCTCGTGATGTCTCTACACAGGGCCTTGGTTCAGAAAGCGTGCTTTTGTGTGTTTGGTGGAAATCCGACCACTACTTTTGTTGCAAAGAACTGAAATGTACATCTAAAAAATGAATGATATCTGGCTCCGCTCTGTGGACCCATTTCCCTGTTCGCTTTGCAGACATAAGGCTCATTGGGCCTCATTACAACCTTGGCGTTAAGTGGTTAACGGCGCCGTAAAAGGCTGCGGTGCCGTTAAACCCTTAACGCCAGATTCACACTTTAACGCCTGCTTTTTGCAGTCCAACCCGCTAAGGGACCTTGGTGCTAATTACGGCACCGTAATTTACGGTGCCGTAATTAGCGCCTTCCCCATTCCCATTGAGCCCTATGGCCAAAAATGGGAATGGGGAAGGGGCCATGGTGAAGGGGGATTTACCGCCCCGCCAACCTTGGAATGGGGTGGTAAATCCGCCATCCACCATGGCGGAATCCGGCATGGACCATGGTGCTAATAGCACCATGGTCCAACGCCAGGGTTGTTATGAGGCCCATTGGCTTGCAGTACGCTGTGATGTCGGCGAACATTGGATGCGGCCGGTGGTTGGCTGGAGGTAAGCGTGCTGTGCATCAAAGTTTTTGGGAAATACTGCCATGATGTATCGGAGGATAGTGCTGCACCGTAAGGAGTTGCAAAACATGGTTTGCGGGATCGGGTGGGTGAAAAAGGGGATGAAAAGTTTGGAGGAGTGAAAAACAGAAAATATGATATATATGTTTAGGTCGAAGAAGACAGTGGTGTGCAAGTGGTGTACGCAAGCAATGCTGCAATTTTGCCGCGCCAGAAGGGGTTGCAAAACATGGTTTGCAGGACCGGGTGGGTGAAAGAGGGCATGGAAAGTTTGGGGGAGTGAAAAGCAGAAAAATATTATATATTTGTTTAGGTCAAAGAAGACTGTGGTGTTCGAGGGGTGTACACGAGCAATGCAGCAATTTGCGGGTAGCTCCTCAGGCGACAACTTTCTGTGGCGACTGCATGGACGCTCCATTGGGAATGGAGACTGCATTGCAGAGAATGCGAAGAAATTGACAATGTGTTATGCCATTGTCTAGGGGTGTCGGTGCTTATGTTGTCTTTGTGTGTTTGCCTTGTGTTGTGGCAGTGGGTAGGCGTGTCGGTGGCAGTGGTAGGTTTGGCAAGTATGGTACGTGCCCAAATATTCCCATTCATGCCTCCATTGCTGTGTAGTGTTTGTGGGCAAGGGATAGGCTTTTGGGTGCATGTGAGGAGGCCATAGGCCTCCGCATGTACCCAAGAGGCTAGGGCTTGGCGACAGGCTTGCTTCAGGGAGGGCAGTACGACATTGCCACATGGAAGGATTTTTTACCATCACAGTTTTGCAATATGGACCATTCACGCACCTACTCACATATACTTCATTGGCGAGTAGCTGCACAGGCGACTATCATTCTTTGGTGAGTGCAGGCAGACTCCATTGGGGATGGGGAGTGCATTGGAGACAATATGAGGATATTTCCAGTCGGTGTACTATAATGTGTTGTGCCTGCAAAGCCCCTACTGCCTTGTGTGCATGGCTAGGGCCCTGTTTGCTAACCATCGGGCCATTGGTTGGAAGTAGGTTTGAGAATGTTGCCTTGTTTGGGTCCGTTACTATACCCATACAAACCTGTAGTCAGGGAAGCTATGTGGCCACAAGTTCCCATGCATGGCTCTATTGCCTTGTAGTGGGTGTCCCCAAGAAATAGGCTCTTGGGTGCATGGGCGGAGAGCCTAGGCGGTGGGCACAAACCCCCGCAAAGCAATGCAGCCATGTACACCTCACTCCCCAACACTCTACTGCCTTAATTAACGCCACACTAGATAATATGCTACCCAACACCTCTAATACAATTAAAGTTGAACATATTGCCTTCAACCCTTACCATCCCAATACATTGGCTCACCGCCCCACAAGTAAGCCCACCCGCCAGGACCGCAATAACAGACTCGGCGCCAGACTCCCTACCACATTTAGCAAGCTGCCTACCGCACCTGCGACCAAGACCACAACTAAGGACAGCGTTAAGGCCACTAACTCGTCATCTCTAAAAGGGGCACTACTCAACGTTAGATCCCTAGTAGCCCACCCCACCGAAATTGCCGACATTATCCTTTCAGGAGACCTTGACTTCCTTGCTACCACAGAAACATGGCTACACGAAGCGGCAGGAACCTACCTCACTCTCGCTATTCCCGATAACTACTCCATCCTCGGGGGCGTGGCTTGGAAGCCATGTGAAAGGACGTGCCTGTACGGGAGCTCCCGCTGATCCGTACATAATCCGACTGATACTGCGCAAGGACCGCTGTGATTTGGCAGAAAGTGGGAAGATTGTGAACATGAAGTCCGGCTGCACGCGAGGACACATTTTTACACGGGTTCGTGGTCCGCACGTGTACTTAAGAGCCGAATGAAGCACTGGTGGCGAGATCTCGACTGACGACAAAATGGCCGCCGCCGCTTGATGAGGGGACAAAGGAGTGGTAGATTGGGACCACAGCATACGTGCGCCCTCTCAGCGGAACGAAGAGGGCAGCGCGACCCGGCCCATCTGGGGGGAGCGCCGTACAACAGCGGTGCCTGAGGCTGTTGGGCGAGCTGGGACTCTCAACTGAGTCGTGGTGTATGGGCACGGTGCCACCCTGGCCTGGACCGGAGCGCGGCCAGAAGGACGCTCCTGACTGGAGATATGTCGAACAAACCTCTGAGGGCGAAGAATAAGCAGCCTACGCTCGACGAATACGCCAAGACGTCGCCCGGCCTAGAAGGTGCCAGGAGCAAGGATAAAGCTCAGACCAAGGAGATGGCCGCCGGGGGTGCGAACCAGGAGGTCCTCGCTGCGATCGAGGACCTGAAGGCGACGTGGGAGACCAAGCTCCAACTTGCTGTGGTCGAATTGAAAACTGCGTTGGAACTACAGGTCGGGGCGGTGCAGGAGGACGTGAACCTCCTGAGGCAGGATGTACGAGAGCTTGGTGAGCGCACGGAAACTCTGGAAAAGGAGATGGGCCCTACTGTGGCGGACTGCTCTGCATATAAGCGCGATATCCATGCCCTGGTACAGCGGGTGGGTAACTTGGAAAGTAGGGCCGAAGAAGCGGAAGGACGCGCTCGGAGAAATAACGTTCGCATCGTGGGCCTGCCGGAGGGGGCTGAAGGCCAGAACCCCACGGAGTTTATTGAGAACTTGCTGCTGCAGGAGATCACTGGGGGAGCCCTGTCGCAGGGGTTTGCGGTGGAGAGGGCGCATAGGGCCTTGAACAGAAGACCACCGCCGGGGAACCCACCTAGGCCTGTGATCGCCAAGATCCTTAACTATCGGGATCGGGAAAGGATCCTTGAGCACTTTCGTAAGGGGGGAACCATACAGCGAGGAGAGGCGACCATTACTGCTTACCCCGACTACACCCTGCAAGTGCAGCGTAGTCGCATGAACTTTGGGGCGGTCAAGAGGCGATTGCGGGCAGCGGGGTACAAGTATATGTTGCTTTACCCGGCCAGATTGAAGATATTCTTTAAGACTAAGATACTGTTTTTTGACACTCCGGAGGAGGCCATGGAATGGCTTGATGCACAAAATTGTCCTCAAGAGCCAAATGAGCGGATGGCGGATGGAACAGGAAGAGATAAGTGACGCTGCGGGCCCGGTTGGGCTATGAATATTGGGATTGGAATATAGTCGGTAGGACTTTGTTATGGTAGTGAATGCGTTAGGACTTCGAAACATGGTCCATGTGTGCGGATACAGAAGTGTGGGAGGGGAGCCTCCGGGGACTGTTCTTTGTACCCCAGTTTGAGTTTAGGTTTTCACGGTGTGTGGGGTGACACCCTGTCGGGTTCTCTACTTGGCTTCCAGAGAGAACCGAACACAGGGATGCCTGAGATCCAGGGATGGAGCTGGGCAGTTGGTTGGGTTAGTGGGGTGGGTCAGTTTTTATATGAGCCTGGGAGAGAAACTGGGGATGGGAGCCCTTGCGGTAGGGGGGAGGCGAGTGGACCTGGGAGAGGGATGGGAGCTACTGATACATCATGGGGGACCTTAGGATACTAACGTGGAACGTTAGAGGGCTTAACAGCTACCTTAAGCGTAACAAGGTCATGTTGTACCTAAAAAGACAAAAGATAGATATCGCCTTGTTACAGGAGACATATCTGACACGGGATAAACTGGAACTGGTGGGGAGAAAGTGGAGAGGGACTGTAGTTGGATCTACATATTCTGCCTACGCTAGAGGTGTGCTGATTTGGGTTGCACCACATGTCCCGTTTAAGCTACTTGGGGAGGTTGTGGAGTCTGATGGGAGGCTGGTCATGGTAAGGGGGCTTGTGGAAAATAAAGTAGTGTGCATTATAAATACCTATGCCCCCAACCGGGACACGGCGACATACTTTAGGACACTGACCACTAGACTGGGTGAAGGCATGGGGGGTCCTGTGATTTGGGGAGGGGACTTTAATTGTGTACTAAACCCCAAGGAGGACAGGTCAGATGACAGGGTGGACAGGCCAAGCCCGGCGGCTAGGGTACTGCAGGCGCTGCTGGTAGACCTTGGCCATATAGGCAATATTCGCATTACTCGGCCCCGCACCAGTTACACACAAGGCTAGATTACTTTTTCGCCACGCCGGATGTCGTCGCGGAGTGTGACCAGATAGACTACAGGGCGAGAGTCCTTTCGGACCACTCGCCCCTGGTCATGCGTTGGCAGCTTTGTCCCCCACGGCGCGAATTCCAACATGGCGCCTTAGGGCGGAAGCGCTCAGGGACCCAGTCTTCAGAGAGGAAGTGAGGGAGGAGATAGTTGCTTACTTTGAAGCGAACACAGGCAGCGTCAAGTCGGCTGGTACTTTGTGGGAGGCCTTTAAGGTTGTAATGAGGGGGGTTGCCATTGCTAAATCCAAAGGATTAATGGGAGGAGTCCTGGCAGATCTGCGTAGGGCCGAGATTGAGTTGGAGAGAGAGCTGGGGGAGGGGGGGACGGACACGGAGGAGGTCATTAATCTGCAACAGAGGTGCGCAGAACATTGGGACAGGCTTTGTAATCTGAATTACAGGAAGTACATTGAGAGGTTGCATGCCGGGGGAGACAAGACGGGCAGGCTTCTTGCTTGGCTGTATAAGAGCGAGACCCCAAGATCAGTTATCACTGAAAAGGGAGTGGAGGAGGACACCCAGGAAGGGGTGAATGGAGCATTCGCGGAATATTATCAAACATTATATGAGGATCGAGAGGGGGGAAGCCGGGAGGAGATAGAGGTAGTACTTGAAGACATAGGCCTGCCCAAGATAAGTGACGAAGAGCGAGAAGAGATGGATGCTCCGATCACTCTGGAGGAGCTGCAGGAGATTGTGCGGCAGCTACCCACTTGCAAGGCCCCAGGAGCGGATGGGTTCCCCAGTGAATTTTATAAAGCGTATGGGGAGGAGGTGCTCCCGCCCATGCTGGAGATGTTTAATGAAGCGTTCGAGGTGGGGCGGCTGCCGGAATCACTCAGGGAGGCGATTATAGTACCGCTCCCCAAACCCAATAAACCGGGGCATGATTGTGGCTCCTACCGGCCCCTGTCGATGCTGAACCAGGACAGTAAGATCCTGACAGCGGTCCTGGCGGCCAGAATGCAGAGGGTAATAGGCAAGCTGATCCATCCTGACCAGACAGGCTATGTCCCGAAAAGGAATATCACTCACAATCACAGACGCCTTCACAGGGTGGTGGAATGGGGGGGCAGTGAGGACAGCGAAATGGCGATAGTGGCGCTGGACGCGGTTAAAGCGTTCGACTCCGTCCGATGGCCATGGCTGCTGGCGGCTTTGGGGCAGTTCGGACTGGGACCATGCTACATGAGGTGGGATGAGCTATTATATAGTGCGCCTCTGGCTAGGGTCCGTACGGGTGCAGTGGTGTCAGATAGATGGCAGTTAGGCAGAGGTACCAGGCAAGGGTGTCCTTGGTCCCCAATGTTGTACATACTGGCCCTCGAACCCTTAGCAGTTTACCTCCGGCAGCAGTATGATCCGGTGGGCATAGAGGTGGGAGGAGAGTGCCATCTTATATCCCTGTATGCAGACGATATGCTGTTATACCTGAAACATCCGGAAGAGAATTTGCAGTATATCTTGGAGGTATTGGAGAGGTACACCTGGTTGTCCGGCATAGCGGTTAACCCTCAGAAATCCGTATTATTCCCGCTAGGCAGTTATGTAGGGATACCGGTGGAGAGGTTGCCGGTGCTGCGGATTCCGTGGGCAACAAGCTCCTTCCGGTACTTGGGCATTGACGTGTATCACACGACCGAGGAAGAACACAGGTATAATACTGAACTAGCTGTGGGAAAGATTGAGAGGTGCATGAGGTTCTGGGAAAGATTGCCTTTAGCTATGATGGGTCGCGGAGCTATGCTTAAAATGGTGGTGCTGCCCAGGCTCCTGCATTACTTTAACAACATCCCTTATATGATACCTAGGAAGTTTTTCGCTAGGTTACATAGCGTGTGTAGGAATTTCCTGTGGCACGGCACGCGCAACAGGGTTGCTTTATCGAAATTGCAGAACTCTTACGAGAAAGGTGGCATGAAGCTGCCGAACTTTGAGGCCTATTATATTGCGGCGCAACTGCAATATGTGGCTAGGTGGCTTTCAGATGAAGAGACCCCCGAACATAGGCTGCTAGGGAAAGACTGTTCCCCCTTCTATCTGCGGGAGGTGATCTGGGTGACTGGCTCATGGATGAGAGAGCGTCCTAAGATGCTAGCCCTTGGCAGGAATATATGGCGGCGTGCCTGTCGGATGATGGGTGACCCCTTGCCGTGTATGCTGCAGTTGCCTCTGATCGCCCTGGCAAAGGAGGAGGGCAGCTGAGAACTATTATCCGGACGTATTGGGAGTCAGTGGGATTGATCACTATGGGCGACATCTGGCAAGATGGGACCCTGATGGAGTTCGATGAACTGGAGGCAGGGTCGGGGCTACACAGGGGTCAATATGTAACATATCATAGAGTGGTCCGGGAGGTCCGGAGCACGTGGCCCGAAACTACTTTGGCCGATGAACCGGATGCCACGCTGGAGACGATGTATGACGCATCAGAGGGTGGACACGAGGTCTCTAGGTTGTACGAGATGTTGATGACAAAGGTTGGGAAGGATTTGGGGCACCTGAGACTGGAGTGGGAAGCGGAGATGGGGGCCCCGATGTCGGATGGGATGTGGGAGCGCGCCCTGGGGTACCACAAAAAGGTATCGAGGAACGCCAGGTTCAGGCAGATACAGCTCTATATTACGCACAGGGCATATATGACCCCCCTTAGAATTTCCAAATTTCTAGGTAGTGGGCGCCAGGCGTGCCCCAAGTGTAACGAAGAGAATGCGGACATGATACATATGTTCTGGGCATGCCCAGTGATTGCAACTTACTGGGGTGAAGTGGCGCAGAGGCTGGCAGGGAGGGGTATCACACTTAAGGTGGATTCGGCTTGGGCCTGTCTGCTGGGAGGGTATCCCAGGGCGCGTAAGCTTTGACATGTTGAGAAACTTAAAGATCTGGCCCATGTGCTTGCCAAACGTAGGATAGCCATGGAGTGGAAGAAATGTCACAGGCCGCGAGTGGAGGTCTGGTGGCGGGATCTCCAAAAATGGGCGGATGCCGAAACGACAGCGTGGCAAGATGGCAGTATGGCAGGGGATGGGGAAGAAATAGGCTCTCTCACGGCATGGAAGGTATTGTTAGCTGAGCTGTTTGGTGCGGGATCGGCCTCGGCTGGACTTGAGAGCGATGAGGCCCCACCGCACGGAACGGACACTGATGGCGGACACTCTACAGGCTCATAGGGGGGAGGGATGGGGATTGCAGTGCCTTACTTTTTGTTTGTTTGGTTTTGTTGTTTGAAGTGTTTTATTTATGTTTCGTTGTAATGTTGTTTGGTTGAGATAAAATAAAAAATACATTAAAAAAAAAAAACTACTCCATCCTCAGAGCGGATAGACCTAATGCTCGCGGAGGAGGTGTAGCAATCATATTCAAGTCCTTGCATGACTTCAGACTCATCACCTCCCCCCGCTTAAGTCATGCGAGCACCTTACCATCAAAGTACAAACTACCCCTAAGAGTACCATTACCCTGCAACTCATACACAGGCCTCCAGGCCCCATAAGCTCCTTCGAGGAAGACCTTACCTCTCTCATAGCAGAGAATTCCAAGCCCCACTCCCAAAATATCATTCTAGGAGACTTTAACCTAGGGTTTAATGACCCTTACGACTCTCCTGCTGCCTCCCTGGCTAACGCCTTATCTGAGTATGACTTCACCCAAGTCGTTACACTACCTACCCACCAGAAAGGTAGAACTATTGCCTGGATCGTAGCCCACAACTGCAATATCACCTACAAAGCACCTCAACCTCTTGTATGGACTGACAACTGCCTCATATTATTCGACATCTACCAAAACAATCCAAACCTAAAACAGCGCCCTTATGCACCAGCTTGCCTGACTAGAAATAAGTGCAACATCACCACAGAAACCCTTAGACCACTAATCCTCCCCCTTCTAAACACATTCCCAGCTACCGCCGACCTTAACCTTCTAGTCGACTCCTACAATGATGCCCTAACCAGCACCATTGATGCAGTTGCCCCATTAAAGCAACGCAAATGTAAACCTATAGCTCACTTGAACAATTGGTACACACCGGAACTCAAAACTCTTAGAAAAAAGAAAGCCAAGATGTAAACCCTTTGGAAAAATAACCCCTCTGCAGAAAACAAAGTTAATCTTACGACCATTTCCTCCCACTACAAGAAAGAGATAATCCAGACTAAAAAAGAAGCCTATAATGTAAGAATAAATAATGCCCAATCCTCTGCTAAAGAACTCTTCACCATCCTGAAGGAATTAGAAAATCCGAATCCTCCAACCGATACCTGCGTGAAGGACAAGGCATGGTGCACCAGCATCCAAAATGCCCTAGCTAACAAAATCACTGGTCTTCAAAACAAAATCGAATCCAAAAGATTACAACTCTCCAACAGCAACTCCTTCATATCTAGCACACCCACCCCTACTAGCAATACCTCCGGCTTTACATTCAAACCAGTTACTATACCCGAAATTCAAAAACCATAGCATCCCTTAAACCATCTAATTGTAAAGGGGACAGCTGCCCCACACAGATCATCAAAGACGCGGTGCGAGACCTCGCCCCATTTATATCCAAACTAGTAAACTTATCCTTCTCAACTAATTCTGTACCTAACAATCTAAAACAGTCTTGGGTTCTCCCTCTCCTAAAAAAACAATCTCTCGACCCAGCCATTCCCACCAATTATAGGCCTATCACCACGGTCCCCTTCCTGCTAAAAATCCTCGACAGAGTTGCCTATCTGCAAATCCAGGATTACTTGGAGTCTAATCAACTGCTAGGCCTGCGTCAATCTGGCTTTCGCCCTCAACATGGAATGGAAACTGCCCTTGTTGACCTTAAAAGCCAGATTGATGACATAAAGGACAAAAACAAAGCAGCTATCCTACTCCTCCTAGACCTTTCAGCAGCCTTCGACCTGGTTGACCACAAAATACTCTGCAACCACCTTTCTTCTGCTGCCCACTTCTCCCCCCCTGCTGTCATGTGGATACAATCCTTTCTAGCCAACAGCACCATGACGGTTTTTTCATCTGTGGCTGCAGCTGAACCCATCCCCATCACCTGTGGTGTCCCACAAGGGTCCTGCGTCTCCCACACCCTCTATACCATCTTTACGAAGCCCCTCTTCAATAAATTGGACCATCTGGGTGTCACCTACACCAACTATGCAGATGACACCCAGATACTCCTCACCATCTCTGGCAACTACAACACTGACGCCACCAGGATTAACGAAATCTTCGCCATCATTCAGGCATGGATGGCCACACACGGCCTCTGCCTGAATGATGAGAAGACTGAGCTTCTCCTAGTCGGGTCCCCTAATAATCTACAGAAACTCAGCCCCGATTATTCGAACTTCACCATAGATGGCAACATCATCCCAGTTGTGAAAAACGTGAAAACGTTAGGCTTCTACTTTGACGCCAATACTAACCTCGCCAAACAAGTTAATATGACTGCCTCAGCCACCGCATACACGGGAAAACTAATCAGGGCCTGTAGACCGTTTCTATCTACAAACAGTTACCTCATTCTGGCAAGGGCCCTCATACAATCAAAGCTTGACTACTGTAATAGCCTTTACCTTGGTGCCAACCAAGCTCTAATCAAGAAACTTCAGATCCTCCAAAATAATGCGCTGAGAGCAGCAATAAATATTCCCAAGAGAGAGCAAATCTCCAACACAAGAATATCTTGCAAATGGTTATCCATTCAGCACAAAATTGACCTAAAAACCCTTTGCCTCACCTACAAAGCCTTAAACCACCTAGCCCCCCAGTACCTGACCAACAAACTCACTCTTAAACCCAACACAAGAGTCACCGGATCATCCAATACCCTCAGCCTCATCGTGCCCAGATTCACTGCCAAAAGAGCGGGAGGCTCAAGCTTCACTGTCCTCGCCCCTCAACTTTGGAACCCCCTGCCACAAAATATTAAACTGGCCAAATCCTTCCAATTGTTCAGAAAACTAGTCATTAGCTGGCTTCTGGAGAAGGTAATCCTCAGATAGACTAAGCTACTACTTGTATATATTGTACATATTCTGAAATGTTTCCTAATACCTGCCTGTACATACCATATATGGCATACTTCCGCCACAATTGTTTAACTGTTTGTATACTGTAACCTTGTAACTTGTCCTTTAAGCGCCCATTTACCCCTGGGTCTGGAGCGCTATACTAAATAAAATAAACAAACAAACAAAACAAACATGGGAGCACAGTGCTATTGGTATGTGCATTGCACACATATGTATAAACAGTGGATTCCTTTTGCCTTAGCTCATGTGGATAAGTTATTATAACCATACCTTCTTACATCTCACAGACTTTTAAATATGTAAGTGTCCACGTTTGCAGAATCATTATGGAGGACATGTTAGACTTCCTACACCAGCAGTGGTGAGACATGCCACTATTTCCCTTTGGAATGGTGTGGCCATGAACAGAGCCTTGCTACAGGGAGTGTAGTAAGATATTGGGCCATGTAAGGATTTTTTTACCATCACACTTTTGAGATATGGACCATTTACGCAGCTACTCACATATAAATCATTGTAAGGTAGCTGCACAGGCGACTACCTTCAGAGCCCATTGGGGATGGGGAGAGTATTGCAGATGATATCAGGATATTTCCATTTGGTGTACTATGTTGTGTTGGGAGTGGCAAGCTCCTACTGCCTTGTGTGCATGGCTAGGGCCCTTGGAACTAACAGTCTGGCCACTGGTTGGAAGTAGGTTTCAGATTGTTGCCTTCTTTGGGTCTGTTCTTATACTGATATGTAACTCCAGAGTACACTCTTGTAAGTATTCATCTCTCCTGTGTGTGGTCACCATTACAGAATGGGTATGGCAGACATTTAGCAGTTGGTACACCACCAGAGGTGGCATGCAGTGCCTGCACTTGCATATGGTTTACGTCATTGGACTTGTTGCCGTTCACTGACTGACATGCCACCATTTCTGTTTGGTATGTTGTGCCCCTGATCATTCTCAGTGCTTTGAGATTGAAGAAAGATATTCCGACATGACACAAGTTACTAAGCAACACACATTTAAAGTATGGATAATGTACAGACCGACCCACATACATTTGCACTTGATAAAACCAGCTACGCCAATAAGTCCCCCTACATACAGGATGGCAGGCCATCTGACTGTTAGCTTTCTTTTGGGTAATTATTGAGATGGCCAACAAACGCGTTTGGCGTTCCTATTGTGTGCAATTCTAATGTGTGCATCACTTCCATTACCTATACATGTGGGCACGATACACCATTGCAACAGTCACTGGCATAGCTGACTTCAGTTGTGTAGAATCGTTGCTCACGGTGTGAACTCCAGGTATTTTCATTACGTGCATGCCAAGCGTAGCACACTCTGTCATCTGAGCTCCTAGCTCCGGAAAGGAACAACATAAACAAAAGCAAAAGCAGACATGCGCACACAGAGCATACGGTTCCAGAACATTCCCATACTTTACGAACAACACTGTGAATTATTGCAAGAGCTTTATTTTGCTACAGAATGATCATGAGGACGTGTAAAGTGGCTGTAATCACTGCTCCTTTATTTTGCAAACAAAATCCAGTGTGCAATGCCGTCTGTGCACTTCTGTACTTTTTTTGTCATCTGGCAAAGTGGAAAAAGGAATAATGTATGGCCCTTGGTGGCCCGTTTGGAAGAAGGCATTTTATTTGCAAGGTAGAGACAGTAGCAGTTGTGATGCCTTACATTTGCAAGTTGGTGGTTCGTATTGCCAGAACCGTAAATGGACACAGAGGCCCATATCGGTCGGCCCAGATAACAACGACGGAATACACATTGCTTAGGTAATCTTGTAATGCTTAGTCTACCACCCGTCTGTTGGGAGGTGGAAGCAGTGATACGCGCAGTAAGGTGTCAGGTATCTTAGAAGAAACAGGAATAAGTATAGATGTAAGTAGCCGTTATTAGTGGCAGCATACAGGACAAGAGTTTGCGGGAAGGATGCCATAAAAGGTGGCCGCCTCATGGACCATGTACTGTGTGTTACTGAGTAGTGTCATATGTTAACCCACTGCATTGCTCTCTGTTTTGTACATGATACTGTCGTTGTATGGCTCCACACAGGCGAAATGTCTTTGAAACGTTGCCACCAGACGCTCCTTTCATGTGTTTCCTTTTACAAAAAATTACAGTGCTAGCGAGTGTTGTTAGACACACACACAATGTCTCTGTGTGTGTCAAAAGTAAAAAAAAATAACCCTCATGGGGGTTCCCTTGGATTGCAGGAGAATGCAGGAGCTGTTTTGCTAAACCATGCAACATTGAAATATGATCTGTCCAAGTGTGTTTGCCAGTTGACTGCTGCGTGCACCTCTGGCCGTTATTACTTTGAATACAATGAGGGTACATAGAACTGGTAATTGTGAGAAAGGGCATAGTAAAGGCAAAACAGGGAATGTAGCATTGCACAAATGAGCATAAAGGGTGCTCTTTCACAGCACAAATTCCATTCCCTTTTCGTCTTGTCCTTTATGTCTGGATTTTCAGGGGCTGGGGAAGAATGACAAGAAAACGAAGTACAATCACAGTTGCATTGTACGGGGAATGGTGGAGACATGGCACTGTAACGGCGCATGATTACTGCCGTCACAAACCTCCATACAATGCACACAGAGAAAGTGTGCGGTAAAGTAAATTCATAATTATGCGTATAGAACTGCAGCCTAATTATTTTTTATCCTAATACACATGTAAAGTTCTACTTACATAATTTTGGCAAATTCCATGCTTGTATTGGGTGGACAACAAATTGCAGTGTACAGCGTATTGAATAGTTGCAGATTACCTATGGGGCACATGGACAGAGCAACTGCACTACAATGTCTGCCCTTGGCGCTAATCATGCTTACCACTCAAGGCTGTTTTACAATGAGTATTTGGCCTGTTGAACGAGAGGCATGTTAGGTTTTGCTTTCCCGAGATGATGCTGGAAAAAAAAGGATCCAGACGGCAAAGTGTTTCGATTGTATCATGCTTTCCCGAATGTTGGTAGGTCATTACGGTGAAGTTAGTACGACATATAAGGAGAAATGATGGTGCCGTACACATGCTGCACTGAATGCACAGATGACAACATACATAAAATGTGCATTTACAGTCCCTAAGGAAGATTTATATGTGCAGTGTGTTATGAGGCAACGGTGGACGACGGCAGACTGTGTGTGCGCTGGATCAGCATATGTGGGTGGCTGGGTCATCGTACGCAGTTTGGTGTCTTGCAGCATGAACATATTTGAGACTGTCGTTAGTTGTGGGAAGGGTCTACAATATTGAGTGTATGGCCGGAACCCATACACTGTACAGGGTGTAGTGAAGCGTGTAGGGCATAGGCACAAGCTGCGTAGTGTTTTATAGGTGGACATTGCAAATTGTGGCATTGCTATGTGCATTGTAGAAATAAGTGCACACATTGCACTGTGGACATTGTGGAGAAGTATGATAGCAATGATTTTATACTTACTGTTTGGATTGGGCAGGGCCTGTGTTGTCTTTTATGTATGGAATGTGAAATGTTGTAGTACTTGTTGCTGCATTGTCTGTGGGGAAAGAGAACAAAACATGTTAGAGCAGGTATTCTGTTACTTTGCAGTCCACAAAATTGCATATATGTATTTACTTTGCAAACCCTTACCACTAGTACTTCATAAGTGCTATGCTTTGAACCAGTGTACCGTGCAATGTGCGCAGTTTGTGTGTTTCTTTGCATAATCATTGGGTCTGTGGGGAAAACAAATCCATGCTCGATTAAAAAAAAATCCAAATGTCTTTCCTGCTATGGTACATGATGATTTACAGTAACGTTGGCAGTGGTTACAGCAATTTTTAAGGTGTGCTCTTGGTAGGAGGAAATATAATGGTTCATGATTTCTGGCATATACATTTTGGTAGGATGGTTGGCATTGTATAGCAGTTGGTGTTTTGTAAATGTTTACCTGCTTCATTTTTGCAGCACAGTTTCTTTATGCGTTTAGTTGCTGCTGGTGTTTTTGTCACTATTCCAGTGCAAGTACAAGGCAGATGGGTCAGGGCCAGGAGGATCTCCCCCCGTGACAGTGTAGGGAGACGATGGGTTTGTGGGATAGCTAGCTGGCAGAGGCGTATATGGAACAAGGCGGCAACCCATCCCACCATGGCTGCCAAAGAGGAACCCACTGTGGAACTCAAGATGGTCCCGGATAGATACATGGATCTGGCATCCTTGGTGGTCTACTGCTGACAGGGCGCAGTTCACAGCTATAAAACCATGCCCCGGGCCACACCCTGTGCTTAGCATTTCCTCTGCTTCCTAACAGAGCAGAGTTATGCTTAATGCTCCTGTTTCTTTTGCATGTGCGATCGGCACGAATGCGCGTTTGCAGCATTCTCATCCGGAATTGAAGATCTACTTGCCTCGGCGGGCTACTGCTTCGTGTTCGGTCTTGATCCTTACCATGACCTCGGTAGACTTGTAGCGTCCCATCCTGGTAACCCAGTGTCTCCAGTCCTTCGTCTGCAGTCCACGGTAATCACAGCTCCTGGGAACCTGAAATCAGAAAACAAAAATAGTAAGAGACTGAAATACCGCGTACCTCTCAGTTCCCGTACACGGTTTAACTTGGACTCACTTGCATACAAGTTCGAGCTTCTTCGCTCTGCTCTCAGTCCAGACAGCTTGCCCGTGCTTTGCCTAGAAGTGAAGAAATAAAGAGGCTATTAATATTCAACGCATCAACAAAGACAATGTACATACAAGCTACATTTTACATTGAGAAGCAGCCAAGTTCTAGAATAATGCCTCACCAGAATTTACCTCTCATCATCCGTATCCGTGTGTCGCAGCCCGTCTGGACCACTAGTCTTCTCTGAAGTAACTGGAGTTGGATACCTACTAGCTAAGCTTGGCCTTCAGTCCTCAGTTCATTATGGTGAGAAAAAGCTGTGACACGCCAGCCGCCCATCTACCTCATGGAAGGGGAGAGACGGGAGGTGGGAGAGAAACCAATAGAAACCAATACTAAATAAATACACTTACCTTTAGGTTATCCAGCCCCCACGAACACCATTTTCCAGAGAAACCAAGTTCATCCAGGTCACTCCCAGCCTCATGGTCCTCTGGAGGTTAAGCCACCAGAAGACCGCTGGTGAAGAGAGTGGCTGTGGTATTATTCAGTGCAGAGTTAACCAGAGTGAGGGGGCAACGTGTCAGAACAGTCTAGACCAGGCACTCCTGTAGGGCACCAGAGGTAAGCGTTACAGAACGCTAAGCACACATCACAAGCCCTGCCAGAGTATAATGGAATCAGGGGTAGACCAGTTTGCAGCCCTTTTGGGGGACTTGCGAACCATGGTGCACGCAGCCCGTTCAGAAACAAACACAGTGAGAAGGGAAGTAGTAGTTAATAGAGAAAGAACCAATGACTTGGCCAAAAACCTATTGGTAGTGCAAGCAGGCCAGGTGCCACTATCTGATTCATCTGATGGGAACGAAGTTGGGCTGCCCATTATCCATGTAACCACCCCAACTACCGTTCCCCTGGCGCCTTCTGAACAATTTCTAGGGGACCCAGAAAGGTATGCTATTTTTATGAACCAGTGTACATTACATTTTTTGTGTCAGCCAGGGACCTTTCCTACGGACCAAATCAAGGTGGTTTTTGTGTTGTCATATTTGGGTGGCCATGCCGCTAATTGGTCAGTGCATTTAGTGAATCAAGAGGACTCCATCCTGCATTATTTTGGTGAATTCCAACAGGAGTTAGACAAACTATTTGCACGCAGAAGCCAGGGGCAAGCATTACATGGGGAGTTGTTGGCCTTATGGCAGGGACTACAGGAATTGCTAGTATACATCACTGTATTTAAGTGACTCATCACTGAAACCAATTGGCCCAAAGAAAAAAGAACCACCCTTTTCTATCGGGGTCTGCGTGGAGAACTTAAAGATGTGTTGGGGCAATTGGTCAATCCGCCGGAATGATGCTCAGAATACATAGACTTAGTAGTACAACTAAACCACTGATTATAGGAGAGAAAGACAGATTTCCATGCGGAACGCAACCCAGTGCTCAGGAGAATATCCCGGAGCCCATGCAGTTGGGTAGTGTGAGGGGGCCACTATCTAAGGAGGAAAGAGAGAGACATCGCCAGCAACAATTGTGCTTATGTTGTGGCAAAGCAGGCCACTTTCTGAAAGACTGTTCTAACAAACAAAGCAAAAGGCCCTTGGGAGCAGCTGAGGTGCTCCGAGTGAACCCAAAAGGTCCCACTCCACCGTTGGAAAACTCCAAGACTCGACAAGAGTAGGGATATGCTTGTCGAGGGAGGAGAAATCAACCACGGTCTCACATCTTACAGTACCTGTCATCCTTCTCAGACCAGAGCAACCCAA
Source organism: Ambystoma mexicanum (assembly GCF_040938575.1). Classification (NCBI taxonomy): domain Eukaryota; kingdom Metazoa; phylum Chordata; class Amphibia; order Caudata; family Ambystomatidae; genus Ambystoma; species Ambystoma mexicanum. The sequence continues at coordinate 783,650,352 of NC_090923.1, read as the reverse complement.
AAGATGTATGCATTGGAAGCCTATATTGACTGCGGTGCAATCAGTAATTACAAAGATATGAATGTGGCGCAGAGAATCGGCATAACGGGGAAACGAAGGAAGAAGGTGGACAACATAGTCATCAATGACAATGGTGTCATCAATGACATTAGTAATGTCATTTTTGATGGCATATGTGTTAGTCTTAGCAGTGCACATTGGTGGCGCAAGTTATGGTTGCTTAGCTTACCATAACTGGCAAATTTCTGAGATTTTTTGGTTGTACTTGTAACCATAATATGGATAGGTTGTTATTAGTGCAAAGTAACTATATTGTCCCTTCCAAATAGTTGTTGTACTGAATTTGACAGATTTTTCTTAGGGCAACTTAACCATAACGTCCATAAGATCCAGAGCGAGGTGAGTTGCACTGCAGCCTTTGGCCTTTGTGTAAATATTGTTGCCTATTTAGTGTGTTTTATTTTGGTGGGCTCCGTGCCCTGGTGATTCCCGCTTTCCTCGAGGTTCCTTCTCGCGGCACTTCCTGATTCCCACTCGGCCCTCCCTCCCACCTCCCATCCCGCCCACCACCCGCTCTGATTGGCTGTTGCATCCCTGCTCCCGAGACCTAGTCCTCTGCAGCGTCCGTCCCTCGGCTCTTTCCATCCAGAGCGAGGTGAGTTGCGCTGCAGCCTTTTGTGTAAATATTGTTGCCTATTTAGTGTGTTTTATTTTGGTGGGCTCCGTGCCCTGGTGATTCCCGCTTCCCTCGAGGTTCCTTCTCGCGGCACTTCCTGATTCCCACTCGGACCTCCCTCCCGCCTCCCATCCCGCCCACCACCCGCTCCGATTGGCTTTTGCATCCCTGCTCCCCAGACCTAGTCCTCTGCAGCGTCCGTCCCTCGGCTCTTTCCATCCAGAGCGAGGTGAGTTGCACTGCAGCCTTTTGTGTAAATATTGTTGCCTATTTAGTGTGTTTTATTTTGGTGGGCTCCGTGCCCTGGTGATTCCCGCTTCCCTCGAGGTTCCTTCTCGCGGCACTTCCTGATTCCCACTCGGCCCTCCCTCCTGCCTCCCACCCCGCCCACCAACCGCTCCGATTGGCTGTTGCATCCCTGCTCCCCAGACCTAGTCCTCTGCAGCGTCCGTCCCTCAGCTCTTTCCATCCAGAGCGAGGTGAGTTGCACTGCAGCCTTTTGTGTAAATATTGTTGCCTATTTAGTGTGTTTTATTTTGGTGGGCTCTGTGCCCTGGTGATTCCCGCTTCCCTCGAGGTTCCTTCTCGCGGCACTTCCTGATTCCCACTCGGCCCTCCCTCCCACCTCCCATCCCGCCCACCACCCGCTCCGATTGGCTGTTGCATCCCTGCTCCCCAGACCTAGTCCTCTGCAGCGTCCGTCCCTCGGCTCTTTCAATCCAGAGCGAGGTGAGTTGCACTGCAGCCTTTTGTGTAAATATTGTTGCCTATTTAATCTGTTTTATTTTGGTGGGCTCCGTGCCCTGGTGATTCCCGCTTCCCTCGAGGTTCCTTCTCGCGGCACTTCCTGATTCCCACTCCGCCCTCCCTCCCGCCTCCCATCCCGCCCACCACCCACTCCGATTGGCTGTTGCATCCCTGCTCCCCAGACCTAGTCCTCTGCAGCGTCCGTCCCTCGGCTCTTTCCATCCAGAGCGAGGTGAATTGCACTGCAGCCTTTTGTGTAAATATTGTTGCCTATTTAGTGTGTTTTATTTTGGTGGGCTCCGTGCCCTGGTGATTCCCGCTTCCCTCGAGGTTCCTTCTCGCGGCACTTCCTGATTCCCACTCCGCCCTCCCTCCCGCCTCCCATCCCGCCCACCACCCACTCCGATTGGCTGTTGCATCCCTGCTCCCCAGACCTAGTCCTCTGCAGCGTCCGTCCCTCGGCTCTTTCCATCCAGAGCGAGGTGAATTGCACTGCAGCCTTTTGTGTAAATATTGTTGCCTATTTAGTCTGTTTTATTTTGGTGGGCTCCGTGCCCTGGTGATTCCCGCTTCCCTCGAGGTTCCTTCTCACGGCACTTCCTGATTCCCACTCGGCCCTCCCTCCCGCCTCCAATCCCGCCCACCACCCGCTCGGATTGGTCCTGAGGACCGTGTTCCCCAAGCCAATACTAGCCCTCCGAGGGCAGCCCTCTGCCCGGCAGCCCCCAGCGGCTAAGGGCCCCAAGGCCAAGGGCAGCTCCAACAGAGGCGGCTCCAGGAAGTGTCAGCTGGTGTCGACAGGAGAAGCCAAGGAAGCCATCAGACACCGACAAAACCGTAAGTGTTGGCTTGGTTGAGGGGTAGAGCAATTACTCTACTCCAGAAAGCTCCTGCCACTCTAACCTTCATTTCAATGGCCAGCAGTATAATGTCAACCAGTGATTGTTAGCATACGCCACACTTAGATGGAATCTCTAATAACCTCTCTGAGAAAATTGAACTTAGAAGTGTACCCATTTGCATTTAGAAGTGTACCCAATTGCATTTAGAAGTGTACCCAATTGCATTTAGAAGCTGCCCCCAACAGTCTCTCTGAGAAAGTTGAATTTAGAAACTAGAACCGTTCGCATTTTAGAAGTGTACCCAATGGCATTTTAGAAGTTTACCCAATTGCATTTAGAAGTGTACCCAATAGCCTCTCTGAAAAGCTGAATTTAGAAGTGTACCCAATTGCATTTAGAAGTGTACCCAATTGCATCTAGAAGTGTACCCAAGTGCATTTAAGAGTGTACCCAAACGCATTAAGAAGTTGCGCCCAATAGACTCTCTGAGAAAGTTGAATTTAGAAGTGTACCCAATTGCATTTAGAAGTTGCGCCCATTAGCCTCTCTGAAAAGTTGAATTTAGAAGTGTACCCATTTGCATTTAGAAATGTACCCAATGGCATTTTAGGAGTGTACCCAATTGCATTTGCATTTAGAAGTTGCGCCCAATAGCCTCCCTGTGAAAGTTGAATCTAGAATTGTTCCCACTCGCATTTAGAAGTGTACCCAATTGCATTTAGAAGTTGCGCCCATTAGCCTCTCTGAAAAGTTGAATTTAGAAGTGTACCCAATTGCATTTAGAAGCTGCCCCCAACAGTCTCTCTGGGAAAGTTGAATTTAGAATTGTTCCCACCTGCATTTAGAAGTGTACCCATTTGCATTTAGAAATGTACCCAATGGCATTTTATAAGTGTACCCAATTGCATCTGCATTTAGAAGTTGCGCCCAATAGCCTCCCTGTGAAAGTTGAATCTAGAATTGTTCCCAATTGCATTTAGAAGTGTACCCAATTGCATCTAGAAGTGTACCCAAGTGCATTTAAAAGTGTACCCAAACGCATTAAGAAGTTGCGCCCAATAGACTCTCTGAGAAAGTTGAATTTAGAAGTGTACCCAATTGCATTTAGAAGTTGCGCCCACTAGCCTCTCTGAAAAGTTGAATTTAGAAGTGTACCCAATTGCTTTTTGAAGTGTACCCAATTGCATTTGCATTTAGAAGCCGCGCCCAATAGCCTCCCTGTGAAAGTTGAATCTAGAATTGTTCCCACTCGCATTTAGAAGTATACCCAATTGCATTTAGAAGTTGCGCCCATTAGCCTCTCTGAAAAGTTGAAGTTAGAAGTGTACCCAATTGCATTTAGAAGTGTACCCAATTGCATTTAGAAGCTGCGCCCAACAGTCTCTCTGGGAAAGTTGAATTTAGAATTGTTCCCACCTGCATTTAGAAGTGTACCCATTTGCATTTAGAAATGTACCCAATGGCATTTTAGAAGTGTACCCAATTGCATCTGCATTTAGAAGTTGCGCCCAATAGCCTCCCTGTAAAAATTGAATCTAGAATTGTTCCCACTCGCATTTAGAAGTGTACCCAATGGCATTTTATAAGTGTACCCAACTGCATTTAGAAGTTGCGACCAATAGCCTCTCTGTGAAAGTTGAATCTAGAATTGTTCCCACTCGCATTTAGAAGTGTACCCAATAGCCTCTCTGAAAAGCTGAATCTAGAAGTGTACCCAATTGCATTTAGAAGTGTACCCAAATGCATTTAGAAGTGTACCCAATTCAATCTAGAAGTGTACCCAAGTGCATTAAGTGTACCCAAATGCATTAAGAAGTTGCGCCCAATAGACTCTCTGAGAAAGTTGTTCAATTCAGAAGTATACCCAACTCCATTTAGTAGCATACCAAATTGCAGTTAGAAGTACACCCAATCGCTTAGAAGCACCAATTAGTCCTTGACTAGTTGAACCTGGAAGTGTGTCTAAAAGCGTGAGTCACCGATCCTAGAACTACAATCAGAAAACCCCCCTAAATCAACCCAAAGCTCACACCAATCATGAGCGCACCAACTCCACCAATGCCCGTCAGAAACGACTCCCGTAGACCTCCTTCACTCTCTGATCTGCCCTCCTTCCCGCCCCCCCCTCCCAAGACAACCCACCCTACTCCGCAATCCCTGCCAGCACCCTCTCCAAACACCAAGCCAGGGGGGCACGATGGCGTGCCACCCACCCCAAAACCACTCATCTCCCGAACCACACCGCCACTCACCCCAGGACCTCTCATCCCCTGAACCACACCGCTGACCCACCAGCGCTGCCCATGCCCACCCCCCTCACTACCACACCCCACCCCGCAATCACCCACCCCCCTTCTATCTGCCCGCAGACCATCTGCATCCCCTCTGGACCCCTGCCCAGCCACAACCCTTAAAGAAATGTTTGCTTCCACCTGCGCAGGAGAACACGCAAGATCTATCATAAATGCCTCCCTTTCCTCCGGTATTTTTCCCGAAGCATTCAAAATGGTACACGTCAACCCTCTAATTAAAAAACCTTCGCTCGACCCTCTCGAGCCCAAAAACTACCACCCAATCTCAAACACCAGATTCCTTGCAAAACTCATTGACCGAACCGCCTACTCCCAACCTAATGCCTTTGTCGAAGCCAACAATCTCCTTGACCCCGCCCAATCAGGTTTCAGAACACGTCACAGAACTGAAACCACCCTATCTCTATCTGGGACGACCTTAAAATGACAGCAGACTCCGCGGGATGTGCCGCTCTAATCCTTCTCAACCTATCCGCTGCCTTTGACACGATCAATCACTCAATCCTCCTAGACCGCCTCCACTCCCTAGGAATTCGTGGAACCGCTCTTAAATGGCTAGCTTCATTCCTCAAAGACAGGCACAAAATAACGAAACTCTCCAGCTTTACCTCCCAAGCTCAACCAGTCGACACGGGAGTCCCTCAAGGAGCATGTCTATCCGCCCTCCTGTTCAATCTCTACCTGATCACCCTCCCACCAATAGTTCGTTCGCACAACATCCTACGTTACAACTACGCTGACAACACTCAACTAATTCTAAAATTCCTGAACTCAAAACCCAACTCCCAACCCGACCTGGCATCCTGCCTCCTTTACATAGAGCGCTGGATGACACAAAGCCACCTCTTGTTAAACCCCTCCAAAACAGAAATCATGGTTTGCGGCAACTCCGATCTTCTTCCGCACCCACTACCCTGGCCACCCGCCATGGGCAACTCACTGACACCCTCCAAAACAGTGAAAAATCTTGGATGCACCCTGGACTCCGACCTAACACTCTCGCGCCAAGTCAACAATGTCTCAAATTCCTGCCACTACCACCTTAAAACCCTTAGACGCATCTTTCCATACCTCTCATTTCCCAACAGAGTCTCCGCTGTCCAATCAATCGTTATATCCAGACTGGACTACGGAAACCCCCTATACCTCGGAATCCATGCCTACCAACTGAATAAACTTCAAAGAGCACAAAATGCGGCAGCCAAAATGCTACTTGCGCTCGGTCCAAGAGACCACATATCCCCAGCCCTTAAAACACTGCACTGGCTTCCAGTAGCCCGTAGGGTGGCTTTCAAAACCTTATGCCTCTCCCATCGAGCACTGCATAAAACTGGACCGCAATATCTTCAAGACAAACTAATACCCTATCATCCCACTCGCACCCTAAGATCAAGCTCAGCCGGCCTCCTAGTAATTCCCAAGACAAACTCAGTCAGGCTAGGCGGATCATCATTCTCAGCCCTGGCTCCAACCCAGTGGAACTCGCTCCCGCCCCACATCCGCCTAACTGAGGACCTAACGTCCTTCCGCAAACTACTGAAAACCTGGCTCTTCCCATAAACCCAAAACTAGCATCATCACAATAATACCGACCCATCAATCTACCTGAAGCGAGAAATGACAGCTAAATAAACTCGAATGTAAACTAGAAAGACAAAGAGACCTAAACGAGTAAAGTAGATCAAAACAGTGAAACGGATATTAGGAATAAATTATTGAGAAACATAGGAGATCTGAACCGATGAAAGGGACATAATGAATGAGGAAGGAACACAGTGAATGACATATATGGAATAGTTAGAATGGATGATGCGTACAGAGCAGACGAAGACACTAAGTCGAAGCGTGCATGAGTGGAAGAACAGACGACTAGAAGGATCAAATAAGTATGATGACCGGATGAATTAGATGAACATAATAATACCAATGAGCATGAAGAATGGTTGGGTGTCTAGAGCGGTCGAGTGTACTGAGTTGATGAGTACGTGCAGAATTAACGAGCACGCAAATAAAGAGAAGCGAACAAAACCCAAGAGCGCATAGAACTCAGCTGGAAAGAGCAAGAGGGCGAGGACGTAGAACTATATTGAACAGACAAACGTATAGACTTGATGAACGTTCGGCCTGACGAACATGCGAGAACGAACGAGCATGTAGAGAGGACGAGCATGGGGACCGGATAAGCATGGAGAGTGGATGAGCGTGGAGAACGGATGAGTGTAAAGAACGGACGAACGTTGAGAGCGGATGAGCGTAGAGTGCAGACGAGCGTGAAGATCGAATGTGCGCGGAGATCGATGAGCATGGAGAGCGGATGTGCAGGGAGAGCGGGTGAGCGGATGAGAGTGGAGAGCGGATGAAAGTAGAGAGCAGATGAGCATGGAGAGTGGATGAGTTTGGAGAGCGGATGAGTGTGGAGATTGGTTTGAGTGTGGAGATCGGTTGAGTGTGGAGAGTGGTTGAGTAGGGAGAGCAGATGAGTGTGGAGAGCGGATGAGTGTGGAGAGCGGTTGAGTGTGGAGAGCGGTTGCGTGTGGAGAGCGGTTGAGTGTGGAGAGCGGTTAAGTGTGGAGAGCGGTTGAGTGTGGAGAGGGATTGAGTGTGTAGAGCGGATGAGTGTGGAGGGCGCATTAGTGTGGAGAGCGCATGAGTGTGGAGAGCGCATGAGTGTGGAGAGCGCTTGAGTGTGGCGAGCGCTTGAGTGTGGAGAGCGCTTGAGTGTGGAGAGCGGTTGAGTATGGAGAGCGGTTGAGTGTGGAGAGCGTGGAGAGCGGGTGAGCGTGGAGAGCGCATGGGCATGGAGAGCGGACGAGCATGGAGAGCAGTCGATAGTGAACAACGTCTGAATGTGGAAAGCGCAGAAGCGAGTGTGGAGAGCGACTGAATGTGAAGAACGCAGAGGCATACGATGCAGTTGAGTGTGGAGAGCGACTGAGTGTGGAGAGCGACTGAGTGTGGAGAGCGGAAGAGAGCAGAGGAGTGTGGAGAGCGGAGAAGTGTGGGAGCAGAGGAGTGTGTGGAGCAGAGGAAGGTGGGGAGCGGATGAGTGTGGGGCGCGAAGGAGTGTCGAGAATGTGGAGAGCGAAAAAGTGAATGTGTAATGTAGATGTGTATATGGAGCGAATGAGTGTTTGGTGCGGATGATTATGAGGAGCGGACGAATGTGTGAAGCGGGTAAATGTGTGGTGCAGATGAGTGTGCGTAACAGATGAATGCATGGAGCGGACTAATACATAGAGCAGATGAGTGTGTGGAACGGATGGACACGCAGAGCAGACGAGTAGTATTGTCAAGCCGACGAGTAGTATGTTGTGCCGATGAGTGGGTGGACCGGATGAGTGTTGTGGACCGAACGAGTGTCCAATCTGGACGAGTGTGTTGACTGGACGAGTGTGTAGACCGGACGAGTGTGTAGACTGGACGAGTGTGTGGACTGGACGAGGGTGCGGACTGGACGAGGGTGCCGACTGGACGAATGTGTGGAGCGGACGAGTGTGTGGCACGGAACTGCGTGACATACTTAATACGCTTTGGAATGAAGGGAACACTTGAAAAACATACATCATACCACACTCCACGCTTACTCTCTCCCTTACACCACCACTCATCTAGAACACAGCGATACTATGACACCATTCGGTATAACTGTTCTCATATCTACATCTCCCGCTTACTCCACATCACTCTAAGTAAACATTGCTGGTTTCACACCCCCCTGCCAGGCGTTCTCCTCAGGCCTAACGCAGCCACACTCGTTCTAGATAAAGCCGACCAGAGCGAACACATACTACTGATCTCTCAACCACCACACCTACCGCTAAGAAGCAGCTACCACTTGAATTCCGCACCAGCTGCACACATGCCTGGTGCGCACATGCACTTTTGGACTCTCTCTACTCTCTCTACTGACCTGAACTTCGGTTCCCAAGGGCGTTCAACCTACCAGCGCCTTCAGACCATACCAATGGTATATAAGGCGCTATATAAATGCAAAATAACATAACATAACATAACATTTAACAACGTTTTTTGTCAGTGAATATATATTCAGCTGAGTACCCGCAGAGTACTGACTGCACCGTCTGCACCCAGCTCTGCTCCTCGTGTGTCAACGCTTCATATTGGATCTTCATCTTGTGGACTCTGTGTGCATGCCTGGTACTTCCTGTATCTATTACTGGACTACCATCTTACTATTACTATTACTACTACTACTTTAAAACATTTGTTTATAAGTAATGTACTCCTTTTCTGCTTTCAGAAATAAGCCACGCGCCCTTTTTGGCGTCTGCCCTACAAATCCAGGACGTGCGCGCGCACCCAGCTGAGTACCCGCAGAGTACTGACTGCACCATCTGCACCCCGCTATGCTCCTCGTGTGTCAGCGCTTCATATTGGATCTTCATCTTTTGGACCCTGTGTGCCTGCCTGGTACTTCCTGGATCTATTACTGGGCTTCCGCCTTACTATTACTATTACTACTACTACTTTAAAACATTTGTTTATAAGTAATATACTCCTTTTCTGCTTTCAGAAATATGTCACGCCCCCAGCTGAGTCCCCGCAGAGTACAGACTGCTGCACAGCGGCACAGCAAGTCAGCGGGTTACTCTGCCGGTAACTGCCAAATTGGTTATTCTTTATTTTCTTTTGTACCATCTCTCTCCAACCAGTCCGGGCCTTACTTTCCTTCGCCTCTTTCCTGTTTGTTTGTCCTACAGAATTGGAAGCCCTCTTCTGTCACGCAAGTAATTCAGTTGCCGAACATAGTTCAAACTCACTTTTGTGACCATGAAGCGTCTGACTGCGGGCATGCCTCGCGTCCCGAGTTTGTTGACTAAGCGGCGAAGTATAAACAAATCCCCAATGAATATAGGTGCCTCCAAACCCGGAATAACATCAAAGAAAAATCTAGGATTTTCACCGGACATTCACCAATTTTTGGTGAATTCTGATCAACTCGAGATACAAACTGCTAACACCCAACCGCTAAACATCGAATGCAGGATCCCAGCTAATATAGCGCTTCTTGAACAGCAGATTGCAAATAAAGATAAGCAACCGACTCATTTGTCAGATAGAACAATGCAACGCTGCATATCTCTCTCCTCTAGTCCCTCAGATCACATCCACTATCACACACCTACCTACTTTCTTGAATTCTTTATGGAACCTCAACAAATTGACTCCATACAACTCCCTCAGTGTTGTGAACCCCAGGTTCTATATTCACATGTAGTAAATTGTGCGCTCAAAAAAACATCGACTTTAGAGCCGGTGGTAGCTGTTTCTTCTGGCTCATACAATGCCTCTTTTCCACTCCCACTACCGTTTTCCTCTTCTACGCAAACTCCTATACCTAATCTTACAGAACAATTACCAACTCAGATTGCTGATGCTAATGTTCCTAATACTTCTACACTCTCCAAAACTCCCGAATTATATACTAGTGATGCCCTGGATGATATTTCTCCGAGTGAGTCCCAATCATCCCTAGTTGCTTCTTTTTCTAAGCCAATAGCGCAACCATCATTTGGATTCCCATCCATTACAAATCCTGCGCTAGATGCTGCTCTAACAGCTAATAACACAAGTATTTTTTCATTAGACAAACTATTCGTAGTTTTGGATTTTAGATCTGCTACTCAGCATGACTCATTACGCCTTTTGCACAAGAAACTGGACTGGGTTGCGGCCCTCAGAAACAATGTGGTCTCTCCCGATTCAATTGTTGAGCTTCACTTTGTAATAACTGTGGAGATGCCTCGAAGCGAAGAAGTTATTGGAGATGTGCAGCCAAACATTGATAAGCCCCTGTCTACTAACCTCAGTGAGACAATTCCTAACTCCCCTGACTTACAAATTGTAGAAAGACCTCTATATGAGGTGTTCTCAAAGCCTGTTCAAATTTCCAAAAGAAGGAGGAGAGGGAACAGGAAACGTATGTCTCAAAACCTCAATTATTCTGGTCGCAATTTGGATATTGAACAAAGACCACCCAAAAAATCTCCAAAAAATAAAAAAATCTAAAATTCAAAACCAAAAGTTTATTGCAAATCTGGCTTCGGGTGATCTATTGTCTCACGAATCATCCGTTCAACCATCGTTTCAATCTCCAAATTGTCCTTCTTCATCGAGAGCTGCCTCCTTACCTCCTTCATTGGATCTGGACATCTCCAAAGGTAAGAAGCCTGTCCCTACTCATCCTGTATGTAACGATAATGAGACATTAAATCAATGTAATATGAATGATACTCAAGAGCAGCTTATGAATCTTTCAGTATACCCAAATGATTTAATTACAGATGTGGTTCACCATGGGTTACACAATCTTACATTAAACAAACAACAGTTGATGACAACTTTTCGTGTAAACTTTGATGTAAATTCCACAACTTTTAAAACTTAAGATCAAAGGTGGAAAGCAATACAGTCTAGTGCTTATAATTCGACAGAGAAATTTAACTGTGTAGTTACTCCTCTCTTAACCAATCAAAACTCTCATGTAAATGTTGTGCAACAACATTCAACTTCGGAATGTTTATCATCTGAAAATTCTGAACCAACATCTTCTGTGATGCCGAGAACTATACCAAAAATGTTGCCTAATCCTACGTTGGATATTATCCATGAAGAATACAGACCTGACATTTATCTACCGAACCCTTCAAATTTAAGTGATGAGTGTCTAAAAGTAACTATGCTTGATAGGGTCAATTCGCACCCATTTCCAAATTGCTCAACAATCTTGCTAATACTAAACTCAATCCCAGCCCTGTCCCAAATTAATTCGAATGATATATCTTCAGTATGGTATCCTAACCAGCTCAGCAGGATGTTAGTTCAATCAATGTACGATCAATAACTGTTAAAAAATTCATATGGAAAGAGAGGCAAGAACTATACAATAGAGGCTTGCGTGTAGAAGCTTTTCTTCCTCCTCTGAAGATTGATGAAACTGTTTTCAAGAATACAATTCTAACGGGAAGCAAGTGCATAACAAGGAACTAACTTGTTGCAGGTGTAAACCTGATGTATGTACAAATAAGGGGCCCCCTCCATCCAAATGGGAGTGGCTAAAAAATGAAGCAAAGAATCGCATAAGGTCCACCAAACCACTAGATTAAATCCATAAGATTATCTCACAGCTGCTCCTTAATGTCGTGGACCACTAGAGGGTTTGCTCACCTTCTTTTTACTAATGCATCAAAATTAAATAATTATGATATAGTTCTTCTACAAGAAACCTGGATCCAAGCCACTCCATGTTGGGAGGATCATCAAGTCAACATTGTTACGGCCTCCAGACCTACGAGAGGGCGTCCTGCTGCTGGTCTTCTTGTTGCAGTCTGTAATGACTGTCAATTGTCCCTTAAAGCTTGGCCGTCGCCTGATATTGGGATTCAAGCGGTTGAATTATCCACCACCAACATCTACCACCATCTTTTCCCGTGCTGTTTGCTGTTAAATATCTATTGGAATCCTGTTTCTCCATCTGAACCTCAATTCATTGAAAAAATTGAAAACCTTCTAAATCAATCACTAATGAATCCCAATATCAAAACGGTAATCATTGCGGGGGATTTTAACCTTAATTGCACGCTCACCAATATGAAGTACAATTCAAGAGCATATAGATGGTCTAAATTGGCAGCATCAAGATACCTTTTTATGTTAAATGGATCATCGCCAGAAGATTCGCCGGCAAAGCCGACATGGACCCGAAATAATAGCGACTCTATACTAGACTATCAGGCCGATTCATGTAATTCCTCTCAAAAGTGTCACACGCGGCTGGCGCACAGCGTGCCTGTGCGAATGTCGGCGCCAGCCGCGTGCGATAAAATCAATTTCCGCGCACAGCGTATTCATGGATTCCCACCTCCAAAAGCAGACGTGGCGCAGAGTGGCACAGCGACCCTGCAGCAGCGCCAGTTACGCCCCCAAGAACGCCCTTGTGCAAGGAAAAGCCATCAAGATCGCATAATCATCGCAAAGGGCTGCGCCAACCCTGTACCAGTTTACCGGACTGGCAAACAGCAAACGCAAAGCGGGGAACGCGTATTACGGGTGTCCGGAACATGCGTGCGTGAGAAGTTTCACACGCGATCTGGCCTGGGGGAGCGTGTGCGTGTATTTCAGGGGTGCGCGAGAAGTATTACACGCGAATGGCCTGGGTGCGTGTATTTCAGGGGTGCGCGAGAAGTTCCACACGCGATTGGCCTGGGCGCGTGTATTTCAGAGGTGCGCAAGAAGTTCCACACGCAATCGGGCCTGGGGGAGCGTGTGCGTGTATTTCAGTGGTGCGCGAGAAGTTCCAGATGCGATTGGCCTGGGCGCGTGTATTTCAGAGGTGCGCGAGAAGTTCCACACGCGATCGGGCCTGGGGGAGCGTGTGCGTGTATTCCAGGGGTGCGCGAGAAGTTCCACACGCGATTGGCCTGGGCGCGTGTATTTCAGAGGTGCATGAGAAGTTCCACACGCGATCGGGCCTGGGGGAGCGTGTGCGTGTATTTCAGGGGTGCGCGAGAAGTTCCACACGCGATTGGCCTGGGCGCGTGTATTTCAGAGGTGCGTGAGAAGTCCCACACGCGATCGGGCCTGGGGGAACGTGTGCGTGTATTTCAGAGGTGCGCAAGAAGTTCCATACGTGATCGGGCCTGGGGGAGCGTGTGCGTGTATTTCAGGGGTGCGCGAGAAGTTCCACACGCGATTGGCCTGGGCGCGTGTATTTCAGAGGTGCGCGAGAAGTTCCACACTCGATGGGGCCTGGGGGAGCGTGTGAGTGTATTTCAGAGGTGCGCGAGAAGTTCCACATGCGATCGGGCCTGGGGGAGCGTGTGCGTGTATTTCAGGGGTGCGGGAGAAGTTCCACACGCGATTGGCCTTGGTGCGTGTATTTCAGAGGTGCGCGAGAAGTTCCACACTCGATTGGCCTGGGCGTGTGTATTTCAGGGGCTCGCGGGTGGTTCCACACGCGATCGGGCCTGGGGGAGCGTGTAGGTGTAATTCAGGGGTGCGCGAGAAGTTCCACACGCGATTGGCCTGGGCGCGTGTATTTCAGAGGTGCGCGAGAAGTTCCACACGCGATTGGCCTGGGCGCGTGTATTACAGGGGCTCGCGGGTGGTTTCACACGCGATCGGGCCTGGGGGAGCGTGTGCGTGTATTTCAGAGGTGCGCGAGAATTTTCACATGCGATTTCAGCAGGGTACGTGTTTTTCAGGGGTGCGCGAGAATTTTCACACGCGATTTCAGCAGGGTACGTGTATTTCAGGGTTGCCGGGGAGTCCTACATGTGATTTGGCAGTGTGGGTCCTCCCAGGTGTCCCCTGTACACCCTCCACGGCCCCTGCAGGCAGCCCACACCACAGGGGACTACCCTGCATCCCTGGTCATGTCCCGCAGGCAGCCCACCCAACATGGGCATGCCCCCCAGCAAAGGCACATGTCTCCTTGCACTACTGATCACCAACTCATGTCCCCCTGCACCCCCACCCCCCAGCATTGCGGGGCACCTGCCAGCAGGCCCCCACTCATGTCCCACTCATGTCCCCCTGCACCCCCACCCCCCAGCATTGCGGGGCACCTGCCAGCAGGCCCCCACTCATGTCCCACTCATGTCCCCCTGCACCCCCACCCCCCAGCATTGCGGGGCACCTGCCAGCAGGCCCCCACACATGTCCCCCAGCCAACAAATCGTCACAATCTAGATCCCTGGCCCTTATGGTCAACCTCCAAATGCAAAACACCCACTCGAGTACTGCATCCACCCACTTAGAAATGGCAATGACATGATAGAACCCCAATAGCAAGTTTGGAAATTAAAACATGGCCCTCACATACACCCAATGGGTGTCAGTGAATCTCAAAACCCATATCAGGATATGCATGATACCAATGAGATGATACTACACATTGAAGTTTGATGAAAAAAATGTATTAAAAACAGCATAAATGGAATAAAAAATAAACAAATGACAATGGGAATCAAAAACCAAAAGCAGCATGTCCGTAAAATAATGAAAAACGACAAATCATAATCCAAAGGAATCCAAGGTAAAAACAAAACCAAAAATCATTGCTCCATGGGTAAATCAAAAAAAAAAAAAAAATCCAACAGTCAACTATATACAGATAAACAAACCAGGGTCCATGATCCCAGCTGAAGAAATGAAACCTACATGAAAATACTACCTAATAAAATAAAACTATATACAAAAATGTGGCCCATTGTCCAAAAGGTCCAAAATAAATAAAAAAGCAAAGGAAACCTAACACTAACTACATAACTATTTACTAGGGCAGCGGGCTAGTCCGACGGCTCACTGGTTGTTGTCATGGGCCAGGGCATCATCGAACTCCTGTTCAATGGCTTGGAGGCGGGCATGTTCCCTGGCCCCGAGGTCCCGCAGGGATAAAGCAGTGTCCAGCTCCAACTCCCTGCGAAGACCCTCGAGGCACTCAGCCCGCCTCAGCGCCCTCCGCATGGCGTCCTCTGCCCTGACCATTGTGAGCCGTTCCTCCTCTGCCCGCTGCCGCTCCGCACCTATCTGCTGGCACAACCGCTCCCACAAGGAAGCCACTCCCATTCCAGGGTTCTCCTGCCCTCCGGCCGATGCCTGCACCCCTGATGTTGATGGCCCCGAGCCATGATGCCTCCCACGTTGAGCCTGCTGCTGCCTCCGACGCAACTGCCTGTGCCAGCACGACGGCATCCAGGCTGATGGAAACCACCGACGCCATCGTGCAAGTGCCCTGCCCGATGATGACGTCACATCCTCCATCTGCTGGGGTCCAGTTGCTGGTGTGTCCACCCCTGCTGGACCTCCGACTCCCGACTGTGGCAGGGATGGGATCCCCACCGAGGTGGCTGCATTGGTCGGGGCAGGTCCACAGGGGGCCCTGGTGGCATCTGGGCCGGAAGACGGCATGGAGTACGACTGGCGCATAGCCTCCACAGAGGAGGAGAGGGTCGCCAGAGTGCCCGACACATGTACGAGACCCCCGACCATGACCGCTCCCAACTGGGCCACGTTGGGACGGTGCTCTTCGTGATGACGTGCATGCTCCCCCCGAGAAGCATGCACCTCATCACGAATGACAGCCGTGCGCAACGTGACACCAATCAGGACCTTCTCCATACGGCCAGGGGTCCCCTCGTCCGTAGGTGGAGGGGAGTCAGATGACATGGACATCCCCCCTACCTGCGGACGGGCCTGGGATGGGGCATCCCTGCTGGTGCATGGTGGTGCAGTCACAGTGTCAGGGACAGTGACATGCACAGGCACCTCCACGGCGACCTGTGCTGCTTCCTGCCCCTGCCCCTGGACTGCACCACTTGCACCAGCAGGGATGCCCCCACCAGGCCCCATGTGCGGCTCAGTAGCGGCCTCCTCCTCCTCTGTGGAAACCACCAACCTGGATGGCTCCACACCGTCTTCCGCCGTTGCAAACCCCTGTGGGGGCTCACCCACCCCTTCCGCTGCAGCCGTGGGGGCATCCCCGCCGCTTAGCTCCACAGCGCCGTCTCTGCCCTCTTCTTCACTTTGCGCTGTGTAGAGGGAGACATAGAACACAAGCATCAGGGTACTGTACAATGGTCCCCTAGACAGGAAGCAATAGCAGATGAGTGGCACTGTCAAAGATCACTTCCACCATGTCCCTCCACAACGCATGGGTCAGTGCAGGCAAAACACATGCAGTAACAGGCATGGCGCATGCTATGGACATAAGCAAACATGTCCAAGGGACTCTTGAAGCATACAATGTTGTTTTTGGACTCACATGTTTCATGGGTCATGCCTATCACATGCACACACTTCAACGTACTTTCATCCATCTGGACTCGTACACCCCAGACACAGTGGATGCAAGGATAACTAGGCTGCATCAGTGAATCTGAACATTGTCACAGACATGTGTCATGCATCCATGGCATGCACAATTCACAGACACGCAGGTCAGAAACACAGACATGGACACCATACATGTACATGGCATCAGCACCCATCCCTCACCCACACCCATGTCCAGGAACAGGGACTGGCATGCTCTCATGTGTCCATTCCGCATAGGGCTCCCCATGTTACGTTTCAACACATACACCAACCGTGTGCTTCACACATTACTGGTCTCACATGCATGACCATGATGTCCCTGCACACACACACGCGTACATGGCCTATGTCACACATACAGGCAAGTATCAGACAACCAGCACGCTGCAACATGCCCTGTCTCACACAGCAATGCTTGGCCACTTACCGCTCTACTCCAGACGGGTCTGCCTCTCAAGGATCTGGGCATGGAGCGCTGGGCGTACGCGTTCCAGGACCCTCAGCTGGATGGTACTCATGCTGCCTCGGCCCCCCTCCACGAGGCACCAGGCCTTTATGAGGGTCTTGGACCTGAAGTCCTCCCAGCGCTTCTTGACTTGCTTGATGTTGCGGGTTGCCACCCCCTCCGCGTTGATGGCAACCACAAAGTCGTCCCAGATCCTGTCCCGTCCTTCCTTGTCGGCGCGTGGTGATCCGAAGAGGGCATCATAATGCCCCAGGACAAGCTCCACCAGGACACCAACTTCCTTCTGACTGAAGCTGGTGGCCCTCTGCCCCTCTGGCTGGGGGTCGCCAGTGGCCTCGGATGGTGTTTGCCCCGACATGGCGACCCCCGAGGCAGGCGTGGGTGGGCAACTGGGTCCTGGGACTGGGCTGTGGAGTGATGGTATCCCAGTCGGGAGTGTTCTGTTCCAGCAGGGGTGGACACAGCAACTGGACCCCTGCAGATGGCTGATGTGCAGGCACCAAATGGCAGGGCACGGTGGCAGCAGACAGGCAGGCAGCAGCAGATGGCTCGTGGGAGGCTGCTCGGGGCTCTGGGGGGCAGTAATTCGGCCTTTTGGGCAGGAGCGTGGTCTTCCGTGTGCTTACGCGTGGCCAGCTTGATACGGAGTGATTTGGCACGTGAAAATTCTGCACGTCAGCGTGTGAATCGAGGAAAGGCCCCTAGCGCGTAAGCGCGTCAGCACGCATACGCGATTCCATTGGACCAAAGGCCCTTAGCGCGTATGCGTGTCTGTGACGTATCGAGCACGGGCGTTGCTTTTCGTGGGGTGCGGTGCGTGTGTCTTGCAGGCGTTGGGGTTCACACGCTATTACTTCACAGCGGGTGGGTGTTGGCTATGCGTTCTTCTACACGCAAGGCAGACGGTGAGTGGTACCCTGCTCCCCCAGGCCCGATCGCGTGTAAAACCACCCGCGAGCCCCTGAAATACAGGTACCCCGCTCCCCCAGGCCCGATCGCGTGTGAAAACACCTGCAAGCCCCTGAAATACACGTACCCCGCTCCCCCAGGCCCGATCGCGTGTGAAAACACCCATGAGCCCCTGAAATACACGTACCCCGCTCCCCCAGGCCCGATCGCGTGTAAAAACACCTGCGAGCCCCTGAAATACACGTACTCCGCTCCCCCAGGCCCGATCGCATGTGGAAACACCCGCGAGCCCCTGAAATACACGCGCACAGGCCAATCGCGTGTGGAACTTCTCGTGCACCTCTGTAATACACGCACACGCTCCCCCAGGCCAATCGCGTGTGGAACTTCTCGCACACCCCTGAAATACACATGCACAGGCCAATCGCGTGTGAAACTTCTCGCGCACCTCTGGAATAAACGCGCCCAGGCCAAACGCGTG
The DNA here is from genome assembly GCF_040938575.1 of Ambystoma mexicanum. Lineage (NCBI taxonomy): Eukaryota > Metazoa > Chordata > Amphibia > Caudata > Ambystomatidae > Ambystoma > Ambystoma mexicanum. The sequence continues at coordinate 783,632,081 of NC_090923.1, read as the reverse complement.
TGGAACTTCTCGCGCACCCCTGAAATACACGCGCACGGGCCAATCGCGTGTGAAACTTCTCGCGCACCTCTGGAATACACGCGCCCAGGCCAATCGCGTGTGGAACTTCTCGCGCACCTGTGTAATACACACACACGCTCCCCCAGGCCAATCGCGTGTGGAACTTCTCGCGCACCCCTGAAATTCACGCGCACAGGCCAATCGCGTGTGAAACTTCTCACGCACCTCTGGAATACACGCGCCCAGGCCAATCGCGTGTGGAACTTCTCGCGCACCTCTGGAATACACGCACACGCTCCCCCAGGCCCGATCGCGGGTGAAACTTCTCACGCACCTCTGTAATACACGCACACGCTCCCCCAGGCCCGATCGCGTGTGGGCCTTCTCGTGCGTGTAGGACTTTGGCGCACATTTTTTTCCTGCGCAGGGACGCTACCACCTGCTTTCGTGTGGCGGACATGTATGGGCCTGTGCGCGTCTTTGGCCGTGCGCTGTTTTTCCCTATTCGATTCCATGAATACGTGTTGTAGGCGAGCGTGTGGGCGTTCTGCGCACTTGCCTCCTGTACTTCCTCCGTGATGTCCACATTTTCACGAGTTGTTCCCCATTCTGCGTGTGACGCCCTGTGTTACGCCTACTTTTGTTATGTGCGCCGCGCTATGTGCGAATTCGCTGTGGCCTTATCGCACGGCGTTCAATGACCTGTGCGCCAGCGTGCGCCAGCGTGCGCCACGCACTTTTTCAGCGCACATCCCACATTTTGCGCGTGCACGGACTTCCATGAATTGATGTGCGATGTTTTCTGTGCGATAATCGCACTTGCACTGCGATAATCGCACTTGCACTGCGATTTTCGCTATTTCACTGCAAATCGCACGTTTTCGCACGCGTGCGCCGTTTTTTCGGCACACGTTGATTCCATGAATTGGCCTGTTGGTCTACATCCCAATTGAAACAAATACATTGATAGCATTGTTCCAGGTTATACCCACCAAACTTAGTGATCATAACATCCTCTGAGTTTCCTGGTTGCCTCACGATGTCGAAAATCGCGTTAATTATACTTTTCTTCTTGATATAAATAATGAAGGCAACCGTCTTAAATGGTATCCAAATGGTATCCTACCCAAATAGCAAAACTCCAAAAAGAAATTCTGGAAGCAAACCAGCTTCATTCTCCATCTCCTAGCATTTTTTATAGTGACTGCATTTTAATAGTAAATCAAGAAAAAAGTAGGTTGGCTTGCACCACCTACACGCATAAATACACACGTTTATTACAAGTTTTGAATTTGAAGAAAGAAATGAGACAGGAGTTAAGAACTTCATCGGCTAAGGCTTGCAAGGTATTTAGTAATCAAATAAAAAGCCAATACAAAAATAAAATCAAACACATTTTGTACAATTACAATCAGGAACGAGCTGAAACTATGCTAAAAGCATTTGTTACCAAATCTACTGGTGAGCTTTGGAAAGTGATTAATAATGTGCCTTCTAATGCACATAGATCTATTTTGTAGAACCCTATAGCAGAATCGGTATGGTCTAGTCACTTTCAATTGTTACTACAAAAAGCAGATATGAATTTCAATCTAGATCCCATAAGCAATCCGATTCTATCAGATTTTATATTTGATGAATTAGATATCTTACTAATAATAAAAAAACTAAGCACATCAAGAGCTCCGGGTCCTGACCAGCTCACCAATGTAATACTAAAAAGAAATCCTGAGCTGTGGGCAAACGTGTTAAAAATGATCTTCAGGAGAGTTATAGAAACAGATCAAATTCCACCATCCAGGCAACAAGCCATAATTATTCCTATATTTAAAAATGGAAACAGGTCTGATCCGACCAATTACAGACCCATGGCGCTACTTGATGTTCCTGGAAAAAAAATTGCAAAGCTGGTCCTCCGGGACTTCTCTAAATGGCTGACCAAACAACATCTTTTTGATTTAAACCAATCAGGATTTGTTGCAGGAATTGGCACGGCATTAAATCTATTTATTTTATCAGTTATAAAACAACAAGCAATTTTAACTAAACAGCCGGTTTTTATTGCTTTTATAGATTTCAAACAAGCATTCGATTCAGTGTCAAGATAAGTTTTATGGCGAAAACTCATAGACACGGAATGTCCTTCATACATTAGGTTTTTAATTCTTAAATTTTATTCTGAAACCACCATAAGAATTAAACTTACATCAAATGGGTTGTCATCGGAGTCAATCAGAACACATTCCGGCCTAAATCAGGGATGTCTGCTTCAATTTTGATTAACTTTTATAATAATGACATTTGTGCTGCTTTTAATTCTACTCGTTCATTTCCACCAAAAGTGGATGACCATGAAATATCATATTTATTGTTTGCGGATGATCTTGTATTAATAGACAGAATGCCGATTGGTTTGCAGAGAAAACTCTGGCACTGTCAGAATATGCCACTAGAAATGAATTAATAATTAATACATCCAAATCCAATATACTTATTTTACAGCATCTTCGCTCATCAACTAAGTACAATTTCAACTGGAAATTAGGAAATTGCAACCTAAATCATGTTCAAGAATACAAATATGGAGGCCACCAGGGGGTGCAGGCGTGATGGCTGCCTGATCGTTCGGCTCCCCTGAAGCCCCGAGAGATTTGTGGAGTAAACTGCGTTATCCTCCTATAAAGGCTTAATCCAGGTGGGGGAACTGCTGGGGACTCCGGAGATACCTTCCCGAGATCTGGGGGTGCTCGGGTCCCCGAGATATTTGACTTGGAGCTTCCGCACTCCCTCTCCCCCCTCCAGGCCCGTGCCGCACACAAGGTGAAGCTCCGTGGCCGGGCCCCTCCTCTCCGCGGATGAGCGCCGCGCCGGGATCAATCTGAGGAATCGACACCCTGCGCCTCTGCCGGCATCACTGAAAGCCCGTGGGAGCCCCTCGGAAACTGGGGCCCTCGTTTGCAGGGGCCTCCCCAGATGAGCCCACCTCCGGCTCCCGCTGCAGCGGTTTTGGACGTCATTACGCCCGGGCCTCCACGGCCGGACCCCGGCCTGCCGCACACACGTCTGTGTATCTCGACCCCGGGCCGTCGCAGGAGAGCGCCCGGGCCCCTTCCTCTCCTCGCCCCCCAGGCGTTGGGGAACATCTTCACAACAAGTACCATAAGGACTCCCCCTGGCTGCTGCTGCGACACAACCCTTAGAGGCCTACACCTAACAGGCCCGGGCCGATGCGGGAGCGTGCCTGGGCCCCTCTGCGAAGCGCCGGGCCCATCGTGGGGTTCGCCACCCTATTGATGGGCCTACTACTCGCCATCCACAGCGACTACCTTTGAACGCACCCACCGGCCCCACGTCGGAGCAACCGTGAGTAGTGGCTGTCGGGGGGTTGGGGCACGACCCGCCCGTCCTAACCACCACACCTCATCGGAGTTGGCACGGAACCGGGGGACCATCTCCCCGAGCCCCGGGGGGAGACCTCGAGGAACCACGAAGATCTAGAGGGGAGACACCCCATGAGTTGGAAAGAAACCCTGGCTAGTTACCAATTCACTCCCCGAAAACAAGAGATGGAGATCAACCCCCCACCTACGCCAACCCCCGACATGAACACCATGCAGAACAATATCCAGACAATCCTAGATGAAATCAGGGGAATGAGAACGGACATGGGAGCCAAGCTGGCCGACCTCACCGCCAATGTCTCCACGTTGGAGGACAGAATGGAGGGGTAGAGAATAACCAGGCGTCCACCGTCGTCCTGGAGCCTCAGATGGAGTCAAAGTGGACGACATGGAAGATCGTGAACGGAGATGTAACCTGCGATTCTTCGGCCTGACGGAGGTGGAGGGGGAGACCCAGACCGGCCTGGAGGGCAAAGTGCAGGAGATCATTAGAATTGTTTTGGGAACTGACTCCAGAGAAACCATCCTGATTGATAGGGTTCATCGAGCTGGCGGAGGCGGTGGGGGCCCACGCTCCGTGCTTGCGAAGTTCCACGATTACAGAGACAAAGCAAAAATACTTGAAAGAGCTAGAACCCTAAGAGAGATACAATTCGACAACTCCAGGGTGGCAATCTACGAGGACCTATCTGCCCTCACGCTACAAATGAGGAAAAAATGCAGTCCGATCACTAGATGGCTGCAGGAGAAGGGGGTCCGGTACCGCTGGGGACACCCATTATACCAATCCTTTGAGTGGCAAGGGGAAAACTTTCCGCTCGTTACAGAAGAAGACATCCAAAGAGGCATTGATGAACTGATTGCGGTCCCCCTGGGACCCTCGGGGGAGAACGGCAGATCCGACAGAGGCCAGAGCTGGGCCCCACGGGGCCCTGACCTCAGCCAGGGGAAACACAAAGTGAAGGGCACTTGGAAATTCAGAAAAACCAGGCACCCCTCGGAGGGACGTGGAGGACCTGCATGATTATGGGACAGAGGAGAAAAGAAAAGGAATGCAGTGCCGATCTGTTCATTCGCTCACTCGCCCCCCGTGGCCGCGGCGAATTGAGGAGAAACATTTGTTCCACTTTTGCTGAAGCCAAGTCACGCGCGATGGATCCGAGTGATTTAGAGGGAAGGGGAGAAAGTTAAGAAATGTGATGTTGTTGTGTTGTATTGCATTTGACCGCAGGGCCCTCATGGGCCCCTTCATGTTTAGGGGCGTGTTATGTTGTATTGTGATGTTGCCACGGTTGGCGAGGCTTATGCCGAAATTGAGGGTTGAAGGTATCGGGTCCCACCTGTCTGAAACACAGAGTGGTGTTGTTCTCGGTTGTCGGAGGGTGGCCAGGTGCATCCCCCGAGACCTTCGAAGACCCCCCCAACTCACACTGGAAGCTAGTTCACGGTTGGACCCAGGCCCTATGAGACACACAGCGGGAGTAAAGAGGACTGGGGTGGGGGAGGTCTTGTAGAGGGATTGGACTCCAACTAAACCTGTAAAATGTTCCTATAGGTATAACCTGGAGGGTACGATCCACACTATTTATCTCTCGGGGCCCAGGCAGCGGCCCTGGTGGTTCGTTGACTAAACCCGATGTATGTCGGGCGATGGAGACGGACGCCTACCAAAATGGGTAAGGGAAATGAGGAACCGGGGAGGGGGGATTTCAGGGGGAGGGGAAAGAAATAGGGAACGCCATGCCATGATTCTGGGGTTCAAGTCAACAGATGATTACGGGGGCACTCACTGAGGCTTCACAGGGCAAGGATAGCGACGACCATGGTTGAAGGTCGGATCGGTACGCTCAACGTTAAGGGTCTCAACTCGCAAAACAAGCAGTCTCTCACAAGTAACGTATTCCGCAAACAGAAATTACTGGCCCTCTTCCTACAAGAAACCCACTATAGAAGGGGGGCCGAGTCAACGATCAAAGGAAAGAAGATAGGCAGAAACTTCTGGGCCTCGCACAAATCCTCTAAGAAGGAGGGAGTGTGTATCCTCTTGGGTAAATTGCTGCATCTCACCGATGTAGAAACAAAAAGGGGCTTTGGAGGCAGATTTCTTGCGATCAAGGGGTCAGCCCAGGGGACACGAGTCACACTAGCCACAATATACGCGCCCAACGCCGGCCAAGTCAAGTTTATCCGCAAGGTTCTTGCGGTCATGGACGGGTGGGCCGAGGGAGCCACAATCCTGGGCGGAGACTTCAATCTCATTACAGACCCCCATCTTGACTGGTGGTCGGCCAAAGGGATGGGACCAAAAGCCCCCACAAAAGATAATCTCGCCTTGAGGGACCTCCTACAAGAGTTCTACTGGGTTGATGCATGGCGCAAATGCTGGCAAACCTGGGGGTAACACGTTCTTCTCCCCTTCCCACCAAACATATACTAGAATTGACTTGCTGCTGGTTTCGGAGAAGGGAGGGGGAGAAGTTGGAAACCCTACGGTTGAATCTGTGACCTGGTCAGATCATGAGCTCCTCGTTATGGAATGGCGGTTGCAAGCCACCGTGAAATCACATAGGAGGCGCTGTAACGATACCCTCATGAGGGACCAGGTGTTTAAGGAATTCCTTAGGAACAAAATAAAAGCCTTCTTCTTAGCGAACGACACAGGGGAAGTCCCAATGGTTTCAGTCTGGGAGGCAGTGAAGGCCACGTTCAGGGGTCTCCTTATCGCATAGGGTTCAAGCAAGAAGCGAGAGAGGGCCCTGATAGAATCCAGACTCCGGGAAGACCTGCGGGCCATGAGGGCACAGCTCACCAAGGGAAACGTAGACCGCGAAAACCTCCTGAGTGAAATTAGAGAGAAGAGACAAGCTCTGCATAAAATCCTGATGGGAGAGATAGTTAAAAAAGTGAGATACACGAAGCAGAGATACTATGAGAGGGGCGACAGGGTTGGAACTCTTCTGGCACATAGGCTGAGGGGAAACAGGGCGGGCAGACACATAGAAAAGGTCAAGGACGGGGCGGGTAACACCAAGATAACAACTGAACACATAGCCGAATCATTTGCGGCCTTCTATAGGGCCCTCTACACTAAACAAGAGGGTGAATCACTGGATGAAATTCGAAAATATCTTGAAGACCACCCCCTACCCAAGCTCACAGACCTAGAGAGGGAGACACTGGATAAGGAGATAATGGAGGAGGAGGTGGAAGAGGCCATCAAAAAGCTAAAAATAGGCAAGGCCCGGGGGAAGATGGCTACACAGCGGATTTCTATAAACAATTCCAGTCCGAACTAACCCAACCACTGACCAAATTATTTAACCAAATCAAAACCTTAGAAACCATTCTACCGACATTCCTGCAGGCCATAATCACAGTTATCCCTAAGCCGGGCAGAGACCCAGCGGAGTGTGGCTCACATAGGCCAATCTCGCTCCTGAACACAGATGCCAAGATCTTCACCAGGATCCTGGCGACACGTCTAGAAAAGTGTCTCCCCCGGCTGATCCATCCCGATCAAGTAGGCTTTGTAGTAAATAGACAAGGAGCAGATAGCATGCGCAAAACCCTGCACATACTGAGCTCAAATGGAGTGAAATTTAATTGTGCCCTTGAAGGCAAGCGTCCCCAAACAGCACGATCCTCCCCGCAATGAGAGACAATGAAGGACTCTCCCAAAATGGGAATAAGGCCAAGACAGAGTGCGGGTGAGCGTAAATGGGAGTTTATCAATCAGAATTGGGCATGCAAAGAACTCTGCAAACTCCGAGAGCGCTCTGTCTGACAATAGCAAAGACAGGCGTATATATTCACAAAAAACGTCATAAGAACCTACACACTATAGGGGGCACAAGTTCAATGGGATTGGGTGGCGACGACTAACTATAGGTGCTGCTGTGATGTGGTTGGCTTTGGCTGGAAGACGTCACTGGGCAGCCTCGTGGGTTGGGCTTGGCCTGGCAGGGTGGCGGAGTTCATCCGGCTGGTGTTGTCGTGCCATCGCGGCCAATGTCAGAGATGAATGTCCTTTCCTGACTTATTTGCCCTAGGCCATGCACACCGCAGTCATTCACTCGTTTCAGTATTATCTTCTTTAGTAAATCTTCCAATAGGTTATACTACAGGTTAATGCAACACAGGAGGAATGCACCTTGTGAGGGGACTGGAGGCAATACGTCAGGGCATGGTTACCAGTGTCCTGTTGACCGGGGCCATAGGTCGAGGGGCTAAGCTTCAGGGCCTGGCACGGGCGGCACATGTCTTTCTGCCTTGTTAGAAGTTGTTATGGATGTTCCGCTGTGTGTTGTCAAAGTGTTGGGTGTCCTGATTGCACAGGGCCATAAGTCTGAGATGGTCCGGTGGGTTGTAAGGTTTACGGGGGGGGCGCGTGCGTTCAGGCAGAGGTTTACTGCTGTGCTGTAAATAATGCAGGTGGCGGGTGGTGGCCTTGGGTGCTACAGAGGGGGTTACAAATCTTTGAAGCGGCTCCAGTCTGGTTTGGGGGAGGTAAAACAGCGCGGCGCGGTCTCTGCTCTCATGCCTTTGGCAGCCTTCACAGGGTGGGAGGGGGAATGGCCTTGCAAGTATTTCACAAATGTATCTCCCTCGTGCGTTGCTGAATACAAGTAAAAGACATCGCAAACATTTGAACACTTTCTATAATACTTATTTAACATCACGACAAAACATGCTTTTAACCTTTGCTGGGTGCGCTTTGATTATACCCAGATCGAGCATCATATTTGTACATTACACTCTAGCAGCTACAGTGTTTCAGTTACATGCTTATACATTCGCGGTAAATGAGGTAGTGGTTAAATCAGTGGAGTACATAGAGAACGACCCGCCACCGTCCGTGACGGTGGTTGCATATGAGGGGCTCAGACATTCACACATGATACGTGTACTCTTGCGCATTCTTTAATGAGTTCATAGTATAGTTGCATCCGCTTTCTCGTGTACTCTAGCAGCATTAGCTTTAGTTATGGTGCGAGCCCATGGGGTGTAAGTATCTCAGCAATACGTGTAACAAATAGATTCTTGGTGCGTTCCTTCATTATTAGCATCCAACTGCAATGGTATATGCTCACCATCGCTTATATCGTGGGGGCATGATCTCTTGTAATCATACGTCCTACAGGCTTTTTGTAATATAAGGGGTTTTATGAAAGAGAAAAGCATCCTTTGCAAGTAGTCTCAGCATTAATATACAAAGATTGTCTGGCATATAATCGACCATTTTACTGTTCTTTTCATTTGTCTAGGCCTGCTGGCCGGGTCATGCTGGGAACGAAGATACACTGCGGGAGGTGAACTGTTACAATGTTAGGCTATTACGCTAGCTCATGTCCGTCTTGTTCGTGGGAACGTGCTCGCAGCGGATCTACCAGGGTGCTGCGGCAGCAGGGATGTTCTCCAAGGGTGGGGGCCGCGCTCCAGTGCGCTGAGCTCACACCATCTTTACTAGGCAGAGAATGGTTTTTGGGCCTAACTAAATTTGTGTTGTGATCAATAGATGTGGGCATTCGATATGTGCGGGCAATTAATACGTGCGGGCAATTAATACGTGCGGGCAATGTCTCCAGTGGGTGAGCCCTCCACCACCTGGGCCCGGGTGGCACGAGGAGACGCCCAAGAGAGCCACAGTCCTCACCTGGGGAGAGAGTGCAGGCGAGGGGGGTCGTTTTGGACCAGTCCTCCCCTACATTTCCCCCCTTTCGTTACTAAAGTAACGAATTCTTTAAATCTTCTATCCTCCTACATTCTGCCTCGTCCAGCACCGCCTCATCCCATGCCGGAGTTCCTTTGATGGGCATCCATGCTCTGCATACCGCTCTTAAGCTCTCACCTCTCCGGGCATATTCATCTGGGGTACATGTTAGATATATGCACCCACCATCTGCTTCTAAATCTACCCAAACTTCCTCATACCATTCTAGTATACGGGGCTCTTTGATGGTGGTGTGCCACAACTTATCTACAATATCTTTATCGTGGTATATGGGCACCAGTTGGTACCTGGGCGAATTATCTATCCCTGTTTGTACTTGTGCTTCTTGCATTGTTTTTATTGTACCGTGTGAGTTGCCCATGGTCACCATCATCATTGCACCATTTGGTACTGCGTTAGCACAGACTCGAAGACCCACCTGGCACAGACAAAAAAGTAGAAGGAGGAACACAACAGCTGGTATTAAAAATTTCACAGTTGTTCCAAGCCATGAGGGAACCCGGGAGAAGATGTTGTCGAACCAGGTACTCGCTTCTGCTCCACCTTCCATTTTCATTTTTTCTCCCAGGTTATGGACTGCTTCGATTACATGGGACAGGGAGCCATTCTCTGCGTCTTCAGAAGGTACGAAAGTGCAGCAGGCACTTCCTATTTTTCGGCAAACACCACCGTCCATCGCTGTCAACAGGTCTAGAACATACCTGTTTTGCATGGTCATTAGTCGTAAGGCTCTTAGTTCAACTTTGATGATGTTGAATCCTTCTTCAGTGTCGTTCGCCAGCTGAATCAATTCCCAGCGTGTTATCTGAAGCCATTTTGCATTTGCCCTTGCTTGGACACTTGAGACTAGTGAGGCAAAGAATGTTTCTGCTGAGCTGAATAATCGATATTTGTCTGGGATCTGGGCCAATAGTTCTGATGATGCTTTTGATATGTAATTTGATGCTCGCCTGTTACGGGTCAGCACTTCTTCCTTGTTTCCAGAAGACAGGACATATATTTGTGTCTCTGCAGTTGGTTGAGCCACACTCTGCATACGTTCCCGTGTCCCATCGACGTGGCTTTCTGGTATCACCATCAGGGCTGAGTGCAGAGTGGCCATTGAGCATCTGCCACTCCATGACTGGGGGAGGTGTAGGTATGCCTGTTTGCCGCACACCCAGTACGTGTCCATCAGGGCCGCTGTCCCTTTCCTTAGGTCTGGGATGGTGAGGGTCTTGTTGCAGTTCTTGTTTATTCCCATGGGGTTTCTCCCTTCTCCTTTAAAGCACAGTTTATAGTCCATTTCGCTCTGTAGTTTGAACGGCTTTTCAATGGCAGTTACCCAAGTTAGCTTTGAAATGTGTTCTCTCCATACTGGTGTACATGTTTCCACTATCCACTGTAATTTATCCGTCGCCACACCTCTTAGTGCTTCCGCTTTGCACAGTACTTCTTCATCCTTCTGCTTGTTGTCAGAAAAAAGTGTCCCTTTTATCACAAAAAATGGTTCTTTCAAACATACCACTCCTGTCGTTTTTGGGTAACACGTTTTCTCGTTCTGCAGTATTTGAAAAGTTACTTCGTGTGCCTGGAAGGTGTTCTTAATCCTGCACAGCGTGAGATGAAGGAGACATTGGGCATCCACAATAGGCAACTCTTTGGGTAACAATACTTTGGGTGTACCTGATGCATGGGGGATGAGGGAACAGACATAACAGCTTTCGTTTGTAGTCTGTTTAGCTGTGGCACTCATGTCTGCATACCACTTATTTGTTTGATGGGGGTGTCGTGGGTCTTCCATCTTATCTAGACCTAGCCCATAATACTCATCATACTTCTTCCTCCCTGTTTCTCTCTTTCGTCTGATGTTCTTGTTACTCATGTATTTCCCACCCCCTGAGCAGTGGGTAAACTAGACCCCCCTTTCTCATTCCCGCCCCCCTGGGCCCATTCATCATATAGTATTTCGTGCATTTCTAGTAGCTTATCGTTTTCTTTCCTGACATTATCTGGCAGATTGTTTTCTGGGGTGGGGGCAAGCTGGCTGGTGGGGGTGTTATATAACCATGATATGGCAGACGGGTTTCGGTCATTGAGACTGTGGGCATTGTAAGTGGATACCCCTGGTGGAGACACTGTGTCGCTCTGCATTCCACCCTGTGGCTTTTCTCTTTGTGAGGTCACAACACTGGATGGTGTGGTATGATACCCCCACACAAGTTTAGTTCCGTCCCAAATCAAAAAATCACCTTCCTTGGTATTGACCCCTGCATTTGCATTGGGCCCGGTGGTACTGTTAATTGGTCCAGTAGTGTTATTACTCCCTCCCCCCTCGTACATCTCGATAGAGATGCACGCTATAAACCAATATGTAACCAAGCCAAACATCATCATAAAAAACAATGTAATGCATATTGATAATCCACACTCATACGAATATCTACATCTCTCATATACTAATTCTCTCATTCTACTAATTCTATCCGTTGCAGGCTGCCCGTTAGATGCCATGGAAGCTCCTGTTTGAGATATAAAAGTGCATTAAGTGCATGCATGTAAACGTTTTGTTGGCACCATCTGTGCCAATACATTTGACGGGGAATGGAAGCGGGTGGGGGTGCGGGGGAGGGGTATTCACAGACAAGGGTATATACAAGTTATAATATTATTATTTCACTAGTTATACATCATTCACCTAGATAAAATAATAAAAAAAAAAAAAAAAAAAAGAAATCCCACACATTTTTTTTTTTTTTTTTTTTTTGATATCCTTGTCAGGCATTATTTCATTCAATTCCAGTGCTGACAGTATTCCATTTAGGTCCAGTGTTGACACACACACACACACACAAGTCGGCATTTAGATATTTCACTCATTTGCATCGTTTGCTGTTGTCTGTGCCTCCTCATCTATTTCCTCTTGTACATTGCTGTATGCTTTTCGTACGTCGGTCAAGTGCACCCAGTACCTCAAGCCCTTCACCTTTACTGCCGTGGGCGTGCAAAATATTACTTCGTATGGGCCATGGAATCGTGGTGCATTCCACCGACGCACGAAGCTTCTGACATAAATTGAGTCGCCTGGCATTAGCTGTAGCTGTTGCTCTGGCTCCGTGACAGATCCCGTTACATTTCCCTCTTCTCTAGTGAAGGGTGGGGATAGTTGCTTCGATATTGCGCGCGCTGCCCTTGTTAATTTTCTTAGGTAGTCTATGAACTCATCTCCCAATATTGCGGCGCTCCTGTGAGCATCTGAGTGTTCACGCAGTGGAGAGTGTGCTGTGTTCATTCGTCTCCCAGTCATGATCTCGTGTGGGGACAAATGGTGGTCTTTACTTGGTTGATTTCTGAACTCAAATAGTGCCAGGGGTAGACAGTAAATCCAATTTTTCTTTAATGAGAAGCATAGTTTTGATAACCTGCCCTTTAACAGGCCGTTCATCTTTTCCACTACGCCATTACTTTGAGGATGATAAATCGAACATAATTTATGTTTTATACCCAATAACGTGGTAACTTCCTTGAAGAGTTCATTCACAAAGTGAGAGCCGTTATCTGAGCGAATCACGTCACAAATTCCCCAGCGCGGGAACACTTCCCTTACTAGGAACTTGGCGGCGCTTTTGGCATCAGGTCGCGCACAGGGTCCTGCTTCCACCCATCTTGAAAACGGGCACACAACCACGATCATGTACCGTGCGCCATTACACCTTTCCCCCATGTCTGCATAATCTATATGTAGTTCTCTAAAGGGGCCAAGGGGTTTGGGAATTGTTCCCCGGAGTGTGCGTAGGGTCATTCCTGAGTTGTATATTTGGCATGTTGTACATTCCATTGCCAATCGAGACACATGCTCCTGGAGACAAGGCACAAACCATTCTTCCTGTATTTCTGCTGCGATGTGCTGTTTAGTGTTGTGTGCGGGGAAGTGTAGCTGTTGGAATGCTACTTCTAGTAACTGTAGTGGCATTACCACTTTCCCTGAGTTATTTTGCCGCCATAATAGGTCTGTTCCTGATTGGCTGCATCCCCGTTTTGTCCACGTTAGTTTTTCTTCTGCACTAGCTCCTTCCTGCAATTCTAGAATTTGTGATAAGGACATCATGTTGTACCCTTCTGACAGTTCTTCGGTTGTCGTGTTCTTCATCATGAACTCACCTGTGTCGTATTTTTGAAAATAGGAAGCCTCTTTGGCGGCAGCGTCCGCTGCCGCGTTCCCTAAAGACACAACGTCTGTATTTGATGTATGGGCCTGGCACTTCACTATTGCTACAGCAGTAGGGTTTTGTAGGGCCTCTATTAATTCTTTTAACAATTCTGCATGCTGCACTGGCGTTCCGTCTGCCCTTCTGAATCCCCTACGGCCCCATCTTGCTAGACCTCCATGTACTGTCGTCGTCATGTAAGCTGAGTCTGTGTATATTGTAACTGCACAGCCCTTTGCTGCGTGTAGTGCTTCTATGAGCGCAACCAGTTCTGCTGCTTGTGCAGAGTAATGTGACGGGAGGCGGTACTGTACTAGTGTTTCAAATTCACCTTCCTCTAATCTCACTACCGCCATGCCAACATGCTTTTCTCCCGTATCCATATCAATTGATGCGGATCCATCCACAAAGTACACCTCCCCCTCGCTGAGAGCGTTTTCACACACAACTGCGCCCTCCCCTCCTTCTCCTGTGTGGGTTGTGCAGTCGTGATTTTGCATATCCTCCAATGTGCACGCTTCTGTGATAAACGTGGCGGGGTTCACTGTTTTACATCTCACTATGTGGATGTTGGCGCTGGACAATATGATCTCATATGCTGTTGCCCGCTGTGTGGTCAGCGTGCTTTTTGATCTTTCAAGTATTGCAAATAATGAGTGTTCCACAAACAATGTTACAGAGCATCCCATTACTATTGTGGCACTTTTCTCAATCGCGAATGCGGCTGCTGCGAGCGATTGTTCGCACGCGAAATGACCCTGCATCACGGCATCCAAAGTACCACTATAGTACGCCAGGGGCTTGTGTCCTAAGGAGGTTTTTTGTGTCAGTACTGCTGTCATAAGTGTTCCCTTGCAATGGGAAAATAGGTAAAATTCGTGTTCATAATCAGGGTTTGCTAGTACTGGAGCGCTTGAAATTAGTTCTTTCAGTGTTTTGAACGATGTGCGCATTTCTTCTGACCACTTTATTTTTACATTCTCCTGTTGTGCTTCTTTCAGTGCTTGTAGGAGGGGCCGGGTGTATGCTGCATAGTCTAGTATCCATGCCCGGCAGTAATTGCACATCCCCAAAAATTTCTGCATATCTTTTACTGTTGTGGGTTCTCCTACCGATCTTATTGCCTCTACCCTGTCGGGAATTATTCTTTTACCATCTTTCGATATGAGCTGTCCCAGGTATAGGACCTCAAGCAGACAATACTGTAGCTTCTCCTTATCTACCTTGTAGCCTTTGTTGGCCAGTAAAGTCAGGAGCGTTGTTGAATCTTTTCTACACGTTTCTTTGTCTTGTGCACACACCAATAAATCGTCCACATACTGAATAATCGTACTCTCTACTGATAGGTTCCCCAAGTCTTCATGCAATATGCGATTGAATATGCTCGGGCTCTCACAGTATCCCTGTGGCAGTCTGCAATGTTCATATCTTTTTCCCCCCAGTGTGAACGCTGTAAGGTATCTGCTCTCTTCAGCCAGAGGTATTGAGAAAAATGCGTTTTTCAAGTCCACCACTGTAAAATGTGATGCTGTTTTTGGGATACTGCATAGTATGGATGCAGGGTTCGGGAGTAGAGGGAACTCTTTTTGTATTACATCATTGAGGGGGCGTAAATCCTGTATCATCCGCCAAGATCCCCCCTTTGCTTTTTTGATTGGATAAATACATGTGTTACATGGGGAGTTTGAAGGCACTATTATTCCTTGTACTAGTAGTGCATTTATCGTCTCTTTTATCCCTTCTTCAGCTTCACGGGACAATGGATACTGTTTAACTCTTGGTAAAATAGCTCCTTGTTTTAGGGTTATTCTCACAGGTTGTACTCCATGCAACAGTCCTACATCATGTGGGCCTGTTGTCCATAAATTGTTTGGTACTAGCCTCATGTCGTCATCAAAAAATGACGGTGGTGTTCCTACCACTGCCATCAATTGGACGGGGATCTCTCTGGCTTGGATCAAAATGTCACAGGGCATCGCTATTTCCATTACTATCTCACCATCTACTTCTGTGTCTGAAAAGAGATCCTCATCTGTTACCTCGCGCAGGGCAAGGTTGGCGTTTGTACACAGTACGGTGCGCCACTCACATCCTTCTCTGTCCATTCCAATCACAGCGATCCGTTTCGTTGATACCTGCACAGCGTGCAAATCCAACGACACCACTGATCCTGGTGCTGCATTTGGACACACTATGGGGCGGAAGAGGAATTCTGCTGGAATCCTCCAATCCATGTTTTTTAGCTCTGGGACTATAAAGGCCAGAGTCTTTAGCCCTGCAATGAACATCTCTTCCTTTTGTGGCAACCCTCGTATTTCCTGTGTGGTTGTGTAGGCTTGTACTACCAACATTGCACGCAAGGGGCATATCCCGGGTGTAGAACACACTATTCCTCCTTCCGTAAATGATATGGTCATGTTGAGTTTACTCATAAGGTCCCTCCCCAGTAAATTTATCGGGGACTGTTCATAATACAGTAAGGGTGCTTTTACAGTCTTGCCCCCTATAGTTACATCCAAAACTTCTGTGTAAGGAACTTCAATTACAGCCCCAGAGAACCCCTGCGTCTCTAACTTCCTGTTAGATAACGGGAACCGGCCCTCCCTGACACATGATTTCTCCGCTCCCGAATCAACCATGAATACAAATTGCCTGTCTCCTATCTGCGCCCCTACCAATGGTTCCTCTGCTGCACTGTGGGAGGTAGATAGAACTGGACACGCAAGTGTTCTCTGTGGGCTGTCCTATGCGGGGTGTCTCATGGCCCCCCCTTCATTAAATACGTTACCTGAGACCACTGCCATGCCGTTGTAGGGTGCTGGTGCGGGGGCCCCGTTAGCTGCTGTCGCGAAAGGGTTGCCTGGTGTATATTGCATGCTGTCGTTGTTGGGCATGTTTTGTGGGTGGTTCTGTGTTCTGTATTGGGGTCCCTGTTGCTGGCTCGTGTTACCCTGGCTTGGGTCTCTCAGTTGCTGCTGTCCCATCGGAAGGCCATATGGGCTTCCCGGATGGGGATGGCCATACTGTTCCACCTCCTGGAACCCGTTGTTTTGCCTACTTCTGCACTCCCTGGAGTAATGCCCCCATCGTCCACAGTTCCAGCAACTCCCCTGGGGGCCCCTGGGACCCTGCCATCCACTTCCTCCCATTCCTCCGTACCCCTGTGGTCCACCTCCTCTTCTGCTCCTGTACCCACCTCGTCCCCCTCGAGGGGTCCACTCTTGCCACTGCAGACCTCCACCCTGCTCCTGCTCGTTCCACTGCCGCTGTCCTGTTCCCGCCCAATTAGTTGCCATCCTTCCTTGTATTGCTATCAGCCCCTCCTCTTCCTCATCTCCCTCCCTACTGTGTGGGAGCGCGGCTACTGCTGCTGCAACCTTCACTAACTTTGACTGTACTAACTTCGCCTCGTCTGCCAATCTTTTCTGTGCCACCTCCTTCTCCCTCTCCTTTATTCTTTTGCAATGGTGTACTATTATGCTCTGAATTTCCGGCCATCCCTTTGCTTCTATACCTGCTATTTTGTCAAGCGCCTTCTGCACTTCCTTTGGGAGCCCCCTTTTTATAATAAAGTAAAATAAAGATGTCGATTGATACCAGGGCGTGCCCGTTTCCGCTCTCCACATCTCTTGGACCCGAAATATGTAATCCATAGCCTCCTCCCCGTCATTCATTGCACACTGCATCACGGACTGTAAGTCAGGTGTGTCTGGAAATGTTTCGCGTAAGGCGTCCCACACCCTGGCGCGCACCGTGTTAAAGGACGCCCCATCATGGCGGTCGCAGTCTAAAGTTACTCCCGGGAAACCGGCTTTAACCCATACTCTTTCAGCCTGGTCGCCCACTGCTGATACGAGCAGACTTTTCACATCTCCTACAGCTAGGGGTACCCCAGCTGTATGTTTTTCGAAAGCATATATCCACTTACTTGCCCCGCCTGATAACGGGGGCAATAGCTTTAATAAATTAGCTTTATCCATCTGTGCCCATGGGATATAGTTAGGCCTCCCTCCTCCCCTATGTATCAACGGGAGCTGTAGCTTTCCTCTCGTTGTTGCATCCGGACCCGTTTTGGCTGCTGATGTTCCCAGTGATGCCATCTTCCCCACTCTGTTCCTCAGTCGCCCCGTCCACTCATCATCTAGGGTTCGCATAGAACATGCACCTTCCTCCCCCTC
Source organism: Ambystoma mexicanum (assembly GCF_040938575.1). NCBI lineage: Eukaryota > Metazoa > Chordata > Amphibia > Caudata > Ambystomatidae > Ambystoma > Ambystoma mexicanum. The sequence continues at coordinate 783,614,584 of NC_090923.1, read as the reverse complement.
GCTTCCCCCTCCTATTGCCATACTCAACCTGTCGCTTTCATCTAGCTCCTCTCTAACATCACATAGAAATTCCTCTCTGAATCCCCCAAGCCTTTCTTCGTTACCACTATCTTCCTCTCGGGTTCCTACTTCTATTATTCGCGTTGGTTCTTCCTCAATCCTAAACAAGATCTCGCCCTTTTTCCACCCCTCTTCGGGCCTTCTGCTTTCATCCGATGCTCTAGACGTACGTCCAGCTCTGGTTGTATCTAGTGCTGTTCGTTCGCATATGTTTTTTATCCTCGAGAGCTCATCTTTTGCTATCGACAGTCTTGATTCTAGATCATCTGTGAGTTTCTCTATGTCCACCCTTTGTGTGCTCGCCTGGCCTCGCTCCCTTGTACTTTCATATGGTGGGGGTGCAGTGGGCCGGTGGGGTGTGGTAGTTGTCGGGGGAGGTACATACGTTGGGTCACTATATCCTTCTGCGGGTGCAGGTTTCTTTAATATCGGGTATAAACTTATTACCTCCACTGGTGGTGTGACACCTGGCAATTCTTTGGTATCTTTCTGCAATATTAGTGGATTGTCTGTAGTAGATGGGAGATCAGGATTTGGTGCCGGCGCTTTAGGCGGTGGCACCTCTTCGAATAACCGCCAAAGATCTAATATTTCCCTCCTATTCTGCAGCGGTTTCCCTCGGTATTTCAAGAAAATGCATGTCATCACCATATCTAGAACGCTTTTGTCAAATGACCCTCCCTCTGGCCATATTTGGGGTAGCCCCTCTCCTTTCAGCTCGGTTACCCATTGGTCGTGGTATTTCTTGATCCGCTCCGCGTGCCCTGGAAGGCTTTTACAAATATGTGATAATGGTGTTTCAGGCCCCATCTTTGTGTGCTCCCCTGGTGCTTATGTCTCTCTGTATCTCTACACCTCCAATGGTACTATAGTATAGATATTACTTTTTGTATTCTACTCCACTTCCAGTGTTATGCTCGCTTGGGCTCTCCCTCCCTTAACTGTTCGATACAAAAACTGTCTGTACACAATTTCTACTTTGTTCTCTTCGGGGGACACATACAAGAGCAATCCATCATTTATTTTGACACTATCAACCCGGAAATCAAAGGGTACCCACTCACGTCACTTTCTCAGCGTTGCTTCAAAAAGAATTTTTATCCGGTCACACTTACCATGACCATTTAACAATTACCCGTTCATAGCCGTTTTACACATTCTTAAATGACAAAGTTATCCCTTAACACATACGAGGTGCACACACCTCTTGGTAACACTCCGTACACCAGTCACGCTGCCCTCCCTTTCCTCCCTAGCTGGCTGTCCCTGTCTATCTTGCTCAGCACATGTGCATATATTTATAGGTTTTTAACCTTCTCTCCCCCCCTAGTAGGACCCTTGTTCTCTTATTTTTCTCCCAAGTTTGTGCTAATTCCGTTGTTATTCTCCCCCTACCCCTAAAGAAAAAAGAGAAAGAAGTAGTAGCGATCACTAATATATTCTCAGTGCCCCGTTTTGCTGAACACTTTTATCTTATATTTCACTTCGTCATATATTCCCAGCACTAGTCAATATAGCACTATGCGGCGCCGCCTTCCACCCCCTTTCGGAGCTAGGTTCCCGTCACTTCTATCTCTTTATTCACCTCGTATCCTAATGGCCATATGCAAAGAAAAAGAAAGGAAATTTTAGAATGATCTTTAGTATATCTTCGTACCCCCTTTTCGTTCCCTGTCCTACGCTTCTCTCCCCGCTCCCTTTACAATCGCTCACACTCAGTACTCACGTGCCCGTCTTGAACCGATAGTCTCCGAAACTGGGTCCGTCCAGGCAGTGTCACCGGTAACTCAACGGTCAGCCCCTGGCTCCGGCGAGCGGCACTCAAAGGGGATTTTTTTCCAATCGGGATCCCGTACCCTTTCTCATTGAGTGCGCACTTCTTAGTGTGCCGGTCGCCGTTGGCGGGCAGCCTCCCGGAGCCGGCTCACCGTGCGTATCCCTTTTCGACCGGAGATTCTCGTGCCAAACGGGGACGGTTATAAGGAGTTTAGGAATATAATCACGCTATCGGGGTCACCACTGAAGGCAAGCGTCCCCAAACAGCACGATCCTCCCCGCAATGAGAGACAATGAAGGACTCTCCCAAAATGGGAATAAGGCCAAGACAGAGTGCGGGTGAGCGTAAATGGGAGTTTATCAATCAGAATTGGGCATGCAAAGAACTCTGCAAACTCCGAGAGCGCTCTGTCTGACAATAGCAAAGACAGGCGTATATATTCACAAAAAACGTCATAAGAACCTACACACTATAGGGGGCACAAGTTCAATGGGATTGGGTGGCGACGACTAACTATAGGTGCTGCTGTGATGTGGTTGGCTTTGGCTGGAAGACGTCACTGGGCAGCCTCGTGGGTTGGGCTTGGCCTGGCAGGGTGGCAGAGTTCATCCGGCTGGTGTTGTCGTGCCATCGCGGCCAATGTCAGAGATGAATGTCCTTTCCTGACTTATTTGCCCTAGGCCATGCACACCGCAGTCATTCACTCGTTTCAGTATTATCTTCTTTAGTAAATCTTCCAATAGGTTATACTACAGGTTAATGCAACACAGGAGGAATGCACCTTGTGAGGGGACTGGAGGCAATACGTCAGGGCATGGTTACCAGTGTCCTGTTGACCGGGGCCATAGGTCGAGGGGCTAAGCTTCAGGGCCTGGCACGGGCGGCACATGTCTTTCTGCCTTGTTAGAAGTTGTTATGGATGTTCCGCTGTGTGTTGTCAAAGTGTTGGGTGTCCTGATTGCACAGGGCCATAAGTCTGAGATGGTCCGGTGGGTTGTAAGGTTTACGGGGGGGGCGCGTGCGTTCAGGCAGAGGTTTACTGCTGTGCTGTAAATAATGCAGGTGGCGGGTGGTGGCCTTGGGTGCTACAGAGGGGGTTACAAATCTTTGAAGCGGCTCCAGTCTGGTTTGGGGGAGGTAAAACAGCGCGGCGCGGTCTCTGCTCTCATGCCTTTGGCAGCCTTCACAGGGTGGGAGGGGGAATGGCCTTGCAAGTATTTCACAAAGGTATCTCCCTCGTGCGTTGCTGAATACAAGTAAAAGACATCGCAAACATTTGAACACTTTCTATAATACTTATTTAACATCACGACAAAACATGCTTTTAACCTTTGCTGGGTGCGCTTTGATTATACCCAGATCGAGCATCATATTTGTACATTACACTCTAGCAGCTACAGCGTTTCAGTTACATGCATATACATTCGCGGTAAATGAGGTAGTGGTTAAATCAGTGGAGTACATAGAGAACGACCCGCCACCGTCCGTGACGGTGGTTGCATATGAGGGGCTCAGACATTCACACATGATACGTGTACTCTTGCGCATTCTTTAATGAGTTCATAGTATAGTTGCATCCGCTTTCTCGTGTACTCTAGCAGCATTAGCTTTAGTTATGGCGCGAGCCCATGGGGTGTAAGTATCTCAGCAATACGTGTAACAAATAGATTCTTGGTGCGTTCCTTCATTATTAGCATCCAACTGCAATGGTATATGCTCACCATCGCTTATATCGTGGGGGCATGATCTCTTGTAATCATACGTCCTACAGGCTTTTTGTAATATAAGGGGTTTTATGAAAGAGAAAAGCATCCTTTGCAAGTAGTCTCAGCATTAATATACAAAGATTGTCTGGCATATAATCGACCATTTTACTGTTCTTTTCATTTGTCTAGGCCTGCTGGCCGGGTCATGCTGGGAACGAAGATACACTGCGGGAGGTGAACTGTTACAATGTTAGGCTATTACGCTAGCTCATGTCCGTCTTGTTCGTGGGAACGTGCTCGCAGCGGATCTACCAGGGTGCTGCGGCAGCAGGGATGTTCTCCAAGGGTGGGGGCCGCGCTCCAGTGCGCTGAGCTCACACCATCTTTACTAGGCAGAGAATGGTTTTTGGGCCTAACTAAATTTGTGTTGTGATCAATAGATGTGGGCATTCGATATGTGCGGGCAATTAATACGTGCGGGCAATTAATACGTGTGGGCAATGTCTCCAGTGGGTGAGCCCTCCACCACCTGGGCCCGGGTGGCACGAGGAGACGCCCAAGAGAGCCACAGTCCTCACCTGGGGAGAGAGTGCAGGCGAGGGGGGTCGTTTTGGACCAGTCCTCCCCTACACCCTTCTCCTGTCTCTAGACACGGAGAAGGCGTTTGACAAGGTGAGCTGGGCCTTCATGGAGGGGCTTCTGTCGTCCTTGGGGATGGGACCCAGGTGGTGGGGATGGATGACGGCCCTTCACTCCCGCCCTTCCGCTAAAGTGGTGGTCAATGGAAGAGAGTCAGAGTCCTTTCCTTTAGAGAGAGGCACAAGACAGGGATGCCCATTGTCTTCCCTCATATACGCCCTGGTGATAAAACCTTGGGCTATAGCAATCAGGACTAACGATCAGATCCAGGGTGTTAAAATAGGGGGAACTGACTACAAAATAACCCTGTTTGCCGACAATGTCCTCCTGTACCTCTCTAAACCATCCCAATCTGTCCCAGAGGTGTTGAATAGTCTAGAGCGATATGGTTCCCTGGCAGGCTACAAGGTCAATGTAGATAAATCAGTGGCTTTCCCGGCAGGCCAGCTCAACGAGACCGAGAGACAATGCATCAATAACCTTCCATTTTGTAAACAAACAGAGGGACTCTCTCACCTGGGGATCCAAATTCCATCAGACCTAGGGGATCTCTTTAAGGTAAACTACCCGCCCCTATGGAGGTCGATCAAACACGACCTGGGACGCTGGTCAAAATCCGGCCTCTCATGGATGGCTTGCCTCAACTCCATCAAAATGGTAATCCTCCCCAAATTCTTATATCTGTTCCAAATGCTGCCAACCCAGATACCTAACCCATTTCTCCTGGAGATCAAGCAGGCCCTTCTCCGTTATCTATTGGCCGGTAAATCCCATAGAATTGCTTACGACACTCTCATAAGACTCAAAGATGAGGGTGGAGTTAATTTCCCCGACCTAAACACCTATTATAAGGCATCACAATTGCACGTCCTTGTTGACCATTTGATGACTGGCCCAAAGAAACAATGGGTAACATTGGACAAAACACTCTTCTCGCCGGTCACATTGGACGAGTGGCTATGGGTCCCCAAGACATCAATTCCGAGAAGGGTTTTGAAACATCCAGTGTTGGGAGTGCTGTGGTCCATTTGGAAAGAAGGGGGTTACCTAAGATGGCTCACAACGTGGTCCTCACCTTTGAGCTGCATCTGGGCTCCGCCACTTTGGGAAGGGATCAATGAACCACTAGCCTTCCAGCGATGGTACTATGTGGGTCTTTGTAGGGCCGGACAGCTTTGGGTGGATGGGGTGTTTATATCTCTTGGTGACTTGAAGGACACCCTGGGCCTCCCTAACCTCTCCCCCTTTCGATATCTACATCTCAAGGGTGCCCTTACCGAGAGCAGATGGGGAGACACACTTAGGCGGGACCTAACCAATTTTGAGAAATTCCTCATAACACACAAAGGCACCAAGGGGGTGATATCGCGGCTTTATAGCTTTTTGCTGTTCTCTACCCCACGGGACCCCCCATCTTCCCAAGTACAATGGGGGAAGGACCTAGGCACCCCCATAACGGAAAAAAGATGGACCAAGATCTGTAGACAGGCACACCATTCCACAACTGCACCCCAATACCACCACCAGGCCCTGAAGTTGATACACAGATGGCACTACCCCCCACAGAGGATAGCCAGAATGAGAAAAGGTTACGACCCCCACTGCTAGAAATTTCACGTTGAAAAGGGGGACTATGTCCATATGTGGTGGAAGTGCCAGGTGGCACAAACCTACTGGAGTGAGGTCCTGTCATGCATAAGAGGAGTAGACGGAATGGTGAGAACTTTGTACCCCTGGCTGGTGTTGTTCGGTATTGAGGTTGAGGGGTGCCCCAAGGTGAAACACGACCACATGTTGCAGGTCATGCTAGTCGTGGCTAGATGCTGCTGGGCCCAAAAATGGAAATCACCCCGACCTCCTGGGGAGGGGGAGTGGGTAGCGAAAACACAGGCAATCTACGATATGGAGTATTTGACCCACCTGATCGATGAATCCAAATCTAACATCGGGGCCCTATGCCTGCCATTTTTTGATAAATACGGGAAAATAGCCTGAGGCATGAGTAACCATCGCAGACGGTCCTCTTGATGGGAACAATACTATCGGGGCAACCCCTTTGGAGTGGGAAGAGATCGATTGTTACAGGAAATGTGACTTTTATATGTTGGACCTTGTTTTTTGAGCACCGTCTCTCTTTCGGAAGCAACCCTATGCTCACATTGCATCTTCAGATGATGTGCTGGACCCTGTTGTTGTTATCGACCATTAAACCATGGCATGGGATAGGGGGGAGGCGGGTGTGGGAGGTGGGGTGGGCGGGGCGAAGTTGTGACCTCCCTTTGATATATATTAATGTTTGCATTATTTTTTTAATTATGTCATAATTGTAAAACTCCAATAAAACCAAATTTTCAACAAAAAAAAGAATACAAATATCTGGGTGTGAATCTCAATACACATCCTCTTGACATCCCATACCAAGGTGAGTTTGCGGCTAAAATGTGACTACTTGCTATACAGGGTAAAGCACTACAAAGGAATTATGGGAAATTCTCTATTATCCTGTCTAGGACTTTATACTTACAGAAGGTTGTGCCAACAATAACTTATAGAAGCCAAAGTAAAATGAATCCCAAGGCTGTCAAGTGGGATATCATTGAGGGCATCTATTGGAAACAGATTCTACCGGTTCCTGCTTGTACTCCTATTGCCCTCATCAGATTCAAACTGGGTCTTATATCGCTAAATGCTTCAGTTTCCTGGCTCATGCTAGCTTTATACAGGAAATGTTTAATTTCTAATGATACAACTATGAAGCTATTTCCTGTACTTAAAAAAGTTCTAGATAAACCGATGGTTAAACCTCTTATAGAATGGAAACATTGTTGTCTTTTAATACTTCGAGAAGCTGATATATCGTTAGAAAAACTATTAGAATTTCCTGATAAGGCCAAACTGAAATTATGGAGAACCGATTGGATTAATACCATCAAGCAGATCAAGGTATACCAAGCATTTGAAAAAGGTGCTTTCCAATTGTGAGCTGTTAATGTTCTACCTTAATATTTAATTAAATGTCCTGATGGAAAGTATGCTGATGCTTTCTTGCGGTTTCGGTTCAACTTACTCCCTACCAAAGACAAATTAGCTTCGAATTTATCTAGAACATGCACGTATTGTAAAGATGCTGAATCCATGGAGACAACAAGACATCTTCTAGTAGATTGTCCATCGCTGTTAGACATAAGAACTCGCTATCTTTATAAACATTTTAAGCATAGAGCACTATTGGCCAAAGATGAACTATGGGATGCAATATTTAATACTTCCAATACCTCACTTTATAGATACCATACAATTTCTGAAAGAACTTAACTTGTTATCATTTGGTTAATACTGACTACTAGACGAGGAAAAGTCTGATGCTATTCAGATCTAAGGTGTCACGATGGAATGATTTTAACATTTAGGCACAATTATGTTTTTGCCTTTTCTTCTCAATAATTGTCATGATGTCAAAGCACTACAAACTATGATATATGGTCATTTTTAAAAGCAAATTTTAAACATTGTTTATACTCAATGTCGATCAAATTATATCTATTTTGTTTAAGCAAATCCTTTTGTGTGAAAATGGTTTTACTCACTACTGTGAATATTTTGCTTACTGTAGCGTCTATATTTGTTTCTTTTAGATTAACTGCTCAATGTAAACTGCCTATGCGCCTAAACGATGTTCAAGTAACTTGTGTATAATCATGTGAAAGGACAATGAGAATGTAAACAATTGAAAAAGTTGTTAATTCAACTAAAATAATTTTATTCAATAAAAAAAAGATATATATGTAAATATATATAATTGTGGGTATTTTTTGGGTAAAAGTTGATTTGTTATTTTTTTTTTTTACGGTAACATCACTGGATACCAATGCTGGAGCTATTACATCCAACTGTTCTTTGAAGCTCGGGGTTGGAATAGTCCGGTCAACAAGCCAAAGCGAGGCACATGATTGACGCCCTGTTTCACTTATTTCTCACAAAAGCAGCCTCCAGCTTTGCCTTTGTATCTTTCCATAGTATTTGGGTTGTCGAAATAGTCAGACAGACCCAAAAGGGCTAGCCACTCTCGTACATGGGCGAACCAACAGATCTTTTGGCAATCCCCAGTGTCATTATATGTTTTAGATCCTCTTCATATTTCACCAGCCCCTTTCTTCCCAACACCCAGAGCCAGTAGTAGACAGGTCTATTCCCCACTCTTTCTGCCAGTGGAGGCAAGTTACATTCCATGCAAACTGTCACAATGGGCGCGCTTTGAGACAACAGCAAGGTGTTTTTGAAGAATCTGTTTTCTGTTTTGGTCAAGGACACAGCATCTTTATAACCCCACACTTCAGCTCCAAACATTACTACTGCCCTTACCTGGGCATGGAACAATTGCAGGCCCGGTTTTATGCACCCTCCCACCACTGTGTCTTGCATCGTAACTTCAGGGCATCAGGGCCCGCTGTTTTTCTGCAATATGATGTTAGCTTTGAGAAGCTGGCCAAACCAATTTCCCCCACTGGAGAAACAAACTGATTGTAAGGTAGTCGTACCACCCCACCTTTTCCAGTCTGCAGCCACCTGTTAGGGAGAATTCTCTGTTTAGGCTGAATTTCCCTACCTAGTGAGTCCCCCAGCAGCTTTGCTGGATTTCTGGGGTTTCTTTTTTCTCCTGCCAAGAGTGAGACTCTTTTACCCTCACTCTTGGGCATGTTTGAAGTGTGTTTTCTTGGTTAAACCTGGTGTTGAATGGGCTATGGGGTCTTTTACTCCATAGGGCCTCATGTATTTTTGTGATGTGGGTTACACAGCACCCTCTGTGCAGTAACCCAGGGGTGTCCTAGGGACTCCCCAACATAGACTCCATACCCTGGGACTGACTACTGTCTCCCAGGGCATGTAAAGTCACCAAAGACTTTACTAGTCTTAAATCCTGAACAGAACCAGTACAAACCATCATATTGTGGACGTACTGGCTGGGGCAATTCGATTGCCCCAGGGTCTGTTAGTCGAAGGGGCACGTCTCCGTCCCCCCTGATCGAGTTTTGGCTGGTGGCAGTGGAAACTACTTTTTATATTCAACCGCGAATATTTTCCTATGGGATTTCCCATTGTTTTAGGCTAACACATTTAATTATTTATTTACGGTAGCCTCAAACATACCGCCGGTTTATATATTTATTATTATAACTCTGGTTGGGATTTTTTGCCAAAACTTGATTCTAAAATGGCGTTGGTGTTCGCCTCTGTAACTCTGACCCAAAGTGGAGCCCTTTGTTCCACTTTTGGCGGGCTTCTCCACAGAAGCCCTCCAAAGTGGTGCCACTCTGTCTGGGGTACTTAGGAGGGGTGGAGGGGGATTTAGGCACCCTGGACTGAGTTACCTTGGTAACTCAAGTCGCACTCCGTCCTGATTGGCCCAAGTGGTGAGCCGGCCGGCTCACCACTTAGCATGTTTGAGTGACAGCTAGGCTGGGTGAATGGGGGTTTGCTGCATAAAAGCAGGGCTTTGGGGACTGGAACTTGAGAAGTTGCCACAGGACCAAGAATCCGACGAGGGAAGAGCTGAGCCGACCTGCTACGACGACACCACCCGGTGGAGCCCTGCTGAACCGTCTCACCACTTTTCCCAACGACCGAGGAGAACTCTTAACGGAGTGGCTCCTTCCCTTGACTGGTGGGGACAACCAGTTTTCACCTTCTTTCCGCTTCTTCGAGGTATCTCGTGGCCGCCTTGCCCGTGCCAAGCACCCCGGCAACCGGAATACCACACTTTTACCACCACCGCGAAAGTCGGTACAACCCTTTAACCGGAGGACTCCGCGGCTTGTTTCTTCCCGGGCAGTGCAACGACCTTCTTCTTCTGCTCTTCAGCGAGAACTTCTTCTTCCCTGACCGACGTCGAGCCTTGCTGCCACTGCCTGGAACAACTGCCACCGCTGGAGGATCCTTCCCGTTTAAGGTACCGTGTTCCGCCTGGCTTCCCTTGCCACCGACTGTACGGGGTAGTTTTAGCCCCCGGCTTTCGAACCTGGGAGTGCCTGGGACACCCTGGCTAAACTTTCTAAGCCTCTCTAAACTCTTTCTGAACTCTTTTGCAAGACTCTGAATCCCTAATAACTGTGTGATCTTGGGCACGTTTTCGCTCTGTCTGCTCTAAGAGTGGGCCCTGCCTAGTGACTTTTGCTCACCTGTGACTTTGTGCTTCTTTGAGCCTACTGAAAGTGTTCTTGACCTTAGAGTGGTGTGTTTATCCTAATTCTGCTCTTTTTCCCTCCCTTCTTTGAACCACTAGAGTGTCATCTAACGTTAAGCACTCACCTCTGTTTGAATTATGTGGTGTTAACCAAGAGTTGTCTAGTTAGGAATAAGGGTTGGGACTGCTTTCCATATAACTGTGTTTGAAGTGTTTTACTATATATTGCTAGAGTGTTTTCAACTTATGTGTTCTTAAAATAAATAACTATATACTTTTGAAACCAAGCTCTGGTCAGTGTTTGCTTGTACTATTGTGTTTGAGTACCTATTGTGTATACTTTGCATACTGCCTAACTCTTCTTGAGGGAAGTCTGACTGCTCAGCCACAGCTACCAGGTAAATATGGGTGGTGCAGACTGCTACCAAGTGGGTTTACTGCTATACCTGTAGTCTTAAATCTTTTGCAGTGTTCCCTAAGGGAACTGCACAGGTTTCTGCCTAACACCACCCACCTCCAGATTCAGGGCTTTTTGACCAGATTTCTTTGTGGGGAAAAGTCATGGCCTTGGTCTTGGAGGTATTGATCTCCAGACCCAACTCATTATATTTCTCTGAAAAGATTGACAGGTTGAGAATCAGTCCCATTGAGGTCATTGACAAAAGGACTGCATCGTCGGCGGAAACAATGCGGGCAATGATCGCCTCCCATCCTTGGCAGATCTGTTCCATTAGCAAGTAGTGCGTCAATGACTGGACTTATATATATGCATAACAGGGCAGGCACCAAGATGCATCCCTAGCGAACCCCTCTCTGCGCAGGAAATTGAACTTTTGCATCTCCCCCCAGGCCCTAGCGAAACATTGCAGTATTATTCTTATATAAAAGTTGTATTGGCTGCAATATTTTTGGCACGCAGTGCAGCCCACAGCTTATCTCTTGGTACACTGTCGAATGCCGTTTTTCAAGTCTGTAAATATCCCATACAAGTTAGTGTTGGAGATCATGAGATGTTTTTGGATTGTCAAATAAAACCTGGAGTGTTGGTTGACCGTGCTCATTCCTGCCTGAAACCGAGTCTGGCTAAGCTGATTAGTGCACTCTACCCACACCATTAGATGGTACAACACTATTTTTGCAAAGATTTTTCCTGCTGCTAGGATCCACTCTAGCCCCTTTCTTAAAAATGGGGACAATCACAGTGGAAGTTCAGCTAGTGGGCACTCGGCTTAGCTGCAATATGACATTAAAAACAGATGTGAGCACCGGAGCCCAAACAATACTCTTGTTTTTGTATAAGTCCACCGGGACCCAGTCCGCACCAGGCACTTTTCTTCCTTTCTGAGCTTTAATCGCCCTTTCCACCCCTAAGGTGCCCAATGAACATGGCCTTTCTCCACTTACTGGGGACCTATATAATTCTTCAAAGTGACCTTTCCACTTGATCTGATGCGGTCACCCTCCTTCACATAGTCCGCCATGGTGGCCCACTTCCCATCCATATACTTGCTTCTTTTTTTTAGCTACTATCTTCTTGTAGGCGTCTCACAGGAAGTGGAGATGTTCCCTGTCAAACCTTACCGCTTCCTTCAGGTATGCAATCAAACTGTGCTTCACTTCCCTTCAATCCCCATCATACCAGGTTCCCGCCTTTTTTGCCCCTTTCTTAATTCCAGATATTGCTACTGTTACCGTAGGCTTTATAAGTGTTGCTATTGTGTCAAAGCTCCAAAACATATCCTTGGACTGCCTATTCTCATCACACATTATTTCAATCTGGCCTAGGATGTTTCTGTATAATATTGGGGCAAAGTCCTCCTGGGTCACAAATGCCCATTTGATCATTTGGCGGACATGCCATCGAACCACAATGTCCACAGAGCTGCTACCAGCCCTGTCAATAGAGAGTGCAAAACCCCTGACCTGGAGCATTACTGGCCTGTGGTCACTTTCTATGCGATTCAGCACCTCGAACCCTGCCACCAGGTGCCAGTTGCATCCCAGGACCAGGGCATCTATCCCATTCGGGCCAACATATGTATTCTTCGCCCATTGGTCGGCTTGAAAAAGACCATTGCAAGCCCTAAGCCCAATGTTATGAAGCTTCCGCATGATCTTCCCATTTCCCGAATGGGTTCTCGCCGGTTCTAAACCGGCTTCACTTGCGGGACTCCCAAGCCTCATCTGGGCCATCCCAGAGACCTTCCAAGTCTTTCGGCAACTCCACTTGGGTGTTAAAATCCCACAGCAGAATGACTCCTTTGTTTGGCCCACCGGTTGCTTCCCCGTTATCATCCTCTTCACATAGGGCTATTACTACATTTAACATTTGCTTGTCTTTGAATCTATTGTAGACATTAAAAAATAGAAAAATATTGCAACTGGGGATAGTAACCTCTAGTATTAGGAGGTCCAGTGATACTGTGGTGCCTTGCTTGACCTCCCAGTTTAACACTGTCTTCACCCAAACTGCCAAGCCTCCCAAGTCTCTCAGTCCTTTTGTGGGTTTAACTTCAAAGATTTGAAACCCCTGTATCACTGTGTCTTCCTGGGCCCATGTCTCCTAGAAAGCAATGACATTGTATTCCTCCAGAGATCTAACCCAATCACTGTTCTTGAGATGTTTACCTAAGCCTTCTATGTTTCAGGACAGGAAATTTAATGGGGCTGCCTAAGGGTTGATTGTAGTGCACCAATCTGGGGTAGTCAGTGTGCAGCCTCCAGGCTTGTAGTCATCATAGTGTGTGCAATCCTCTTGTCCACAATGGCTGGCCCCAATGGTTCCTTCAGTCCACGAGTGCCCCAGGGCTCACCCCTAATGTGTCTACCCTCTCCAATACATGCAGTGGGGTACATTGCCTAGGGCAATTAAGCCTTCAGAGTGATGTTGCAGACCCAGAGTGGGTACGTTCTAAGTTATTTTCCCAGCAACCCCTGGACTAACTGCTCTTCCTTCAGGAATACCTGTGTGCAGTCACCCTTACCATTGGGTACGCTTGTTCGCTTACAGTAGATGATTTCACCTCAAATGACTGTGTTGCATCCTCTCCTGCCGCATATCCAGTGGATTACTTTATTGACCAGTGCCTCTTGACTCTCATATCTCCCCTTTTCTAGTCTGGGGACATTGGTCGTGACTACAAACATGTTTAAATCATCTTGATCTTTGTTCTTCTTTCCAGGGTCTCTTAGTGGTGCCCACTCTGGGTCTTTTCTGGGCGGGAATGTGGGGATCATATTGGGGTTTCTCTGGGCAGAACCTGGCCTGTCCATTGTGTTGTTACCCATTATGCTTCCCTTGGCAGCCCACAAGCTTTTCCAGCTTGTTTCTCAATTACTTCTATTAATGGGTTTGCCCAGCTAGGAGCCATGTTTCCTTGCCTCAAATCAGGATGCTGCTTGCCCACCCTTGTCGCACTTTGGTTAGACTTGTCCCAAATCTGACCCACATAACTTCTCAACTCAGTCACAGGCATTGGGGCACCATCACTCGACCCTTTATTAATCTCTCCAGGGGCACTCTTGCACAACTGGCGAGGGTTTAGCAACACTATTCCCAATTATACCACAATTTTCTCCATCATGCCATTAATACATACTACCCCCTCCACAAGTGCATCAGTAACCACCTCCTTGCAGCGACATAGGGACCCTTTCCTTTCTGTATTCTTCTGCCCCTTGACCCATCCCTTTCCAACCACTTGCCTTAATCCCCTCAGCCGTTTCCTTTCCCTTGTTGGATCTTGATCGACAGTGTGGGCCCTCTGTGGACCTTTACCTTTTTCTCCCTTGGAATGTAGGCATCCCTCTGCTGTTGAATCCTGACTATTCAAAACAGAAAATCTGTTTGATTTGAAGTTGAGAGAGCCAACAGCACTTCCACCAAGTCATCTTCATCACCGCTCCCTGCTCTTCCCTCCATAGAAATGATAGCCTCCTCTGGATTATTATTCGGGCAGATAGGGGAGTCATCAAATCAGTGACTATCTGAAGTTCGGAATCGAGTTGTGGGGGTCGTGCTCAATTACACAGGGATCATTTGATTTTGTTTCCCTGCTACAAGTTTGTAAGTGTTGCCCTCCTCTTGTTCCTTCCTCCTTTCTATCAGGAATATGTCGAGGGTTTCCCCACGTAGAGCGGCCACCTTCCTTGCTCTCTACCTGGGTCCTGGGGATACATTGCTGGGGATAGTGTGGTTTTTCACAATCTCCAGCAAACCTCCCTCTGCATCGCGGACAACACAGTTTGATATATTGCACCTACTGCCCACTGGGACTCCCTCTATATCATATAATAAATCCCCAAATTCAGCGATTAACATATTAACATCATCCTTTGGTATTAAAATTTTAAAAAGTCTTTTTCGCCCTTCTACTGGCGACAGTGCTTTCCTTTTTGACATTGTTAATCCAAGCTCTTAGAAATGCGTGTGCCCTTTTTGCACCTGTGCCCAGATTCTGTCCAGACCCACTCTGGGCAAATATCACAGTTACGGTGGGACTGATAGTTTTTTCCAAATGTAGCTGTGCAATGAGCTGCTGTTAGTTATTGCTCATATAATGTATAATAATATAATAATATAATATGTTCCGTGGTTCCTGCTGATTTCAAATGCACAAACTGTGAGGGAAAAGAAGGTGCCCAGCAGAGTACTTCTGACTGGCTAACGGGTGCCCAGAGTCCGACTCCCCGTCTCTGCTCCAGGCAGTATAAACAGATACGCATCTTGGTGACTGTAGACATTTGGCACAGTCACGTTTAAATGTCACAAATAGAGTTAATGGGCCGTCCAAGATCCACAGTTAACATAGTAGCAGCAATGTTTTGATCAATGTCAATGTTAGACCATGCTAGTCAATACAAAAATGGGCAATAAAACGCTTTGAAACAAGAAACAATCTCTTCTAACGGTCAAAATCAAATGGGCCGTGAAGTTATTTCAGACCGCAGTCAAAGTATGTTAAAACAATATCCTGCTGCTTTGGGGCAATACTATCACAGCTGGACTTTGCCGAATACCTTAGAGCAATCCTGTTTTGGGTTTTAGAAGGATCCGTGCTACAACGTTCGTCCTCGTTAGATCCACCTTCATCGTCCAGATGATACCATGCATGTGTTTGGCGGTTTAACTTTTAGCATCCAGATTCCAGTCCTGCCGCAATCAGTCCTTTCACTTAATAAAAGGGATGCTACGTGCAGGATCAAAGCAATCACTCCTCATGGGCAGCGTATTTAAGCCAAACGAGCAACCGAACAACAGAGCCGCAATTAGGGCGCTTGCTGTGGGACCGGCAAGTTCGATAGGCACATGCACTCTAACGGGTACAATAATTTATGTAATCTGTGGACCTTTCCACCTGCCCAACTGTACTGCTTTGCCTCAAGGGTGACTGGGTAAGGCTTATAAACCTGGTTTCCTGATTCCTGGTTGGAAGTCCTCTGGCCCAAGAGAGTCTCCTTAAAGTGACAGTGCAGCAAAGTCAGTAGAGAAGTAGTGAGTGAACGCTCCAAGATAAAAACGAACGATCCACAGTGCAGCCCAACAGTACTGCAGCACCCGATGTCGCAGTGGTCTTCACCAGAAGGGTGACAGTGGGCCTCATTACGACCCTGGCGGAGTGGGTTTACGCCAGCGGTATTCGCGGCAGACCCGTCCGCCCTACTACGAGTTCCCGTAGCGCCATGGAGCGTTTTCCGCCTGGTTTTTCCGGGCGGAGAAATCCATGGCGCTACGGGACCTTGTTGTTAATTACGCCACCGTATTTTACGGTGGCGTAATTAACGCCTTCCCCACTCCCATTATACCCTATGGGGCAAAAATGGGAATGGGGAAGGGTAAAATGGGGAATGGGGATTTACCGCCCCGCCAAGGTCGGAATGGGGCGGTAAATCCGCCAACCCCCATGGCGCTATCGGCAGCTTTCCGCCGTGCTCCATGGTGCATTTTGCGCCACGATTTCCGCCAGGGTCGTAATGAGGGCCAGTGTAAGGCTTATAAGGCCAGTTTCCTGATTCCTGGTTGGATGTCCTCCGGCCCAAGTGAGTCTCTGTAAAGTGACAGTGCAGCAAAGTCAGCAAAGTCAATAGAGAAGTAGCGAAGTGAAAGATCCAAAACAAAAACAAAAGCCCCTTAGTGCAGCCCAACAGTACTGCAGCACCCTTTCCAATAATATAGTGTCAGGGCCTTACAATTGCCTATACATTACCTACAAAAGAGCCTAAATGATGGCCTTTGTTAGCTCTTGTTTTTAACTGGACCTAAGTGCAAGGAACAGATGCAAGGGCAGACATCTGTCTTATTTTCATTGTAACAGGAGCTCCTTTGCATGGAAAATTAAGGCATTTAATCTCAAAAGACTGCTTAAAGATTACACTAGTAGGCCCCATAAAACACAAACATTAATGTTACTACAGACAGAAGTAGCTAGAAATCAAGAAATATTAATTTCCCAAGCAGTGCCATCTATTACCTATACAAAAGCCTAAATTATAGCGGAGTGAGCATAGTGTTTGTGGCAGCGGAACTTTCACCTGCTAATTTGCATTGGATGAACCGAGTGTTTCTTTCCTGGCCGCTGCTCGTAGGAGGAGCCAATTACTCATAAGCCTCACCCGGATGCGGAGCGTGGCGCAGTGAGCAGAGTGTGTGTGGCAGCGGAATTTACACCTGCTAATTTGTGTTCTGCATTGAAGGGACCAAGTGTTTCTTTCCTGGCCGCTGACCATAGGAGGAGTCAATGGGCCTCATTACAAGTACTCCGGTCCGGAATTAACACTGCCGGTAAAACCATACCGGCACCGTTTGCATGTCCGCGCAATCATGACCCGCGGCCCCGGTAATAGCACCACCCTAAACCGCCACCGCGGAAATAGGGTTCCCCTTAATTCCGCCTGCACGGAAACCCCTCCGTTACCGGCAACACGAAACACCGTGAGCATCACAACTAGCGCGGACACGGAAATACCGGGAAAAAAATGGCGGAAATACCGTGATCACGGTGGCGGAACCGCCGCCACCGCGAACATGGCGTTATACACTGCCGGCTGAACTGAATCAGGGCACAGGTGCACCAAATCAGCCCAGCTGGACCTAGCAGGCCACTGGGAGCCTACAAAAGGGCCACACCCAGCCCAACACAACACAGAACCATGCAGGCAGCAGGGCTAGTAGCACTGGGACTGGGCCTACTCAACCAACAGGCAGTACTGCACATGGTGGCAGCAATGGCGCAGAGGAGGAGGCATAGGCGGAGGAGGCGCAGGCGGCAACCAGCCAACCCTGCAGCTATGGCAAACCCCATTGCCCAGCCAGCCCGACCCCGCCGCCAGCCACCAATACCACGCATCAGGGCCTCACCCTGGAACCTCACCCCAGGACAGATCCACACCCTATACCGGCTGGACCGTGCAACAATCCTGCACATCACCGCCATGATTGAGGACAACATCAGCAGCCTAATTGACACCCCCACTGCCATCCCCCCCCTCTTGAAGGTTGTCTCAGTTCTGCATTTCCTTGGCACTGGCACCTATCAACACACGGTTGGTGAGCTGCACGGCATATCACAACCGTGTTTCTCAAAAGTCCTGGTACAGGTACTGGATGCCATGTTGCGCCATGTGTCGGAACACATAGCCCTACCCCGCACCCTCCCCGGGGTCATTGCCACCAAGTTGGCCTTCCATGCCATAGCAGGCATGCCAAATTGCATAGGCGCAGTTGACTGCACCCACGTCGAGCTGACAGTACCACATGCAATTGAGGCGGTGTTCCGCAATAGGAAACAGTATCACTCCTTGAATGTCCAGATGGTTTGTGATGCCATGCAACTGATTACACACTGCTGCGCACGTTTCCCAGGCTCATCACATGACTCAATGGTACTGCGGAATTCCACGTTGCCACGGTACATGGAACGCTATGCCGGACAAAGCACGTGGCTATTGGGTGAGTACAGCTGACGATGCTACAACCCTGTCGGAGTGGTGTGTGTGTGTCCAGGCAATGAGCATTGTGAGTGTGCCGCTGTGACCGCACATGCATCACCCCCCTTCCATCTACCAAATACACAGCGGATGCCAAACATCATGAAGGAAGACATGACAGGGCACCACAATGTGCCCGTGCACACACTGCCACAGCCAATCCCGTCACTGTCCCATGAACCCTGTGCCACTGCAGACACCCACCCTCAATTGAAACACTGCCCCAAAAAGCACGAGAGGCGTGTAAATGATACGACGAGTATTTACTACTTCCGTACAGTGAAGTCACTCTGCCATGTGTGGACAGCACTGCACCATGACATGCACACAACCAAATGTCACCCGCAGGGCACAGCAAACATGCAAGTTAATGTGTAGGCCCATATGCAGTCAGCGACATTCCTCGTGATGGCCAAAACATACCTCCAGACACTGCATGGTTCATATGCATGAATGAATGATGATACAAGAATGCACAGCAGCAGATGAGGACATGATGCCACAAACACTGACATGTTCCCCCATCTACATCCCATGTAGGTGATGCGGGATATGCACTCACGCCATGGTTGATGACACCTGTACGGAGACCAAGGAACAGGCATGAAGAGGCATACAATAGGGCACATATCCGCACACGTGGAATGATTGAGAGGACATTTGGACTGCTGAAGGCCCGTTTCCGCTGTCTGAGCAGATCTGGCGGATCACTGCTGTACAGCCCAGTGAAGACGGGCAAAATCACGCTGGTATGTGCCATGCTGCACAATATATGCCTGCGCAGGAACATCCCAATGCCACCAGACGCAGATGAGGAAGATGGGGATGGGGATGGGGATGGGGATGGGGATGGGGATGGAGATGGGGATGGAGATGGGGATGGAGATGGGGATGGAGATGGAGATGGGGATGGGATGGCACCGCCTCCCCCTGGGGGTGCACATGATGGCCAGAGAGCACGGGATGCCCTGATTCGCATTTACTTTTGAGTCACAGCACATTCACAGTAATGCACAAACATGGTGACGACAATGAATTAATAGTTGCACTGCAAAATAAATGATCAATGTCCACACATGTATGTCTTGATTTGAAATGGTGATGTATTGATGTAATAACAACAGGGAAGAAGGTGCATTGGTTAGGGAAGCTGTACACCCGGGGCCACCCACCACCCAAACGTGCCCACCCCCACCCAGAGCCCATTGTCCAAACCCCCAAAACTACCTACCCCACCACCCAAACGTGACCACCCCTCTCACACCCTTGTAGTCCACATGTGTCCTGCACTGCCCTACACACATGCCATCACTTCCGTGTGCGCTTCTGTGCAACCTTGCCCAAGGGACCCGTTAGCCTACTCGAGCGCCTCCTTGGACTGGCAGTAGTGGAGCTGGATGGGGTGGTAGTGTTTGATTGGCCAGAATCAGGGATTGAGGGCATCCGTGCCAGATTTGCCTGTTGGCCAACCAACATGGCCTCCACAAGCCTGGAGGTGTGGTCATTGCCCTCCCGCACATGGCGTGCAAGGGTCACTATGGTGCTCGCAAAGCGTCCAATGGACCTCGACAGGCGACGCACTGAGGCGCTGTAGCTCTCCCTCTGCAGCCTGGATTCCTCTAGCTGCCTCTCCACCAGCTGGGTGAGGGTAGCCTGCTGGTCCTCCATCCGCTGCATGCGGGCATTCAGTTCGGCCATGGATGGGGTGGGCGACCTCATGGGACTCCCCAGTGAAGTGGGGCTGAACCCCAGCTCATGGAAGGAGCCCAGGTCTTCCAATGTGGGCATCTCCCCCTGTGGCCCTGTTTCCGAGTGCTCTTGCGGGGCACTGTTATCACTGCAGGCCGCCCCCTCTGCAGTGCTGCTGCCTTCGGTGTTTTGTTGGGTGGCCATGATAGGTTCCTGTGGCACCTGTCTGGACTCAGCCAGTGTGGAGATGGTGGGGATGTTGGTGGTGGTGGTGGTGTGATGCACATCTGTGGTGGCTGGTAATGTGGCCAGAGGTGCAGAACTGCCGGCAGCATCCTCCTGTGTGGTGGCGGTGGCTAGTGTACTTGCCGATGCTGATTGGCTGGCCTGTTGTGCAGTATCACTGTCACTTGAAACGGCTGTGGGGACACAAAGGGCATGCAATTAGTGTTGTTGTGGTGGCAGATGGGTGCATCACATGCGTCATTAAGATTGTACATTGAATAGTGTTAGTCACATGCATCTGATTGCTGGTGTCTGCATTCAGTGATATTGGTTGCCATACGGATCATAATGGGTCCTTTGGCCCACACATGCACTGCCTGGGGGGGGGTTGTTAATGGGTCCTTTGGCCCACACATGCACTGCCTGGGGGGGGGTTGTTAATGGGTCCTAGGCCCACACATGCACTGCCTGGGGGGGGGGGTTGTTAATGGGTCCTTTGGCCCACACATGCACTGCCTGGGGGGGGGGGTTGTTAATGGGTCCTTTGGCCCAGTACTCACAACTGCATATTTACATGTGGCATTCATGTTTGGGCACTTACCGGCATCTGCAGGTGGGCTCACTCCTGCCTCAGCCTGCCCAATCCCATGGATTCCCTCTAGGTGGAGGACGCTGCTGCAACGCTCCTCCCATGCTTGCAGCCTCAGTGGGGAAGGGGGTCCTCCGCCTGTCCCACTGCTGCGTTGGCGGTGCGTGGAAATGAGGTTGCGTACCCTCAGCCTCAGTTCGTCCCAACGCTTGTGGCAGTCCTTCACGCTCCTCACTGCCACGCCCACAGCGGTGCACTTGCGTGCAGCTTCGGCCCACACCTCCTTCCTCCGCTGCTGTGTGGCACGCCGTTGGTCGGCGCTGAACAGCATCTCAGCATTGTCCACAATGTGCTCCACCAAGACGGTTAGCTCCGCCTCGCTGAAGCGCTGTTTGCGCTGCCTCTGAGCAGGAATCCTGGCAGACATGCTGGTGGTCCCTTTTGGCTTCTCAGAGTCAGGATTGTGCTTGTGCTGGCTCTGGATGGCAATGGATTGTGCTTTTATATGATGGCCGCCTCTCTGTTTCCTGTTTTGGCGATCATGGTATTTCCGGTTCCGTGTCCGTGGCGGCGGAGGCGGAAACGGGTTTTGCGCCACTTGTGGCTTCGTTATTTCCATTTCCGTGGGGTATTCCGTGACGGCGGTAACAACGTTTCCGAGTCCGTGTGGTGCGCGCGACCGACAGCGTGTAATCGTGCGGTTTTTCCGCACCCTTGCGGACACGGAAACGTTTTTACCGCCATCACGGATTTTGCACGGTCCCGGACTGGCAGGTTGTAATGAGGCCCAATTACTCATAAGCCTCACCCGGATGCGGAGTGTCGTGAGCAGAGTGTTTGTGGTGTTCATGGAGAGCAGGGAGAGCCATGGAGCTCACTAACAATCTGCCAATATCTGAAATACAGACTATGAAAACACTTCTACCAAGTACGGCCCCGCCGCCTCAGACCCGACTGCAGATCAGGAGATGTAACTCTGCAGCAGCTGTAGCCGTGAGGATAACTGACATGAGAGGCTTCGGTAACCTTTGGCGGGGGCAAACGCAGGCAAGAAATCGCATCCACTAAACCTTGACGTACATGCTGATGCACAGGGTGTGATTGGGGAGGAGCTCGGGGCTGGGTTTCTCCGTTCACAAACGACTGTGCTGACAACGTTGAAGACACTTGCATCTGCATGTGAACGTGTCCAGCCTCCACAGGCAGATCTGCACGTAGTAATAAGTACACCTATACATGAGTCAAACAAAGCTATGACGGAAATTAACATCAATAAGAGTGCATTACCAACAACCAAGAAAACTTGTCTGATGGAGAGGTTCCGTCGACCCTATCGAACTTACATGTTTTGCCACAGATGGCGAAGCGTGGTTTGAGGGAGACGGACATTGTAGCTAAAAAAGATGGAGGACCAACTAGGCAATTTACATCAAAAGGCAAGTGACAGAGTGGGAGCCAGTAATGAAGGGCTGGAAAGAAGCATGTTAAAGCAGCGCAACACCCAAAATCCGCCAGCGCTGCATGTTCTTGCATGGTGGTGCAAGCAAAGCATAACGGAAATTGGCCAGGACAAAGGTTGTACCTCCTGCCTAAATGAAACAGACTATCCGTCCCCCCTCCTGCTCTTACAAAACAACCGTACATCAGCCTCAAAGATGAGTAACCAGTGCATTGAACCTCTGAACCACACAACGGCTCAAGAGACTTGTTCGTCCACATACTAGACCGCCGACCCAACAAAAGTAAAGCAAGCAAACAGGATCCTGAACATGGAATCACTGCAACATCGAGATCTACCATGGGAGATTGATGACGATGTCTTTGCCATGGAAGAATGGTTTAACCGGTGAAGTGGGAGCATGGAACAACAGGCTCCCGCCAATCCCCTCTCACGCTTGGCCTAGAGGATCACGGCCTAGGCACCCGCCACGAGAAGAGTTTGCCTATCTACCAGACGACCAAATACCCTGGTACAGGAACATACGGATGTGCCCACCCACCTGCCCAGCAGCCCGCCCCGCCCATGCCGACACCTGCGGCATGGATGAACTCGACTAAACCAACACATCGTTAGAGATGCCATGACGACTTAGCCAACGGTCAGCACACCTGTACAAACACGCACACTGGACACTCCCACACCAATCCACATGAAGAACATACTCAGTGCTATGACATAGGTGACGAACACACCCACGGACGTGCATCTTTATTATTTTTCACATAGGCTTTTCAAAATGCAGAAACGCAAGACGCACAATGAACTCATCTAAAGAGCTTGCTCACGCTTATCCTAAACCCAGGTGTCATAATGAGAAATATACAATATGATACTACAACCTAAAGCGCCTGTGCACCAAACGGTTCCACCTATACACCAGACCCAAGTAGGCCGCAAGCAAGAGCTTCCATGAACATTAAATGAACAAGAGTCCGGTTGCTGACCCTGCAGAATGAGCCCGGCGAAAACAGACAGCCAAGGGCGCAATGTTGCAAACTCGCATTCTGAAAGCAGACAGCCAAGTCACAATGTTGCAATCTCGCACGCCGCAAGCCGACGTCAAAGTCGCACCTGCAAATTAAACCAGGCATACAGTGGAAAAAACAATATTAATTGTGCAGAATTCTGCCTCAACCACGGTCCCACCTCACGTGACCAAGCCAAACCTGACAGGATGCCAAGGCCAGGAGGAAGGAGACGCCTCAATCCCCCGTTACAAGACACAGGCAGATACAATTCAATGGACATCTGCGACAGTGGGAGTAGTCGACCTTCCAGCATATGAATAAATCCTCACATTGTCTGCACATACCCATAGTGAAACATTGTTGCAAATGACAGGTGCACCGCGAGCTGGGAACAACGATGGTCCCAGACTGGGAGGCTCGCGAGCGGACCAATCAGAACATGGGGCTCTTATCACTGACGCCATTAACATTGACCAATCCTCAGGGGTCTTCATGTAACAATTTTCATGTATCAAATTGAAGGAACAACCCAAGTATATCACCTGACTGACCCTCAACCACTAACACCGTTCTCTATACGTATGCTATACTAACCCTACCACTCGAGCAACCAATCCAGAGTGGAGATAGGTTTTTTGCTAAACTTTCTAAGGTGACGCAAGTAGCGCGTCATACTAAGGTAAAAAGGGCCTGCGAGCCCCACGATTGTGTGTGTGTCAGGACGGACGCGTACGATCCTTGACCCATCTCTGCCGTTTTGTCTAATAAACAGCAGAACCACCTTGCTTCTTGCGTGTGTCTCATACTCTGTTGGTTTTGGGATATACGGGAGGAGTTGGGGCCTCCCTGCCCGGAGGTCCGCGGACGGCCCAGCCGACCCGGCAGAATTTCCCCCCGACAAGTTGGAGGCACTGCTGAGATCTGTTTAAGATCTGCTTTTTATTTTATTTTTCCAAGTACTTCCGTTGCGAGGAGGCCCGGCGGCGCGGCCCCCTCTGCCGCTGCCCCCTTCTGAGGACTACAGGACCATCGCGGAACTGCGAGAAGACCGGACAGCGCAATCCGGATATTGGCCTTCGGGAGCCGGTTGAGAAGTATCCCACCCGCGGTTGGTGAGTGTCCAGACGTGGTCCAGACGAGGGGAGGTGGCGAGCCGCTTGGAGGGGTGCACGCAGTCGAGCGGCCGCGCATCAGGAGAGCTTGGTGAGTATGCCACACCCAACAAGCAATGTGAAATTGTGAGGGAGGGGGGAGGAATTAAATAAGGGAGGTGGGAGTTGTTGCACAGGTGCGCAGCGAAGGTTTGACATTTTAATGTTGGCAATGAAATGAATGGTAGCCGAACAAGTGCGAGAGCAGTTGGCTACATTACGCGAGAGAGGGGGGCGGAGCACGAAAACATCACGTGCGGCCGCTCGTAGACACTGATTGGCCTAGGTCGAGACTACGTGTAAGGGTGTGTGTGTGCGCGGTTTCCTACGATTTGGTAATTATTGATCAATGAGTAGATGAGGATCCCTATTGATCGAGCAAGAAACTCGATAGGTAGATGACGTTTCCCTGTAGGCGGTAGCTAGCTGGTTGCCCAATACGGAAGATAATTGGCTGGTTAAGCCCTCCTGTCGAGGGGCATATCACATGCGAGGCGACGCAGCGTGCGCAGTCCGATTATATTATTGATTACCTTGTTCCAGGCGTGACAGGAAGACAGCTGTGGGGTTAACGGGGGTAGATTGCAAGTGTATTAAGAACTTACCAGTAGTTTGAAGAGATCGGTGACATCACTAGTAGGGCTTTCACAAGGCATCTTTCCTTCTGAGAGTGGTGGGGAAGAGAGTTGTGGTAAGGGAGTGGAAACGGAGATAAACGGTAATGAATTGATCGGGGGAAGGCGAAACGGGGGACGTGGCTGCGCACGGAGAATGCCGGCCACGGCAAGTGTAGAAGAGGGAGGAGGAGCAAATGAAAATAGGACGGCTGTATAAGAACGTCATAAGGGGTACGCAGCCGCAGGGGGCTACGTGCGCCTCGGCCGCAGGGGGCCGTAAGGGTGTTCTGTAAAGGAAGAAAAGAAAGAAGAGAATATACAAATGTAAATACTATATTTTAATAATTTCCCTTAGCGGACTATCGCAAGTCCCCAAACTCACGGGGCCAAGTAAAGGTATAAGGCTGTGTATTGTAAGTGTTAGTAAGATAATAGCTACCAAATAGGGGGAGGATAACAAGTGGAGCGCTACTATGTCATACGGGGCAGGATCGGGAGGGTGGGGGAACACCCTCACTACCCCACTACAACACATATGTAAAACACTGTCACCCCATAGGGAGAAACTGATCAAGTATAGCATAGAATGGACACAGGGGACGGACAACAAAATGACGACACCATGGCCACCTAATGGTAGCTTCGATCCATATACCCAACATTCACTATTAAACCATCTACATAACACATACAAGAGGAAGAAGTTGACACACCACGTGGAGGCGTTTAACTTATGGAGGATGTTCCAAGGGTCCCGACCAGGACCAAATGGAATGTTCACTGTGGGGGGAACACCGGAAGAAAAAGAGGTTAAGGAGGAAGGAGAGAATGGGGAAAAGGAGAGTGAAGGCCCAAAGAACACGGGGAACGGACAAGAGGGAGGAGAAAAGAATAATAACACAAAAGAAAATGAAATAAAAAAGGAACAGAGCGACGATATACCCCTAGCGAAGGTAGTGAAAACAGAGGGAGGGGGGTTGTACCCTTTAAGAGAACTAGGAGAAATAGAAAGAGAACAGTTAAGGGCAGCTGAGGGGTACTCGAACCCGGCATACAGCCCGCCACCATATGCAGCTCATAGGAAGATGCCAGCAGGGGAGGGGAGGACTGGAGAAGAGCAAACTGCGGAAATAGGACATGATGGGCCTCATTCCGAGTACGGCGCTAACCAATGGCGCTATTAACGCTTTGGTTGACGCCGTACCCGGACCGGCAGCGCCTTGGTGGATGGCGGAATCACCGCCACATTCCAAGGTTGGCGGGGCGGTGATTCCCCATTCACCAAGGCTCTTCCCCATTCCCAAATGAGCCCCCATAGGGCTCAATGGGAATGGGGAAGATGCAAATAACGGTGACTGTTCATTACGGTCACCGTTATTGGCTTGCAGGCCCCTTTGCGCCCTCGACTTTAACACCTGCTCAAAGCAGGCGTTAAGGGCGAGGGCGCAGAGGGAACTCGGAGTATGGCGGTAAGGGAATACCGCCACCGGTCTCGTTACCGGTGGCCGCTATCCCTTACCGCCATACTCGGAATGAGGCCCGATGAGTGGGTAGCTGCGCAGATACTATTAAAATTACGAGGTTCATTAACAGGAGAAGAGAAGGAGGTAGTAAGGAAAATGGACGAGGATAATACCAGGGAGAGTGAAATGACAGGGGAAGAGCTGTTACGACAAAAGGAAGAGATTTTGGAGGAACGATTAGCAGAGTTAAGGGATGAACAGAATGAACTGATCAAACAGCTCGAGAGGGAGGAAAGAGAGAGAGCGAGGGAAAGGAAAGAAGGTAAGAACAAGTTGGAAAAAATAAGGGAACGAACTGAGGAGCAAAGGAGAGAAGCCGAAAGGGTAAAAGCAGCGGCAGAAAGGGTATCAAGAGCAGTACTACGAGAGAGGAAAAAGGAAGAAGAAGAGAAAGAAAAAGAAATGGCAATGTGGAAGAGGAGATTACTATCAGAAAAGACTAGGAAATACGAAGAAGGGAGGGTGATAGAGAGTATATTAGAACGGGAGAGGGTGAGATGGGAAAGGAAGAAAGAGGATGAAAGGATATTGGAAAAGATGAGTAGTGAAGTAATGGAGGAATTAAAAAGGAAAAGGGAGGAAATTGGTAGAGAGATGGAGGAGAGAAATGAAGGGGAAAGAGAAGATAGGAGAGGGGAGAGTGAAGTAAGGAGGTATGTATATAGAGACACAGAAGTAGCAACAACATCAGCGCAAAGGGGAGCGGTTGGTAAAGGAGAAAAGGGAGAACCAGACCTAATAGACTTAAAAACAGTAACGATCAAGGGGAAAAAGACAGAGTGGGGGCTGCCATTTACAAATGACTTTTGTAGTGAGGAAGAAGAAGGAATGGAGAAGGAAGGAAGAAATAGTGAAAGGGAAAGCCTAGATAAACTATCCACCACCCGGACCAATACAGACTCACCATGGATCTGTAGGAGAAAGGATGAACTGGAGAGAAGTGAGGAGGAAGAGCAAGAAATAGCGGAAAGACAGACATGTGAAGCCACACCGTCACCATCCCACCCTACATGCTCAACCACCTCACGCTCATTACGTACAACCAAACTCGCGCCCTTCACAAACGAAATGACACCCTATGCAGGTAGGCTTAGAGACCTCCCTAGACGCAGGCAGGGAGGACGAATACACACGCCCACATTAAATACAGGAAATGATGAAAGAAGGGGAAAAGATGGAGAAGAAAGAGTTACGAGCAGGGGAAACACGGACGAAATTGACGATGTAGGAGAGACGGAAGAAGAGGAGGGGTGTGGGGACTCGATTTTATGGAACCCAAGGGGTAAAACGAGACACAACTTAATGCCACTTCTGGAAGGGGAGGGGTTAGACCACAATACGTCCCTTGGAAGCATGCAGACAAAGAAAATATAAAGTGCAGGCTCCCATCATTAAGTGGAGGTGCGGGTAAATGGATATATGAAATGGAAAAACACACCGCAGGACAGAAACTGGCAGTGGGAGATGTAAAGGGCCTTCTTATATCTATATTAGGGGATGCAGCGGATGACATTTGGAAGAGAGCGGGATTCACTGGGGTCACAATAACAAACACATCGCACGATGGGGCACCATTCGCAAACTGCAGACATGCATTATGGCAGGCACTGAGGGTACAGTACCCAGACACATCAGACATAGGAGCAATTACCTCACGCAAGATGCGTGAGAACGCAGATCCCGTTGATTATATCCAGGAAATCCAAGAGAAGTGGCGCATGGAAACTAGAGAACAATGGGACAAAACACCAGCAATATTCTATCATATACTAGTACAAGGGCTCCCAGAAGCAGTTCAGAAACAACTGAAGAAAGTAGTGGGAATGGAAGCAAAAGCATGGCCAGAAATACAACTGACAATAGTGCATCATTGTAGGACATGGCAAGGTAAAATGAAACAAAAGGAAGAGGACAGGAAAACAGAAGAGGCTAAACTAGTACAGAAAAAACTTACTAAATACACAATGGAAGGGGCACTAATAACTACACCTGCAACAATGACCCAAAGCCCCACACAAGTAGTGGCTGCACAAGATCCCTCCCAAATACCATCCTCCCAGACTGTAACACAACAGATGCCGCCACTCCAACCATACACGACCAACATGGGAGGAGGATACTCAATGCCAGGAGCTGGGTATTATAATTACAACAGGGGAAGAGGAGGAATAATGAGAGGGAGAGGATACGGATATAACACACAACAGCAGGTGGGAGGACTTAGAAATTCCTACCCCACCGGGCAACCAGTATACCAGGACAACACAGGAAGCTTTCCATGGCAGAATAGGGACCACCGGTGTGTTGGATTTGTGGATTAGTAGGGCACATGTCACGCACGTGTAGAGTAAGACCAGGAACACCATCATGGAGCGAACAGGGACAACTAAGGCCCACACAGGACATACAGCAACAGCAGACGTTGCAACAGGGAAATGAACAGCAACAACTAGTAACACAACAACAGCCACAGGCATATTCACTGCCACAACAACAGGTAGCGATAACACAGCAACCCCAAGCACAACAAACACAACTGGGTAGGGTGACGGTCTTGGGACACAACCCTTACACAGGAAATGGTCAATCGTTGTACCCTCAATAGGACAGCCCACAGACGGCCTTGGTGTGTCCCATCCTGTCGGTAACACCTAATAGTGCGGAGGAACCACGCATAGAGGTAACGATAGGTGACACAAAATTATCATTCCTTGTTGACACCGGGGCGACCCGGTCTTGCATAAGGGAAGGTAAATTTAAGATGTCAGGCGAAGCCATGAACACCCAAGGATTCTCTGGGGCTAGGGGGTTGGTTCCCTTTACTGATAACATTCCCTTATCAATAGGGGATTATGACATGTCAGTCCCACTTTTATACTCTAGGGCCTCACCAGTAAATATACTGGGGAGAGACATCATGAACAGGTTGAATATGACGATCTCCTTTACGGAGGACGGCATAATTTGCTCTATCCAGGAATTAACATGCTCACAGCACGACAACTTATGCAAGCATACTGCGGACAGACAGCGATTAGGGCTGAGCCAGTAGATGATGAACTATTCCAGTACGGGACAGACATGGCATTTGCATGGATGCCAGGGATAGAAGGAAAGATCTGGAGGAGGCCAGCAGCCTATTTGTTTAGACCAGAAACACCAGCCAATGAACCAGAAGGAAAGGTGATTTCAGTGAACATAGAGAGCATTATAGCAACAGCTGATTACATTGTGGTACATGCCCAAGACAGAGAAGGAAGAGCATGGAGGGCAGTGATAGCACTAGCAGAGGGATGTAGACTCACTCAGGTGTCAGATGAGGAGCTGTTCTCAGAAGAAAAGGAGGAAGGTGAAATGGTGTTTATGATGAGTGTGGAAATATGGCTAAGAGTGGAGTACAAACAAGTGGCACAGAAAATTGCAATGGCACTTGAGGCACCCACATCCACCCCAGTTCCCTTCTTTGAGGAGGATATGGCAAAAGTACCCACATCATTATGGACTACTAGCCCCTATGACGTGGGGTGCATAAAAAGTATAGGGGGAGTAAGAATAAAATTGAAAAAAGGTGCAATACTCCCCAGAGTGAAACAGTACCCACTATCAAAAGAGGCAGATGAGGGCATATATGAAACAATAACGGCCCTTATAAATAATGGCATATTGGTCCCCTCAGAATCACCATGTAACACGGCTGTATACCCAGTGCGCAAAGCTAGAGGGGGGTCTTGGCGCTTCATACAGGACCTCAGGCCCTTGAACAACATAGTGGAAGCAGAATACCCCATAGCCGCAAACCCGGCCACAATATTGTGCAGCATTCCAGCAGAAGCATCACGATTTACAGTGATCGACCTTAAAAATGCCTTTTTCTCAATACCATTGCACCCAGACTCACAAGATTTGACAAGTTTTACTTACAGAAACACAAAGTGGAAACACACCAGACTGCCACAAGGGTACTGCGAGTCACCCTCAATATTCAACAGAGTAATACAGATGGATTTGGGTAACATTGAAGTGGAAAGCACAGTGTTGCAGTATGTCGACGACATAATAATTTGCAGCACAAACGAAAGAACATGCAGAGAGGACTCATTAAAGATGCTGACAATATTGGCTGAAAAAGGTTACCAGGTAGACATGGAAAAGTTACAGTACTGTCAGGAACAGGTACTTTACATTGGTCAGCTCATATCCCAACATGGAAGAAAGATTGCACCACAAAGAGCACAGGCCATTTCAAAAACGCCAGTGCCACAAACAGTGAGGGAACTGCAGCAGTTCCTGGGTCTGTGCAACTACTGTAGAGCATGGGTATTTGATTACAGCTCATACATAGGACCCCTGCTTGAGGCGTTAAAGGAAGCTAACAAAGGGGAGAAAAAGTTGGGGTGGACAATGGAAATGAAAGAGGCTTTTGATGAACTGAAAGATGCGATATCAACTGCTCCGGTACTGGCCACCCCAGATTATGAGCGACAATTCTTTATATTTTCACATTGCGACTCAGCAGTAATGAAAGCAGTGTTGGCTCAAAAAACAAGCATGGGCTACAAACCAGTAGCGTTTTACAGCGGCCACTTAGATCCTGTGATGTTAGGTCATTTCCCTTGCGAACAAGGTCTCGCCGCAGCTGCTTTTGCGGTAGAGAAAGCGTCAGCAATCACCATGGGGTGCCCAACCACACTATTTGTGGAACATGCACTATTTGCACAATTGAATAAACCTAAGTCCACCCTAACCACCCAGAGGGCATCAGGTTATGAGATCATCTTATCTAGAGCTGAACTATCAATTGTTAGATGTAGCACAGTCAACCCTGCAAGGTTTTTAGCAGAAGTAATTGAGGAAGGAGATTATGCACACGATTGTACGCAAACCACTGAAATGTACTCATGTACTAGAAAGGTTGAAGAGAACGCACTAGAGGGAGGTGAGCTCCTGTTCATTGATGGGTCATCAACAATTGACCAAAGGGATGGGATAAGGAGGACTAGGGCAGCGGTGGTAAAAATGATGGAGGTACCGGTGTGTGTGGCGATGAAATGTGTACAACTACCACAGCATTATTCTGCTCAAGCAGAAGAACTGGTTGCACTGATCTTGGCGTTGAAGGAAAGCTTTGACAAACGAGTGACCATATATTCAGACAGCGCATATGTTACATCCACTGTCCACTCAGGGCTGTCGAAATGGAGAAGAAGAGGGTTTAGGAGAGCCGACGGCACTCCAGTGCAACATGCTCTCTTATTGGCTGAACTAATTGAAGTAATAAATGACCCCCAAGAATTAGCTTTGGTCAAATGTACCGCACACACCCATGGTGAAGATCATGTCTCAAGAAGGAATGCAGCAGCAGATGCACATGCGAAGTATGCTGCATATTTTGGTGAGATATGGAACCCCCCAGAGTCAGAGAGAGGGAGAGGGAGGGGAATGGCTAAGGAGATGTTGATAAGAGAAGGGTACACCCATCTCCCAGCCACACAGATAATGGAGCTACAAGCAGCTGCACCAATGGCAGAAAAAGAAATATGGGTAAAAAGAGGATGCACAATGTCACCAACTGACGCACTATGGCGCCAGGGTAACACTGGAAAGATCGTAATGCCACTGGCACTATTGAACACCGCCCTGAGCCAACTACACCACCCAGCCCATACAGGCAAGGAAGTAATTGCAGCACGAATTAAGGGAAGACTGGTTCTGCCCCGAGTTAAATTCTCATGTGTCAAATTTTATCAGCAATTGTCTCACATGTCAACAGTTTACGGCCGGTCACACTCTGAAGGTGATAAAAGGTACTATACCCCGGCCAGAGGGACCCTTCCGACATCTCCATATTGACTATGTTGATATGATCAACGTATGTCAAGGAAATAGGTATATGATTGTAGTAGTATGCCCATTCTCGAGGTGGATTGAAGCAGGGCCCTGTTCACACCCAGATGCATTCAGAGCAGCTAAATTCCTAGTGAGGGAGGTCTTCCCCAGGTGGGGAGTGTGCGAGGTACTGCGGTCAGATAATGGCCCGCATTTCGCAAAAGAAATGTTCCAGCACATCACATCCTTACTGAACATCAAGCATAAATTTGCATGTTCATACCACCCGCAGGCCAACGGTATATGCGAACGCCTGAATGGCCTACTAAAGGAGGCGATTGCAAAAATACAGCAAACAACAAAGAAGAGTTGGTTGTATTGCCTTCCACTAGCCCTATTTGAGCTAAGGAATAGACCAGGTTCCTACCACCACCTCACCCCTCACGAGGTGGTTACCGGACGTCAAATGCGCCTTCCCCTGACGCCAACATCAAGAGCATTCACCGACCACGAAAATACTGCAACTGTTCTTGGTGATGAAATGTACCAATATGTGTCTTCTTTGATTACTAGTGTAGTGTTTGTGTCTCAACAGCTCGAGCGCATGCGGGGCGGGTCTAACAGCGATCAACAAGAAGACGCGGATAAAGAATTGGAAAAGGAAAGACTGTGCAAAGTTGCTAAAGGTGACCACGTACTACTCCGCAACTTCAACAGAAAGTGGAACAGCCCACGCTTCACTGGCCCCCATCTGGTAGAGGAGGTATCAACGAGAGCAGTAAAGCTACAGGACAAACGTGCCTGGAATCACCTACACAACGTAAAGATCTACAAACTCCAGACCTGCCCCAGCGCCACCGAAAGGGCCACTGGAAGAACAACAACAGCGTCACCAACGGAGGAAGAGACTTCTACCACAGCTAACGGCCTAAGTGTCTCCATACCCTGTCACCCCCCAGATTCCCCAGAGACAACTACTAGAAAAGAAAGGGGTGATCCCCATACCGCCCACCCCATGGTCACACGATCAAAGATTAAAGAGACTTCCGCCAGTTGAGCCCCAAACCCTCTGCCCATCGACCCCCTACCCACTGCAGTAATAACTGAACTGAAGGACATTGTCTTGCACATATACACATGTAAACACTTGAATGTTCTCTTTCTTTTCTCTCGCACATGCAGGTACAGCGTATTATTGTACTGCTAAGAAAGTAGATAACTAACAAATTCACTGCCCAGGAGTAGATGGTACCCTCAGACGATAACTACCCAGAAGAATTGTCACACCAATTTGTATATGAAATAAAAAGGCCAACGTACCTGAAAAGAAGGAGGGTACGTGTCTACTACACAGCATTCCTCTTGGCCATAGAACATTCAATGCCCCACCTCCAACCATACTTGCCTGCCCTAAGAGATAGATCGCTTAGATTGGCGTGGGAACAGCTCTTCGCCTGGGCACTGAATGACTATTTGATAGGGAGAGCTTAAAAACAACAACTAACACTAATAACAAGGATATTGAGAATTTTCAGGCGGGCAACATTAACGTCGCAAGAATAAGCTGCCGGACTGCAGCAAGGTAAGAGCAAAATGCAGATGAAATTAGCCTCTGTAATAAAATTGATAGGGATTTTGATGATCACCGGGTTCTTGGCTGCCTCTGTATGGCAGAACAGCTATGCTATCAATATTATTGCTGTACCCAAACCTAATACACCCCCTCCCCCACCCCCAGCTGCAACAGGTGTTACGTCAGGTGGTACTAGTAAAATTCCACACGAGGAAAATAGAGCTAAACGCAGCACATACTCAGATAATAAAGGTATTGACAACTACATACAAGATTCAGCACACATCTCAAACAACATATGGTACCAACACATGACCCACATAGGTAAGCAGACAACAGAAGACAGCTGCTACGTTTGCTCATTAATCCCATACGCCATGAGCGCTTCTCGAACATTCGTTGCCACAGAGATAGATGAAAAGATAGCACGATATATAATATACCTGGCACTGTTCCAAACGAAAGGAAGATTTCAAGGGACAGTGGTGCAACTGGTGTGGAAAACACGAGACACATACCCATATGAAAACAACTTCCTCAAGACTTATTTGAGTTACCACAAGAGCAGTTTACATGCTGAAGCATTCAGATACATAACAAGTGGTCCTGAAAAAGGAGAAACAGAGAAAGTAACACTACAGTACCTACCATGTCATTGGTATGCCACTGAAGTTCCTGGTAAAAAAGGATGTTGGGAAAGGCCACTGGTGACAATAACAGGGAAGGTATACATGGACAACAGATGGGACATAGGAGTGGTTGGCAGCAACATGGTAACAAGAGAAAATATTTCAACTATTGATGAACACAACCATAAATGGTGGATGACTTGGGTCAAGTACGTACCCATGCTCACGTGGATGGAGAAGGATGAAGACCCAATAACAATACTGCCGCTAACTGCGCCTAAGGTATGCTACCAACATAAAGGAGAGGTGGACGTAGGATACATCAGCAACTGTGCAAGCGTGATGGAGTTACCTGAGGGGGGAGCAGGAACAGCTGTAGTAATGGACCATTACTGGGCCTGCGGAGAAAAGGCATACCACACACTGCCCCCTCTGTGGAATGGTATATGCACAATGGTGCACGTCAATGTACCATCACTAGTGGTACCCCAGAAACATGTGAATGTGGCGAACTTCCCCAAAATGGATGAAGGGAACAAGAGAAAGAAGAGATCCGTACAACCTCAGAAGGGGCCAGAGAACAAAAACAACGGCAATAATACTGTCCTGAATAGAAAGAAAAGACAAGGAGAACCTCTGACAGGAAATTACCTATGGGGAAGGTCGGAAACAGCACTCACTTCAATTCCGCCAGAACACAGACTATTCAGCAGAGCAGCAATGTTCTTCTCCTCAATAATACATCCGGGACTACAGGCTTACGCAAACGCAAAATGGCTCCAGATAACTAGATGGGAACTAATGATGACTATCAATTCTACAGTAAATGGATTCAACGCAATAAAAGAGGAACTGCGAGCTGTGAGGATGGTAGCACTTCAGAACAGATATGTACTGGACCTCCTCACAGCAATGGAAGGAGGAGTTTGCGCAAAGATAGGACAATCATGCTGCACATTCATCCCTGCCAACGATGCTGACAATGGTACACTGACAGAAGCAGTTCCACAATTGGCCCAGATGCACTCCAAAATGATGGATGAAAGTAAAGGTGTGAAAAAGGATGAGAGCTGGTTTTCAATATTATGGTCATGGATGCCATCTTGGCTGTCAGATGGACTGAAGATTATAGTTGGATGTACTATTTTGGCTGGAGCTGCACTGATCATAATAAGATTTTGGAAGGCCCGGAAGGCACGCACCACAGACGAGATGATCGAAATAGTTGGTATGCACCCCTTGATGCCAACAGATGACGGCCAGCACACAGGCACAATCATAAAAGAGAGAGAGAAGTTGCGCAACCAGATCATCACCAACCACCTGGACCCACCATCTGTGAAGCTCGAAAACCCAAGAAACCCAAGGAGCTACATAGGGAAATGGGTATACTGCACTCCTGGAGGAACCTGTGCATATATGTATTGGCCATTTGAAGACCATGTTAACCACTATGGACATTTGGGAGGAATAACTAAAATATGGAGAGTGAGAGGAGATAAAGAAAAGGATATGTTTGTGGTCGACAAGTCGACCAGAGGGGGGACTGAAGTGGGATATAGGAACAACAGGCTCCCGCCAATCCCCTCTCACGCTTGGCCTAGAGGATCACGGCCTAGGCACCCGCCACGAGAAGAGTTTGCCTATCTACCAGATGACCAAATACCCTGGTACAGGAACATACGGATGTGCCCACCCACCTGCCCAGCAGCCCGCCCCGCCCATGCCGACACCTGCGGCATGGATGAACTCGACTAAACCAACACATCGTTAGAGATGCCATGACGACTTAGCCAACGGTCAGCACACCTGTACAAACACGCACACTGGACACTCCCACACCAATCCACACGAAGAACATACTCAGTGCTATGACATAGGTGACGAACACACCCACGGACGTGCATCTTTATTATTTTTCACATAGGCTTTTCAAAATGCAGAAACGCAAGACGCACAATGAACTCATCTAAAGAGCTTGCTCACGCTTATCCTAAACCCAGGTGCCATAATGAGAAATATACAATATGATACTAAAACCTAAAGCGCCTGTGCACCAAACGGTTCCACCTATACACCAGACCCAAGTAGGCCGCAAGCAAGAGCTTCCATGAACATTAAATGAACAAGAGTCCGGTTGCTGACCCTGCAGAATGAGCCCGGCGAAAGCAGACAGCCAAGGGCGCAATGTTGCAAACTCGCATTCTGAAAGCAGACAGCCAAGTCACAATGTTGCAATCTCGCACGCCGCAAGCCGACGTCAAAGTCGCACCTGCAAATTAAACCAGGCATACAGTGGAAAAAACAATATTAATTGTGCAGAATTCTGCCTCAACCACGGTCCCACCTCACGTGACCAAGCCAAACCTGACAGGATGCCAAGGCCAGGAGGAAGGAGATGCCTGAATCCCCCGTTACAAGACACAGGCAGATACAATTCAATGGACATCTGCGACAGTGGGAGTAGTCGGCCTTCCAGCATATGAATAAATCCTCACATTGTCTGCACATACCCATAGTGAAACATTGTTGCAAATGACAGGTGCACCGCGAGCTGGGAACAACGATGGTCCCAGACTGGGAGGCTCGCGAGCGGACCAATCAGAACATGGGGCTCTTATCACTGACGCCATTAACATTGACCAATCCTCAGGGGTCTTCATGTAACAATTTTCATGTATCAAATTGAAGGAACAACCCAAGTATATCACCTGACTGACCCTCAACCACTAACACCGTTCTCTATACGTATGCTATACTAACCCTACCACTCGAGCAACCAATCCAGAGTGGAGATAGGTTTTTTGCTAAACTTTCTAAGGTCACGCAAGTAGCGCGTCATACTAAGGTAAAAAGGGCCTGCGAGCCCCACGATTGTGTGTGTGTCAGGACGGACGCGTACGATCCTTGACCCATCCCTGCCGTTTTGTCTAATGAACAGCAGAACCACCTTGCTTCTTGCGTGTGTCTCATACTCTGTTGGTTTTGGGATATACGGGAGGAGTTGGGGCCTCCCTGCCCGGAGGTCTACGGACGGCCCAGCCGACCCCGGCAGAATTTCCCCCCGACACCGGTCAGTGCTTAAAAACAAAATACAACAAGGAGCAAAAGATCACAATCAAGATGACAGCAAAGATTTAACCTCTGAAAGGCTTCCTACAATATTGGCTAATCAAGAGACCGACAACCAAACAGATGTAATTCTTTGGCAGTGGCGGACCAATTATTGAGATACTTAGTATCTCTTAAAGAAAAATGTACAAATGTGACGACAAAGAAACTCGTACAAGCACTACGTCTGCTAAAGACAAAATAAACAGGCAATCAAAAGAACCTGACTATCCAGAAGATAGAAGTACTGACTAATTATACACTGAATCGAAATTGCCAAAAAACGAAGAGGAATTGATTTGAGCTTATCTCCCGAAATTGTTAGCTCACAAAAAAGACAAAGTGAAAACATAAAAGATGCACCTGAAGCAACATCAAGTCAAGTAGCATGTGAACAGAGAATGGGCACAACTTTATCGTCCGACAAATCTTCAACCGACTCATCTATAGCTGAAAGGGCATATCCAAAAATATGGAGATCAATACCCATAAAACAAAGACATGAGAGCAAACAAATGAGGGAGATAGTTGAAACTGTGTGTTTTGAGTTAAGTCCCAACATTGCCTCCGCAATAACAATAGCAGTAGCTCCATTTACAAAAATCTATGAACAATTTAATGAAAATTATAAGGATCAAAACACCTTGATCGCACTAATGAACTCCAAAATGATGAGCCAGGAACTTGAACTAAAGGAAATGAAAATACAAACAGACACTGATCTCCAAAAAGTTGAATTATCAACAGCATTGCTAAAAGAACACCGAAAGAACAACGTGGAGGACAAGAAACTATTGGCAGAGGTGGCCAGAGAAGCTCTTTTAATTCTAAAAAAAAGCCCACCTCGAGAAAAATAAGAAAGAGTTTAACGTCGACCAAGGGACAACAAAAGATAGAACAAATGTAGTCCTAGAGCAGACGCAGTATAGGACAACTCAAGTTGATAATTCAACTGACACCCAGTTTGATCTATATGGAGACGTACATAATGAAGAGGATAGTAATTGTTCACAAAGGAGCCCGAATAAAGAGAATGCTCACAAAAGCTCTACAAAAGGACCAAATAATGAGAAAAGCAATAGACAAATTCTAAATGTCAAATTACCCTACCCTGAGATTGCCCTCTTGACTGAACCCTCGACATCTGCTCACGCCGTAGGGCAAGCTCAGAATCCCGATACCAACCAGTCAGCAGACAACGGACAAGGATATGTTCTGGATGCTGCAGAACCCTCCAACATGGGTAGTGAAAACAACAGGAAAAATAAGGACACATACTCAATCTTCGAAAAACAAAAGAGTGATTCAACAGGAAAAAAGGGGGACAAAATAAAAACAAAGTAAATGTAAGAGAAAAACAAACAACCTACCAGCAGCTAAAAATACAAATTCGAACAGCTCAAGGAACTTTTTGAGGAATTTGAAGTCATTAAGGGGCCGATTCATGGAACAAACGTGCGCCGAAAATCTACGCGCAAGTAGGCGCAAGCAGGCGCAAGCAGGCGCAAGCGGAAAAAAACAGGCGCACGCGCACGCGCGCGATTCATGGAAGTCCCTGCGCGTGTTCACCGCGCGATGTGCGCCAAACCCGTGCATGGCGCACAAGTCACTGCAACATCGCGAAAGGCGTGCGCGACGGTGCGCGACGCGCACAGTGAAAGCGCACAACCTCAGCGCACACAGCAGAAAGTGGGCGGGACATGGGGCGTAACGCGCGGAATGGGGAACAACACGCGAAAATAAGGGCGTAACTGGGGATGCACTGCACGGAAGCAGAGGTAACGCCCACACGCACACGAACCACACGTATTCATGGAATGGAATAGGGCAAACCCACGCACAGCCAAAGCCGCGCACAAGCTGAAACACGTCCGCCACACGAAGGCAGGCGGTAGAGTCCCAGCGCATCAAAAAAGTGGCGCCGCGGGAAGTAAAATACGCGATTGAGCGGGGTACGTGTATTCCGGGGGTGCGCGGGAAGTTACACACGCGAATGAGCGGGCTACGTGTATTCCGGGGGTGCGCGGGAAGTGACACACGCGATTGAGCGGGGTACGTGTATTTCGGGGTGTGCGGGAAGTTCCACACGCGATTTGGCCGGGTACGTGGATATCAGGGGTGCGCGGGAAGTTCCACACGCGATTTGGCCGGGTACGTGGATTTCGGGGGTGCGCGGGAAGTTCCACACGCGATTTGGCCGGGTACGTGTATTTCGGGGGTGCGCGGGAAGTTCCACACGCGATTTGGCCGGGTACGTGGATATCAGGGGTGCGCGGGAAGTTCCACACGCGATTTGGCCGGGTACGTGGATTCCATGGGTGCGCAGGAAGTTCCACACGCGATTGAGCGGGGTACGTGTATTTCGGGGGTGCGCGGGAAGTTCCACACGCGATTTGGCCGGGTACGTGGATTTCAGGGGTGCGCGGGAAGTTCCACACGCGATTTGGCCGGGTACGTGGATATCAGGGGTGCGCGGGAAGTTCCACACGCGATTTGGCCGGGTACGTGGATTTCAGGGGTGCGCGGGAAGTTCCACACGCGATTGAGCGGGGTACGTGTATTTCGGGGGTGCGCGGGAAGTTCCACACGCGATTTGGCCGGGTACGTGGATATCAGGGGTGCGCGGGAAGTTCCACACGCGATTGAGCGGGGTACGTGTATTTCGGGGGTGCGCGGGGAGCAGCACACCCTCTACAGTGTACCCTCTACACCCTCCACGGCCCCTGCAGGTGGCTCACACCACAGGGGCCTACCCAGCACATGTCCTGCAGGCACCCCATCCACCATGGCCATGCCCACCAGCCAACCCACATATCAACTAGCACTACTGCCCACCAACGCATGTCCCCCTGCACCCCCAGCCACCAGGGGCAGCCTCCAGCAGGCCCCCACCCATGTCTCCCCCCACCCCCCACCCCCCAGCAGTGCAGGGGCAGCCTCAAACAGGCCCCCACTCATGTCCCCCTGCACCCCCACCCCCTAGCATCCAGGGGCACCCTCCACCAGGCCCCCACTCATGTCTCCCACCCCCCAGCACTGTGGGGCACCTGCCAGCAGGCCCCCACCCATGTCTCCCACCACCCCCACCCCCCCAGCATCCAGGGGCACCCTCCACCAGGCCCCCACTCATGTCTCCCCCCACCCCCACCCCCCAGCAGTGCAGGGGCAGCCTCAAACAGGCCCCCACTCATGTCTCCCACCACCCCCACCCCCCCAGCATCCAGGGGCACCCTCCACCAGGCCCCCACACATGTCTCCCAGCACACCCACCCCCCCAGCATCCAGGGGCACCCTCCACCAGGCCCCCACACATGTCTCCCAGCACACCCACCCCCCAGCATCCAGGGGCACCCTCCACCAGGCCCCCACACATGTCTCCCACCACCCCCACCCCCCCAGCATCCAGGGGCACCCTCCACCAGGCCCCCACTCATGTCTCCCACCACCCCCACCCCCCCAGCATCCAGGGGCACCCTCCACCAGGCCCCCACACATGTCTCCCAGCACCCCCACCCCCCCAGCATCCAGGGGCACCCTCCACCTGGCACCCACTCATGTCTCCCATCACCCCCACTCCCCAGCAGTGCAGGGCACCCTCCACCAGGCCCCCACTCATGTCTCCCACCACCCCCACCCCCCCAGCATCCAGGGGCACCCTCCACCAGGCCCCCACTCATGTCTCCCCCCACCCCCACCCCCCCAGCATCCAGGGGCACCCTCCACCAGGCCCCCACTCATGTCTCCCCCCACCCCCACCCCCCAGCAGTGCAGGGGCAGCCTCAAACAGGCCCCCACTCATGTCCCCCTGCACCCCCACCCCCTAGCATCCAGGGGCACCCTCCACCAGGCCCCCACTCATGTCTCCCACCCCCCAGCACTGTGGGGCACCTGCCAGCAGGCCCCCACCCATGTCCAACTCATGTTCCCCACCCAACATGTCATCACAGTCCAGATCCCTGGTCTCTATGGTCAGCCCCCAAATGCAAAACACCCACCCGAGTATTGCATCCACCCACTCATATTCTGCAATTACATCACAGAACACCAATTGCAAGTTCCAAAACAAACACATGTCCCTCACATACACCCAATGGGTGTCAGTGAATCTCAAAACACATAACATGAAATGCATGAAAACAATGAGACACCACACATTGAAGTGCAACAAATAAATAATTTATTAAAGGAAAGATGAATAGAAACAAAAATGAAGAAACTGAAATGTGAATGGAAAAAAATGAAAAGAAGCATGTCCGTCCAAAAAAAAGAAAAAATCAAAGAATATAGAAATCCAAAGTAATGTACTACAAAGTCAATGTCCACCAAACAAAATCCAATGTGAAAAAAAAACATAAGCCATTGATCCATGGATAATTCAAAAAAAAAAATATGTCCAAGTCCACAACTATGTACAAAGCAAGAAGCCAGGGTCCATCATCCCAACAAAATAAAGGAAACCTAACTAACTACACTAACTAATAAAAAAAACTATATACAAAAATGTGGCCAATGTCCAAAAGGTCCAAATGAAATAAAAACAAAAATGAAACTTAACACTACCTACATAACTATGTACAAGGGCAGCGGGCTAGTTCCACGGCTCACTTCTGGATGTGCCGGGCCAGGGCATCATCGAACTCCTCCTCTATGTCCCGGAGGCGGTCCACCTCCATGGCCCCGAGGGTCCGCAGGGCCGTCGACGTGTCCACCTCCAAAGCCCTGCGGATTGCCTCGAGGCACTCGACCCGCCTCAGGGCCCTCTGCATGGAGTTCTCCGCCCTGACCATTGAGAGCCGTGCCTCTTCCGCCCGCTGCCGCTCCGCATCTATGGCGTGGCCCAACCGCTGCCACACGGAAGACACTTTTTGTCCTGGGTCCTCCTGCCCTCCGGCCGATGCCTGCCCCTCCGATGTCGAAGGCCCCGAGCCTTCATGGCTCCCACCATGGAGCTGCTGCTGCTGTGCCTCTGCCCCTGCACTGCCTCCTGCTGCCTGCACATCCTCCGCCGGCTGGGGTGCAGTCGTTGACGTGGCCACCCCTGCTGGACGTCCGACTCCCGACTGTGGCAGGGATGCCTCCTCCACCAGCCTGGCCGCACCGTCAGAGGCAGCTCCACAGGGCACCCAGGTGACTGATGGGTGGGAAGATGGCACAGAGGACGACTGGCGCGTAGGGGGTCCAGCTGAGGAGGGGGTCGTGGCAAGCCCCATCAGACGGAGGAATCCGGCCTGGGTGACCTGTCCCAGCAGGCTGACGTGGTCAACGAGCCATTCGAGATGACCTGCAGTCTCTTCATGAAAAGACTGCAGGTCGCCTCGCATGGCCCGTTGACGCAACGCCACTCCAGCCAGGACAGGCTCAACCCGGGCCTGGATAGCCACGTCCGCAGGCAGGGGAAGGCCAGTTGACGTCAGCTCATCCCCTGCCTGAAAACTGGTCTGGACATGGGCATCCCTGCTGGTGCAAGATGATGCAGGGACAGGATCAGAGACAGGATTGCACACAGGCACCTCCGCGGCGGCCTGTGCTGCCTCCTGTCCCTGGTCCTGCACTGCACCACTAGCACCAGTGGGATCCCCACCCCCAGACCCCGTCTCCGGTGCTTGCACGGCCTCCTCCTCCACCAAACCCCACACCAACCTGGATGACTCTGTGCCATCTTCCCCCGTTGGGCCCTGTGGGGTCCCAGCTGCCCCTTCTGCTGCCGAGGAGTCCAACTGCAACCTCCGCCTCTTGGACCTCCCCCCGGCAGCTGCGGCCTGGGACGCGGCACCGGACTCCTCACTCCCCGACGAGATGACAACCTGGGAGGGGAGCCGGGCCTTGCGTCTCCGGCTGGCGGTCGGATCCCCGCCGCTGTGCTCCACAGCACCTTCTCCGCCCTCTTCATCAGTTGACGCTGCAGACAGGGAGAAACAAAACACAGGCATCAGGGCACTGTACAATGTACACATACACACATGACAGTTGTACATGAGTGGCATTGGCAAACCTCTGACATGTCATCACAATCCCCAACACACATGTCATTACAACTTGCACACACGAGCCATACCACAGCCATGTTGCAACTGCCAACACCATCCATACACATACAACAGCATCAGCAGGCAAAGGTGAGCCAGACATCACATGCAACACAGGAAGTGCACCACACATGTACACACACCACCACACTTGCATGCATGTGTACACCTCTGCTAAGTGTCGCAGTGTTCAGACGGGCATCCATGTCACATCTGCCAATCAGGCTTCCACATACCGCTGTCACATGCATCCATGTTGCATCACTGTTGCACCCTTGTCAAATACACACACATGCACATGTACACAGCGCTGATACAATCAGCTGAAAACAACATACATGCGTGACATCACGGACATGTCTACTCACATACACATTCATACAGACTTGTGTGCCCACACAACTGCATTTGGCATGCAAGCCCACACACACAGGCACCATCCATGTCTCACACATTACAGCCCTCGCATGTGTCAGCCCCACGGCCCTGTACACCCGCACCCATATTCGACCCCATACAAACAGATGTGCAACCTGCACACTACTGAACAATCACCACACGCACTGCTCACAATCAGGATGCATGTACACTCACCGCTCGACTCCAGACGGGTCTGCCTCTCAAGGACCTGGACGTGGAGCGCTGGGGATATGTGTTCCAGGACCCTCATCTGTTCTTCCGACAAGTGGCCCCGGCGCCCCTTGGCATCCGCTGCCTTCAAGAGGCGCCGGGCCTTGGTCAGGGTCCTGGACCTGAAGTCCTCCCAGCGCTTCTTGACATGTTGGAAGTCGCGGACTGCCACCCCCTCCGCGTTGATGGCAGTCACGATGTCAGTCCAGATCCGAGTCCGTCCTTCCTTGTCGGCGCGGCAACTTCCGAAGAGGGCATCATACTGGCCCAGGACTTGCTCCACCAGGACACCAACTTCGGTGGCACTGAAGCTGGTGCCCCTCTGCCTCTCTGGCCGGGGGTTGTCAGTGGTCACAGATGGAGTTGGCCCCGACATGACAACCCCAGAGGCAGGAGTGGGTGGGCAACTGGGTCCTGGGGCTGGGCTGTGG
Organism: Ambystoma mexicanum; assembly: GCF_040938575.1. Classification (NCBI taxonomy): domain Eukaryota; kingdom Metazoa; phylum Chordata; class Amphibia; order Caudata; family Ambystomatidae; genus Ambystoma; species Ambystoma mexicanum. Next base: position 783,569,746 of record NC_090923.1, on the reverse strand, counting down.
AGCGATGGAATCCCAGTCGGGAGTCTTTGGTTCCAGCAGGGGTGGTCACACCAACAGCACCCCTGGCTGATGTGCAGGCAGCAAATGGCAGGGCACGTGGGCAGCAGGCAGTCAGGCAGCAGCAGATGGCAGGTGGGAGCGTGCTCGGGGCTCTGGGGGGCAGTAGTTCGGCCTTCTGGGCAGGAGCGTGGTCTTCCGTGTGCTTACGCGTGGCCAGCTTGATACGGAGTGATTAGGCACGTGAAAATTCTGCACGTCAGCGTGTAATTCGAGGAAAGGCCCTTAGCGCGTAAGCGCGTCTGCACGCATACGCATTTTCATTGGACCAAAGGCCCTCAGCGCGTGAGCGCGTCTGTGACGTGACGTGCGAGGGAGTATCCCTCATTGCACGTGATGACAGTACACACGTGGATCCCAACCAATCGCGTGTGAAAGTTCACGGGACCCCGAAACACACGTACCCCGGCCAATCGCGTGTGGAACTTCCCGCGCACCCCGAAACACGTACCCCGGCCAATCGCGTGTGGAACTTCCCGCGCACCCCGAAACACGTACCCCGGCCAATCGCGTGTAGAATTTCTCGCGCACCCCTGAAATCCACGTACCCAGGCCAATCGCGTGTAGAATTTCTCGCGCACCCCTGAAATCCACGTACCCAGGCCAATCGCGTGTAGATTTTCTCGCGCACCCCTGAAATCCACGTACCCAGGCCAATCACGTGTAGAATTTCTCGCGCACCCCTGAAATCCACGTAGCCAGGCCAATCGCGTGTAGAATTTCTCGCGCACCCCTGAAATCCACGTACCCAGGCCAATCGCGTGTAGAATTTCTCGCGCACCCCTGAAATCCACGTACCCAGGCCAATCGCGTGTAGATTTTCTCGCGCACCCCTGAAATCCACGTACCCAGGCCAATCGCGTGTAGAATTTCTCGCGCACCCCTGAAATCCACGTACCCAGGCCAATCGCGTGTAGATTTTCTCGCGCACCCCTGTAATACACGTACCCAGGCTAATCGCGTGTAGAATTTCTCGCGCACCCCTGAAATCCACGTACCCAGGCCAATCGCGTGTAGATTTTCTCGCGCACCCCTGAAATCCACGTACCCAGGCCAATCGCGTGTAGATTTTCTCGCGCACCCCTGTAATACACGTACCCAGGCTAATCGCGTGTAGAATTTCTCGCGCACCCCTGTAATACACGTACCCAGGCCAATCGCGTGTAGAATTTCTCGCGCACCCCTGAAATCCACGTACCCAGGCCAATCGCGTGTAGATTTTCTCGCGCACCCCTGTAATACACGTACCCAGGCTAATCGCGTGTAGAATTTCTAGCGCACCCCTGAAATCCACGTACCCAGGCCAATCGCGTGTAGATTTTCTCGCGCACCCCTGTAATACACGTACCCAGGCTAATCGCGTGTAGAATTTCTCGCGCACCCCTGAAATCCACGTACCCAGGCCAATCGCGTGTAGAATTTCTCGCGCACCCCTGAAATCCACGTACCCAGGCCAATCGCGTGTAGATTTTCTCGCGCACCCCTGAAATCCACGTACCCAGGCCAATCGCGTGTAGATTTTCTCGCGCACCCCTGTAATACACGTACCCAGGCTAATCGCGTGTAGAATTTCTCGCGCACCCCTGAAATCCACGTACCCAGGCCAATCGCGTGTAGATTTTCTCGCGCACCCCTGTAATACACGTACCCAGGCCTATCGCGTGTGGGGACTCCCGCACACCCCTGAAATACACGCTCCCCGCACTGCGTTTGCTGCTGCCCTTTGCGCTGGATTGGGGATTTTGATGGCTTTTTCCTGCGCAAGGGGCGTTCTTGGGGGCGTAACTGACGCTGCTGCAGGGTCGCTGCGCCACTCTGCGCCACGGCTGGTTGTGGATGTTGGAATCCATGAATACGCTGTGCGCCTGAATGTGTTTCGGCGCACGCGGCTGGCGCAGCCTACCGCACGCGCACACTGTGCGCCAGCCGCGTGCGCCACTTGTGCGCCGAATTCTATGAATTGGCCCCTAAACGTCACTGTGCATACAACTGCACTTCAAAAGGACAACAACATAAAAGAAGTACATGAACTACCAGAGCAAGCTGAAAACAACGAGAAGCAAGACAAATTGAATGCTAGAACAACAGAAAACAATGACAAAGATGAGGATCAAATAATGGAGGAACTAATGAACCTTTCAACCCACGAGACAGACGATGTGTCTAGTGACTGGGAAGATGAAGGCTGTGAAAGAAAAAAGATAACAATCTACAGCGATTCTGAAGTCAAGCAGGAGCCCATAAAGAAGACACAAATCCAATAAAAAATCAAACAATCACCTAAAAGGCTATGCGTAATAATTGATTCTCCGAGCTGAAAGGAAAACATAGGAGCATTCAGTTCCAATCTATAGAAGAAAAAAGAGAAACCTTAGTAACAAATGAAGCAAAAATTTGAGGGTACAGCTGCTTTCTCAAATTAAAGATCGACCGCAAACATCAGTAAGATCAGACTCAAAGAATGTAGTAAGGAATCTACTGCAAAGTCATAATAAAAGAAAGTGGTTGAATTATCAGGAAAAAGAGGTGGAATGGGAAAAGGGGAACCCTAAAACAATGGTGAATAAAGAAAAAGAAAAATTACGTAGACAAAATGTGGAATCTAAATACTGCTTATTGCTTGAAAGAATCAACACTGAGGAGGATGGTTTAATACTTAATAGGAACAACGTATTCCAATTATTCCAACACATTCCACCAATAGGATCGATTAAGTCAAGAGACATTAAAACCGTTTAATTTGTTAAAAAGTCACAACTTGACAGTGTCTTGCTTCATATTCACTCCAGATACACGAAAGAAATGATCCTAGATAGAGTGGAGGACCTAAATTATTTAGGCTTTGACATGAGGAAGTCATTTTAGAAAAAATAATGAAATACCAACAACAAGTTCATTGCAAAAGGCATCTGAAGTACACTTTCACCAAAACAAACAGAAACACAAAAGTATCAGCAGCAGACACAAAAAAGAAATTGGACGCCCGCTCCAGAAATCACATCTCGGAATGAGCCGACTAGTGAAACTGAATCGTGTCCAATATACTAAATGAAAGAAATTTAAATAACAAAACCTTGGTGTAAGGAATCAGAGAGCATAAATAATCAAGGAATGAAAACAACAGAGAACAAACAGGAAGGAGAAAATTGGAGTTGGATCGTGAACGCCCTACACATGAGCAAAACAATTAACGACCAACGACATTGGACCGAACATCCATACAAATTGGATCCTGGAAGAAAAGAGGCAACATACATCTGTTTCAAAGTCCAGTAAGTGAATTAAGGGACGTAGACAACCTCTGCACGCAAGCAACATGGTTGACAAACATGCCACGTGTTCCAAACTACAAAGTGGCATTAAATCCAGCAATAAAAAAGCAAAAGGGCCGGCCAATGTTGGGGTTAAGTATTCTAGTCAAAAAGAAGAGTGACCTGTGCAAAATGAAAGCCTATAATCCAACTCCATAGATCCAAACAGTAGTAATCGAAACAACAGAATATGAGAACAAAAATAAACAAAGGCTGAACATTGTCAATAAATACTGGCAACATAAAGCCACAGGTACATGGAACTTTCTGTGATGAATTGTGTGAAATAATTGACAGCATAATACTAAATGTAAAGAACCCAAACATAATAGTTTGTGGAGATTTTAACTTGGAATGCATACAAATACAAAATGTAAAAATGAAACCAGGAATAAAAAGCACAAATAGTTACAACATCAAGGTACAATTGCTTGACAAAATGAAAGCAAGAGAACTGGTAATGTTGAACAGGCACATCAGAGGTGACATTCCAGCAACTTGGAAACATAATAAACAACAATCCGTGTTAGACTACTTCTTTGTCAATGAAGACCATGCAAAAAAAAAAAACAACACACACATCGAAGTGTTAAACCTGAACCAGAGTGATCACAACTTAATAAAAATTGACCTTAAATTTCAGCACAGATCAGAAAGGGAAAGGTGGACACATAACTTTGAAGTGGAACCTAATCAGAACAGATTGCGACTTACTAGCAACAAAATAGGTTAACAAAGGAGTTGAGGAACACCGCACCAGCTAAAGGCAAAGAGCCAGTGGACTATGTCCCTATACTGGAACAATACCAAGAAGCAAGACAAACTTCAAGCAATGACAAACATAAAAACTGCCCCATCTTTGACATGGCAATTCTACGTAAAAAAAGAGTACTTTGACAAAACATCAGAAAGCTCAAGTACTTATTGCAGTCAGAAAAGATCAACTGCAGAAAAAAATTGCAAATGAAGTACACAAACTGGATTAAAAGTCATAGATCAGCTATGGAGTAAAGAGATGTGGAAGCAATGCTAAAAAGCATGACAGGGAGAAATTCACATAATTTCTGGTCAATAATAAACAAAACGGAAGCAACGCAAGGAGCATTAACCTGTAACATGGTTACCGAAACTCAGTGGAAAAAACACTACACAAACCTGTTAAAAAGCCAAAATGAAACATCAGGACAAACACAAGAAACCTTGAACTCCTGGGATATTGAAATCACAACTGAAGACATTCGGGAGAACATAAGACATTTTAACTCCTCAAGAGCACCAAGAGCAGATGGGCTGACAAACTATGGACCGAGTTCTGCAACATCCTTTTCCAATTCATCTTGAATGAACAAACAATACCAACATCCTGGAAAAGCGCAATAATAGAACCTATATTTAAAAAAGGTATAAGATCTAATCCTGGGAATTATAGGCCAATTGCACTTTTGGATGTTGTAGGAAAAATCTTTGCAACTCAACTCCAACGAAGATTAGCATCATGGATTAAACAGTCAGACTCATTTGACAATAGACAAACAGGGTTTGTAAAGGGAGTGGGCTGCAGGCTGAATCTCCTTATGCTAAACATAATAAAGATGGATGCAATAAGGAAAAAGAAGACGGTCTACCTGGCATTTGTGGACCTAGCCCACGCCTTTGACGCAGTTGACCCAGACCTATTATAAAAAAAGATGATAAAACAGAATTGCTCAATGGGTCTTGTGCAGGCAATAAAAGAACTGTACTCCAACACTGTGGTTAAAGTGTAATTAGACCAACACGGAACACTGTTGCCCCAATCAAAACTGAAAGAGGAGTTAAGCAGGGATGCCCCATAGGGGCCATTCTGTTTACCTTCTTTATTGCAGACATCGGAGATGCTCTAACTGAGATCCGTTCTTTTCCTCCTCAAATTAATGGACACGAGTTGCATTGGATGTTATACGCAAATGACATCATTCTGCTCGACCAAACTCCAGTCGGGCTGCAGCAAAAATTGACAGCGCTGCAAAATTACATCACGAACAACGGTCTGGAAATAAACACCAACAAAACTGAAATTTTAGAACTAAAGAAACTTACAAAGAAGTAAAAACCAATGAAAACAAAAATACCAATGGAAATTCGGACAAGAACAACTTAAAATTGCTGCACAGACAAGATACCTTGGAACTCTGGTTAATTCGAGCATCAACGATGAGCCCATCATAAGACTAAAAAAATCAAAATTTAAACAGCTGGCATGTCAAGGTCAAGTGTTAGACAAAAAGTATGGGAAATTCTCATTAAAACCGGTTATTGAGTTTTATCAATCAAAAGTCGTGCCAGCACTGATATTTGGAGCAGAATCTGCGCTAGGCTGCCCATACACAACGTGGGAATCATGTTAGAATTTACTTTGGAAAAGAATCTTAAATCTTCCAAACAGAACACCAACAGCCTGCATTAGATCTGAGCTGAATCTGATATCAATCAATGCGTGAATAATATGGAATACATTGTGCTTATACAGAAAAGTAATTGGAGTTGATAGCCTTCCGCAATTTAAGATACTGAACAAAGGGCCGACAGATAAAAGAAATACAACACTGGGGGAATGGGAAAAAGCATGCGAAGATATCCTCGAAGAGCTTAACACTAATAAAGAAACATTATGTAATAACCCAAACTCAGTGAAAAATAAACTATGGAGAACAGATTGGATTGGAACAGTTGAGTTAAGAAGAAATCACAGAAATATGAACTTAGCACCACCAGGAGCAAAGGTATACAATGACCTGCCAAAATATCTTGAAAAACATCCATCTAAAAGAATAAGACATCTGTTCCTAAAGTTTAGATTTAACTAAAAGGGATATTAAACCGAAGAAAAGGGAATAGAAAAACAGATTATATGTGCCGGTTGTGTAATAACGCAGTCAGAAACTTGAAGCACTTGTTACTCTACTGCCCTGATTTACAACTAGAAAGAACAAAATACTTTGGAGCAGAGATTGAAAAAAGATCAACTTGGAATAATGACGACTGGTGGTGTGCGATTTTTGAAGGATGAGATAACAAATTGACATTTGCCCTTACGTACTTTCTGGAACAAATGACTAAGAAATTGGGGGATTGAACATAAATGTTTAACGAAAACATAATTAGAAATGAGAAAAAGATATAAATAACAATAGATATTCTGAAAAAGCATACATTTTAAAAGTTTGTAATAAACTCTAAAACAAATTAAAACAAATAAAAAATAGTTTTGGTAGTACTTACTTTTAAATGACTTTACTTGCAAGCAACAGATGCAAGCGCACACACCTGTCTTTACCACCGGAAAGGTTACAATCTCTCTATAAATGGTCATTACTATTGTGCTGTGTCCTAAACACTAATTCTTTGCACTGTTATGATAGACAGTACACATATTGTGTAATTAATGAAAGGTGAATTCTGGATGGTTCATCATAAACTAATTTGATGTTATGTGGGCTTGTTCTGAAACCACAGGGTACGCCAAATCAGACAGGGGATGCTTGCTTTCATCACCTCTTGACCTCCAATACCACAGATATAGCAGATGTAATTGTGTTAAAAGTGGTGATGGCATGAAGAGTGCCACCAATATTAGCACTTAGCGCTTTTAGGTCCCATGCATGCAATTGAAACTTTTACACAACTAAGTGCAGAAGTAAGGGGCAAAATCACCCTTACTCTTTCATTTTAATACCCGTTTTGTAAAAAATATAAATACTGACCGAAAATTACACATTGCAGACTGCATTTACAATGCCTTCCATTAGCAAGTGCTAAATGCAAGCAGCTACCTTAGGAATCCTTTAGTTGTATGCTTGACGAAAATCTCATGCAGTGCTAAAACAAGATTGTTTTTCTAGGAAAAGTGGGAATGAGGGTGAGGAATTGGATTTTCTGCCTCTATTCCTCCAATACGCCTGCAAAATGCCCCAGAGTTATCAAATAAGTGTATTCCGTGGCAAAAGCCTTTTGTGCCTCGTTTTCACACTTAAGAGGCTTAGAGAATTAGCCATAATGTGATCTCTTGGATGTGCATCAAGGGGAAAATAGTATACTTAAAATAACACATAACTGGGAGTTACATGTGAAGTTTCTGAAAAATAAAGTAGTGGGTGGTTTACTGCCAACTGTTCCACCTATTGCTGGTAATGAAACACTCAATCAGTCAGACATGATAAACATAATTGTTTTAATGTGTATATGGCTTTTCAATTTAAAACGTTATACACTACAACAAACTACATAACAAAAAATACACATTAACACGATTTCATATAATCATATAAAATAAGAATAACAAGAATATCACATTATTAATGAAGTCATTTGATCATTTCACTACTACATTGCAATTTAACAAACATGATAAGAGGCCGCTGTCACAATTAAAGATTGTACACAAATAAACTTCCAGGGCCGCCTGTTCAAGAACCACGTGTTCCCGCTTTGCTCAAGAAGAGAGCTGAATAAGATGTACACTCTTAATGTGTACAGAAACAGCTTATTGAATAATAACTTAGTTTTTCAAAAACATCGACTCAAAAATGTATAGCACAATTTGTTTTAATATAGAATTGAGGCAGTGTTGGAACATGGTTTCACAATCGCCTATGCATTGCGGATATAATCGTCTTCAGTGCTGAACCCTTAAATTACAATTTGTGCTGACATTCGTGAAAGAATCGAATGAACAATACATCAAAACATGTAGAGACACACAGTCAAACATGAAAAGAAAATAGCGTTACATTAGTAAATCATAGCAGAATGTGTGTGTATCATCAAAGCCAGAGTCTGAAACACCATAGCTTAACAAACACTCCTTGTCCAAACTAAAAAGTGAAAAAACAGAGGCAAAAACTTCTAGTAAGATCTATACACTGGGCCTCATTATGAGGTTGGAGGTAGCCTTGACTGTAAGAGCGGCAAGGCTACCTCCATACCGGCATGAAAGTCCAGCACCCGCGAATGAGCAATTACCGGGGTATTCTGACCCCGCCGGACCCGGTAATTGCCCTTTCGCGGGTGCCGGTGCCATTAGATCCCCATTGCCATTTCAGCCCCATAGAGCTCAATGGGAATGTGGATGCCTGTAGCACCGGCACCGTTCATAACGGTGCCGGTGCTAAAGGCATACTGTGCTCGCGGGTGCCTTTCATTCTGCCAGGGCAGACCTGGCAGAATGAAAGGCACCCGCGGCACAACTCAGTTTGCCGGTCCCGTAACAACGATACCGGCAAGCATACCGGTACCATTGTTACCGGACCGGCAACCTCGTAACGAGGCCCAGTACTGTGTTGATGATGATGATGAGAAAAACACTCAAACAAAACATGAGTTATTGTTCATTAACCTGCGTCTTTAGTTGATCCTGCTAGGTAGATAGGATATGCTCTGTATCACCGGCATCTATATGATGAAAATGACAACAATACCAAACTTCTAAGTGGGGTCATCAAAATGCCACCCCTGACCATACCAAAATATGATACAAATTAAAAGTTAACATGATGGCCTATGCCAAGAATGTATGTATGTGAAAATTCTTTCACAAAAAATATTTAAAAAAATACTTGCAGCAAGCCTTTACTTTAAATTCTTCGTTTCAGCTTCAAACCGGTGGAGCCCGTCTCCACAGAGATGCTAGCATTAAGTCTGGCACCTACCTGTGTTCACCCTTAAGCGAGCCTTCGGTCCCGTGGCATCACCTGCACGCGTACCTGGTGACCCCGCGGGACCTCAGGAGAGTGGCGCCAAGGTGCTCATGATCGCACAACGTAAATAAACAAACCCCGCAGACTTATGGGTACATAAAGTATAGGAACAAACTGCAAGAATGGCGCAACGGTGCGCATGACCACCATGGGCAAACCCCACTTCCAGAGGGTACACAAAATATGTGAATTAAAACACAAAAGTATGGAGATGAGTGAATTATAGTGACCGCTATATATAAACCCCACTTCAAGTGGGTACACTGGCTATGTGTATTGCTACAATTACAATTGGGTATAGAGTGGGACACCACTCACACTAGAGGTTCCTTATGTGATGTACTGCTATGCTGGGCATGCATAAATAACCCATTTTAAAAATCCCACCAGCCAGTGCGTTCAAAAAACGTACAGAGACGTAGACAGGGTAGGGTCTGAGCTGGCAAGGCCCATCCAAGTTCTGTAAATGATCAATCAGCAGTCCTCTGTGGGCATTTACAGATGTGAATGTCACTCTGGTGGGCCCAACTACATTAGCATCAGGCTCGACTTGTTAGACAATCCTGACTACGCCTCTGAAAACGTAATTACTATGTCTAGAGCAGAACACCATGAATATTAATGGCTGGAAATAGCCAGCAGTGGTTACACAAGAAAAATGCATATACATGTCAGCAGTAAACTTAAACATTGTGTCATCACGATTAGACCATCTTTAGAACACTATGTGCAATGGCACAGACCCAGATGGGCGTCCAAAAGTAGTCTGATAATCATGTCCGGAGCTGCACATTCCACTGTACACATAGTGCCGTGTTCTGAAGACATTGGGCCTCATTACGACCCTGGCGGAAGACCATGGTGCTATTAGCACCATGGTCCATGCCGGTAAATTACCGACTCCGCCATGGAGAAAGGGGGAATTACCACCCCATTACAAGTTTGGCGGGACGGTAATTCCCCCTTCCTCCATGGCCCTTCCCCATTCCCATTTTTGCCCCATAGGACTCAATGGGAATGGGGAAGGAGCTAAGTACGGTGCCGCAAATTGCAGCACCGTAATTAGCACCAAGGTCCCTTTGCGGGTCCCTACTTTAACGGCTGGTCTACTTAACGGCTGGTCTACACCAGCCGTTAAGGTCGGGTCCCGCAAAGGGACCTCGTAATTAGGCGCTAATAGGTTAACGGCGCTGCAGCCTTTTACGGCGCCGTTAACCCATTAGCGCCTGGGTCGTAATGAGGCCCATTCTATTGAAACTGCATGATACTTCAATTAGGAAGGGTTGACATGGTTCTGAGTGATGTGCAGTTTCCCAACATATTAATAATTTCTCAGACAAGTTCACTGGTTCAACCTAAGGGTAATGTTAATAACCAAATCATATATAGAGCTAAAGATATAAAACGAGTTGATAAATCTCCTGGTATCTATCGGCCATTGATAAACATGCAAATGTTTGGATTAATACAATTAGATTAACGTAGCATTGTTGATTGGCCTGCTTTTGAGCCGCAAACCAGAGTCTCCGAAAACCATATCTACAAGAAACACAGAAAGTCAATCTCCTTGTTGACCCCTTGTCGGGCCATTTAGTCCAATCTTTCAATCCAGTATGTTTCTCTTTGGTTAAGTCTTTTAGCCAAGTCTTCATGTAGGCCTCTTTTTGCCACCACTTCCACTACTTGAAAACGTTGCTGATATGATATGGCATTCATAACGCGCCTGTACACAAGTGTTTCTAGGTGCAACAAGACAAGGAGGGGGAAACAAAAAAGGAGGACAAATCAATGATCTTACTAGGCCTATTGTCATTCAGATCGCACGAGGGAAGCGGGAGGTGAGAAGTGCTAAGGATAGGGGAAGATGGAGAAGTGTGGGATAAGGAGAAAACAAGAGTGGAGCCAGTTGGTGGCAAGTGTGGGTACTCATAAGTGCAGCCAGTGGGTGGCAAATAGGTGCAAGGGAGGGGACTGTAGGGTTACAGATACAGACCACAAGTGCATGGGAGCCAAGTGGCAGTGAGGGATTGCAGCTGGACAGGCAGAGACCCAGGCCCGAATTCAGAGTGTGACCAGGTGAACAGTGCATGGAACAGGCAGGTGATCAGCAAGGGAGAGGAAGAGAAAAGGCAGAATCAAAGAGAAAGGTCTTGAGTTGCTTCTGGAACCAGTGATGGTTCTGCTCAAGTTTCAGAGAGGCATGGAGGCTGTTGCAGAGGGAGGCCCCAGCCGAAGAATGAGATCTGCCCCCAACTATTTGCTTGGAGAAGCGACTGACCCTCAGAGAGTTGGAGGTGGAAGAGCGTAGTGCTCGAGAAGGCAGATATTTAGGAAGAGCGAGTTGGAGGTAGTGTGGTCCCAGGCCCCAGAAAACCGTGTGGGCAATGCAAAGGGTCTTGAACTTAATGATTGCCGCCACTGGGAGCCAGTGAAGGGATTTCAGAGCTGGAAAGATATGGTCCCTGGGATTGAGGCCAAGGACAAGTCTGCAGTCCTGTTCTGGATGAATTGTAGAGGACAGAGAATAGAGGCAGGAAGATTTAGAAAGAGGCTGTTGTAGTATCTGTGAAATATTGTGTTTCTTTTCCATCCAGTGGCGCGCCACGACTGAATTCTTGTTCTTGGTGCGTATGCATGAATGATGTTCATTGCAGCATTGCTTACACTGTCTCTATGACTGTCCCACATAATAAATTCCACACGGGCATCTTATTTTGTAGATCACAGTGCTAGTGTCACAAATTGCAAAGCTCTTCATTTTCATCTTTTCCCCTGATCTTGGGTGATATGTAATATTTCTTTTGTTTACAAACCTGCAGTTCATACAATGCAGACATGGGAACGTGCCTGTTCTCTTGGTCTGGGGCAATGTCCTTGTTGTACCAGTTTTACCTAGATGATCTTTGAGATTAGTACCTCTTTTGTAAGCGGACGTTGGTTGTTCCTGGAAAAGATGCTCAACTCGAGAGTCACATCCAGGTATTCTCCAATTCTTTGGCACAATAGATTTGATCTGTCTACTCTGGATGGACTATTTAGAAACATACACTAAAGCTGAAGGCTTTCTTTCTTTACGTTCTTTGAAGAGTTCATCAGTCTGTGAAATGTTGGCTACACGTTCCTTAAACGCATTGCAACCTCTAGCCAAAAACATACCACCCATTTTCTCAATCTGGTTGTCATAATGTTCAGGGTCGCTAACTATTCTTCTTACTCTCAACATCTGACAGAAAGGAAGATTCTTGATCCAACTTGGCTGATGGAAGCTTAATTGATGCAATACATTGTTTCTGTATGTCTGCTTCCTATAGACATTTGTGATGTAACCAACATTCTTAAGTGTTCTAACTGCATCCAAAAAGTGAATTTGATTCTCATACATTTCGCTGGTGAATTGTACATGTGGAACAATGGTTTCTAAGAACATAAAGGATCCTTCAATACCCACTCACACTCCAAAGATGTCATCAATAAACCTTACCCAAAACTTCAGGCAATTTCGCCAAACTGGATGTTCCAATACGTGATCTCTTTCAAACTTGTGCATGAAGCAATTGACATATGTGGGTGCCATTGTAAGACCGAGGACATCAAGGTCCAGTTCTTCGAGGAAGTGGCAGATGTCAGAGGAGTGTTTGACAGAAGAGAGAGATTTCAGAGTGGTAAGAGGCAGAAGGTTTCCAGCCTTAAAGACCTTCCCGTGAGGGAACCGATCAGAGGTACGCCCTGCAGAGGGGTATAGGTAGCCTGAAGTGGGGCAGAGGAGAAGGGAGTGGTGGGCAAGGCAGCCAAGGAATGAGCAGAAGGGACAGCCGGAGATGAGAGGAAGTTGATGAGGTGAGGGAAGCGCATATCGAAGAGGAGGAGATTGTCCTGAGGACCTCGGATCATGACAGTGCCATTGAGGTAGACATTAAGGATGACTCTGGAGGAGCAGAAAGAAGCCATGAGGACTTCGCAGTGAGTACCACCGTTAATGGGAGAGGAGGAGATAGTACAGAGCACAGAGATCATATGCAGGGTCCATAGATCTGGCGAAGGAACGACAAAGAGGATGTCAGTGAGGGTCTGTCTGCAAGAGGGGCTGGAATTAGGAGACCAGGGTTAGCGGCCAAGATATCCTTTTTAAACTTCTTCTTTCCAGAATTAGTGAGAAGGGAAGGATAGTTGATAGAGAAGCAGTTGGAATAGATGGGAGAAACAGAAAGCGCCATGAGTGGGAAGAGGGAGGAGGCAGAAGGAGAAGTATGCAAGTACAGCGTTATGGAACAGTCACTGGGCCAGCAGGTTACAATCAGTGGGCAAAGTTAAATGCAAAATACACCCAAGTTTGATTTTCAATATAAATGCAAAGCACACCCAAGTTTATTTTCAATATAAATGCAAAATACACCCAAGTTTGACTTTCAAATCAAATGCAAAATACACCCAAATTTGACTTTCAATATAAATGCAAAATACACCCAAGTTTGATTTTCAATATAAATGCAAAATACACCCAAGTTTGACTTTCAAATCAAATGCAAAATACACCCAAGTTTGACTTTCAATATAAATGCAAAATACATCCAAGTTTGATTTTCAATTCAAATGCAAAATAAACCCAAGTTTGACTTTCAATATAAATGCAAAATACAGTTGACTAAACAATTTCAAGAAATGCGTGGTGTCATGGATCTACGTGTTGGTCTTTTGAATAATTGGCTGTAAACAGAAATCAATATAATTATAAAGCCATTGGAGCACATTGTCCATCACTGCTATGGGGTTTAATGGGGGGCTTATAGACCTTAGGAAAGGTGTAAACATGGGGTAGCCTGGGATGGGTAGTCTGAAGAAATGTCTAAGTGTATTGGTTTATTCATTCCATGTCTTTGCATCTGTAGAGAATTCCTGAGAGATATGACATAATATTAATAGTGGGGTCTTCATCCAATGGAGCATACATGGTGGGGACATTAATAGGTGGAATTAACATGCTTTTTCCCTTATATTTCTGCATCTCATCTTCACAACTTGTATATAAGTTGTGACGGGTGTTGGGGAGTGTTTTCTCAGTGTTTGGAGCACTGCAAGCTATTCATACATCCTATCATCCATATTTTTAATTTCATCATAAAAAAACTTGCAACTTGAGTTTTCTAACAAATCTAAAAAGTACAATTTAACTATCAAATAGGTTTGTGCTGTATGCAGGTAGGAAACCTAAGCCCTTTTGTAGGGTGGACATTTCAGTAGGAGTAAGCTCTCTAGTGGATGCATTACTAAGTTTTCTTTTGTTGTCTCGTTACTATTCCTTCCCCTCTTTGGCTTCCTCTTCCCCCTTCCCCTCCTCTTTCTCTTCCTCCTCCCAATCTTTCTAAAAATGTCGATGATGATCGTGTGGCTAATGCTGCATCAACGTCCCCTGTCCCTCCAGCTGCTGCCCATCCTCCACTCTCTGTTATTTTGACTTTGTTTGCTGGCTCTGAATCCGAGCTTGAGGTGTTTGTTGAGCCTCCTTGTCTCACTGGTCTTTGTACTGGGTTATATTTATCCATCCATGTTTAAACTTTCTGGTTCAAATAGTCATAAATGTTGAGTCTAAATTCCCTAACTTTTTTCACTTCCGATTCCCCTTGATAACTTTTAAGTCGCTGATTGATGTCATGTAATATAGTCTCTAATTCTTCCTGACCAAATAGCTCATTAAGCTCCCTTTCAATTTCCTGAATTTCTGTCTTCATTACCCTTAGATTCTTTGATAACTCTTTTATAGTGAGTAGCATTAATTGAATGAACATTTATTCAGTATTGAATGTGTTAAACAATTGAAGTATGTTTAGCCTGCTGACGAAAGAGATCAGCCACCAGCTTGCTGTTTAGCAAAGTGCTTGACACACAGAGAGTTGGTACAGGAGGAGCGTAAAGATCTGGAGGGAGAGTATTTAGTGAGAGCAAATTGTAGATAGCATGGTCCCTGGACCCAGACAGCCTTATGGATGATGCAGAGGGATTAGAATGTTATCCTTGCAACAACCGGGAGCCAGTGGAGAGTTTTTAGGGCTGGTGAGATACAGTGCCTGGTCTTAAGGCCAAGGATAAATCTTGCAACCCTATTCTGGATTAGCTGGAGGGGTCAAAGAGAAGAAGAGCATAGATTAAGGAACAGGCTATTGCAGTAGTCTAGCCTAGAGAGAACCAGAGCTCTAGAGACATTGAGCTTCTGGGGAAAATTCCTTTGTAGAGGTAGAGTTCAAAGTGGGCCTTCTTGGCAAGGTCCTGATTGTGAGGGAGCAAGGAAAAAGAGAAATTGAAGATGTGTGCAAGGTTTCTGACTTCAGATGCAGGAGAAGGGGGAGAGCCCATGGAAGATGGCCAGAGGGAGAGGAAGAGAGAGGAATCAGGAGTCCCGATAGGAAGGATATCAGTCTTGCTGGAGTTGAGGGCGAGATCATTGGACTGGATGGCAGAGAGGCAGTCAGAAATGATGGAGGACATAAGGAGAGGGTCAGATGGAAGTTTGAAGAAGAGTTGTGTGTCAGCTGCATAACAGTGCAAGTTAGGGGAAAAGGTGGAAATGAGGTGTGCAAGTGGAGCAAGATAGGTGTTAAAGAGCCAGGGAAAAAGGTTGGAGCCCTGGAAGACACCGCAGGTGAAGATAGGGGTGGGGGAGGAGAAAGAGCCCAGAATAACCTGGGGAGGACAGTCATTGAGGAAGGAGGTCAGCCAGTCCAGTGCCCACTCTGAGAAACCTAGGGTATTGTGGAGACGTTTTATGAGGATCGAGTGGTTGACCATCTTAAATGCAGAGCAGAGAGTAGAATGAGAACAGCTGGAGATTTGGAGTCAAGAGATGTGAGCGGTTCCTCACAGGTGTTCAGAAGAGCAGTTTCCGTGCTTCTGGATGCTTGGAATCCAGATTGATGGTCATGGAGGCAACCAACAAGTTCAGTGTGCTGGGTCAGTTTGGGGAAGACCAGCTTCTCCAAGAGTTTTCTAAGGAAGGCGGTGATAGATATATGGCGGTAGTTGACTGGACAAGACAGGTCTGAAGAGTTTTTTTTAGGAGGGGCGCACAAGGGAGTGCTTGAGGGAGGAGGGATAAAGATCAGGTAGCAAAAGAGTGCTTGCAGAAATCAGCAAGTGCAGGGGCAAGAGAGCCAATAGTGTCCTTAATGGTTCTGGAGTAGCATCAGGAAACCTGTTAGGAGGATACCTTCATGGAGTGGACAACTCTGGTGACCTCATCAGGTGTGATAGGAGAAAAGGAGAAGAGAATGGCAGAGGGAGGATGAAAGGCCATAGTAGGCAGGGGTTAGGGCAAGGGGAGGGGAAGAGGGAAACAAGGGGGTTCAAGATGTCCTGAGTTTTTGCAGTTAAGTGTGTGGCCAGTGCGTTGTAGAGGGCCTGAATGGGAAGAAGTGAGGAGGAGACTGTGGAAGGGTTGACTAGTTCCTTGCAAGATTTTAAAGAGTTCAGCCACATTGTTGGATGCACCAGAGATGCAAGCCTAGATATGGGTCCTTTTTTGGTGCAAATGGAGAGTCGGTATTGCCTTTGGAGCAGGCGGAAAGTTAATTTGTCAGAGGGTGAGCCTGAAGTCTGCCAATTCCGTTCTGCAGCTCTGCACTTGCATTTCAAGGCTGCAAGTTCAGAGTCATACCAGGTGTTATGCTTAGAGGCATGTTTCAGGGAGATCCTCATGACTGGGACAAGAATGTCAAGGGTATTAGTAATGGCAAGATGGAGATAGCTGAGAGCAGAGTCAGAGGGACAGTCTGTAGTGGGGGAGAGGGGCAATGGAGGTAGATGTGAAGGCAGCAGCTGACACTCATTTCATTGGATGGATGTTCGTGCATGAGGTTCACAGGGCTGGGGAGGTGGTTCAGAGGGCCAGGAGGACCAAGGTGAGAGGAGAGAGTGGTCTGGCCATAAGAGTGGGGTGATCAGTGGGATGAGAGTGAGGAATCTGTGTGGATAAAGGCATCAAGATTGTATCCATCTGGGTGGGTAGGACCAGAAGGGAGAATTTAGAGGGAGAGCGAGGTGCAGAGGTCAATGAAGAGAGTGTATGCCATGATTGAAGAGTCAAGGTGGATGTTGAAATCGCTCACGAGAAGGAGCTTAGAGTTGGTTGCGAGTAGAGAGGAGGAGAAATCAGTCCATTCAGAGAGGAACAGTGTGGTAGAACCAGGTGGCCTGTAGATAGTGGCAATGGACAGAGAGGAGGTGGGAGAGATGACCAGCTTGCAAACCAGGCTCTCTAAGGTAAAGCAAGGCTGGTTGGGTATGAGGCAAGAAGGGACTCACTCTGGGAAGATCAGAGCAGCCTCGCCCCACCTCCAGTATGCTTACGGTGAAGCTTGGAGATGATTTTATAGCCATCATGGAAAAGGGAGTCAAAAGCAGTGACTTAGCTGGCATTGACCCACTTCCCGTGAGCGCGAGGATATCAAGGTCAACATCTTCAAGGAGGAGGAAGATGTCGGCAGACTGTTTGATGGCAGAACTAGCATTAAGCGTGGCAAGATGCAAGAGGTCTCCACCTTCAAAGGTTTTCCACAGAGGGGTACAGGGGCGTGGAGGAAGGAGTATCAGGTGTGGGAAGGAAGTTAATGAGGGATGGCAGGTGCCGGTCAAAGAGGAGGAGGTTGGGTTGTGGACCCTGAACCAAGATAGAGCAAGTGTGATAGACATTAATGATACACCTGGAAGCCCGCCTAGAGGACTTCCCAGCTTGTGCCACCGTTAATGGGTAAGTGTGTGAGAGGAGACAGAGGAGAGATGAGATGAGGAGTCCATAGATCTGGAGAAGGGACAGAAAAGAGGATATCAGTGAAGATCTGTCTGGAAGCTGCGTTGACATAGGTGTCTGCGATAGGTATGCCAGGGTTAGTGGTCAGGATGTCGTTTTAAAGTGTTTTTCTTCCAGACTTCGTGGGAGAGGGAGAGTAGGTGATAGTGTAGCATAGGGGCGACAGAGGATAGTTGGAAGAAAGAGGAGGGGGTTGCACAACACAGTCCAAGCACAAACTTACTAGTCGGCCTAGAAGCCAAGGCAAACAAGAGAACAGATGCACTGGGAATACTTTAGTACCACATATGGGTGCAGAGAGTTAACAACACACAACAGGCTTCGAATTTGCAAAAAGAGACTCAAAATGCAATGAAAGAAGGAATATGTGAAATTAAGTAAGGCAAGGCTGAATGACGTAGGCACACCTTGGTTCAATAGTTGTTAGGGTTAGTGGAGAGGCAATGAAAATGTCCAGCCATCACTCACAAGTATTCTTCAGGATGCGTAGAGTTGCAGAAGCCCAGGTTCATGGGGTTACACGTTGCCTGCCTCAGGATTGTTCTATGGCTTGCTGTGGGGTCAAAAGGAGGAGGGGGCCCTCTTAGCCCTCTTAGGCAAGGACAGGCTCAGACTGGGGGCTTATGCTGGCCTTAGGTGGTGGGCCAGTACACTTGCACATGACAAGTGCACAACGCCTGGCAGGGCTTTCCTGGTGCTGCTGGGGTGATATTTCTGTTCAAGCCTCCTCGTGGTTGTCGGTAGAGAGGAGATTGCCTGCAGTGCTGGTAGGCCAGGTGAAGAAGGGAGGAAGAGTAAACAGAATATATAACATCATAGAACTTTGGATGGATTCCAATTGGATGTGTTTGAACAGCAGCAAAACCAAGCTAATGGTTTTCGGATCCACCCAAGCCAGAAACACATTGCCACACGACTACACAAACTTCAAGATCAAAGACGTCAACATTAAAGTAATTGAGAAAGTAAAAACCCTGGGCATGATGATGGAAGCATCCTTAGGAGCAGAAGCCCAGACTCAATACATAAAAAAAAACATGCAACTATTATTTGAGACTCCTCAGAGCTATTAGACCGTATCTATCAGAGAACAACCGTGCCACAGTGGCTAGAGCAACCATCCTCTCTCGGTTAGACTACGGGAATGCACTTATGCTAGGAGCCAACAAAAAAAGCATACAGGCATTCCAGATTATCCAAAATAACGCAGTCAGGATAATCAAAGGCAAATCCAAATCGGACCACATCAGTACAGCCAGGAAGGAATTACACTGGCTCAAAATTGAGAGCAGAACTCACTTCAAGGCTCTTACAATAGCTTACAGATGCATCCACGGGAAGGCACCAGGCTATCTAAAATCGAAAATACGTCCCTATGCCCCAAGCCGCGCCTTAAGATCCTCAGATCAAAGTAGGATCGCAGTAATGCCTCATAAACGTAAATCTGGACTTGGAAAATCTTTCCCAGTTATCACAGCAGGTATCTGGAACAATCTGCCAGTCCACATAAGGAAAGAACCTAACTACTTACGCTTTCGTAAGTTAGTGAAAACGTATCTCTTTAACTGACCTCGCCACTCCTGAACCCCTAAACCTTTGATTTCTAGGAACTGTCTCGTCCCATTTCTGTTAGTCCTCGTGTCCATGTTTCTGCGCCCTGAAACTTGCGAGTTACCGGCGCTTTACAAATAAATAAATAAATAAACAAAGGCTCTGACAGAGGCATTAGATGGGACTTGGGTTGTGGCCCGGTGCGCTCGCCAGCCGGCTCATGGATTGGTTCTTAGGAGCAGAGACTTTTCAATCACAGCATCCGCTGCAGAGAAGAAGAAAGAGGCACTCCGGTGCCATGGGAGGCTGTAAAGGTGGCGGTCATGTTTTAGTGAGATGGCCTTTGAAGATTTCAGGCCCAATTGGTCTATGATCATAAAAGCCTGAAGTTCAAACAGCCCAGGCAATGTGAGAGAGTGTAATACAAACAATAGGGGAACCCCCTGGAGCTAATGTGGATTGGGGGTTAAAGATACTGGTTAACTTACAAAGGAGAAATCCACATATGAAACTATTTTATTTTAATTGTTGTTTTTCAATGTAATTAGAGAAGGGACTTGTTCTGTGCTCAAAGAGTCACTATAGGAACAACACAATGATAGTTAACTGCAATTAAATCAGTATTTATTATTAATACAAACAATTAAAAGAGAACCAGAGAACAAATTCATACATCAAAGTTGATCTGGGTTGAAACATAAAAGAAAAAAGTGTTTTTGTGAATAAACATATATATTGAAACATACATATATATTGCACCGATTCTATATAGGGCAATAGAAACAAAATAGAACCAGTGAAAGAAAACACATTAAAAAACAAGAATTATAGGACAGTTAGTTCAAACTTGGACACAAGAACTGGTAATGATTCAGTTTACCCATTTTCCTCCTTTTTTCCTGGTGGACTACTCACCGGCAATACAATTCATATTGCATTTAAAATTATTTTTAGCAATCCATTTTCCCGCAATGCGAATGGTCTCCAGTCTGATCATCACATCCCTGTACTATGAAAAAGAGGCTCCACCAAGACACCCCTGAACAAGCAGCTACCTACATGCAGGGACCCACCCAGACCCAAACACTCCCTCATGTCGCAATGGTCCCTGACACAACCATAACCGAGAATTCCGTTTGTACAAAAACAGAGCGAGAACCAAGACCTCCACTCTGCCCGCTCAACTCTGGCCCAGCCACTATGCACTCACTCAGAACAGCAATTCCGCACACAGCCATTCCCCTCACACTTCGCAACCAACGAATGAAAGAAACCCTCTGGCAAGCAAGTAAGCACCACACTCGGCCCACATACCACCATTCTAGCACCTTTATTCTAGAACTCCAGCTACACACCGCCACAACTCTCCATCACTTCAATCCACTCTGGAACCATTTTACACTCTGGCCCCTGTTAAGCGGAAACCTGTGCAGTTCCCTCTGGGACCACTGCAAAAGATTTAGGACTACAGGCGTTGGCGGTGAACCCACTTGGTAGCAGTCTGTACCACACAGATTCACTTGGTAGCTGTGGCTGAGCAGTCAGACTTCTCTCAAGAAAAGTTGAGCAGTATGTGGAGTATACAAAATAGGGCAATTCTTCACAGCAAGACAAGCAAACACGCAACGAGGCTTAGTGTAAAGGTATCAAGGTATTTATTTATAACACAACATCTATGGAAAACACTAAAGCAAATCACGGCAAACAAATCAAACCCCATTACTCTACGAAGTAGAAAACGATCAATCCCCCTAGCAAAATATCGACAACTCTAGGTTCTACCGGTGCCACTTATTTTCAGACAGAGGTGTATACCTCAACCTAGATGACACTCGAATATTAGTTAGGAAGGGAGAGAAAAAGATAGGCAGGTTATGAAGTCAACACAGTTCAATCCTACGCGGATAAAATGCAAGGCAGGAAGGCAAGAATCGCAATAGATCATAAAGTTCAGAGGCCAGGCCCACTCGGAGAGAGGCAAGGCGCGATGTCCCAAAAAGTCTCTAGTGGAGATGCATTCAAGTCTTTATAGCAAATTGTTATCGGCAGATTGAACCAGTTCAGAACAAAGAATGAGCAAAGCTTGGAGGCGACCCAGCGGAACGGAGAGGATTAAGACACCTCACTCGAACCGAACGAAAGGGAAGCCAGGCGCACACGGTACCTTGTTGTGGAGGGCAGCTCCGGCGGGGGCATTTGTTCCTGGTGGTGGATGCACGTCGGGTCTTGGCCAAGAGTAGAGATGATCTCGTCGTCGAAGGAAAGTAAAGTCCGGTGCACCACCAGGGAAGAGACCAGCCGCGGAGTGCTCTGTCACAAGGCACCACCTTTTGGTCGCGGTACAGGGGTAGTGGCTATCCGGTTGCCGAGGTGCTCTGCACGGGCAATTCGACCACTGCGTCCTGAGGCGAATAAAAGCAAAGGGGACTGGTTGCTCCCACCAGTCAGGGGAAGAGACTCTCCGGCAGGGAGATCTCCTCTGTCGTCGGGAAGTGGTGAGTCGGTTCCGCAGGGCTCCACCGGAGGTGTCGTCGTGCAGGTCGGCTCAGCGTTACCCTCGTCGGATTCTTAGGTCCTGTGGCGACTTCTCAAGATCCAGTCCCAAAAGCCCTGCTTTTATGCAGAAAACCCCCATTCATTCAGCCTAGCTGTCAATCAACACATGCTAAGTGGTGAGCGGGAAGGCTCACCACCTGGGCCAATCACTCCAGAGTGTGACCTGAGTTGGCAAGGCAACTCGGTCCAGGGTGCCTAAACCCCCTCCCACACCCTTGAGGTAACCCAGACAGAATGGCACCACTTTGGAGGGTCTCTGTACAGAGGCCCACCAAAAGTGGAACAAAGGGCTCAACCTTTGGTTTAGGAGTCACAGAGACGAACACAGACGCCATTTTAAAACCGAGTTCTGGCAGAAAATACCACTCGATAAACTTATTTAAGATAAGTAGATCGGTGGTACGTCAGAGATTAATGAGAAAAAGTATCAATCTCCAACAATGGGACGAATCCCATAGGGTTATGTTCGGGATCGAACATAACAAGTAGTTTCCACTGCCACCAGCCAAAACTCGACGAGGGGGGACGGGACAGTGCCCCCTCGAGTAACAGATCCAGGAGTAATCGAATTACCCCTACTAGTACGTCCACAATAAGATGGTTGGTACTAGTTCTGTTAGTAAATTTAGGTCTAGTAAAGCCAATGGTGACTTTACATGCCCGGGGAGACAGTAGTCAGTCCCCGGGTATGGAGTCTATGGTGGGGGACCCGCTAGGGCGCCCCCGTGTTACGACACGTAGGGTGCGGTGTAACACACATAGAAAAACATATGAGACCCTATGGAGTAAAAGACCCCATAGCCCATCGAACACATTGACATTTCAAAGGAATTACACACATACATGTCCAAGAGTGGGAGAAAAGAGTCTCACTCTTGGCAGGATGGAAAAAAACAAACTCCAGAAATCCAGCAAAGCTGCTGGGGGACTCACTAGGTTAGGAAATTCAGCCTAAACAGAGAATTCTCCCTAACACTCCCCTACTTCCTTCGCACTCTCACTGCACTGCTTAAATCCTACAGGCCAGAGAAGACATCTGGATCCATCTGTCCCCTACCTAGCCCACTCACACTTCTGCACTTGCTCCCCCCACGCATACCCACTTCCCCTCCCCCAGGTCAACCATGGCGAATGACCACCACCCCCACTTCTCCACACACCACGCTACCTCTAACTCCCAAGCTTTAGTAATACTCTGGCGCTCCAAACACATCCTCTGAGCCACCACTACAACATCCACACCTCCCCGCAGAAATTCCACCCCAATTCACTAGCCTGTCAGATCTGATGCCCTCATCCCTGCCCGCTACTTCCAACTCGCGAGCCAAAGGAGCACTCTGGTGCTCCAAACACAATCTCCAAACCACTACCACAACATATGCTCCTCCCCGCAGTATGTTGCACTGTAGATCAGCTCGACAGCCCTAGCCAGAACATCCTAGAGCAACTACTTCAATCCACACCAAACACTCACATGTTTATGTTTATGTTTAATCACTTTTATTGCGCACTGCGGTACCCGAAGGCTTAGGGGCGCTAACAGAACAATAACAAAACATACAAGCAGGGGAATTCCATATCACTCCGCTAACCCTGTCATCCCACTGCCTCCTCTCCACCTCTGACCCATTTAGCCTCACTGCTTCGCCCATTCCCACCAATACTCGACATCCCTTCAGTAGGCCAAACTCACTCGCACAGCGTCCCTTCCCATCTACCCTCAATCAAACCCCCTTTCCACTCGACCTGCCATGCCCACCCCCATACACACACACCCCTCCTAAACATCCCCTCATGCTTCTTTTCCTGGTCTCCCCCTTCCATCTCTTTCCCTTATCTCTGCATGGTACGCCTTGCTCGCTCCAGATCTATCGCCTGCTTTATATTCATTGCATCGAATGCCAAAGCATCGAATGCTTTACCATAGAAAAAAAAGCATTAAAAAAAAGCATCCAATGCATTATTTTTTTAATGGGGGGGTCCTCCCACAGCCCCCATTTTTTATTTCTTTCTATGGTAAGGTATTCAATGCTTTGGCATTCGATGCAAAGACTAGATACCCTATCGCCTCATCCCTTTCCTCTCTAACCCCACCACCCTCTCTCAAACACCTCTCGTGCCCAAGAATCCTGAACTGATGCGGCAATGGTAATGGGCTCCACATGATCATCTTAGAATTTGTGAAACCTGCATGCATCACTGTCTCGACCATGCCCACGCAAGCGCTCTGCAACTCCCTCTCCCATTACTTCCACAATACAGCACTGAACAGGACAGCCACCCTTAATGCCAAACTGTCCAACCTCACCCACCTGCCCATCACCCACTCCTCAAGATCCCATCCCCACACAGTCCTGACATTCAACTACTTGAGCCCATCTCAAGCAAGAAATTCCTCAAATTGCTCTCCAGCCACACACTCTCTTGGTCCCCCCTTGGCCGTTGTTTTGTCTCTCTACTCAAAGAAATCTTCACCTGCACCTGTGCGGGAGAACAGGGTAGGTCCATACTCAATCACTCCTGCACCTCTTGCACCTTCCCAGTCCCTTTCAAAGTTGTGCATGTCAAACCCCTTCTGGAAAAAGCAGGTCTTGACCTCCTCCAGCCAAACAATTACAGGCCCATCTCCAACACCAGATTCCTGATGAAACTCATCGATCACTCTGCATACTGTCAACTCAACCATTTTGCCAAATCCAACAACCTACTAGACCCCGCTCAGTCAGGCTTCCGGCCTCGCAAGAGAACTGAAACCACACTGATCTTGATCTGGGATGACCTCAAAGTCACGGCAGATTCTGAAGAATGTGCCACTCTGGCTCTCTTTGATCTCTCAGCTGCTTTTGACACCATTAACTACTCAATTCCCCTCCACCAATTCCACTCCCTAGGAATCCGAGACTTGGCACTGGATTGCCTCAGTCCTTTCCAACAGGAATCAAATCACTGTCCTCCCCCATTTCACCTCCTTTGCTCGCCTTGTGAACACCAGAGTACTCAAAGGCACTTACCTCTCCTCTTCTTTTCAACCTCTACATAACCCCACTGCCAGGGATCATCTGCTCACACAACCTCACCTACCAAAATTACGGTGATGACACCCAAACTATCCTGAACATCCTCAAATCCGATCAACACCCCGACCTAACAGCTTGCTTCAGTGACATAGACCTATGGATGACAAGAAATCACCTCCTTCTTAACCCAGGGAAAACAGAGATCATGGTGAGTGGCAACACAGCTCTACTCCTGCAACCACTCCTATGGCACTCCCCTCCTCTACCTCCAACACAGTAAAAAACCTTGGATGCACAATGGACTTGGATATATCCCTGTCCCATCACATCAAAAATGTATCCAAATCCTGTGACTACCACCTCAGGCTCCTGAAACGCACCTTCACCTATCTCACCTTCCCCAAAAGATTGGCTTCTATTATGTCCATTGTCATGTCCAGACTGGACTGTGCAACACCATGTATCTTGGTGCACCGGCCTACCAACTTAAATCCAAAGAGTCCAGAACGCAGTGACAAGACTCCTTTGATCACTGGGGCATAGGGACCACACCTCGCCTGCTCTCTGCACCCACCACTTGCTACCTATTGGAGGAAAGGGCTTGTTCAAAATCCTATGCATCACCCACTGAGCAGTGCACAAGGCTGGCATGACATACCTCCACCAGAAAATGATGCCCTACTGCCCAACACACACCCTAAGGTCAAGCCCTCCTACTGACAATCGCAGTCTCCAAGTCAACCAGGTTTGGGGAGTTTAGCCTACTCTTCCTTGCCACCAAATCTGTGGAATTCACTGCCTCCCAATATTTGACACAACCAGGACTACATGGCCTTCTGTAAAGTGCTGAAAACATGGCTTTTCACGAATCTGTGAAAGGGACCGCCTAAGGCCACAAATCCATCCACCAATGGCGAAATTTCTTACAGAATCAGCATTAACTCAAAAAACAGTAACAGCAGGGCCACAGAAGCCAGAGTATTAATTAGTTCACCCCAGAAAGCAGGAATTATCAGGGCACAAATGTCAGCCTATAGACTGGCAGGCTAGAGCCTAGGCAGCTGTGGACTGTACGCAAACAGCTAGCTTGACCACCAATGCATTGCAGATGGTATATGATAAATAGAGGCTGCCCCAACCTGCCTAGGAATTAAGGCCAAGAACCTTGCACAGGCGACAGAGAATTAACAATGCCTGGCTGGACTCTCCAGAGAATCTTGTGACAACCCAGGAGCACCCAGTCTCCCACCTTAAATTATCACCAGGGACCTGGAAAATGTTACCTCTGAGTACTACAACAGAGCTTCCGAAAAAGGACCATCCGACCAAGCTAGCACATCATACCTTCACCGGCCAGAGTATCTCTCTCGAAATCCACTACCACAAACCACCAGGACAGACACGGCTGGCACACTGAGTGCTGAAAGCAACTGGGTGCGAGGGCCTCCTACCGGTAACCACAGACACTCACTCCTACCGATATGCTCACTCTCCACTTTACATAAACAAACAATAGAACACAGCTACACCTTCGATCAATTTGGCCTAGTTGTACACATACCTACATTGCCCATAGGACACCTCGACAGCCTGGTAGAATGCAGCTATACCCCACGAAATAAATCGGCCTAGCTGCACAGGGTAATTCATAGAAATTCGCACAAAAGTGGCGCACGCCACTGGCGCACAGAGTGCCCGTGCGAATGTCTGGCCAGCCGCGTGCGCTAAAATCGATTTCCGCGCACAGCGTATTCATGGATTTTCGCATCCAAAACCAGCCGTGGCGCAGCGTGTCGCAGCGACCCTGCAGAGCGCCAGTTACGCCCCCAAGAACGCCCTCGCGCAATGAAAAGCCTTCAAAATCCCCAAATAATCGCAAAGGGCTGCGCTAACCCTGGACCAGTTCACAGGGCTGGCAAACAGCAAACGCCAAGCGGGGAACGTGTATTTCAGTGGTTCGCGGGAAGTTCCACACGCGATTGTCCTGTGTACGTGTGCATCAGGGGTGCGCGGGAAGTATCACACGCGATTCCAGCAGGGTACGTGTATTACAGGGATGCACGGGAAGTATCACACGCAAATGCGGCAGGGTAAGTGTATTTCAGGGGTGCGCGGGAAGTATCACACGCAATTCCATCAGGGTACGTGTATTACAGGGGTGCGCGGGAAGTATCACACGCAAAAGCAGCAGGGTACGTGTATTTCAGGGGTGCGCGGGAAGTATCACACGCAAAATCAGCAGTGTACGTGTATTTCAGGGGTGCGCGGGAAGTATCACACGCGATTCCATCAGGGTACGTGTATTACAGGGGTGCGCGGGGAGCACCACACGTGAATTGCATGTGTGGGTCCTCCCAGGTGTTCCCTCTACATCCTCCACGGCCCCTGCAGGTGGCCCACACCACAGGGGCCTACCCAGCACATGTCCTGCAGGCACCCCATCCACCATGGCCATGCCCCCCAGACAAACCCACATGTCACCTTGCACTACTGCCCACCAACGCTAACCCCCTGCACCCCCAGCCACCAGGGGCAGCCTCCACCAGGCCCCCACTCATGTCTACCACCACCGCCACCCCCCAGCAGTGCAGGGGCAGCCTCCACCAGGCCCCCACTCATGTCCCCTATCACCCCCACACCCCAGCCACCAGGGGCAGCCGCCACCAGGCCCCCACTCATGTCCCCTATCATCCCCACCCCCCAGCAGTGCAGGGGCAGCCTCCACCAGGCCCCCACTCATGTCCAACTCATGTCTCCCTGCACCCCCACCCCCCAGCCAACAGGGGCAGCCTCCACCAGGCCCCCACCCATGTCTACCACCACCCCCAACCCCCAGCCACCAGGGGCAGCCTCCACCAGGCTCCCACTCATGTCTCCCTGCACCCCCACCCCCCAGCAGTGCAAGGGCAGCCTCCACCAGGCCCCCACCCATGTCTACCACCACCCCCACCCCCCAGCAGTACAGGGGCAGTCTCCACCAGGCCCCCACTCATGTCTCCCATCACCCCCACCCCCCAGCAGTGCAGGGGCAGCCTCCACCAGGCCCCCACCCATGTCTACCACCACCACCACCCCCCAGCAGTGCAGGGGCAGACTCCACCAGGCCCCCACTCATGTCTCCCATCACCCCCACCCCCCAGCCACCAGGGGCAGCCTCCACCAGGCCCCCACTCATGTCCCCTATCACCCCCACCCCCCAGCCACCAAGGGCAGCCTCCACCAGGCCCCCAACCCATGTCTACCACCACCCCCACCCCCCAGCAGTGCAGGGGCAGCCTCCACCAGGGCCCCACTCATGTCTCCCATCACCCCCACCCTCCAGCCACCAGGAGCAGCCTCCACCAGGCCCCCACTCATGTCCAACTCATGTCTCCCTGCATCCCCACCTCCCAGCCACCAGGGGCAGCCTCCACCAGGCCCCCACCCATGTCTACCACCACCCCCACCCCCCAGCCACCAGGGGCAGCCTCCACCAGGCCCCCACTCATGTCTCCCTGCACCCCCAGCCCCCAGCAGTGCAGGGGCAGCCTCCACCAGGCCCCCACTCATGTCTCCCACCACCCCCACCCCCCAGCCACCAGGGGCAGCCTCCACCAGGCCCCCACTCATGTCTCCCTGCACCCTCACCCCCCAGCAGTGCAGGGGCAGCCTCCACCAGGCCCCCACCCATGTCTACCACCACCCCCACCCCCCAGCCACCAGGGGCAGCCTCCACCAGGCCCCCACTCATGTCTACCACCACCCCCACCCCCCAGCAGTGCAGGGGCAGCCTCCACCAGGCCCCCACTCATGTCCCCTATCACCCCCACCCCCAGCAGTGCAGGGGCAGCCTCCACCAGGCCCCCACTCATGTCTACCACCACCCCCACCCCCCAGCAGTGCAGGGGCAGCCTCAACCAGGCCCCCACTCATGTCCCCTATCACCCCCACCCCCAGCAGTGCAGGGGCAGCCTCCACCAGGCCCCCACTCATGTCTCCCACCACCCCCACCCCCCAGCCACCAGGGGCAGCCTCCACCAGGCCCCCACCCATGTCTCCCACCACCCCCACCCCCCAGCCACCAGGGGCAGCCTCCACCAGGCCTCCACTCATGTCTCCCTGCACCCCCACCCCCCAGCAGTGCAGGGGCAGCCTCCACCAGGCCCCCACTCATGTCTACCACCACCCCCACCCCCCAGCAGTGCAGGGGCAGCCTCCACCAGGCCCCCACCCATGTCTCCCACCACCCCCATCCCCCAGCCACCAGGGGCTGCCTCCACCAGGCCCCCACTCATGTCTCCCTGCACCCCCACCCCCCAGCAGTGCAGGGGAAGCCTCCACTAGGCCCCCCACTCATGTCTACCACCACCCCCACCCACCAGCAGTGTAGGTGCAGCCTCCACCAGGCCCCCACTCATGTCTCCCTGCACCCCCACCCCCCAGCAGTGCAGGGGCAGCCTCCACCAGGCCCCCACTCATGTCTCCCTGCACCCCCACCCCCCAGCCACCAGGGGCAGCCTCCACCAGGCCCCCACTCATGTCTCTCACCACCCCCACCCCCCAGCCACCAGGGGCAGCCTCCACCAGGCCCCCACCCATGTCTACCACCACCCCCACCCCCAGCCACCAGGGGCAGCCTCCACCAGGCCCCCACTCATGTCCCCCTGCACCCCCACCCCCCAGCCACCAGGGGCAGCCTCCACCAGGCCCCCACCCATGTCTACCACCACCCCCACCCCCCAGCCACTAGGGGCAGCCTCCACCAGGCCCCACTCATGTCCAACTCATGTCTCCCTGCACCCCCACCCCCCAGCTACCAGGGGCAGCCTCCACCAGGCCCCCACGCATGTCTACCACCACCCCCACCCCCCAGCCACTAGGGGCAGCCTCCACCAGGCCCCCACTCATGTCTCCCAGCACCCCACCCCCCAGCAACCAGGGGCAGCCTCCACCAGGCCCCCACTCATGTCTCCCTGCACCCCCACCCCCCAGCAGTGCAGGGGCAGCCTCCACCAGGCCCCCACCCATGTCTCCCTGCACCCCCACCCCCAGCCACCAGGGGCAGCCTCCACCAGGCCCCCACTCATGTCTCCCACCACCCCCACCCCCCAGCCACCAGGGGCAGCCTTCACCAGGCCCCAACCCATGTCTCCCACCACCCCCACCCCCCAGCCACCAGGGGAAGCCTCCACCAGGCCTCCACTCATGTCTCCCTACACCCCCACCCCCCAGCAGTGCAGGGTCAGCCTCCACCAGGCCCCCACTCATGTCTACCACCACCCCCACCCCAGTAGTGCAGGGGCAGCATCCACCAGGCCCCCACCCATGTCTTCCACCACCCCCACCCCCCAGCCACCAGGGGCAGCCTCCACCAGGCCCCCACTCATGTCTCCATGCACCCCCACCCCCCAGCAGTGCAGGGGCAGCCTCCACCAGGCCCCCACTCATGTCTCCCTGCACCCCCAACCCCCAGCAGTGCAGGGGCAACCTCCACCAGGCCCCCACTCATGTCTACCACCACCCTCACCCCCCAGCAGTGCAGGGGCACCCTCCACCAGGCCCCCACTGATGTCTCCCTGCACCCCCACCCCCCAGCAGTGCAGGGGCAGCCTCCACCAGGCCCCCACTCATGTCTCCCTGCACCCCCACTCCCCAGCCACCAGGGGCAGCCTCCACCAGGCCCCCACTCATGTCTCCCACCACCCCCACCCCCCAGCCACCAGGGGCAGCCTCCACCAGGCCCCCACCCATGTCTACCACCACCCCCACCGCCCAGCCACCAGGGGCAGCCTCCACCAGGCCCCCACTCATGTCTACCACCACCCCCACCCCCCAGCAGTGCAGGGGCAGCCTCCACCAGGCCCCCACTCATGTCCCCTATCACCCCCACCCCCAGCAGTGCAGGGGCAGCCTCCACCAGGCCCCCACTCATGTCTCCCACCACCCCCACCCCCAGCCACCAGGGGCAGCCTCCACCAGGCCCCCACCCATGTCTCCCACCACCCCCACCCCCCAGCCACCAGGGGCAGCCTCCACCAGGCCTCCACTCATGTCTCCCTGCACCCCCACCCCCCAGCAGTGCAGGGGCAGCCTCCACCAGGCCCCCACTCATGTCTACCACCACCCCCACCCCCCAGCAGTGCAGGGGCAGCCTCCACCAGGCCCCCACCCATGTCTCCCACCACCCCCATCCCCTAGCCACCAGGGGCAGCCTCCACCAGGCCCCCACTCATGTCTCCCTGCACCCCCACCCCCAGCAGTGCAGGGGCAGCCTCCACCAGGCCCCCAATCATGTCTCCCTGCACCCCCACCCCCCAGCAGTGCAGGGGAAGCCTCCACTAGGCCCCCACTCATGTCTACCACCACCCCCACCCCCAGCAGTGTAGGTGCAGCCTCCACCAGGCCCCCACTCATGTCTCCCTTCACCCCCACCCCCCAGCAGTGCAGGGGCAGCCTCCACCAGGCCCCCACTCATGTCTCCCTGCACCCCCACCCCCCAGCCACCAGGGGCAGCCTCCACCAGGCCCCCACTCATGTCTCTCACCACCCCCACCCCCCAGCCACCAGGGGCAGCCTCCACCAGGCCCCCACCCATGTCTACCACCACCCCCACCCCCCAGCCACCAGGGGCAGCCTCCACCAGGCCCCCACTCATGTCCCCCTGCACCCCCAACCCCCAGTCACCAGGGGCAGCCTCCACCAGGCCCCACTCATGTCCAACTCATGTCTCCCTGCACCCCCACCCCCCCAGCTACCAGGGGCAGCCTCCACCAGGCCCCCACGCATGTCTACCACCACCCCCACCCCCCAGCCACCAGGTGCAGCCTCCACCAGGCCCCCACTCATGTCTCCCTGCACCCCCACCCCCCAGCAGTGCAGGGGCAGCCTCCACCAGGCCCCCACTCATGTCTCCCAGCACCCCACCCCCCAGCAACCAGGGGCAGCCTCCACCAGGCCCCCACTCATGTCTTCTTGAACCCCCACCCCCCAGCAGTGCAGGGGCAGCCTCCACCAGGCCCCCACCCATGTCTCCCTGCACCCCCAGCCACCAGGGGCAGCCTCCACCAGGCCCCCACCCATGTCTACCACCAACCCCCACCCCCCAGCCACCAGTGGCAGCCTCCACCAGGCCCTCACTCATGTCTACCACCACCCCTACCCCCCAGCAGTGCAGGGGCAGCCTCCACCAGGCCCCCACTCATGTCTCCCACCACCCCCACCCCCCAGCCACCAGGGGCAGCCTCCACCAGGCCCCAACCCATGTCTCCCGCCACCCCCACCCCCCAGCCACCAGGGGAAGCCTCCACCAGGCCTCCACTCATGTCTCCCTGCACCCCCACCCCCGAGCAGTGCAGGGGCAGCCTCCACCAGGCCCCCACTCATGTCTACCACCACCCCCACCCCAGCAGTGCAGGGGCAGCCTCCACCAGGCCCCCACCCATGTCTCCCACCACCCCCACCCCCCAGCCACCAGGGGCAGCCTCCACCAGGCCCCCACTCATGTCTCCATGCACCCCCACCCCCCAGCAGTGCAGGGGCAGCCTCCACCAGGCCCCCACTCATGTCTCCCTGCACCCCCAACCCCCAGCAGTGCAGGGGCAACCTCCACCAGGCCCCCACTCATGTCTACCACCACCCCCACCCCCCAGCAGTGCAGGGGCAGCCTCCACCAGGCCCCCACTCATGTCTACCACCACCCCCACCCCCCAGCAGTAGAGGGGCAGCCTCCACCAGGCCCCCACTGATGTCTCCCTGCACCCCCATCCCCCAGCAGTGCAGGGGCAGCCTCCACCAGGCCCCCACTCATGTCTCCCTGCACCCCCACCCCCCAGCCACCAGGGGCAGCCTCCACCAGGCCCCCACTCATGTCTCCCACCACCCCCACCCCCCAGCCACCAGGGGCAGCCTCCACCAGGCCCCCACCCATGTCTACCACCACCCCCACCCCCCAGCCACCAGGGGCAGCCTCCACCAGGCCCCCACTCATGTCCCCCTGCACCCCCACCCCCCAGCCACCAGGGGCAGCCTCCACCAGGCCCCCACTCATGTCCAACTCATGTCTCCCTGCACCGTCACCCCCCAGCCACCAGGCGCAGCCTCCATCAGGCCCCCACCCATGTCTACCCCCCGCCCCCACCCCCCAGCCACCAGGGGCAGCCTCCACCAGGCCCCCACTCATGTCAACCACCACCCCCACCCCCCAGCAGTGCAGGGGCAGCCTCCACCAGGCCCCCATCCATGTCTACCACCACCCCCACCCCCCAGCCACCAGGGGCAGCCTTCACCAGGCTCCCACACATGTCCCCCTGCACCCCCACCCCCCAGCAACCAGGGGCAGCCTCCACCAGGCCCCCACTCATGTCCCCTATCACCCCCACCCCCCAGCAGTGCAGGGGCAGCCTCCACCAGGCCAATCACGTGTGGGACTTCCCGCGCACCCCGAAGTACACGTACCCAGGCCAATCGCGTGTGGAACTTCCCGCGCACCCCGAAACACACGTACCCAGGCTAATCGCGTGTGGAACTTCCCGCGCACCCCAAAGTACACGTACCCAGCCCAATCGCGTGTGGAACTTCCCACGCACCCCGAAACACACGTGCCCAGGCTAATCGCGTGTGGAACTTCCCGCGCACCCCGAAACACACGTACCCAGGCTAATCGCGTGTGGAACTTCCCGCGCACCCCGTAGTACACGTACCCAGGCTAATCGCGTGTGGGACTTCCCGCGCACCCCAAAGTACACGTACCCAGGCCAATCGCGTGAGGAACTTCCCGCGCACCCCGAAGTACACGTACCCAGGCCAATCGCGTGTGGGATTTCCCGCGCACCCAGATACACACGCTATTTTTCACACAGCGGGTGTCCGTGTTTGTCGGTACCCCTTTGCACCTCATTTGTCCTAGAGGCCACTGTATGGACCATTCATCATGGCTGTATATGGGTGCTTTTTGTTATTGCACATTTTGGCGCACATTTTTTTCAGGGATGCTACCGCCTGCTTTCTTGTGGCGTACTTGTTTGGCCCTGTGCGCATCTTTGACCGTGCGCTAGTTTGCCCTATTCGATTCCATGAATACGGGTTGTAGGCGAGCGTGTGGGCGTTCCGCGCACTTGCCCCCTGTACTTCCCCCGTGACACCCATATTTTCACGCGTTGTTCCCCATTCCGAGTGTTACGCCCCGTGTTCCGCCTACTTTTGTGATGTGCACCGCGCTATGTGCGATTTCGTAGTGGCCGTGGCGCACGCTGTTGGATGACCTGTGCGCCGGCATGCGCGGCATGCGCGGCGCACATTTTCAGTGCACATCCAATGTTTTTCTCGCGCACGGACTTCCATGAATCTATGTGCGCTGGTTTCCCTGTGATTTTCGCACTTGCACTGCGATTTTCGCACTTTTACTGCGAATCGCACGTTTTGGCACCTCTGCGCGGGAATTTGCGGCGCACATTAATTCCATGAATCGACCCCATAATCTTTGGCAGCCAGAATGCAGACTTGGAAACCATCCTCCTTGCTGCGGGAATTACATTCATCTTTCACATCCACTGCAACACACCTAGCATTAGAATACAGTAAACCTTTCACAAACCACTCTGGCTGCACACATACCAAGTGCACCCAAGTACTATATGCTATACCACTCTCTCCACTGACACAGACCACGGTGCCTAAGGGCGTTCAACCCACAGCAATTTGAGATCATACCAATGTTATATAAGGCGCAATACAAATGCACCATAACATAACATAGAACATTAGCCACAACATTGTCGACTTTTTTAGAAAGAACGAGAGGAGGAAGAGAACGAGGAAGTCAAGAGGGGAAGGAAGAGTAAGGAGGCAACAAATGAAAATGAAAATGTGGTAATTATTTTATCCAGTAGAGATCTTACTCCAATTGAAATTTCCCATCTACAAAAGGGCTTGTACATTGTAATTGGTTATTTATGACGCGCTTAATACACAGAGGTTTCTAAGCACTTATCCGGGGATCGAACCTGTGTTGCTCCACGTCGTCATGCTTCCAAGGTGAGCACGTTGCCCTTGAGCTATCCTCCCACGACTAAACATACGTTTCGTACCTACATAAAGCACAAACCTAAAATTGAACTTTTCAAATTTGTTAGAAAACTCAAGTTGAAAGTGTTTTTGATGAAATTGAAAATATGGATGATAGTTTATATACAGGTTGCGAGGATGAGATGCAGGAATTTTAGGGAAAAAGTACATTCATGCCACCTATCAATGTCCCCTCTGTTGAGATTTTTCATAGACAGGATTTGAGCGATTTAGAAAAAATATGTTACAAACAGCTGAAACATAGCGACCTGAAATCCCATGAACTTTGACTTCTTAGGAATTCATATGATGATGAAAAAATATACATTCAACCAGCAGACAAAGGGGGACCCCTTGCGTTATGCACACCTCAGACTATGAGAACGACTGTATGAGACAGCTTAGCAACAACACAGTGTATGCTCCATTCGATGTAGACCCCACTGTTAATGTTATGTCATATCTCGCAGGAATTCTCAACAGAGCCAAAGAAATGGAATGGATAAATCATAACACTAAGAGATGTCTTCGGAGGACCTATCCCAGGGTACCCATTTTTACACCCTTCCTACGGTCCATAAGCACCGCACTAAACCACAAGCGAGACCTATAGTGACAGGGATGGACAGTGTGCAGCAACCGCTGGGTAAATATATTGGGGCTCATTATGACCCCGGCGGTACCCGTGCTGGTAAAAACGGCACAGCTGCCACCAGTCATTTTTTTTCCAGCGCCCGGCAATGGCGACTTCCCAATTCATTTCAGCCCTGGCGGTGCCAGTAATTGCGCATTGCCGGGCACTGGAAAATATTACTCCCCATTCCCATTTGATTCCCAGTGTACTCAATGGGAATGGGGAGGACGGATGCACCGGCACCATTCATGAATGGTGCCGGTGCATCCATCAAGGTCTGCGAGCGGGTGGCGTTCCACCCGCCAGGTCAGACCTGGCAGGCTGAAAGGCACCCGCTCGCAGAACTCGGAGTATGCCGGTCCGGTAGCAATGGTGCTGGTAGCTTACCGACACCATTGTTACCGGACCGGCATAATTATAATGAGGCCCATTGATTTATTTTTATAGCCGATTATTCAAAAGACCAACACGTAGATCAGTGACAACACGCATTTCTTGAAATGGTTTAGTCAAATAATGTATTACCCGGGATACATCAGGTCTATACAATTCGATTCCCCATGATTTAGGAATGGAAGCTGTTGAGTAGTTTCTCCTCAATGAGGAGCATATTAAAGCTTCAGGAGAGTTCATTCTGGTTCTATTGCATTGTATTGCCCAAAACTCCTACTTTCAATTTAAAGATTGCTTCCACTTGCAGACATCAGGTACATCTATTGGTACAATTATGGCACCCACGTATGCCAATTGCTTCATGCACAAGTTTGAAAGCGATCACACGTTGGAACGTCCAGTTTGGTGAAATTACCTGAAGTTTTGGGATAGGTTTATTGATGACATCTTTGGAGTGTGGGTGGGTACTGAAGAAACTCTGCAAGGGTTCCTTATGTACTTAGACACCATTGATCCATGCATACAATTCAACAGCGAAATGTCTGAGAATCAAATTCACTTTTTGGATGTAGTTGTAACACTGAAGAATGGTGGTTACATCATTAATATCTATAGGAAGGAGACAGACAAACAGTGTATTGCATTGTTTATGCTTCCATCTGCCAGGTTTGATTAAGAATCTTCCTTTCTGTCAGATGTGGTGAGTAAGAAGAATAGTTAGCAACCCTGAAGATTATGACAACCAGATTGAGAAAATGGGCAATATGTTTTTGGCTAGAGTGTACAAACCCAAGGAAACCAATGCGTGTACGAAATGTGTACTGAACATATCACAGATTGATGAACTGTCCAAAGAACTTAAAGAAAGAAAGTCCCAAGTTTTAGTATGTGTTTCTAATACTCCATCAAGAGTAGACAGAGCAAATCTACTGTGCAGAAGAAATGGAGAAGGGTGGACGGTGAAAGATCGAGTCCTAAAAGATCGAATTACAAAATTGCGATCCCCACTCGTTCGCATTTTGTAACTCAATCTTTGTTTTTGTTGTCCCCACCATGCATGTACTGTATGTGGGGTACATCCCTGTGACCCCCGAAACCCATAATACCAAATTAGGGGAGCAGGGGGGCACCGAAACCCCCACATCCCTTGTGCTGTATTTAGGGATTCCATCTTTTTAACCAGGCCCAAATGCACACCAATTGTGCATTCAGTCTTTTTATCAGTCTTTTGGGTCAAAACCCTGGAGAACACTTATATGTGATGCTCGGGTTGGAGGAGCAACCGAAGTTTGCTTACAAAAGAAGTACTAATCACAAAGAACGTCTAGTTAAAACTGGTACGATGAAGTAATTGCCCCAGACCAAGAGGATAGGCATGATCACATGTCTGCATTGTATGAATTGCGGGTTCGTAACCAAAAGTAATACTATACATCACCCAAGATCAGGTGAAAAGATGAAAATGAAGAGCTTTGCAACTTGTGACACTAGCAATGTGATCTAAACTATACAATGTGAGAGTAGCATGTATGATGTGGGACAATCAAAGAGACAGTGTAAGCAATGCTGAAATTAACATTGGTCATGCATACGTACCAAGAACATGAATTCAGAAGTGGCACGCCAATGGATTGAGAACAAACACAATATTTCACAGATACCTTTTCAATTAGTGGAAGTGGTGGTGAAAGGAGGCCCACATGAATACTTGGCTAAAAGACTTAACCAAATAGAAACATATTTGATTGAAAGATTGGACTCTATGGGCATCATTAGGAGTCTGGCGGTAACCGTGCCTGAAATTCCGGCAGGTTACCGCCGGACTTGTATTACCATTCCTCCTCCATGATTCCCGGAATCACCAGGGCTTTACGACCGCGGTGACCCGGGGATTCCGGAGGCGGATTTCGGAAAATCGGAAGTGATAACAGCGGCACCATCTTGTGATGGTGCCAGTGTTTCTACGTCCGCCTGCAGGCGTGTGGTGTTAAACCCGCCAGGTCAGTCCTAGTAGGAATGACACCTGCGCCTGCAGGACTCGAGATCACCCGGTATGGAAAGAACAGTGGTGGCGGGTTTACCGCCACCGTTATTTCCATACCGGGTGACTCGTAATGAGGCCCTATGGCCCCAAATGGGATCATCAAAGAGATTGTCTTTCTGTGTTTCTTGTAGATATGGTTCTCCATTCGGGTCTCCGGCACAAAAGCAGGCCAATTAACAATGCTAAATTAATCTAATGGCATTAATCTGAACGTTTATATGTATAGCAATGCCCTATAGAGACCAGGAGATGTATCACCTAGTCCTGTACCTTTAGCTCAATATATGATTTGGTTTTTAACATTACCCTTAGGTTGAACCAGAGAAATGATGCCTATGTTGGGAAACTCCACATCGCTCAGAACCATTTGAACCCTTCCTATTTGAAGCATCATGCTGTTTCAATAGAATGGGCCTTATTACGAGGTGGGCGCAAAGGGATACCGGGCACCGTTAAGGACATCGGTGCCGGTAATCCCTTTGCGCCCTATTCCGAGGTCCCTTAGCGGGGCCCTTCCTTAATGCCTAGTTTTACCAGGCTTTATGGACGGGGCCCATTAAGGGACTTCAGAGCTAATAATGGTACCGCAATTTGCGGTGCCGTTATTAGCGCCTTCCCCCTTCTCATTGAGCCCTATGGGGCTGAAATGGGAATGGGGAATGGCTTTTTCAGTGGGGACTTACCGGTCCCGCAAAGGTCGGAATAGACCAGTAAATCCCCACTGAACGAGGGCGGACTTGGTATCGGTATTGGAGGTAATCATGGCGCTAATAGCGCCATGACTACGTCCAACCTCGTAATGAGGCCCAATGTCTTGAGAACATGTCACCATGTGTACAGTAGAATGTGCAGCTTCGGACATGATTATCAGACATACTTTTGGATGTCCATCTGGGTCTGTGCCATTGCACAGTGTCATATAGACGGTGTAATCGTGATGACATAATGTTTAAGTGTAAC
Organism: Ambystoma mexicanum; assembly: GCF_040938575.1. Taxonomy (NCBI): domain Eukaryota; kingdom Metazoa; phylum Chordata; class Amphibia; order Caudata; family Ambystomatidae; genus Ambystoma; species Ambystoma mexicanum. The sequence continues at coordinate 783,530,650 of NC_090923.1, read as the reverse complement.
CACTGTTGGCTATTTCCAGCCATTAAAATTAATGGTGTTCGGCCTGGAACCGTACAGTGTCAGTGGTAACCTACTCTAGACACGTTAATTACGTTTTTTGTACCCACTGGCCAGTGAGATTTTGTACATGGGTCATTTACGCATGCGCACCATAGCGCGACATAACATATGGGACCTATCTAGTGTGAGTGGTGCCCCACTCTATACCCAATTGTAATTGTAGCAATACATATAGCCAGTGTACCCACTTTGAGGTGGGGTTCATATATGGTGGTTGTGCACACATGTGCATTGTTGCACTATACTCGACTCATTTCCATATTGGAATCATTTGTTTTCATTCACGTATTCCCACTGGAAGTGCAGTTTGCCTATGGTGGTCATGCGCACTGTTGCACCATTCTTGCAATTATTTTCATGTACTTTGTGTACCCATAAGACTGTGGAGTATGTTTATTTATGTAGTGCGATCATGCGCACCTTGGCGTCATTCTCCCGAGGTCCCGTGATGCCACGGGACCCAAAGCTCACTTAAGAGTGAGCACAGGTAGGTGCCGGACTTAATCCTAGCATCTTTGTGGAGGCGGGCTCTACCCTTTTGAAGCTGAAACAAAAATGTAAGGTAAAGGCGTGCTGCATGTATTTATTTAAAACATTTTTAGTAAGCTTCTTCACATATATACATTCTCGGCATGTCCGTCTACAGAACCCGTTCGGAGAATGAGTACTTTTTCCTAACTCATTATAATTATTTTTATACTTAACCCTTCCGCATTCATCACTATAGAGCTTTTGATTTTAGCTTTCTCATATACGTACCAATGTTGTCTAGAAAATCTAGATAATAGCCAATGGTTCTGTGAAATTCCTCACAAGATGCCTTAAATTCAAGCCATAATCTGTTGGTCTTCTGTCGGTCAAAATCATAGCCAGTAAGGCCCAAAATAGAACCATCTTCAATAAATTCCCTATAAAGTTTGCATCATGCTATTTTGCATTGTGTCATTAAGGATGTTAAGCCTAAATCACATTGTATGGATTTCATTTTAACCGATTTAGGGAGGGCCGGTATATATCGCCATAATTTACCCTCAACAGTGTTTAACTAGAGCATATATTTTACGGACAACACTTCAAGGCCATATAATAATCCTGCAATAATCCTAATTTTATGGATGTTCATGTATCCCTCAATAGAATGCCCACCCTTATGATCCTTGTACCCTTTTATGACTGATAATTTCTTCACTGAATTTAGCCAGATTTTCTTCGTAACAAGCTTTGCCTGGTTTAATAGTGATAGATACCCCTAGACAACCATAGGACTCACCCATCGGAATGGATTTGCCTGCAGTTTTCCATGTAAAATTATTAACTCTCCGTAACTGCTCTAGATTATTAGTATTTTAGGCTTTTAAAATTGGTTTTAAGATTATTCAATAGAGTGTAATCATACAGAGTTTGTAGTGACCATTGAAGGGCTATAAAGCAGTATGTGGTTTGCTGCCAACTGGTCCACCTATCTCAGGCTACAAAACAATTCATTCAGTCAGACATGATCAACATCTTGACTTCACTTCTGCTAATTGCTGTTTTTCTAGGTGTCCTCATATGATTAATCAATTAAAGAAGCAGTTACACTAAACTCTAGGTCCCTTCCTAGTCAGATCAAAATAGCACTGTATGTGCAATTCCGCCTTCCCAAAAGGGCATCTTGGGATGCTGGAAATGAACCATTTTCCATTCCAAACCAGAAGCCTTTCACTGATTACCTAGTCTCACAAGATTTTAATAGTTCTGGCTCGAGCTACCCTGAGCCTCAACACCACATGCCAATTGATGAGTGTCCCTTGCCCAGCTAGCTTTTCCCCTGAAACCCAGTTACTCTCTGCATGGGCAATGAAAGGTGTAAGCGGGGATGCAGGAACAGGAGGGGATGACTATAACAGCATTAACTAACTACACTGAAGTCGTGGGCATCTGCTACTACTGCTGCCACAATGCCAGCACTCCCATTCCACACTAGCTTAATGTTGGTATAACTTCGGATGTTTATCCTGGCATTTCATTTTTTGGTGCTGATCACTTTTTTTTAATCGGTTATTTTTATTGCACAATTGCATCTGTTAATTTTCTTAGTCTAGTCCAGGAAGCATTCATCACAATGACCTAGAAGGTGGGTATGACAGCACTCAGAGGATAATAACCACCGATCCTATTACACATTGACATTCTATCGTAAATGCTTTAATTTCGAACTCCAGTTGCCCTTGTGCCTCGTGTAATCCACTAAAATCTTCCCACATAGCTGGGGAATTCTTTTGGGGGTTTCTGGAATTAGATACTTGCATTTTACAAATCTGAGTGACAATGTTGTAGCCTCTTTCAGAGCATTGATGCAATGATGCCTCCCACAAGTACTCCTGTCTTCAGAAATACTACACATAGGAGTGCTAGTAACAAGCAGGGTCGGACTGGGACAAGAAATAAGCCCGGTCACCCAAAAAAAAGTGGCCTACCCCTCGCCCCAAAAAAGTGGCCCACCCCTTGTCTCACGACCCTTGACCTCTGTTGACATCACCGGAAGTGATGTCATTTGACCCCACCCCAAAGTGACATCCCGGGAAGCAATGAAACACAACCTTTCACCCCTTGACAAAATAGGAAGTGGCATCAAATGGCATTGTTCCTAAATATACTACGAAAAATATGGTTACAATATTACTTTAAATTGATATATATTTCATACAAGAATGGATCACCATATGTATCATTAATATATATGTGTATAGGCCCATATTACCAAATTACTGTGAATGCAAGCAGACGTCGAAGGCCAAATGATATGTTATTGTATAGCATTTATGCTTAAGCTCTTTTTTATCGAACAAATATGCATACAATATCACCCAACCTGTGTTGGTACTCATTTATCGACCTAAGAAGGATGAAAGGCTTTTTGAAAAAGAAAAAAAATTGGGAAAAAAAGAAAGATTTTAGTTTTAAATTGTTTTTTTTCCAAACCGGCTCAGGCCTGGCCAGAAACCGGCCCCCGCTCCTCAAGAACGATTTCGGCCCGGCCACGAGCCGAAAGGCCGAGGGGCCAATCCGACCCTGGTAACAAGGATTTTTATAACGTAGTTGTAGCCTCACTATTAACAGAAAAAGGAGCCATTCTTGTCAATGGGAATATTTCAGAGAAAACGCATATTAAAGCTTTTGCAGACATATGATTTTCTTCAAAATCATGTTATGAAGATATCACTGAAACCAAGAGCCAATTGTCCAATTTATTTACAGAAAAAGTGCATGAGGAAATAGACCGCGTGATTGGCGACCATCAAAACCCATCACTTCAGCACAGGAGCCAGATGCCATACACCCAGGCCGTCATTCATGAGGTGCAGAGAATTGCAGATGTCATTCCCCTGTCCCTCACGCATTCACTTACTCGGGACACCGAGTTAGGAGGCTACAAGTTCCAGAAGGTACATTTCTCACATTGTTGGTCTTGTGAAGAATTGAAAAATATCTTGGTTTCTATGGTACTTTCTCTGTCGATGTCCTAAAGTAGATTAACATTATCAACTGGCAGATTTCAATTAAGCAGCAACATGTTGCACTCTGTCTAGGAAATTGATATTTTCTAATGTTTGTAAAATACTCGAAATCAGGGTGAAAGATCCGAAGACAGATGTTTGGTTTTGAAGCTATTTTATTTTGCCTCCAAAGCGATTTTGCACAGATAAATATATTTAAACATATACCAGACTTTCGCTAAGCACGAACGTTTTTGAACAGACATTTCTTTTCCAGGGGAAATACAGGTGAGTATCGTCCTCTTCTATTGTCGAGAAGCCATTTCCACAGTGATGCACAAGTATGCAGTACAGGTAAGTAGTGACATAGGATTAAACAGGGTGCGACCCAGGACTGTGGTAGGTCCGGGGGTACTAAACACAAGTGTACACAACACTATCTATAAACACATATACACAGGGGTTGTGACACAAAACATCGACACAGAAGTGTTTTGGCCAAACAGGGCTGGGTAAGAGCCCGAGGTGGTAGTGGCCTTCATCAGGATGATCACTTGATAGTGGTGCTGTCCGTACAGGTAATCTGTGGGGGGAGGGATAGCTCTCAGGATCTCAGGAAATTATTGGTTCATTTAGATATTAATAAATAACGGTTGATTAGTGCCTACAATACACTGGAGGTGTATTACAATGGAACAGCTTACCGTCTGCTGTGGGGCAGCGGAGACGCTGTGCTGGGAGTCCTATTATGGGTGCTGGACTCTTGGAACCACGTCTGCATGTGACATGGAAGGACTCGTATAAATCGGGTCACGGAGGCTACTCAATACAGCCTTGAGTCTCAAGGAGCTGTGAAATAAAGGTTTGTATGGCGTTAGCTTCATACTCGGGGGAGACCATGTTTTGTTTGAAAAGCATGGGCCAAAGTACATCCAGCGTGGGATGTGTCAGTGTGGTACTGGCAGCATTTTGACTTCCACCCTCACTCTGATATAAACACCAGACTAGACACGGGCACAATACTCCAACGGGATAATACTATGGCTACCATGCTCACTGTAAAAACATTTTAACCTATTTTTTTTTAAATCTTTGTCTACTGTAAACAGCACTTTATAGCCCACAGTGCACTGTAATACTCACGCCTGCGCAATGCAGCCGGCTTGGTGATTGTACTAAATAGCCCAATTATTATTGAGGCTATGCTCATTTCCTTACTCCCTGTAGACACCCATTCCAATGGTGCTCCCTGGTTCTGGGTCCAATACGTACCACACTGACACATCCCACGCTGGATGTACTTTGGCTCATGCTTTTCAAACAAAACATCTGATCCTTCAGCGAGTATTGATATCACTATGAAAAGATCTGCTCATACCTGTAACGCTCACCTGGTTCCCCCGGAGGCGCAGGTCTGGATCTGGCGAGGATACCGTCTTCAGTGTTAGGCGCAGGGTTCGTTTTGCTCCCGGACTGGGCCCCCTTCCTACCGACAGTTTAAGCTGAAGAGTGAGATGTCTGCAAGGGTAAACCAAGGTATTAGTGTTTGGAAGGTTGGGAAAGTTCCTTGCCCCTTTCGCCCTTTCTTTCCCCGTGGAACTGGATTGTTATTGCGCTTACCTTATATAGGTAATTGCCGGGCTCTCCATCCTGCGTCTTGTGCAGGGGCGCTGGGTCCAGTTGCTTCACTGGATGCGAGCTCTGCCTCTTGATAGCAGAGGATTAGCTGAGAGCGAAGACGCCGTTAATGCACGAGCGTGCCTTGTAAGTACTAAAGTTCCTTTTAGATTGTTCTCTTCTCGTTCAAAAGTCTTAAGTCTTTAAAGTCTATGTCTTTTCCCTTTTTAGGTGCTGTGGCGATGAAGATTATCCTTCTAATGGCACGTAAGTAGAAAGACTATTCTAGCGCTGTAGAATGCACCGTAATATCTCTTTTGTCTTTGCAGGTGCCGAAATGCAGCGCGAGCTGAGTTGGTATGGGCGTAACACAGGTAAGCAGGCTCTGTAGTTAAATATTCCTGACCGAAGTTCTTTCTCTTTGCAGATGTCGGATGCCGAAAGAGAAAGGCAGAAAAAGGCGCTTCGGATGCTGCCGCTGGATTAGGTAAGTAGATTCGCTGCCCTTGCGTTAGCCTAACCTGTGCCCTTGTCTTGCAGGAGCTGCAGAATACTGAAGAAGACTGAAGGTTGGATTCCAGCAGGTTATTTAGTATTCACAGGATCTGGAGCTGGAGGTTTCCTGGAGCTGACACGGTGAGCGTCCTGCTGCAGATGCAGAACAACGCGAAGCACGTGAAACCAATCGGGTGTGGTTTAAATAGCCTTCTGTAGTGCTTAGGCGTCTTCTTCCACGGCCCCACCCAGGTAAGAAAAGAGTTCCAGATTTCTAGAAGAGTTCCTGTGTTCTTCTTCCAGGGAGTGGCTCCTGCTCCACCCAGACAGAAAAGTAGTCCCAGGCAGAGAAGGATCAGGAGACCAGTTAGCTGGTAAGTAAGCAGCATGGTCTGCTACAGGTAGGTCCACCAAGCACTCTTACCTAATATGAGATATGAGCCCGGCGCTTCCAGTGCCGGGACCGGTCACCATCATGAGCCTGGCGCCACTGACGCCAGGACAAGGTCCAAAAGGTCCCAATCGGGACTGGCTGGTTCCTGGGATCAGAGTTGTGGGCCTGCTTCCAAGGTCGTGGGGCAAGTCCTGACCCCTTGGAAGCAGGGATCATGACAGCACCCCCCCTCAAGGCCCCTCCCAAGGTTGACTTCTCCGGAGGTCTTGGTTTGTTAGGAAATGTCCGATGAAATTTCTTGATTAGTCGGGGTGCATGTACATGTTCTGCAGGTTCCCAAGATCTTTCTTGGGGGCCGTAGCCTTTCCAGTCAATCAGGTAGTGTAGTTTTGATTTGGAGATCTTGGAATCCAGGATATTTTTGATTTCAAACTCAAGTTCTCCGTCGACTAGGATAGGTTCAGGAGATTTAGTCAGTCGGGTTTCTGGTTGAACAGGTTTTAGTAGTGAAACATGGAAGACTGGGTGTGTTTTCATGCGAGGGGGTAAATCCAACTTGACCGCTACTGGATTTATTATGGCAGTGACAGAGTAGGGTCCTAGGTATCTTGGGTTAAAGGTGCGTGGTCCCTTTAGGGGTAAATATTTGGTGGATAACCAGACTTGATCTCCTATTTGGTATTGAGGGGCTTCCTTTCGATGTCGATCTGCTCCTTTCTTGTATTGTTCCTTGGCCCTTTGAAGGTGGGTAGTAGCTTCCTTGAAGGCTTGGGTGATGGTTGAATGTAGGTGGTCAACTGCCGGTGTTCCAAGATCCTGAGGTGGATCCAGGTTAGAGGTTCGAGGATGATTACCATACAAAAGAAAAAACGGGGTCTTTCCGGTTCCAGAGTGGACTGAGTTATTATAAGCGTACTCGGCTATCCAAAGGATGTCCTTCCAAGTTCCTCCTGTCTGTTGCAGCATGCAGCGTAGGTACTGTTCCAAAGTCTGATTGGTCCTTTCGGTCTGACCATCGGTTTGTGGGTGGTGACTGGTAGAAAGCCTCACATCAATTTGAGCCAACCGACAGCAACTCCGCCAGAAGTGGGAGATGAATTGACTTCCTCTGTCTGAGATTAAAACGGAAGGAAAGCCATGCAACCGAACGATGTTTTCAAGAAATTCTCGAGCCAGGATTGCTGCTGACGGTAGCCCCTTTAGTGGGATGAAATGTGCCATTTTTGAAAATAAGTCTACGATTACCAGGATTGTATTGTATCCGGAACAGGGAGGTAAGTCGGTGATAAAGTCCATGGAAAGGGTATGCCAGGGATGAGGTGGGATTCCAATTGGTTGTAAGAGGCCTGCTGGTTTTTCCTTAGGACTCTTGTTCTGGGCGCACACTCCACAGGACATGACAAAGTTTCTGATGTCTTTTCTCCAAGATGGCCACCAAAAGTGACGCTTGACCTTTTCCGAGGTCTTGGCCATACCGGGGTGTCCTTCCATTAAGGAGTCGTGATAACAAGAGATGACTTGATTTTGTAAGCTGGTACAGGGTAGATAAAGTCGTTCCTTGAAGTATAATAAGTCGTTCTTTACTGTGAAGTCTTCCCCCTGAAGCTGCCATTTTTGTATGTCTGTTGGAGTTACAAGTTGTTTCACCTGGGCTTCAATTTCTTCAATGGATTGCATGCCGATCAGACCCAGGATTCTTTGTTCAGGAATAATAGGTACGAGCTCAGGGTTAACCATGTGGTCATCTACTCCAATTCGAGAGAGGGCATCCGCTTTACCATTCTTCTTGCCTGGTCGGTAGGTGATTATAAAATCAAATTCGGCAAAAAATAATGCCCAGCGAAGTTGTCTGGAGGATTGAGCTTTGGCTGATTTAAGATACTGTAGATTACGATGGTCAGTAATGACAGTGACTGTGTGCCGGGCTCCTAGGAGATAATGCCGCCAGGCCTTAAAGGCGGACTTAATAGCCAACAGTTCCTTATCGGTAATGGTGTAATTGATTTCTGGGGCTGATAATTTGCGAGACCAAAACGCCACGGGGTGCAACTGATTGGTTTCTGGATCTCTCTGTGAAAGCACTGCTCCCATAGCAAGGCTGGAGGCATCGGTCTCGACGATGTAAGGTAGTTCCGGGCGGGGATGTTTTAAAATCGGGGCGGAGGTAAATTTAGTCTTTAGCTCCTGGAAGGCTTGTTCTGCCTCGGTAGACCATTCAAAACGTTTGTTTTTTCTGAGGAGAGCTGTAATGGGTTGGACTACCCGAGAGAAATCTGGAATAAACCTGCGATAGAAGTTGGCGAAGCCCAACATACTTTGAACCCCTTTTACAGATGTTGGTGAGGGCCACTTGATGATTGCGTCTACTTTCCTCGAGTCCATGTGAACTCCGTTAGGTGACAAAATAAATCCCAAGAATTCGACCCCAGTGACATGAAAGACGCATTTCTCTAATTTTGCAAAAAGTTTGTGTTTGCGGAGCCTCTCCAGTATTGCGGTGACGTGTTTTTGGTGTTCTGCCTCAGAGGACGAATAAACCAGAATGTCGTCAATATATACAACTACACACACATCAATGAGTTCACGGAGCACGTCATTCATAAAGAACTGGAATGCGGCCGGTGCGTTACACAACCCGAAAGGCATCACTTGATACTCGAACAGACCATACTTGGTACGAAAGGCTGTCTTCCATTCATCGCCCTCCTTTATTCGCACCAAATGGTAGGCTCCTCTGAGGTCCAACTTAGTATATATGCAGGCGTTTTTGACTTGGTCAAGTAGTTCTGGGATCAATGGCAATGGATACCTGTTCTTAATTGTAATCTGGTTCAGGGCACGGTAGTCTATACACGTTCTTAAGTCTCCCTCCTTTTTTGGTACGAAGAACAGAGCTGAGGAGGCCGGGGACTTCGAAGGACGGATGAATCCATTAGCCAGGTACTGGTCCAAATATTGCCTTAGGTGGCGATTTTCAGGTTCAGTAAGGGCATAAATCCGACTGCACGGAGGAGTGGATCCGGGAATCAGGTCTATCTGACAGTCGTATGATCTGTGGGGAGGCAAAGAATTAGCTTGGTCTTTCCGAAAGACATCTTGGAATTCCTGGTATTCAGGAGGCAGTTGTGGACTCTCAGAAACAGTTGCAGCTAGTTTGGTGGAGGGCTGAGGGTAGCAGGTAGAAGCGCATTCTGGAAACCGGATTGTCTTTGCTCGCCAATCAATTTGAGGATTGTGTTTCTCCAACCAAGGAACTCCCAAGATGACTTGAAACTGCGGGGCCTTGATCACATCAAACACGATCTTCTCTTGATGCCCATCTTGGCTTACTAACGTTACTTCCATGGTGGTGTGAGTTACGGGTCCGGAAGCTATTTCCGTCCCATCCACGGTGGTAATGACGTCTTTCACCGTCTTTGGACAAAGAGATAGATTCATCCTGGCGGCCAGTTCACAGTCCAAGTAATTCCCGATTGCGCCACTATCAATGTATGCTTTAATGGCATGCATACGATTAGGTTGTTCAGGACTCACGAGGACCATGGGCATGATGAAATGCGAGGTCAAAGAACTGGTTTTAACGCTCGGCAAGCGGACCTCTACACTTGCCGGGCGACGTCGTTTCCCGGCTCAGAATTCTCGGTACCTTTATCAGACGCCCCTACTATCTTCTTCTTGGGCTTCACTGGACAATCTCGAAGAAAGTGCCCTGAGTTTCCACAATAGAGGCATAATTGCAGTTGTCTCCTCCTTTCTCTCTCCTTTTGGGTTAAAGGTCCTTTTACACCCCCTATTTGCATGGGTTCCACAGAATCAGTTCCTTTCGTAGAACTTTGTGGCCTTGAAAAAGGTCGGGTTTCAAATCTGGATCGATCGGCTTTCCGATTCTGTAGACGATGATCCAATTGCACTACCAGATCGATATATTCGGAACAGTCTTGTGGAGGATTTACTACTTGAGCCAGAACGTCTTTTAATTCCCCACGCAGACCTCTGTAAAACAGTGTGATCCTCTTATCCTCCGGCCATCCGGTTTCCACCACTAGTCTGTTAAATGATGCAATATAAGTCAGAAGATCTTGATTGCCCTGTCGTAGTGAAAGAAGTTCATTGTCCAAGGCCTGTCCCTGATAGTGCCTTGCGAACAGTTTCTCCATACTGGCTTGGAAGTCCTGGAAGTTATGGAGAATGGGGTCATCTTGAGACACTAAAGGAACAGACCAATCTGCGGCACTGCCACTGAGATAAGAGAGCACGAAGGCCACTTTAGCCTGGTCCGTTGGAAAAGCGGCGGGTCTGCATAAAAAGTGCAAGCGACATTGATTGAAGAACACAGCAAACCTTTTCGGATCACCTGAAAAGCGTTCGGGCGGAGCCAAAGGTATATGTCCTGGTAGATTTATTTGCACCGGATTCAAGGAAGCTGGAGGAGCGTGGCCCCCACTTGGGGTTGGTAGAGGAGTGTGTCCAGCTTGGGCTTGCAGCAATTGTCTAGCCAAATCGTCTGTTCGCTCTTTGGAGACCACTAACTCCCTCCTTAGGGCATTTGTTTCCTGACGTGCAGCGTGTACTTCCGCCCTCAACTCCCCGAGTAATTGGGCCAACTGGTCTGTGTCTGAGGTTTCCATTGCGCCTGGGCGGGAATTATGTGGTAGGGCTTCGCGTTCTGTAACGCTCACCTGGTTCCCCCGGAGGCGCAGGTCTGGATCTGGCGAGGATACCGTCTTCAGTGTTAGGCGCAGGGTTCGTTTTGCTCCCGGACTGGGCCTCCTTCCTACCGACAGTTTAAGCTGAAGAGTGAGATGTCTGCAAGGGTAAACCAAGGTATTAGTGTTTGGAAGGTTGGGAAAGTTCCTTGCCCCTTTCGCCCTTTCTTTCCCCGTGGAACTGGATTGTTATTGCGCTTACCTTATATAGGTAATTGCCGGGCTCTCCATCCTGCGTCTTGTGCAGGGGCGCTGGGTCCAGTTGCTTCACTGGATGCGAGCTCTGCCTCTTGATAGCAGAGGATTAGCTGAGAGCGAAGACGCCGTTAATGCACGAGCGTGCCTTGTAAGTACTAAAGTTCCTTTTAGATTGTTCTCTTCTCGTTCAAAAGTCTTAAGTCTTTAAAGTCTATGTCTTTTCCCTTTTTAGGTGCTGTGGCGATGAAGATTATCCTTCTAATGGCACGTAAGTAGAAAGACTATTCTAGCGCTGTAGAATGCACCGTAATATCTCTTTTGTCTTTGCAGGTGCCGAAATGCAGCGCGAGCTGAGTTGGTATGGGCGTAACACAGGTAAGCAGGCTCTGTAGTTAAATATTCCTGACCGAAGTTCTTTCTCTTTGCAGATGTCGGATGCCGAAAGAGAAAGGCAGAAAAAGGCGCTTCGGATGCTGCCGCTGGATTAGGTAAGTAGATTCGCTGCCCTTGCGTTAGCCTAACCTGTGCCCTTGTCTTGCAGGAGCTGCAGAATACTGAAGAAGACTGAAGGTTGGATTCCAGCAGGTTATTTAGTATTCACAGGATCTGGAGCTGGAGGTTTCCTGGAGCTGACACGGTGAGCGTCCTGCTGCAGATGCAGAATAACGCGAAGCACGTGAAACCAATCGGGTGTGGTTTAAATAGCCTTCTGTAGTGCTTAGGCGTCTTCTTCCACGGCCCCACCCAGGTAAGAAAAGAGTTCCAGATTTCTAGAAGAGTTCCTGTGTTCTTCTTCCAGGGAGTGGCTCCTGCTCCACCCAGACAGAAAAGTAGTCCCAGGCAGAGAAGGATCAGGAGACCAGTTAGCTGGTAAGTAAGCAGCATGGTCTGCTACAGGTAGGTCCACCAAGCACTCTTACCTAATATGAGATATGAGCCCGGCGCTTCCAGTGCCGGGACCGGTCACCATCATGAGCCTGGCGCCACTGACGCCAGGACAAGGTCCAAAGGGTCCCAATCGGGACTGGCTGGTTCCTGGGATCAGAGTTTTGGGCCTGCTTCCAAGGTCGTGGGGCAAGTCCTGACCCCTTGGAAGCAGGGATCATGACAATACCAACAAAACTATTCCCTCCTGTTTGCCGCAAAATATTAGTATTAATAGAGATATAAGAGCAGGAATTAAATGCTCACATACGAGAATTGTCTCAATCACCCATGATTTTCTCTCCTACGTCTAATAATTAATCTGTACTATCTTGCTCCTTTATTCAGCCAACACCACGACATAACCATTGTGCTCCTACGGAAAGGCCCCAAGCAGTGCCGGGGCACTTTGTGATAGGACTGGAAACGTCTCTTCAAACAATGAATGCTGCGTTCTTTTCTCTTACACGGTTGTATGACACTTTAGATACGAAAATGAATGAACAGCATATAATGTTAGTGAAACTTTCCCAAGAGAGAAATTCTAACCAATTGCATTGTCAATGTTGTGAGAAACACTGCATTGTGGTGGATAATACCATAGTGAAGTTAACCCAAAATACTGATGATCATACAACAAACCAGGAAGATGTTTTACTAATTGATTGTTCCCAAAATCAGCAAACTGTTCTGCAACAGAACACAAGGTGCAAGATGGTAGCTCTCAATGGCATTGCGAAAAATGTAATACCTTATGAAATGATCAACGAGAAGGGTATGCTGAACACGCCTGCTATTGAAGTCCAAGAAAAAATTGAGGAATGCAAACTGGGTCAGAAGTGTTCCATAAAAAAAAGAAACATTTAAAAACATAGAGATTAATACACCTAGCCCAGAGCAATTAAAGCAGAAGATAGCAGGTGAACAAGTGCAAGATGAAGTGCCTGAGAATAGCAATGCTCTCACGTACAACATCTTTGAAAAGAAAACCAAAAATGTTACACTAATTCCCATAACTATAAAAAAAGACAAAAAATATCAAATCGGTTGCAAATTCTAAGATCACAGGCACGCACCAGTTTATTCAATCATTAACAATGCCAAAATCTGCTGCATAAGTAGCTTGTTCTGCTATTGCCAAGAAATATAGAAATGTGCTCCTGCAGAAAGCGGGACCATGCCACCCAACACAAAGTAGGCCAATGGCGTATGAACCTCTAGACTATCTGATCCTATTGAGTAAACAACAAAAAGAGGACAAACCAGAAATAACAATAAATGAGCATCCTAGTCAGAGAGTGCTAAAGGAAATGAGGACATCTGACATAACCCATTCTGAACAGCGTAATGTGAGAATGAATGGTGAGAGAGTGTGGTGCAACTCTGCAGTGTTGAGTGGGGAACAGATAATAACAATGAATGATTGGAGAGGTGAAATTAAGCAATCCCTAAAGAGACTCATCTCCCAAGCCAACAGACGAGAACCTCTAGTTCAAACTGAAAGAATTGGAAATGCTCAGACACCATTATTAAATAACCCTAACCAATACCAATTCCAGAATAAAACTAAAGGGAACCCTGCCACTGGCCTGGCCTTACGTACTCCACAGCAAAATCAAGGACTAAATGATTTGACCTTGCAATGTCGCCCACACCCTTTTCACAGTTTTGACTTAAATAGACAATCAGTTATGAACATACTCGCAGATGTACCAGCATTAGATGGAATATGTTCAGGTGATTTAGATCAAATAGAATTTGTTAAACAACATGATCTTTCTGTGGTGAAATTATGGATGAAATCTGGTTTTGTTGAAAATGCTCTTTGGCAAGCTAGATCTGACTTGCATCACTTGGGTTTTAATCTATTGAACGAATCATCCTTAGATCATCAACATATTCCAACCTTGGGAATCAATACGTGTCTAGATCTGGCAGTATCTCCAAGAACCTCCCTATAAAGCAGCAAAGGGAGGTGACAAGAGAAGATGGACTAACGACGGATGGATTTGAAACCAGGCTGAGCAAAAATTAACTAGGCCATCATCCATCTATCTATTCTTTAGCTTCCTGGAACACAAGAGGCTTCAGACCTTTGACCACTTCTAAAGATAAATTGCTATGGAATTATGACATATTGACCTTCCAGGAAATATGGTTGTCTACTCCTCCTGTGTGGGATAAACCAATTATTTCACTGATTCCTGCCATTGGTCCGGTAAGAGGTAGACCTATGGCCGGTCTCATGATAGCAATTAAAGTGTCTCCTAATATTCAATTGGAACTGTGGTCTTCGCCTAACAGTTTCCTCCAGATGGTGACATTAAAAATCTATTTGAAGACCATTGGTTTAATAAATGTTTATTGGAACCGTGCAGCAATCACAGATAACGATTTTTTTGATGCCATAGAGGAATTGATGAATCTTACACTACTTGACTCTGGTTATGAATATGTCATAATTACAGGTGATCTAAACATAAACTGCCTTGAAAATTATGCAAGCCAAATATGGAAAATTCTCGCTTCTACCATCAATGATATTTTTTAAGCAGAATTTATTCCAATATTGACGTATGGTGCTGAAACTAGAGATATTATACATGAGAAAGTATGGTTAAAATTGGAAGGTCGTTTTTGGAAGATGATTTGTGGTCTACCCATGTCAACATCTATGTGCTTGATTCGGCATGAGTTGGGTATAGCTTCCCTAAATGCCATCTATTTGTGGAAAGTCATCTCCTTGTACCAAAAGTATTTGATGGTGACTGATGAAAATAGCGTAATGTTTATAATAGGTAAATTTATGCTGGAATCAAAAAATTATAAAATCTCTAATTGGAGGCAATGGATTAAATCACTAATGGAGGAGGCAGGTATTCAGGATGACCTCCTCATCAATGATCCAGAAAGAGCTAAAGCTAAAAAAAAATGTGGCTCAGTGATTGGATTAAAACTAGGGAATCCTGTATGAAACTGAGAGTGTTTGCAAATCAACCATACTGTATTAAAGCACTCCATACTACAGAACAGTATTTGGTAAGACATCCAGATCTGAAAATTAGTATATATGAAATTTAGATTAAACATTTGTTTGACTAATGAAGTTCGAGACATGAGGAAAATTATGGCGAATGGTGATTGTAGATTTTGTCTAGTGCCGTTGCAAACAGAGACATTAAAACATTTGATTGTTGAATGCCCTGGTCATAATTGAAAGAAGAGCAAAATTCTTTAAACATATGTTTCAGGGTCCTCTTATTCTAGATCTGGATACTCTCTGGCACATCCTATACAACAGCCATACAGCAAAAATGAATATAGCAATGACAATGTTTGTACAATCCTTATGCTTACTGGATCATGAGGATGTAATTGATTTTAAAAATTGGAATTACCTGAAATAGTGCTTTGTTGGAGTACACTGATCTTGGACACTCAAAGAGGAGGATCCTGGGTGCCCAAAATAGATGTGACTTGCATAGCACTAGAAAGTGATGCAGGATCATTGATTGATCCTTTTATTATTTTAAATCACTCTTATTTTTTAAAGTGTTTAAGTATGCAATTTGATGATTTATGAAACATAATGAATAGATATATTATATATTTTTATTTTTCTTATGTTCTAATGTCTCATGTTTTAATGACACGTGCATCTTTTGTGAATCTTTCGTATTGTGTTTTATATCATGTAATGTTCTTTTTGAAAGGCTGTTTTTTTTACAGCCATATCAAATAAATAAAAAATAAAAAAGTTGTCTATGATGTTACTCAGAACCCGGACGTGAAATACAACCTGCCGTTGAATGCTACCCATCTATAATTTAATTTAATTTGTGTTTATTTGATTTCTATAGCGCTTTTACCAAAGCGCAATAGAAATCTATGTATCTAAATCTGTGTCTAAAGGTGTATTACCTATGGGTCCCTATTCACCTTTTCCAACTACTGTGCTACCCCTTATAGACCAGAATTCCGGTGTGGAGGCATGAGAAAGAATACAGAAGAAAAAAAATACAAAGCTCCTTTTTAAAAAAAAAAAATCTTTATTGTGTTATAGTTCACAAGGATCTCAAAATCTCTCATTAAAAAAAAGTTTACATTTGAAATTGGTAGAAGCTTTTACAGAAAAGAACAAGCAAACATGTTAAAAAGACTTTTCCTGTACAATAACGAAAAACAATTTTACACATTAGTAATAGAACCCTCTGCAAAATAGTCTTTGTTGAGGACAAAAATTTCTTTCATGAAGCGTATGGTAGCCAAAGACCATTTAAAAGACTTATCCGTTAAAATACATTGCCAGACCCATCCCGGGTCGACTTGCTTAAAACCCTTTAGAAGGTGCAGGAAAGAAGTCTTACAGGCTGTTGTCAGTTTAGCACAATACAAAAGAATGTGCTGAAGTATTCCTATGGAATTCTCCTATTTGCAAATTCTGCAGCACCTTACTTTACGTTCTATACCCCCTTGTGCACCCAACATTTCATTTGTAGGGAGCACATTTAAAAGGAGGTGCAAACACTGGGAACGAACGCCAGTGGTGTCCCAGCCATCTCATCAAGTAATAAGGCAGAGAATTATAAGGCCTGGCATCCAGGAGTATGTCTCCGAACAGATGATACTTCCTGACAAAGTCTATTGTGTCAATCCTGTTGACCTCCCATAACCTCTTTTTTACCCTAATTGGGTACATTAGAAAGGGTCATGGCTTGGAGGCCATGTGAGCAGAAGTGCTCTTGGAGGAGCTCTTGTCGATTCTGTAGTCATCCGGATAAAAGGTGCAGATGCAAAAGCCCTTTGAAGGAGAAAATATAAGCGCAAGCTTATGAAGGTGTAGTGCACAGATGCTGGAAGTTTGGTGCCCATACGATTAAAGGAACATCAGCAAGAAGCGTGTGAAGCTCCCAAGACGAGGACCCGAATAAAGAAAAATGGAAGAACATCAAGTAAAGTGGAAGCGGCGCCCGAGATATGTATGGCAGGAACGTAGGCTGGGCATCAGGAAGATATACCCCCGGCGCGACACGAATGAGTTTATCGTGCTCTGGACGGCCGTGATTACAGTGCTACTTGAAGCAGGAGACCGTGCGGTGAAGAGGGGCAGCCGGCGCTTGGACCACATCGGCAGTGGTACAACAGCGGCCGGACCTTGTGGCCCGAACGCACAAGGGCTCTAGGCATCCGGGGGCCGAAGTAGGGTGAGCAATATACCCCAGCCCGACGGCGGCCTCCAGGAATCAGGGCCTGCAGGGCCGTATTGCGAAGTGCTTGCCAACGGGCATTGTAGCTCTGGGGGCACGCTCACCCGGCGAGGAGCCCGACGGACACAAATGGCAACATCTGGGTGCACTGCGCACTGAAATATATGGATGGCCTGATGACTGGCGCGGGGCCCATGTAGGAAGGGAGGAACTGACAGCTGGACCCTGTGGCCCGAACGAAGAAGTGGGTTTGGCATCCCAATGTGGGATGAGGAGCATGGACATTCTGTCAGTTAATCACACGTCCGGGGCTGCAGAGACAGCAGCCTGCGGAGGAGCGTGGATCAGGGGCACAGGGGCAAAACGAGAAATGAAGCGGGAGGCCAATTTAACACTAAAACTTGTTTCTCAGGAGATCAGAGAGGCGAGCTCACAAACTGTGCTCAGCCGGTGCTACCCTCACCTAGACTTGTCAGCTGGGTCCTTAACAAAGGGCTCATAACACTGCCCTACCCCATGGTAGATCAGAGAGTATCTTGCTAGCGGAGGGACACACACTGGGAGGAGATCCTGAATGAAGAGGGGTGCTGTGGGTATTATAGGCACAGACTGAAAACTGGAGACAAACACCTCAAAAGGCCTCAACCACCTAGCGTGCACTATGCGGAGAGGGTGGGCATAAAGAGTGCGACACATGTGGACTACATACGGAGAGCTGGTGAACTTGTTCGGGCCCGCAGCCTACCTGAATACAAGGTGCCTGGTCTGGATGGTCCACAGTGTGGGCGGGCGCCGGATCGAAGTGCAGCCTTATATTCCTACGTGGGAGAACTCAACCCACTCCAGCAGCGCATAGGTTGCTCCAAAGCTCTCTTTGCGTGGCCCTGGTGATAATTGCTATCTAATCCCACTGAGGCTAGATAGTGGTGAGGCTCGCCCATGAATCGGTGGCACGATGCCATGTCCAGCAAACCTCTGAGAACAAAAGGCAAGCAACCCACGTTAGACGAATACGCCAGGACACCACCGGGCCCGGAAGGAGCCAGGAGTAAAGATAAAACTCCGGCTGCAAGCGCAGGCACCATGGGCACTAACCAGGAGGTTCTAGCAGTGATCGCGGACCTGAAAGTGGCTTGAGAGACCAAATTGGGACTGGCTATGACCGAATTGAAGGCAGCATTAGAGCTTAAAGTTGGTGCAGTGCAAGAGGAAGTGAATCTTTTACGGCAAGATGTCAGGTCACTGACGGAACGCACAGAAAATTTGGAAAAAGAGGTGGGCCCGAACACAGCGGACTGTAAAACACATAAAGCAGACCTTCACGCCCTAGTGCAACGCGTGGGCAACCTAGAGAGCAGGGCAGAACAGGTGGAGGGACCAGCCAGAAGGAACAACATCCGAATTGTTGTCTTGCCAGAGGGAGCTGAGGGACCCAACCCTACAGAGTTAATTGAATCCATGCTACTGCAGGAAATAACTGGAGGAGTGTTATCCCAAGGGTTCACGGTGGAAAGAGCGCACAGGGCCCTGGCGAGGAGGCCGGCCCAGGGTAACCCCCCTAGGCCAGTGATTGCCAAGATCCTGAACTATAGAGACCGGGAAAGGATCCTTGAACACTTTCGGAAGGAAGGCACAATACAAAGAGGAACGGCAAATGTAACCGCATACCCAGATGATACCCTGTTGCTACAAAGCAGCAGCATGAACTTTAGGACGGTGAAAAGAAGATTGCGCGAAGCAGGCCACAAGTATATGTTGCTCTACCTGGCGAAGCTGAAGGTGTTCCACAAAAACAGCACCTTGTTTTTCGAGTCTCCGGAAGAGGCGATGGGATGGCTCGACACCCAGAGCCGCCCCCAGGAATCGGGCATCCAGACAGGAGAAGGTTATGGCAGAGTTAAGTAAGCTGTGTATGCTGCACGTGAGGGGGTTGCAGCCTAAGACTTTGGGACTTGATTATTGTGCAAGTTGTAGCGCATGGGCGGTCTTGATCAGCTTATAATTGTATATGATCCGTGAGCACTGAGACTGCAAACACATTATGGGAGCCTCGCAGAGCTAGTCCTCATAACCCCATTTAGAATAGTTTAGTTAGGTCACTGGTAGTCCAGTGACACCCTGCCGGGCTTCTGTCCTTGGCATACCGAGGCAGAACCAAACGCGGGGTCGCCTGTGATTTAATTGTGTGCTTAATCCTAAGGTTGACAGATCAGATAGTAAGCTAGACAAACCCACTCCGGCTGCAAAGTTGTTACAGGCCCTCCTGAGAGACTTCGACCTAGTTGATGTCTGGAGACAGCTGCACCCAGCAGATAGGCAATACTCGCACTACGCAGCGCCACACGATCTGCACACAAGGCTGGACTACGTGTTCACCACTACAGAAATGGCTGAAGAGATGAGAAGCGCGGAATATAAGGCCAGGGTGCTCTCGGATCATTCCCCCCTGGTCCTGGAGTGGCGACACCAGCCTCCTAGGGCGCAGATTCCTACTTGGAAGCTCAGAACCGAGGTTCTGCAGGACCCGGGATTCCGGGAGGACTTAAGGGAGGCGATCACGAGTACTTCGAGATCAATACTGGCAGTGTTCCATCTATGGGAACCGTGTGGGAGGCATTTAAAGTGGTAGTGCGGGGGGTTGCCATATCGAAATCTAGAGGGCTCCAGGGGGACATAGAGCGGGAATTGCAGGGTATGGAGGAGGCGTTGGAGGACATCATTCGTAGGGGAGGCACCTCTAGTGAAGAGGGGGTCAGGATGAGACAGCTACAACAAGCCAGTGGTGAAATCTGGGATAGGCTATGTCAAATAAGCTATAAGAAATATGTGGAGAGACAGCATGTGGGAGGAGACAAGCCGGGCAATTGCTAGCCTGGCTATATAAGAGCGAGGCACCATGGCCGGTGATCAGGGAAATTAAGGGGGAGGGACGCCCGATCCTGAATACCCAGGAGGGAGTGAATGATGAGTTCCTGGGAAACTATAAATGCCTCTATGAGGACCCTGGCGGATCGAGGGACCATGAAATCCAGGAAACACTGAAGGATATAGGCCTGCCCACCGTGGATGACTTGGAACGGGCAAACCTAGATGCCCCAATCACAATAGAAGAACTGGAGTTAGTGATTCAGCACCTGCCCACCTGCAAGGCTCCGGGGTCAGATGGGCTCCCTAGTGAATTTTACAAAACCTACAAGCAGGAACTGCTCCCCCCGTTGCTGGCTATGCTCAATGAGGCATATGAGTGTGGCGAGTTGCCGGAGTCCTTACGAGAGGGGTGATCATTCCGCTCCTAAAACCAGGTAAGCCTAGCACAGATTGTGGGTCATACAGACCCCTATCGATGCTCAACCAAGATAGAAAAATCCTCACAGCAGTGCTGGCAAAGAGGCTTAAGCGAGTCATTGGTAAACTGATACATCCTGACCAAACAGGCTCCGACCCACGCAGGAACATAACGGATAACCATAGAAGATTGCATCATATTATAGATCAAACAAAGGAGGACCCGGGTGAACTGGCGATTGTCTCACTTGACGCGGTTAAGGCCTTCGATTCAGTTAGATGGCCCTGGCTATTGGCGACTTTGGGAGGCTATGGAATGGGGCCAGGGTATCTTAGGTGGGTTCAAATGTTATACAGCTCCCCAATTGCTAGGGTTAAAACATGTGCTACTATATCGGATAAATGACAACTTAGCAGGGGCACTAGACAGGGCTGCCCTTGGTCGCCCATGTTATATAAACTAGCGTTGGAACCATTGGCCGTCTGTCTGAGAAAACAATACGAGGAGATAGGGATACACACTGCGGGTGGTCCGCATCTTGTCTCATTATATGCTGACGATATTCTATTGTATCTGCGCTTCCCCGAAGAGAACATACAATACATTCTGGAAGTGATGGAGCAATACGCCGCTCTCTCCAGCATAGCGGTTAACCCCAAGAAATCTAGCATGTTCCACCTGGGGAGATACAGGTTTGTCCTACCCAGGGGCTTGCCGACATTACCAATACCCTGGCGCACCAAGTCGTTCTGATATCTCGGAATTGATACATACCATACCGCAAGAGAAGAACATAAACACAACATGGAAAAGGCAGTAGAAGGCATTAAAAATAGCATGGTATTTTGGTCCAGACTACCTCTGGCCATGATGGGGAGAGCTGCTCTACTTAAGATGGTAGTCTTTCCCAGACTGTTACATTTCTTTGTAAATATCCCGCATGTGATCCCTAGGCGCTTCTTCGCTAGTCTCCACAGTTTGTGCAGGGGATTTATTTGGCATAACTCCAGGAACAGGGTGGCTCTTTGGAAATTACAGAATTCGTGTGACAGGGGAGGAATAAACCTGCCGAATTTTGAGTTATATCATTAGGCGGGACAGCTGCAGTATGTGGCGAGGTGGCTGTCTGAGGAGGAGACGGCCGAGACCAGGCTGTTGTGTATGGAACCGGCTCCCTTCTTCCTCAGGGAAGTAGTATGGCTGTCCAAGCCAAAGGTTCTAAGGATGGCGAGGCTGTTGGTGCTTGTTTGGGAGATGTGGCACAGGGCATGGCAGATGATGGGCTACCCGGTTCCGTTTTCTATGCAGGTGCCACTGGTAGAGCTATGTAGAGAGGACCCTCAATTGATACACGGGGTCCGACGGTACTGGGAACTGATGGGCCTGGCCACCCTGGGAGACATATGGCAAGAAGGGGAGGCACTGGAATTCCAGAAACTGATAGAAGACACCGGGGTGCATAAGGGGCAGTATATAACCTACTCCAGAATTGTTAAATGAGTGTGAGAAAAGTGGCCGGCGGTGGTGCTATCTGAACAACCGGATGCCGCCATGGAGACGATATATGACATTTCAGAGGGCGGCCATGAGATATCCCGGATATATGAGCTGCTGGGATCTAAAGTGGGGAGGGAATTGTTCCAATTGAGACAACTCTGGGAAGAAGAGGTGGGGGAGCCCATGTCGGATCGGCTCTGGGATAGGGCCCGAAGATATCATAAAAAAGTGTCCCGGAACGCAAAGCTCCAGCAGATCCAATTATATGTCACACATTGAGCATATCACACCCCCAGGAAAATCGCCAGGTTTGGTGGTCAGACGACTCAGAGATGCCCCAGGTGTGGGGAGGAGGAAGCCGGGATGTTACATATGTTATGGGCCTGTCCGGAGGTGGGAAGATTTTGGCCAGAACTGAAGACACGCCTAGCCGGAAAAGGTATCACGCTGGAGGTGGAGTCGGCCTGGGCTTGCATGCTGTGGGGTTTCCCTAGGCCACGTGATCTAAGGCACATTAGCAAAATGAAAGACCTGGCATACATCCTGGCCAAACAGAGGATTGTGGAGTGCTGGAAGGCTGCTCAGAGGCCAAGGATGGAGTTGTGGTGGGCTGACCTCATGAAATGGGCAGAGGCAGAAACGGCTGCTTGGTTTGATGCGGTCTGTAGGGGAGGGGAGGAAGAGGTAGGACAACTAATTGAATTGCGGCACTAGGTGGAGTCGACAATGGTGGGCGCCCCCCTGCCCGATCTCAGTGATGGTGATACGGATAATACGATAACGATAGACCCGCCTGCAGAAGCGCAGGCTGATGACATGGACACATTTGGCTCAAGTTAAGGGGGTGCGTGGGAGCGGGACTAAAAAATGCAATTTGTAAATGTTTTGCTGTCGAACTTGACTTAATTATTACAATGTTTGGTGTGTTGTTAAAAAAAAAATGTTAAAAAAAAAAAAAATTGGGTACATTACAAGGTATTCCACAGTAGAGTCCACCCTGGCTAGTATTTCTACGCAGTGGATCAACCATTCTATGAGGGTGGTCGGGGAGCTTGCTTCTAAGCCATTCTTTACACCCCCCGTATTGAACCCTCTCTCACCAAATGGATCTCTAAAAAAAGTTCAAATGTTCCAATTTACCAAGGCTTCCAATGACACGAGGCCTATCTCAGACTTTAAAACAGGTACCGGGTCACCACGTGGCAGTCCCATCATTCTACTCCAAAATGCTCCCTCGAATACCCATTGCCCTTTAAGGGCAAAAAATAACATCTCAGCCCCATAGGCTATTATCGGCACCACCTTTTTGCAATAAAACTCAAAGACTGGAATAATCAAGAAATGGCCCATTTTCTTGTTCAAAGTAGTACCCTGTGCGGCTAAAGTCTTGATCTTTAATTGTTTTCCCAAAAGCAAGCTGGTTTTTGTTCCCTTAGGAAAAATGTGAAAGCCTAGGTACACAAAGGTACACAAAGGAGTTCACTTTCTCGAGACATATGCCTTCAATACACCATTTAAAGTGTTCACCTACTTTTACCGCACCTTTATGTAGGGTTAAGATTTTTGAATTTGGGACACTTATCGTTAGCATATTCTTGTTTGTTTATACCTCCAGGGCCTTCAACTGCCGCTTGGGACCTATAGGCATATGGTCTAATAGAATCAGATTGTCTGCATACAATAAATAATTAGTTGCACGATGGTGCAGTTTTGGTGGAAAAAATGTGATGTCAGAGAAGGCATCCTGCAAATCAGAAATGAAGAGGAGTAATAAGATGGGGGCCAATAAGCATCCTTGCTTCAATCCTCTGGCCATATGAATCAGTGCAGAAAGACTCCCCTCTCCATCCAAACGGACATGTATAGTGGTGTTCGTATGAAGCGCAATCAGAATTGCCAATAGGGTGGGGTGCCAGCCCCATTTATCTAATCTATAAATGCTGCATGAAGTGGATTGTTATTTTTCAATTCCCCCTTTTTCAAAAGTTCCAAAATAAAGCTGTTCATCTCTGTTCCAACTCCCTGGAAAAACCCTGTTTGGAACATATCCATTCTTCCATTCTGGCTTGTCCATTTTTTGAAGTCTCTTAAGACAAGACCCGTGAAGATCTTGGCTGAGCAATCCAGAAGGGTGATTGGTCTATAGATCAGAGTACTCAAACGGGACCCCTTTTTAAATATCGGGACAACTATAGCGGTTTGCCAAGAAGCTGGTAACAATTTCTCCCTGAGCACGGTTTTAAACATTCTGTCAAGGACAGCCACCCAAGTGTCCGGCCTATTTAATAACACACACATGGCCAGCACATCTGGCCCCGGAGCCATCAATATTTTACTCCTGGATGTTAGGTGGGATAGGTCATCCAGGTTCCAATTTAAATCCCACTCTCCCCTTTCTATCAAATCTCCATTCTATGGCTGCATGTTAGGACCCTCTGATTTATAGATCCCAGTGAAGTGGGTCCTCCATGTAATCGGGTTTAGTTGGGCTCCCGTTTGACGCTTGTCGTCGTCTTTCAAAAGTTTCGAGAATTCATGCAAGTTCTTATTTGCCATGACCTCCAGCATCCTAACGGCGTCCCCCAGAAGCATTAGGTGACAGTACTAATGTAATGATAGCTTGTAGGTCTCCTTCAAATGAGACCTGGTAGACTTATCTTCTTTCACAAAGACTTTCAAAGCTTTTCCGTAGTGCTCTCTTTTTAAGTAACATGGTAACATCAAATTTATGTTTGTGCACCACTTTACCCAAGTCCCTTTGCGGGAGACGTTAAAAAATCTGTTCCCATGAAGAGCACACACCAGTCCCTTTAAACCACTCCTCAAAGATACTGTCAAATTCTCCAGTGGCCAGTATTGTGTTAAATGTTGTCATCCTAGAATGATTCCACTGTATTTTGTTACCCCCCAGATTCACCTCTAAATCAAAGATGTAACCTCTGTGAATCTGTTTCATTACAGGTATTAACCATTTGATACTAAGAGGAAAAAATGGTCACTCGCCAAGGTTTCCATCATAGCACACTCTGGGTAAATGTCCTCAGAAACATATAGAAACATACAGATAATCTAAGATATTGCCTTGGGCACCGCTCTTCCATGTGTTTTGTGGTGCTTCGTCCCCCTTAATGTTACCATTAAGGATCATTAAACCCCATTCTTCAAGGCGTTCTCCCCATATCCTGCCCCTAGCCGTACTAATCCTGTCAGAACCCGACAGTATTTTACCATCTGGCCAATACAAACATCTGCAATTTAAATCACCACAGATAATAGTGGAAGTTGATACGTTGCCAACCTGGCCAAACATAAACTCTTCAACTGCCTCCATAATCTCCTGTTGCCCAATATTTAAATTAGTCCAATATATATATATATATATATATATATATATATATATATATATATATATAAATATATATCAACAGGGTGTCTGTTCAACCAGGGCACAAGGCCTTATTCCACACAAGTTTAGCTAACTGCATGTAAGGGTCGGGGCTGGTCAGGCACTTAATCTACGACCACATTTTCTTAGAGACGGCAATCAACAGCCCGGCCGTGGGGCACCCCCTTTTGCCTTTAATGGCAGGATTTAACAAAACCGAGTACCCATCAATGGCGGGAGCTTCTGACATTTAACACTCTTGGAGAGTAAACAATTCATAATTTAGCAATTCCACACTGCCCGGCTGGAGCAGGTGAGTGAATCCTCTGCAATTCCAGGATAAAAAATGTAGTATTAAGCAGGATTTATGCTTTAAGCCGCATATATGTTGATCTGGTTGGCCTCGCATTCAAAGCAGCTGCCAGCCAAGACCAGTCCTCTTCTCTTACTGGGCGACTTAACTGATCTGTGTGCACCGAGAATTCTCTCGAGTTTGCTCCCATCCCTAGCGTTTTTATTACTAGATTAACGTTCTCCCCACCTGGAACTGCATTTGATTGCCCCACATAAATCAGGCAGGGGCTGCGACTTCCATAATATTGCTAGGACCTTGGAACGGTTTAACACGACCTGCTCCTGGTCTAATAGCAGCTTGTGGGGAACTAATTTATTCTTATACCCCCCTAACCAGATCTCCTTAAATCTCTGGAGGCTCCCTTGCCCCTAATTGTTGTTCTTCAAGGGTCCTCAAGGGCAAAGCTCCAGGTTTTAGCTCGAAAGGTTTAGCCTTTATTTTAGGTTCTACATGGTCTTCACCAATTTCTTGAGGGGGTATACTTGATACTGAGTTACCCACAAATTGCACATGACTCGCCCTATCCGTGACCTCACAGACCCTGACTGATTTTCCAGTTATTATCACAGGTCACCGGTTTCCTTTTATATCCATATTTCCAGAGCCAGATGAATCCATGGTGTCAACATGCCCATCTACCTGCACAACAATGGACTCCTCTAGATCAGATACCTCTCAACATTCACAAGGTTGTACCAATACAGCATCTGCCTGCAAAAATCTGCTAGCCACCGTCCTGCCCACTCTTTTGGGGCTGGAGGCATTGATAGCCTTTGTATGAACTAGTTCACCCCATTCCGCCCATTTCTCTTCACACCCTTTTTATTCTTATGTTTAAGAACCCTATTAATGTGATTTAACAAACACTGTCTTTACTTCCGTTTGCCCTGGTAGAAAATCTCATATTTACCCTGATTGGGACCATCTCTTCCACGTCAGGTTCATCAAGCTTGATCTTGTTAATCAGCCCTCGGCCACCTAAAAGGTGACAGAGGACACCTGAAGGAATCCCCTCCCCACCATCACTGATTTTACCACCCGCCTCCTGTTCCATATTAAGGGCTCCTTCCTAATGTACCCTGGTTGAGAGGGGTACCTCCTTCACCAAAGATGAAGCATTAGACAAAGCCATTGGAGACATGACACCATCAGATAGGTTTTGGAGTGACCCACCCGTCCCTGAAATAACAGAGGGCTGAAGTCCCCAGAAGTTATGTAATCGTCAATTGAGGCTATTTTTGACATCATAAAAGGTACAGTCTAAGATAACAACCAATGGCGAGTTTGCTTAGTGTTTCAAATTATAATCAATATGTCTATAATGAGGAGCAGCATACATTTGTGTTTGTTGGCTCTGAGGCTGCAAAGGGCTGCAAATCAATGGTAAACATGAAATACAAACACTGTAGTACTTGCGCTCCAAAATAAATGTATTCTTGTTAAGGTCTTCTATGTGTCTATTCAGATATGCTTTTTGTTCAATTTGATATGATTAATTGATCCCCAACACGTGTTTCCCCACTGATCACAATGGTTCTTCAGGAAGGTAAACGTATTCACATAAAGTCAATCTACAATAAAATTGAACAAAAAACTAAATTAATTTTAGACTTTTTAGAAAACAAATGCCCTATATCGATCAACACTCAATCCCACCACAAATGGTGGTCCTTCAAAAGGGGCAGAAGGGGAAGAGGAAGTATCTGAAGAAGACATAAACAAAAAGGCATCAAAACCAGATCACTAAATTACAGGGCAAAGAGGACTTTGTTCTAAACTTATCAGACAAACAATGTTCTTTGGCAATGTTCAAAGACCTTGGCCGTGAGGCCAGCGGTGCGGGCTGCACTCCTATGTCCACTGCAAAGTGGCTTATTTTCAGTGAGTCAAAAAACCATCTCACTAGTACTCACAATCTGATGCAAAATGCTTATATTATATATATACTGTTTATTCGAACAAAAAAACAAACAAATGTCATCAATTAATATTTCTTCTTAATGCAAATGCTTTCTGGGATAGGCCAATGTTCTTTGGCTCTAACTTCTGCACTTAATAAAGGTCTATCCTTCGGCCCAACAAATAATATGGCTCATTTTAAAACAACTATTGATCTATATAAGTGGATCAGAAACTTGAAATTGAAAACATTTTTTGCATCTGCAAGTCCCAACCGACGAATTGAAATATCTGAGACTCCATCAGAATTATCTGTATCACATTGCATGGCTACAGTTGATCTCTTAAACATCCAGGAAGAGAGAGACATCCACACATTGGAAACATTCGCAACAGACCTTGGTGTCAATACAGGATTATCGGAAATAACCAAGCTAAAATGCAAATCCACATTCTATCCACATCTACCAACGGACAATGTCATAGACATATTTGAAAGGGCGGTTTCACAAGACCTAAGAAAAATCTATCTAAATAAACAGAAATCAATTCATTTCAAACACAATCTTACATTGCTGGAAAGAAAAGAACTCATAGACTTAAGTAAAAATGATAGTATTTTCATAAAACAAGCAGACAAAGGTGGAAAGATAGTGCTTCTCAACACAGATGATTACATTAAAATGGCAGAGGTCCATCTAAGCAATAATTTCACCTATGAAAAACGAAAATCAAATCCATTGCCAGAATTGATTCAAGAATGTGCACATTTGAATACACACTGGTTTGAAGAAGAACTCCTTTCAGAAGACGAATACAACTTCACAAAAAATTCTCATCCTATATTAGCAAGCATCTATTTTTTGCCTAAAATACACAAACACTGTGATCATCTTCCATCAAGCAGACCAATAATAAATAGTATTGGCTCGATAACAGAACCCATTTCTGGATATATAGACAAACATTTACAGCCACTGGCTACTAATTTAGCCTCTTTCATCAAAGACACCAAGGATGTCATAAATCAATTGGAATTCATTAACTGGGAATCCGACTGTAGACTGGTTACATTTGATGGCACCTCTCTGTACACCAGTATACTTCAGACAAAAGGGATCGCAACAGAAGAATTCTTAAGAACTAGATGAATCTCGTTTCAGAAGCAGAATGACATGATCTTAGAAATGTTAAACTTTACGTTAAACAATAATATTTTTCTTTTCAACTAAACAATGTATAGGCAAAAGCAGGGAACTTCGTTGGGGCAAAAAGTGCCCCTGCATACGCCAATTTATACATGGGCTCATATGAAATACATCAGGCCTGGCAGCATCAATTTTTTACAGATACCAATCAATTCATTTATTGGAGTAGATTCATGGATGACATACTGATTATATGGAAAGGAATCCCTATGTGAGTATCATCAATATCTAAATTCCAACCAATACAACCTAAAGCTAACCATGGAAGACAGTGTTGACAGAATTCACTTCTTGGACTTAGAATTATACATAGTCAATAACCAAATTCACTCAACTCTATACATAAAGCCAACGTCAGGAAACCATATTTTACATGCAGCCAGTAATCATTTGCATCACATAAAGCATAATATTCCTTATGGGGAGTACCTTAGGATAAAGATAAATTGCACTCAAGACAAGGAACTAAAAAAGCATTTATCATTGGGAAGAGAAAATCTTTTGATCAGATGATATATTCATAAACAGCTAAATCAAGCAAATCACAAAATCAAACAACGGACAACGAAAGAATTACTCAAAAGCAAACCAACAAATTCTATGGATTGGAACACATAACAGTTTCAGCAGAAGTGGCAACAGAGAAAAACTACTAAGGCAGACAGAGGCCAATTGGATCTGCCTTATGGACAGCTGTACAACCGGATTAAATTCTGACACAGAATTGGGACACTTCTTATAAAGAGCAAATGAAGCAAATCATGCAAATATCCTTTTTTGGAAATAATTTGTTTTATCTACCACAGGTTGCATATATTGATTTTCAGATAAATCATGCAATGCAGAATTAAGGATTTTTTCCTTTTCTTTTAGAGAACAGTCAATTTAATTTAATTTTGTTACATTTATATAGAAATTGGTAGCATGTAGATTTAATTTTAGTGGCATGTTCTTCATAACAGACGAATTACAAAATGGAAGTAAGTCCAACGCGCAAATCCTGGGTAATGTTAAACAGGTTAATCCAAATATCTTCAGAAAAAAAATAATCTTAGACATCAAATCTTGTGGTATAGCAAATGGTGTCTTTATATTGTTGTCATATATTGAGTGAAACCAGCTGACACAAGATGCAATAAAATTACTATATGTATCTAAAAAGTCTTTGTATCTATAAATAGAGCTAAAACCAATAAAAAGCATACTAAATGTTCATAGAAAATTGATAATCAGTTTAAAACAGGCTCTTGTCACCAGTCTCCTAACTCATATGACCATTCAGATACCAACCCTGAAGGTGAGTTCCTTCCTATTTACAATAAATTACGAACTTGAAGCCGTATTTGTACCTCCACGCACCAAAATGCAATACACTACAGTGCAATACAATACAATAAATATGTTTAAACCCACGAAAGTCACCTTTGTCAAACAAATATAAACGTTGCTCTTAGAAGGCATATAAGGGTGGATCCTAATAAATAAAAATAGGATAAAAAGTTGTTGGGTTTAGGATTGATCATAGACCAATAGGCAACAA
This sequence comes from Ambystoma mexicanum, assembly GCF_040938575.1. NCBI lineage: Eukaryota > Metazoa > Chordata > Amphibia > Caudata > Ambystomatidae > Ambystoma > Ambystoma mexicanum. The sequence continues at coordinate 783,500,400 of NC_090923.1, read as the reverse complement.
TAATACATCCAAGCAAGGCACTTAGAGGGCCAAGAGAAGCTAAGGGGGAGTATTTGAGGGACGGCTCAAAGGCTCAAGGCCCGCAGTTGCCATCCTCAATTTATAAACCCTGTCAGGGCAAACCGGAAAAGTGAAATCAATCCGGGGCTTTGCAGGGATGGTAAAGATGCAAAGGGATACCAATCCCAGGTCTCAAATGTATGCCCCCCAAATAGTCACACGAACCAGCACAAATGTGATCTCCTCTGCAGAGTCAAAGAAAAGTCTGTGGGCACATAAATAAGCAAACCAAATGCTTACTCCGATGGGAGACACTATCGGATGGGCACGGCTTAAAGGTATTGCTTCTCTCGCAATATCAACAGGCACTGCTTTCCGTCCTCTTGATCCCAGCAGCTTTTTTGAAGGAGCGGAGGTATGGAAATCTGGGTTGAGGTAAAATGACTCTGACTTCATGGTGTGGATGAGTAACTTCTTTATTCAGTTTCCAAGTATAACATCCAGTTTCTAGAGTCATATTCATCAGATGATAAAGTCCAGTTCACATAGGCAAGCCCCAGCATCCTCTCTCTCAGGCTTACATCTCCAACTGCCCTCTAGAGAACACCAGTCAGACATAAACATTCTAATCAGTAACATTCCAATGTCAATCATAACACTCACTCCAGATTCCACTAAGATGCAGGAGAAGAACAGATCCTTACATATCTCCCCTCCTTAGAGATATCAAAAACACGACCAGCTAACTCAAGCATGCCAGCTATAAAACACACACACACACACACACACACACACACTCACACACACACACACACACACACACACACACACACACACACACACACAGACACCTACAAGTTTAATGCACATGCATCATCTCACCAAACAAAACTTTCTGCTAACAACTTCCCAAAACCATTGAAAGTCTTCAGCGCCGTGGGACACATTTTAAAACAATGCCCCTTCCCTTTTTGCTAAGTAAAGAAGAGGCACCTCCGACTACTGAAATAATATTACTAAACTTTCCACACATAGAAGCACCCAGACCTCTCATACAAATTCTAACTCCAACATCCCACAATCAAACACACACTTAACTCTCTCACACCCTACAATCACAAGACCCAGGTGTGCCTAAACACATGCTAATACTCGGGTAACTACTTCACAAACTCAGTGACCCCAGTACCCCTAGTGTGCCTGTGTTGAAAGTATTCCTCAGTCAACAACTCATTTCAGGGAGAACCACACCGCATACACCGCAAGCATCACACCAACAGCATAAACTTTGCATAAAATCTTCACTTTATCATCACAATGATGAATGGTTTCTAAGCAAAATAACCCAAAAATGTGCTTAATATTCAGCACTACTAAACTTTAACATAACAAAAGTCTCAATATTTCAGCATTAACAAAAGCCCCACCTGTTGAGAAAAACATTAGTGTAAAGAAACTCATATTTTGCAATTCTAACCAAACCACTTCACTTCACTTTAGAGTCCATCTGTGGGAAAGAATATTAGTTAATGCATTACAACTACAGTGTTTACTATTCTCAACAAAATGTCCAGCCTGGAAAAAAATGATTAGTGCACCAGACACCATAATCAACTTGGACAATTTAACCCTACTATCCTGGTCAGTCAATACTGTAATTTACTTTAGAGTCCATCTGTGGATAAACATTTGTTAAACAACCTTTAACTTGTAAACACATCACCTTCCAATCCACAGCAGTTCTTTTCTAGTTCTTATCTAACAAGAGGCCATGACTTACAAACTCTCATAGCTCACACCATATTCACACCTTTCGTGTTACCTAGCTATGCAGGCCTCCCATGTCACTACTGCAACATAAATGCACAATTTACAACACATTTAAACATTAACATGTCTCTTTTCTCCAGCCCCTTCACAGACAAAGTACCTCTGCGGTCACGGCCCCATCCACGCTGAGTTTTGGAGCAACTTAAGTTTCCGAAACTTAGCCACCGGTTCAACACACATTTTCACAGATCAGCAACACCCCACAGTCCACGATATTCCCTCTTCAATAGTCGGTGGCATGCTATACATTATTCCAACTTCGTGACTTGTGACACTATCAAAGCGAACTTTAATAATACATTTGTCGCCCACTTCTTTCCAGTCACACAATCTTCCAAATCCGCTGTTCTATCATAGTGCACACAACCCACGAAGTATGTTTCCTTACGACGTAAAAAACCACATTGAAAGGTCCCTTAATTTAAAAGTTCACTAACTTTTCCGCTCAGAAGCCGCAATTCTTCTCGTCACGCTGTTCCTCACTCAAAGGCTCAACACTCTTCTTCTTCTTCTAAATTACTGAATGCGTGGGCGGACCCACGCAGGCGCTTCCCCATCCAATAGGATGATGTGCACCAACCCACCAATCAACACATAGCCCACATAAACTCGCCAATGCAATTGCCACCAACTCAGCCGTACAAATAGACACATCATTCGTCAGACGCCCCACTTTATACTCCCCAGTGCTTTCCAAATAATACGCCATGCCCACTCACCCAGACACAGGATCTTTCGAACCATCCGTGAACACCTTACATCCTTCCTTCCCTGCCACATTCGCCTGACCCAAAGCATTGGTCTCACCTCGCAAACCCCACTTCTTCGACACCACACTCGCCAACTCTAAACACACCTTCGGAGACCCCATCATCCACATCGGCCATCTCACCAAATCCGTACCCGTCACAGCCGACAACTCGCCTACACCCCACTTCACCCCCTTCGCCCACATATGAAACCCCAAAGTGCCCCCCTTCCTCCTCCACCGGTCCCTATAGTAGTCAAACCTCCAATTATACTTCAAACATTCACGCACCAGATGAGCCACACTCTTCGCACTACACTTCACCCACCACCTCACATTTAACGCATCCCTCCTCATCCCCAACGGCATCTCCCCCACAAGCACCTGCACCGCATTCACTGGAGAGGACCTCATCACACCCGAACACACCCTCAATGCCCTCGCCTGCACCCTATCCAACCGCAACTTCTGACTTGCTGTGAAACCCACTGCCACCTGACATCCAAAATCCATCGCACTCAAAATCAACCCCTTATATAACATTCGTAAACACTTCTGCTGCGCACCCCACTCTTTCCCAGGCACCGCCCGCAACAAATTCAACCTACGTTTACACTTATCCAACACACCATCCACCTGCACATTCCAGTTCAACTTCCTATCCAAAATCACCCACAAGTACCAAAACTCTTCTACGCTCTTTACCCTCACACCTTTCAAAACCAAGTCCAACTCCTGCTGCACCCTTCTCCTCGAGAAGACCATACTCACACTTTTATCCACAGACACCGAAAAGCCCCATTTCCCACACCACTCCTCCATTCGCACTATGCAGCTTGCAGCCGACTCTGCACCAACAACAAACTCCGCCCTCTTACCCATACCACACCATCATCTGCGAAGAAATCCACCTGACACCCGATTCCCGCTAAAGACCGAATCAACCCATCCACCATCACATTAAACAGCATTGCACTAATCACACTCCCCTATGGCATCCCATTCTCTATCTTCCAAACCTCAGACAGCACCCCCCTCACTCTCACCTGAAAGGTCCTATCAGCCAAAAACGCCCTAGGCTCAACACTCCACCGCTTCGCCAAACCCCTTTGTCTCCAGAATTACGTCATCAGTTCAGTCAAGCTTGAGAAAAGTTCATCCTGCTGGAGAGTGAGGAGAGCTCCATGTGTGGTGTAAGCCCTGCATTATAGAGGTGCGCAGGCAGCCTGAAGAAATGAACATATTGCCAGTTGGGTAGCAGCCGTGCCCTGTTGAACATGAGGTGGCGTTGAAGAAATGAAGAAAAAAAAATGCAGGCAGCGTTTGGAAGTTGCAGCCCACGTTGTGTTTAAGGTACTGTGGGGAGTACAGATACTACAGATATGGCCGGTCGAAGTTTGGGCTTTAAAAAGATTCTCCCAGGGCTGTGAGTGGTGCGCGCGCCGACCAGGTCCTCCATTGTTTGCGTTCCAATGTGCCAGTTATGCTGGAACGCAGAAGATGGGACCCGGCACCATGGTTTTCCTCTCGTGTTTGGAGAAAGGTGTTAGAGGAACGGCCCTCAAAGCATGGAAAAAACGTAAAAGTTAATGGGCCTCATTACACGGTAGGCGGTAAGGGTTTACCGGTACCAGTATTTTACCAGTACCGGTTAATCCTTACCGCCTTACTACGAGGTCCCTATGCGGGTTGGGGAATTTAACGCCTGCTTTTTGCAGGCGTTAAAAATCCAACCCGCAAAGGTACCAGGGAGCTAATTACGGTACCGCAATAGCGCCATGGTTTACCGCCTACTGTGTAATGAGCCCAATGTCATTATGATCCGAACTCGAGTGCTACAGAACGTTGGAGATTCTTTGGCTGCGTGTTGAGTTCGTTGTTGACAGCCAAGGAAAAGGATGTGGAAATGATCCGGAATGAAACATGTAAAGCAGCGGTTATTAAAGCACATTTTAAGCAGAACAGAATGCTTGCAGTGAAAGTTGAGCATTTAGTGCAGCAGAGGTTTGATTTGGACGCACAAGAAACTATGGGGGTACTGTTATATTTCGATGAACAGAACGGAAAGAAAATAATAAAACAAGCGGATGATAAGGAATTTGGTTAATGTTACATTGCCGGCTCTGTGAGGATATACAGTGATTTTTAAATGCAGATTTGAACATGTGGTTGTGACTTTGCCCACGAGATGAGTTTTTGTTCACGTTAGTATTTCACGTTTGAATTTTGGGAAAGTGCAAGTTTTCTGCATCAGCACGGTCAGCAGGGAATTTCAGGAGGGTAATTTAAATTAATGGTTGGATGAAAAATGTATATGTATGGGATGTTTGTAGTGAGCATGTCATTGGAGTGAACTTTGATGTGCGTTTGTTGCGTGACATTGTAGTGAGTGATGCTGTTTTGCACTGATAGGCGAGGACACGTTAACGTGTCACTTTGGTCGCATCAACGCTTGGGAAGAAGCAGAGCGGCTTGTATGGGGACAGCGCACAGCTGTCCCATGTCCCGCATGTGGCAACCTCCGTTGGCCGCTTCCGTTGGCCGCTTCTACACCCAGGGATAGGGTGGAGCGGCTTATGCCGTGACGGTAGTCATGGCTGCTTCTGGTCTTGCTCCCTGACGAGCCCTGGGCTGATGGAGCAGGAGCTCCTCCATACACAGAGATGAGCTGCTCACCGGCACGGCCCAGCTCCACCGGACCTCCCGTGGCAGTCAGCGTGTGGCGGGCCTACTGTAATTCTCGTCGCCACTGAAAGGATACGCGGAAGCAAGTAAACATAAGTTTTGGTTTTAATCGAAGCGGGCCAACCTCCGCTACGCTCCACCAACTGTCACATATTGGAACCCTGCATTCCAGTTCCACGAGCCACACTTAGCAAGTCAGGCAGCTTGTGCAACTGGAAGGCGGGCAGTACCCTAAATATCCTTACAGGAGGCCCGCACACATCCCCACTGATGGAAGTATTGGGTCTCTTTTCATTTTTAGTTTGTATTTAAAATTTGTAGTTGAAGAGGTGCAATGCTTGAAGAGTGAAATTTGCAGAGTTTGCAGGTTCTGGTAGTAGGAGATTAACCAGAGGCAGGATAAAGAGCTGCTGGAGATGCTGGGGCTGACAACAACAGCAGGAAGTATTAACAAGTCACTGGCCACGTGTGAAAGGGGGGCACCACACCGCTCGCACAAACAGCACAGCAATAATCCACACCGTCTGACAGTCTTCCGTAGGAGTTTTCCTTAAGGTACCTTGAAATTGAAGGGCCTAAGAATTGCAGGAACAGCTGGCCACAGACGGCACCCGGAGTCCGAGCCCCGCAATTGACAGGGATGCCCAATACTGTCGCTCATCACAGCCGCCTACAGACACAGTAGCGAATACATTCGTAGGCGAAATCGGTTGCCCCCGTACTGTACTCTCTATTCAAATATGAGCTCCGTACGCCCCTCCACAGGAAAGAAACAAACAAAGCTGCTTAGCGTGGGCACCCCAGTGCCTTGTCCTCCCCCCCTCCTCCATGACCTGGCCCCTCACCACCCCCCCTCCTCCCCTCATACCCCCCGGCATATGTCATACATCACATGTTGAAGAAACAACTCAGACACCTTGTAAAGTTGGAAGAGTAAAATGCCTCAGCAGCTTTATTTTGCATAAAGTCTTGGAGTTATTTTACAGGCGATCCTTCATTCACCACCACAGGTATACTACACTGTGTGCGGCTACCTAGGTATCCCTTGCCCCCCCCCCTCTCCCTTACCCTCCTCGTCCGGTGGACGCCTCAGGTTGAGCCCGGCCCTTGCTATTAACCTCTCTCTACACCTGGCCGTTTGTAGATTTCCCATGAGCGACTTTTGGCATAGGCCCCCCTTTTCTCTAGGTCTTTGTTGGGAATCCCCTGCCCCCCCCCCCGACACTTCACAGTGTCCGGTGTTTGGGTCTAGATAAAACCGGCAGCCACGCGGTGCCTCGCTAGTAATCAGGTTCCTATACCGGCACCACCACAAGTGCCCCAACGATACACATATCCCACATCCGTACGTTAAGGCCGACCCCGACCTCCGGTGCCGGCCCACACCTTTCTGCCTGCCTATATGATCATCGCTTTGCGATGCCCGTCTATTTTGAGTCCTTTCTACTCTACTCTGTCCCCCCCTCCGTCCCCCAAGTGCCGCTTGTACCAGAAGCCCTATCCTATCTATGCTGCCCCCCTTCCGTCTTGCCGAGCCCCTAAATCCTCCCAGTTCCCTCTCCCCCCTGCCTCCCTTTGGAGTCTGGCCCAGTGCCCCCCCTGCCAGCGTAATATCTCTTCGGTGTACCCTATCCCTTCTCCTTCCTTCCTTTCCCTCGCTCCTCCACTCACCAGGTCCCCAGTTTTTAGGGTCCCGCCAAACCCCCCTGTGCCGTTTCTGCCCCTCCATATCCTAGCTCTATTTCCCCCCAGAGGCAGACTTCCCAGCCCTGTTCTTCCGTACCCCGTCTCCTGTCCCCCAGCTTTTGGTCCTTGCCCCCCCCTTATTCCTTGGGGCTGGCTTCCTCCCCCCTGTTCCCTCTATTCGCCTAGCCACCCTATCTTGGATCCTCCACCTCCCTCCCCCTCATGCCCCCCTCCTTCCGTGAAGACTTCCCCTTGCTGTTATTTTGTCACCGTTACCTGAGCCCCACGTAGTCTCCTCTTGCTCCCCCCCGACCGACTTCCCTTGATGGCCTTGATTGTGAGTTTATGTTGATTCCCCCCCCCCCCGCAATTTTGGGCTTGGAATTGGCTCCCAAGTCCCCTACGTCCCCCTCCATTTTTCCCCAGGGCCTCCCCTGAGCCTAGTACTCTTGGGGCGCCGTAAGATCTAAGCTGTTGGCTGAGCATTCCCCCATGGGCCTGCCAGTACTTTGCTACAGGGATCGCAATGTAACTCCGCTGGGCGACCTGCAAAACAAAAGACAAATCATTACAAACATTTTGTTTCTTGGTAGGGTGGGTGGGAAACAAAATCCACGATCTGGTGGGGGCAGGGAACCGAGGGAGAATGTGTTTGTATCTGGAACAAACGTGTGCCTTTATGAGGCCTGCTTCTCCCTCGGCTCCCTGCCCCGCCCCTTGCGTTTCGCGCGCTCCCGTCCCTTCCGGGGGCGGGCTGCGCATTCCTCCCCCATCCCCGCCCCCTGACCTGCTTCTTGAGTAGTGAGGGGGAGGAGGCCGGCTGGGCAGCCCCCACTAAGGGGCGGCGCCCGCCATGCCTTCTGCGTTGGCACGTTCGCCCGGCATAGCGTGGGCACCCCAGTGCCTTGTCTTCGCCCCCTTCCTCCATGACCTGGCCCCTCACTCCCTCCCCTCCTCCCCTCATACCCCCCGGCATATGTCATACATCACATGTTGAAGAAACAACTCAGACACCTTGTAAAGTTGGAAGAGTAAAATGCCTCAGCAGCTTTATTTTGCATAAAGTCTTGGAGTTATCTTACAGGCGATCCGTCATTCACCACCACAGGTATACTACTCTGTGTGCGGCTACCTAGGTATCCCTTGCCCCCCCCTCTCCCTTACCCTCCTCGTCCGGTGGACGCCTCAGGTTGAGCCCGGCCCTTGCTATTAACCTCTCTCTACCCCTGGCCGTTTGTAGATTTCCCATGAGCGACTTTTGGCATAGGCCCCCCCTTTTCTCTAGGTCTTTGTTGGGAATCCCCTGCCCCTCCCTCCCCCGACACTTCACCGTGTCCGGTGTTTGGGTCTAGATAAAACTTGCAGCCACGCGGTGCCTGGCTAGTAATCAGGTTCCTATACCAGCACCACCAAAGGTGCCCCAACGATACACATATCCCACATCCGTACGTTAAGGCCGACCCCCACCTCCGGTGCCGGCCCACACCTTTCTGCCTGCCTATATGATCATCGCTTTGCGTTGCCCGTCTATTTTGAGTCCTTTCTACTCTACTCTGTCCCCCCTCCGTCCCCCAAGTGCCGCTTGTACCAGAAGCCCTATCCTATCTATGCTGCCCCCCTTCCGTCTTGCCGAGCCCCTAAATCCTCCCAGTTCCCACTCCCCCCTGCCTCCCTGTGGAGTCTGGCCCAGTGCCCCCCCTGCCAGCGTAATATCTCTTCGGTGTACCCTATCCCTTCTCCTTCCTTCCTTTCCCTCGCTCCTCCACTCACCAGGTCCCCAGTTTTTAGGGTCCCGCCAAACCCCCCCGTGCCGTTTCTGCCCCTCCATATCCTAGCTCCATTTCCCCCCAGAGGCAGACTTCCCACCCCTGTTCTTCCGTACCCCGTCTCCTGTCCCCCAGCTTTTGGTCCTTGCCCCCCCCCTTATTCCTTGGGGCTGGCTTCCTCCCCCCTGTTCCCTCTATTCGCCTAGCCACCCTATCTTGGATCCTCCACCTCCCTCCCCCTCATGCCCCCCTCCTTCCGTGAAGACTTCCCCTTGCTGTTATTTTGTCACCATTACCTGAGCCCCCCGTAGTCTCCTCTTGCTCCCCCCCGACCGACTTCCCTTGATGGCCTTGATTGTGAGTTTATGTTGATTCCTCCCCCCCCCGCAATTTTGGGCTTGGTATTGGCTCCCAAGTCCCCTACGTCCCTCCCCTTTTTCCCCAGGGTCTCCCCTGAGCCTAGTACTCTTGGGGCGCCGTAAGATCTAAGCTGTTGGCTGAGCATTCCCCCATGGGCCTGCCAGTACTTTGCTACAGGGATCGCAATGTAACTCTGCTGGGCGACCTGCAAAACAAAAGACAAATCATTACAAACATTTTGTTTCTTGGTAGGGTGGGTGGGAAACAAAATCCACGATCTGGTGGGGGCAGGGAACCGAGGGAGAATGTGTTTGTATCTGGAACAAACGTGTGCCTTTATGAGGCCTGCTTCTCCCTCGGCTCCCTGCCCCGCCCCTTGCGTTTCGGGCGCTCCCGTCCCTTCCGGGGGCGGGCTGCACATTCCTCCCCCATCCCCGCACCCTGACCTGCTTCTTGAGTAGTGAAGGGGAGGAGGCCGGCTGGGCAGCCCCCACTAAGGGGCGGCGCCCGCCATGCCTTCTTCGTTGGCACGTTCGCCCGGCATAGCGTGGGCACCCCAGTGCCTTGTCCTCGCCCCCCTCCTCCATGACCTGGCCCCTCACTCCCCCCCTCCTCCCCTCATACCCCCCGGCATATGTCATACATCACATGTTGAAGAAACAACTCAGACACCTTGTAAAGTTGGAAGAGTAAAATGCCTCAGCAGCTTTATTTTGCATAAAGTCTTGGAGTTATCTTACAGGCGATCCGTCATTCACCACCACAGGTATACTACTCTGTGTGCGGCTACCTAGGTATCCCTTGCCCCCCCCCTCTCCCTTACCCTCCTCGTCCGGTGGACGCCTCAGGTTGAGCCCGGCCCTTGCTATTAACCTCTCTCTACCCCTGGCCGTTTGTAGATTTCCCATGAGCGACTTTTGGCATAGGCCCCCCATTTTCTCTAGGTCTTTGTTGGGAATCCCCTGCCCCCCCCTCCCCCGACACTTCACCTTGTCCGGTGTTTGGGTCTAGATAAAACCGGCAGCCACGCGGTGCCTCGCTAGTAATCAGGTTCCTATACCGGCACCACCACAAGTGCCCCAACGATACACATATCCCACATCCGTATGTTAAGGCCGACCCCGACCTCCGGTGCCGGCCCACACCTTTCTGCCTGCCTATATGATCATCGCTTTGCGATGCCCGTCTATTTTGAGTCCATTCTACTCTACTCTGTCCCCCCTCCGTCCCCCAAGTGCCGCTTGTACCAGAAGCCCTATCCTATCTATGCTGCCCCCCTTCCGTCTTGCCGAGCCCCTAAATCCTCCCAGTTCCCTCTCCCCCCTGCCTCCCTGTGGAGTCTGGCCCAGTGCCCCCCCTGCCAGCGTAATATCTCTTCGGTGTACCCTATCCCTTCTCCTTCCTTCCTTTCCCTCGCTCCTCCACTCACCAGGTCCCCAGTTTTTAGGGTCCCGCCAAACCCCCCTGTGCCGTTTCTGCCCCTCCATATCCTAGCTCTATTTCCCCCCAGAGGCAGACTTCCCAGCCCTGTTCTTCCGTACCCCGTCTCCTGTCCCCCAGCTTTTGGTCATTGCCCCCCCCTTATTCCTTGGGGCTGGCTTCCTCCCCCCTGTTCCCTCTATTCGCCTAGCCACCCTATCTTGGATCCTCCACCTCCCTCCCCCTTATGCCCCCCTCCTTCCGTGAAGACTTCCCCTTGCTGTTATTTTGTCACCGTTACCTGAGCCCCCCGTAGTCTCCTCTTGCTCCCCCCCGACCGACTTCCCTTGATGGCCTTGATTGTGAGTTTATGTTGATTCCTCCCCCCCCCGCAATTTTGGGCTTGGAATTGGCTCCCAAGTCCCCTACGTCCCCCTCCATTTTTCCCCAGGGCCTCCCCTGAGCCTAGTACTCTTGGGGCGCCGTAAGATCTAAGCTGTTGGCTGAGCATTCCCCCATGGGCCTGCCAGTACTTTGCTACAGGGATCGCAATGTAACTCCGCTGGGCGACCTGCAAAACAAAAGACAAATCATTACAAACATTTTGTTTCTTGGTAGGGTGGGTGGGAAACAAAATCCACGATCTGGTGGGGGCAGGGAACCGAGGGAGAATGTGTTTGTATCTGGAACAAACGTGTGCCTTTATGAGGCCTGCTTCTCCCTCGGCTCCCTGCCCCGCCCCTTGCGTTTCGCGCGCACCCGTCCCTTCCGGGGGCGGGCTGCGCATTCCTCCCCCATCCCCGCCCCCTGACCTGCTTCTTGAGTAGTGAGGGGGAGGAGGCCGGCTGGGCAGCCCCCACTAAGGGGCGGCGCCCGCCATGCCTTCTTCGTTGGCACGTTCGCCCGGCATAGCGTGGGCACCCCAGTGCCTTGTCCTCGCCCCCCTCCTCCATGACCTGGCCCCTCACTCCCCCCCTCCTCCCCTCATACCCCCCGGCATATGTCATACATCACATGTTGAAGAAACAACTCAGACACCTTGTAAAGTTGGAAGAGTAAAATGCCTCAGCAGCTTTATTTTGCATAAAGTCTTGGAGTTATCTTACAGGCGATCCGTCATTCACCACCACAGGTATACTACTCTGTGTGCGGCTACCTAGGTATCCCTTGCCCCCCCCCTCTCCCTTACCCTCCTCGTCCGGTGGACGCCTCAGGTTGAGCCCGGCCCTTGCTATTAACCTCTCTCTACCCCTGGCCGTTTGTAGATTTCCCATGAGCGACTTTTGGCATAGGCCCCCCATTTTCTCTAGGTCTTTGTTGGGAATCCCCTGCCCCCCCCTCCCCCGACACTTCACCTTGTCCGGTGTTTGGGTCTAGATAAAACCGGCAGCCACGCGGTGCCTCGCTAGTAATCAGGTTCCTATACCGGCACCACCACAAGTGCCCCAACGATACACATATCCCACATCCGTATGTTAAGGCCGACCCCGACCTCCGGTGCCGGCCCACACCTTTCTGCCTGCCTATATGATCATCGCTTTGCGATGCCCGTCTATTTTGAGTCCATTCTACTCTACTCTGTCCCCCCTCCGTCCCCCAAGTGCCGCTTGTACCAGAAGCCCTATCCTATCTATGCTGCCCCCCTTCCGTCTTGCCGAGCCCCTAAATCCTCCCAGTTCCCTCTCCCCCCTGCCTCCCTGTGGAGTCTGGCCCAGTGCCCCCCCTGCCAGCGTAATATCTCTTCGGTGTACCATATCCCTTGTCCTTCCTTCCTTTCCCTCGCTCCTCCACTCACCAGGTCCCCAGTTTTAAGGGTCCCGCCAAACCCCCCCCGTGCCGTTTCTGCCCCTCCATATCCTAGCTCCATTTCCCCCCAGAGGCAGACTTCCCAGCCCTGTTCTTCCGTACCCCGTCTCCTGTCCCCCAGCTTTTGGTCCTTGCCCCCCCCCTTATTCTTTGGGGCTGGCTTCCTCCCCCCTGTTCCTTCTATTCGCCTAGCTGCCCTATCTTGGATCCTCCACCTCCCTCCCCCTCATGCCCCCCTCCTTCCGTAAAGACTCCCCCTTGCTGTTATTTTATCACCGTTACCTGAGCCCCCCGTAGTCTCCTCTTGCTCCCCCCAGACCGACTTCCCTTGATGGCCTTGATTGTGAGTTCATGTTGATTCCTCCCCCCCCCGCAATTTTGGGCTTGGAATTGGCTCCCAAGCCCCCTACGTCCCTCCCCTTTTTCCCCAGGGCCTCCCCTGAGCCTAGTACTCTTGGGGCGCTGTAAGATCTAAGCTGTTGGCTGAGCATTCCCCCATGGGCCTGCCAGTACTTTGCTACAGGGATCGCAATGTAACTCTGCTGGGCGACCTGCAAAACAAAAGACAAATCATTACAAACATTTTGTTTCTTGGTAGGGTGGGTGGGAAACAAAATCCACGATCTGCTGGGGGCAGGGAACCGAGGGAGAATGTGTTTGTATCTGGAACAAACGTGTGCCTTTATGAGGCCTGCTTCTCCCTCGGCTCCCTGCCCCGCCCCTTGCGTTTCGCGCGCTCCCGTCCCTTCCGGGGGTGGGCTGTGCATTCCTCCCCCATCCCCGCCCCCTGACCTGCTTCTTGAGTAGTGAGGAGGAGGAGGCCGGCTGGGCAGCCCCCACTAAGGGGCGGCGCCCGCCATGCCTTCTTCGTTGGCACGTTCGCCCGGCATAGCCTGGGCACCCCAGTGCCTTGTCCTCGCCCCCCTCCTCCATGACCTGGCCCCTCACTCCCCCCCCTCCTCCCCTCATACCCCCCGGCATATGTCATACATCACATGTTGAAGAAACAACTCAGACACCTTGTAAAGTTGGAAGAGTAAAATGCCTCAGCAGCTTTATTTTGCATAAAGTCTTGGAGTTATCTTACAGGCGATCCGTCATTCACCACCACAGGTATACTACTCTGTGTGCGGCTACCTAGGTATCCCTTGCCCTCCCCCCCTCTCCTTTACCCTCCTCGTCCGGTGGACGCCTCAGGTTGAGCCCGGCCCTTGCTATTAACCTCTCTCTACCCCTGGCCGTTTGTAGATTTCCCATGAGCGACTTTTGGCATAGGCCCCCCCTTTTCTCTAGGTCTTTGTTGGGAATCCCCTGCCCCCCCCTCCCCCGACACTTCACCGTGTCCGGTGTTTGGGTCTAGATAAAACCGGCAGCCACGCGGTGCCTCGCTAGTAATCAGGTTCCTATACCGGCAACACCACAAGTGCCCCAACGATACACATATCCCACATCCGTACGTTAAGGCCGACCCCGACCTCCGGTGCTGGCCCACACCTTTCTGCCTGCCTATATGATCATCGCTTTGCGATGCCCGTCTATTTTGAGTCCTTTCTACTCTACTCTGTCCCCCCCTCCGTCCCCCAAGTGCCGCTTGTACCAGAAGCCCTATCCTATCTATGCTGCCCTCCTTCCGTCTTGCCGAGCCCCTAAATCCTCCCAGTTCCCTCTCCCCCTGCCTCCCTGTGGAGTCTGGCCCAGTGCCCCCCCTGCCAGCGTAATATCTCTTCGGTGTACCCTATCCCTTCTCCTTCCTTCCTTTCCCTCGCTCCTCCACTCACCAGGTCCCCAGTTTTTAGGGTCCCGCCAAACCCCCCGTGCCGTTTCTGCCCCTCCATATCCTAGCTCCATTTCCCCCCAGAGGCAGACTTCCCAGCCCTGTTCTTCCGTACCCCGTCTCCTGTCCCCCAGCTTTTGGTCCTTGCCCCCCCCTTATTCCTTGGGGCTGGCTTCCTCCCCCCTGTTCCCTCTATTCGCCTAGCCACCCTATCTTGGATCCTCCACCTCCCTCCCCCTCATGCCCCCCTCCTTCCGTGAAGACTTCCCCTTGCTGTTATTTTGTCACCGTTACCTGAGCCCCCCGTAGTCTCCTCTTGCTCCCCCCCCAACCGACTTCCCTTGATGGCCTTGATTGTGAGTTTATGTTGATTCCTCCCCCCCCGCAAATTTGGGCTTGGAATTGGCTCCCAAGTCCCCTACGTCCCTCCCCTTTTTCCCCAGGGTCTCCCCTGAGCCTAGTACTCTTGGGGCGCCGTAAGATCTAAGCTGTTGGCTGAGCATTCCCCCATGGGCCTGCCAGTACTTTGCTACAGGGATCGCAATGTAACTCCGCTGGGCGACCTGCAAAACAAAAGACAAATCATTACAAACATTTTGTTTCTTGGGAGGGTGGGTGGGAAACAAAATCCACGATCTGGTGGGGGCAGGGAACCGAGGGAGAATGTGTTTGTATCTGGAACAAACGTGTGCCTTTATGAAGCCTGCTTCTCCCTCGGCTCCCTGCCCCGCCCCTTGCGTTTCACGCGCTCCCGTCCCTTCCGGGGGCGGGCTGCGCATTCCTCCCCCATCTCCGCCCCCTGACCTGCTTCTTGAGTAGTGAGGGGGAGGAGGCCGGCTGGGCAGCCCCCACTAAGGTGCGGCGCCCGCCATGCCTTCTTCGTTGGCACGTTCGCCCGGCATAGCGTGGGCACCCCAGTGCCTTGTCCTCGCCCCCCTCCTCCATGTCCTGGCCCCTCACCCCCCCCCTCCTCCCCTCATACCCCCCGGCATATGTCATACATCACATGTTGAAGAAACAACTCAGACACCTTGTAAAGTTGGAAGAGTAAAATGCCTCAGCAGCTTTATTTTGCATAAAGTCTTGGAGTTATCTTACAGGCGATCCATCATTCACCACCACAGGTATACTACTCTGTGTGTGGCTACCTAGGTATCCCTTGCCCTCCCCCCCCTCTCCCTTACCCTCCTCATCCGGTGGACGCCTCAGGTTGAGCCCGGCCCTTGCTATTAACCTCTCTCTACCCCTGGCCGTTTGTAGATTTCCCATGAGCGACTTTTGGCATAGGCCCCCCCTTTTCTCTAGGTCTTTGTTGGGAATCCCCTGCCCCCCCTCCCCCGACACTTCACAGTGTCCGGTGTTTGGGTCTAGATAAAACCGGCAGCCACGCGGTGCCTCGCTAGTAATCAGGTTCCTATACCGGCACCACCACAAGTGCCCCAACGATACACATATCCCACATCCGTACGTTAAGGCCGACCCCGACCTCCGGTGCCGGCCCACACCTTTCTGCCTGCCTATATGGTCATCGCTTTGCGATGCCCGTCTATTTTGAGTCCTTTCTACTCTACTCTGTTCCCCCCTCCATCCCCCAAGTGCCGCTTGTACCAGAAGCCCTATCCTATCTATGCTGCCCCCCATGTCTCCCTTCCGTCTTGCCGAGCCCCTAAATCCTCCCAGTTCCCTCTCCCCCCTGCCTCCCTTTGGAGTCTGGCCCAGTGCCCCCCCTGCCAGCGTAATATCTCTTCGGTGTACCCTATCCCTTCTCCTTCCTTCCTTTCCCTCGCTCCTCCACTCACCAGGTCCCCGGTTTTTAGGGTCCCGCCAAACCCCCCCCTGCCGTTTCTGCCCCTCCATATCCTAGCTCCATTTCCCCCCAGAGGGAGACTTCCCAGCCCTGTTCTTCCGTACCCCGTCTCCTGTCCCCCAGCTTTTGGTCCTTGCCCCCCCACCTTATTCCTTGGGGCTGGCTTCCTCCCCCCTGTTCCCTCTATTCGCCTAGCCGCCCTATTTTGGATCCTCCACCTCCCTCCCCCTCATGCCCCCCTCCTTCTGTAAAGACTCCCCCTTGCTGTTATTTTGTCACCGTTACCTGAGCCCCCCGTAGTCTCCTCTTGCTCCCCCCCGACCGACTTCCCTTGATGGCCTTGATTGTGAGTTTATGTTGATTCCCCCGCCCCCGCAATTTTGGGCTTGGAATTGGCTCCCAAGTCCCCTACGTCCCTCCCCTTTTTCCCCAAGGCCTCCCCTGAGCCTAGTACTCTTGGGGCGCCGTAAGATCTAAGCTGTTGGCTGAGCATTCCCCTATGGGCCTGCCAGTACTTTGCTAAGGGATCGACCTATGACTCCTCCAAGACTCTCTGCTGGTTGCCGGCGGCAGAGAGTTCCCCCAGCCGACCCTTCCGCTTACTCCCCTCGCTCCGTTGCTCCTTGGTTGGTGTACGGCCTCCTTGTCCCCCCCCACCCCTGTCCTTCCAAGGCCTTGCCTCCCCTGCCTCCTTGTCCCCCCCCACCCCCGACCTTCCAGGGCCTTTCCTCCCCTGCCAGCCTGCGCACCCTACACCCAGGCAGCAGTGAAGTAAACGCACCGGGGGGGGTGTACGAGTTGGGCTGAGGATATTCCATTTTGTTGCCATTGCCGGGTTGAGGACCTAGACCTAGGTCAGGTTGGTTCGTAACTGTGAGAGAGTGGGCAAATACCTAATTTGGTTCATGTAGAGAAAGGTTTAAAGAGCCCCTTTTTTTTTTTTTGCTCCATTTTGAAACTACGTCTTGGGGCAACCCTAACTTAAATACGCGATGCCCTTACGTGTAGTTTGTTTGAGTGGGTTTGAAATTAGTTCCAGTGAATTCTAGTGGATTCTCTACTGCCCCCTTCAGGAGATGCCTCTCCGTTAATCCGCACTTAGCTCTTGAGGCACGTTACCTTGTGATGCTTAACTGGTTGGTTTAATAGAACTGTCTTGCCCTAGAGATCATGCTTGAATGTGGTATTTGTGCTCTCACTCTTGCCCCCCCCAATTCCCGGTGTCTGGTTCTGTACCCCTTAATACTGTGCCCCCTTACTCCCTGTTTCGCCGGACCGAGCACCCCAATCCCCAGCCATTCTCTGCACGGGGTGAGGGGGCTCGCAGCGAATGTGTGGTGCTCTGTGTGGTCTTGCTCCCAACGCTAGTCAAAACTATTGGCCGCATAGTGAAGTAACTCGTCAGCAGTGCCATGGAAGTGGTTTAAGGTTGAATTTATATATAAAGACATTGCGCTGTTTTAAAATATTATTTTGTACCTTTCCTTTGGTTGGAGGTCAACTTAGTTCAGTCTTAACACTTACCCACAAGGCATTGCAAGCTCTTTGTCCCCCCACCTCTTACTCTCGTCTCCCCCCCCTGACATAACATTTTCTTACCCTACAACGCCACGCGCCCCCTGAATGAGCTCCATGCCAGGTAATTCACCACAAGCCCTGTGCCGCGCTGAGTTTGAATATTTTTGTTATAGCATTTTCCGCCCACGGAACATTGGTCGTGGCGCTGCTATCCCCCGCAATTTTTTGCCTTAGGGAGAAAAGGATCCAACTTGCGCGCCCTACCTTACTCCTTTTTGCCCAGGCATTGCCCTAGCTGTTTGAGTACTCTGCACCATTGTAATATCTAACAGCTCCGTTTGGGTGACTGCTGGCATTTTCCTGTTTTACTTTACCTGTTTTCGGGCTGTTGTGTCTCTTCGTCTTCCGACCCATATGCGTCCTATTGCCTAAACCTATTATTAACTCACAAAGTGCAAGTGCATTTGCCCTTCTGTACCCAGGATTGTCGTCTTGTAACTGTGGGCCCACCTTTACCTTATGTTGTTCCCACACGTGGCCACCTTGAAAACAAAAGACAAATTGTGTTAGTATAGGTCATGAGACATTAATTTACTTCACCCTCATAGTGGCCACCCTCTGCAAACCAGTGCTACCTCCTTTCCTCACTGTACACTGGACTCCGACTGAAAACCCGGACTGAAAAGCCCCCGTCCAGCCGCACAGTTAACAAAACATTACCATATGACCTTTTCTTCCTTTGCACAATCGTTTGCTAGCAATACCCTGCATTTGTGATGACTTGTTTGATCCTTGGTACATATAATCCCATACAGTATCTCTAAACAATCTCCATCACTTTAAAACATCCTATCCGTGGCTAATCCGTATGTAATACACACTTGCCAACCTTTTGGAAACCACCGCCAACCCTTTGCACCTCGGTCCCTGCCACGCAGCCATGCCGACTACCCATGCAGCCCACCGTCGCTTGGGCCATGTGCCCCTGCCAACTGGAGTGTGGTAGGCCCATACTCGCAGTATTTCGGTGCATATGTCGCACGCGCCGCATCCCAACCCCACCAAAACCCCTGCTCCCAATTCAACGCGCGGCGACGCGGCACTGCCAGCATACTCCATCCCAATCCACTGCATCCCTCCCCCAGCATCCTCCCTGTGCAACCAACAATCGGGGCTCCCGCAGCGACCCCAGCCTTCCCGCAACAACTTCACCCCTGCAACCATCGAGCGAACGGAGGTTTCTAAGCACGACCCGGGATCGAACCTGTGTGGCTGCGTGTCGTTTTGCTTCCAGCACACCTCTCAGCTATCCACCTGAGACTGTAGGTTGCGCGGCTAAGGACATCAATGCACTCCCCCGTTTATCCCTCCGCACACCTAGACGCCGAGGTCTCCTTCCGCCCTCTCCCTTTACTCCACAGCCCCTGCACCCCCCCCTCCAGTCTCCCCTCCCTTTACTCCCCCAGCCTCTCTGCACTCCCCCAGGTATCCCTCCCTCAGTCCTCCCCCCTGACGCCCAGTCCCTGTGCACTCCACCAGATTTGCCTCAACCCCCCTCACGTTGCTGCCCCAGTTATCCTACACCACCTCAGCACTCCCCCAGGTATTCCACAGTCCCTCGCCCTGCTTCCCCAGCCCCTCTGCACTCCTCCGGGTATCACTCACTCCCTTGGCACCCCTAGGGTATCCGGCCTCAGTCCCTCCCCCTGCTCCTTTACACTCGGCCAGGTAGTCCCTCTGCACCCCCACTTTCCCTTTGTGTCCCTCGGTCCTTGCCCCCTCCCAGCTTTCTTTACCGCCCCTGGCCTCTCATCCAGCCCTCCCTCGGTCCTTGCTTCCTCCCCCAGGGCCCCCTGCGCTTCCTCATAAGGCAGCCCCTAGGGCTTGCCCCTTGACCATGTCACCCTGGGGCACCGGTTAGCCAGTCCTGGACTTTTATTAAGCAAACAAATGCATTCTGGGAGTTGTAGTCTTGGTTAGCTTCCATGGAACACAATGGATGGCATCGGTGACAATGGTGAACCGTGGCGCGGCGGCCATTGAATGCAAGCCTGTCTCAATGACTATGGTCATACGTAGCTGAATGCCACAAACCAATTCCTAATGCTGGGTGGAAGGCGTAATCTAAAGCTTGGCACGGCGGCCATCGTAATATAATGTGCAACGGTGGTAATCACATATACATCTATATGATAATGAATGATTATCGTAGGTTGGCGCAGCGACAATAATGGGTACTACATGCATTGGTGGACAGGGCGAGCGTGGCACACGTGGTGCGGCGGCCATTGAATCTAAGTCCTGCAGCTATGACTAACTTTGAGAGAAACCAAGCTTTGTTAACAGCGATGCACTGTGGACACATGGCGCGGCGACCATTACAACAAAACGCATGAGTAACCCATGCATACACTCTCTGGATCGAGTCGGCCGTCCACACCACTAGTATACGTGGCAATGTATTAAGCTGACCCCCAGTGTGTCAACCATCCAAATGAAACATCCCCAGGCAAGCAGGCCGTAAATTGGCACGGCGGCCATCATGAGAAACCCATGCTCACTTCAGTCATGTCGCACTGCGAGCATATGGCGCGGCTACCATCGACCAAACGCATGTCTCTATAGCTTTCTACACCAATCTTCGAAATGCACAAACGTAGGCGCGCCCGCACTTGTATCTAAACACATGTCCCCACGACTTTGCTAATGTCGTGTGCTCCCACTGCTGCGCAACAACAAACATCTTTAACTTTCTGCCGCAAACGTGGGCGCGCCGGCACATGCATCTAAACACATGTCTCCCCAACTTTGCTAACGTTGTGGGCTCCCACTACTGCGCAACACAAAACATGGCATGTTTCCCCAAATTTTTGCCCCCTTCCATAGATGCAATGGCGTCTTTCATGAACCATCGTCTAAATAACATGACTGCGGCTGTGCGTATTATGGCGGCCCACATGAGTGACACCAGCCCACTTCCATTATGTCTAACATTGTGGGTGAACGAATATTGGTAACAACGATAGTTGTTCTGCAGCAACCCGTGGCGCCCTTCCCCCAAGCTTTCATTTCATCTGCGACACACTGCTAACGTAGCTGTAACAGCATGAGCGAACAAGCATCTGCCCCGATTGATGGACTATGAGTCCCTGGTGGGCGGCCAATGCATCGAGATACTTGTCCCTATACATTTCATCGGCATACCGTGCTGCCATTTCCCCCTATTGCGTGTAAAGCTCGTTGAACCGAGGGTGACGCGGTGACCCCCATGAGGAAAAACGCATAAGAGTAATCCCGCCATTGTTGCCAGCGTGGGACGGCGAGTATTCCGTATACGCCATATCCCTCTACCTCGCGCTACCACCCACATAACGCGATTCACTCAGAGACCTGGTCTCACTTGCCCCCTAGACCGCGCACCCCCCACCCTCTCCCCTTCGTGTCACAACCACATACTCCCCGCACAACTTTATCTTCTTTGCCCGGCTGGAACGAAATCTCCTCCACTGGAACGCCCGAACCTCGCCACTAAATTCCCGTGGTACACCTGGAACGCCGCCCGACCTCACCAACCAACAGACTTCCTGTTGCAGCTGCTGGCAGTCCATTGATCCATGGGCCCTCAGCTTTTCTGAGTGTCGCTGGGCCACTTGCCACAGAGCTGGACCAGCCTCTTTGTGCTCCTCTGGGGCAATTCCATTTGCTCCACAGCTCCATCACGTTGGTCTGACGGACCAGCTCGCATCCGCCCGGTCTCTAACGCACTTTAGGGTGCAAACGCTGCGCACAGATCACTGCTCGCCCAAGTCCAGGGAGACTTTATCGTCCCCCCACTCTCCCGTCCTCGTAGCTGGGCGGGCTGTGTCTCCACCACCTTTTTGTGTTTTCTCCCCCACTTCCCCCGACTCTGCTCGGCCCTCATAGCTGGCGCGTATCCCGGCCACTCTTCACAGCATCCCTCAATACAGCCGGCACCTCAGCTCCCCAAATGTCCGTTCAGCTCCTTTGTTCGCATCCCCATGCGCCCGCCATCTTGCTTACAGGCTCCACGGTAGGGCTCATGTATCCGCACGGCATATCTCCTTCGCCTCCACTCCTCTGCTCTCCACACTTCTCCCAAGCGCTCCCGGGATGTTCACACAGGATCTCAGCCGCTTGTAGGCTTCGAAGTAGTGCCTTATAAGCTTGTCTTTTCTCCGGATCAAGAAGGATCTGGCAGGAGCGGTCTCAGAAGCAAACAAAATCCACGATCTGGTGGGGGCAGGGAACCGAGGGAGAATGTGTTTGTATCTGGAACAAACCCGTGCCTTTATGAGGCCTGCTTCTCCCTCGGCTCCCTGCCCCACCCCTTGCGTTTCGCGCGCTCCCGTCCCTTCCCGGGGCGGGCTGCGCGTTCCTCCCCCATCCCCGCCCCCCTGACCTGCTTCTTGAGTAGTGAGGGGGAGGAGGCCGGCTGGGCAGCCCCCACTAAGGGGCGGCGCCCGCCATGCCATCTTCGTTGGCGCGTTCGCCCGCCAGAGCCAGCACCGGACACTCCCAAAAACCTCCACGGTCAAGCAAAGCTCCGTATTATGATTTTGGCAGTTCTAAAATTCCCCCAAAAAATTGTAAAGTAGAAATAATTCCATTACTGTCATTTTACTACCAATTTCCTGTGCTGCCAAATTCCAGGTTTAGCAATCAAGTGCAGGAAGTACCCCCAGAGCTACCGGAAGGTTTTCTTCTACTTTACCACCAAACATGTAGAATTTATCACAGGCAGAATTTTATTTTATTTTTATTTTATTGTGCATTTGTGAGGTGCATATACATCAAGAAATTGTGTTTTAAAGCGCCCACAGGGCAAAGGGGAGGGAACAGTGGAGGAAAGCAAATGAAATAACAATAATGAACAAAGACAGAGGCAGTCCTACTAAACCCTGTGAGCATTTGGAGTGTGCAAGTGCAGAGAGACAGAAGGGACAAGGGAAGGGGGTAAGTGCTAGTGGTTCCACAAAGGGGGAAGTGCTAGAGAGTCAGTTGCAGAAGAGGTAAGTACCTGACAGAGACCATTTGGCAGAGAGTGGTGAACAGACAATCAATAGGTGCAGGACTGTGGGACACGCATGCCAGTGATTGCCCATAGGCAAATGCTGGTGGTGGCTGAAAGCGATTTGACGGAAGGCCAAAATCCAGGGCGACACATAAGCGCCGAGGCCGCCAATCTCAGCGAATGTGAGAATAAAGCCCCCAATGGAGTCCTTCAAACTGGTATATTGGGGCTCAACACTGTATTCCACCACTAGCAATCAGCAGCATTTACTGTGATTTCAAGTGGTGGAAATATTAAATTACTTTGGCGGTATTTCTAGATGAAATTCCACCAAACCAGTGACGCAGGGCCAAGTTCCCTCTCCCCTCCCGCAAGTTCACCCTAAAATGGAGACAAAGAAATGCAAAATAAACGTTATATCACTCTGCTGTTATGTCATAGAAATTACTTAAGACTTCCATAATCTTCTGCTATGAAATCCCAGCGTTTGGAAATAAAATGAAGTTGATTATTGCTTCCATAATCATCTTCTATGACATCCAAGTGGGTAGCAACAGTACTTGGAAATGGACACAAATAAATCCTAATTGCATATGTTAGGACAGTTTTCCTAAAGTCTTTCCAATGACTTTATCATACCATACCTGAGGCAATAAAGACACTCCACTCTTAGTATAAGGCTGTACCACCTGAATATTTTGTGTAGCATAGACAGAGCAGACAGGCTTATCTTAGGAGGGAGAGAGGGCTGTTGGAAGGTACAAAGAAATTGTAGCATACATAGGGTCCAAAGAAACACTGATACACTATGAATTGTAAAAATAATGATGTATTATAAATTCATGTAGGCAAAGATAAAGGTAAGTACTGTTACATTTTATGTTAAACACAATCATAAAAACCAACTGAATACTAATGGAATTCCTACCAAAGTATAACCTTATTTAGCGGAGCATTCATATGTCAAGGTGAGTCAGACATAAAGGTACACATTCTGAATGGCAATATTCTATTGTTGGGCACTAAAACCAGATTATTTATACTTTCAGAATACAAGTAATTCAATTGCAGTAGACCCTATTGATCATTACCTACAGTGGTATTTAGTTTCAGAATCACTTAGACCAACACTGTTACAAGTATCTGTTACAAAATATGTAACTTTCTTCTGTTAGGAATCAATACAGTCACAACACCACAGTTACTTTTCAGAACAGAGTTCAGAGCTAGTAAAATAATTCATACTTTTCAGAGGGACAATCAGCTACTCACTGACAAGTAAGAACCAAGTAAACTATTTCATAGGTGCAGTAAAGCAATTTGGGATACGCATAACCCAATGTTACAGATTTAGAAGAGTAGAAGCTATTCAAGGTCAGTATAACCTATTAGCTTCTTATCTATTATACTATTTGTAATACAGGAAAACACAGTTTAACCAAGTATACTCTTTGGAAGTGTGGGATACAATTCTAAGATCTGTAGGAACTCTCGCAGACTTTTAAGGAAGGAAAGTAGCAGGGTAAGGTAAGCACCCATATAGTTTTCATGGGGGCAGCATGCAACTCTTAAGACAAGTAATAACTAACTTCAAGACTGTTTGAGAAATTCACTAAAACAGATCAGGGGAAACAAAACCCATTAATATATTTTTAGAAGAGCACACAGCTATTCAAGATGAGTAAACCCTATTGGTACCATTTTATAGTTAATCACTTTAGAAATGATAAAACTCTACCAACTCCATTACTTTTTAGAAGTGTGAAACACAGTTCAAAGCTAGTAAAATAGTGTATATACTTTTTAAAGGAGCAACACGCAACTTAAAGTTAAGTATTAACGTTGGGACACTTTGTAACTTATTCTGTTGAAGAATCAAAGTTAAACACTAACACATTTACAAGTAGGTACTTTCAACACTTGCTCCAATTTTATGACAGAAGCCTTAGCTGTCATGATGCATACCCCCGGGCATCCAGACCACGTCCATTAGCCCCGTGAGCAGGCATCATGTTGCCTTGAGAAAACCCAGCTACCCCTGTTAGGGGCTGTCTGGGTTCAGTCCTGGCGCCTATGGCGCCAGGCTCATATGGGACATCAGTCCTGGCGCCATAGGCGCCAGGCTCATGTGAGCACAATTACCTGATGCAGACCATGCTGCAAGAAGATCCAAACCTATGTGAGGCCTAGAAGGGACTACTTTACCTTATGGACTATTTTGTTACTCGGATGTGGTCGTGGAGGAATACCTACCTGGGACTACTTTGGAGGCTATTTAAACCACGCCCGAAGAGCAGCACACGCTTCGCGTTATTCTGCATCCAGCAGCGTAACGTTCACCGTGCCAGCAGCAGCATCCAGCCTTCTGCCACGCCCGCCTCGAACCTGGAGCACCTTGAAAGAAGGAAAGAAGCAAAGGTTAGAACAAGAGTATTACCTGATTTCTTACCTGATTCCGGATTCATCGCATCTTCAAACCAGAGGAAAGACTTTGTTTTAAAAGCGTTGCATCGCAGCAGCAGCGCCGCGCCATACTCACCATTCCACGCAGCATTTCTTCGATCCGGCGCTGTCTCCATCTTTACATTGCAAGAAAAAACAAGGTGAGCAGAGAGAACAGACAGAGACAATCTCTTTAGCCGCCATATGCTTACCTGATTTTACCACCGGAGGTATTATTCATCAGCACGCCACATCTTCTTATGCCGCACCTGTAAGAAAAGGAGAAAGCAGCAAGTTTAACCCTTGGCATTATTTACCGGACAGTGTTGGGTAACACAGACTTTTACCGGAGTGCTTTCAGCAGTCAGTCTTCTTATTGGGTCAAAGTTGCAAGATAAAAGAGGAATTGGGCAGGAGTGAATTCCAGACATTTTGAACTCTTACGAACTATACACTTACGGCTCTTCGCCAGGACCTTTTGGAGTCAGGATTCGTCTACAAGTCTTCCAATATCTTCAGGCCAGTGAAGTAACTGGTCATCAACGCGCCCCTGCGTGCTTCGCAGGATGGAGGGCTCATCCTTCAAGAATATAAGGTGAGATTGCTGAGAGGGCACAGAGTTGATTAGTGAGGAGGACAGTGGGGGAGCCATCACTTGAATCCACAAGTGGCTAAATCCATCTCTCCACTTGTAGGAGAATATTTCTACGGGTCAAGCAGACAAGATTATGAGGGCAGATCCAGTCAGTCATCGCTGCACTACGCATCACGTGGGTGGAGGCTGCAGCAGTCCGGGTCCGACTGACGCCCCTGTGGGAGCCAGGTGAGCGTAACATTACCTTTTTAAAGTCCTTCCCTATTCTAGAGCATGAGTGTTCTAAGAGGCAGAAAAGTGACCCTAGTGGTCTAGGAGCCAGCTGTAGGAAGGTCAGGATAGGGTTCAGATGCAGGAAAATCAGGGTTCCAGAGGATAGCTCATCAAAGAAGTAACTATCAGCTTCAGAGTTATTGAAAATTGTTCACTGACTTGCCAGAAGGCTCTCTTTATGTGTTCCAGCGTTAGGCATGGGCGAGTGGCATGGGAAAACTCCCAAACACATGAATCGCCCCCTCAGCCAGAAAGGATTGACACACAATGTAAGGTATTACTCAAGCCACCACAGTACCTCAACTAAGAAGAAGAGCTTTGAGATGGTTGTCTTCCCGAGGCAGTAGCTCAGGACCCATTCCTTAAATTCTTGGTTAGGTGACCGAACAAACAGATACTGATGGGAACTGGCAACAGCAGTTGACAGGAGAGGCTTCCAACAAAGGATTCATCAAGGATTCTAATGGCTCTGCAGATTTGGGACCCTTTTACAGGTATCTAATGAAGAATGAATATTGCTTGTTGGATTCTTTTGACTCTCTCGGTCCAGCACTCTGGTGAAGGGAGTTCAGGGATTCCACTCATATTTTTGGAGGTCCTGAAGGAGTCCACCAAAGTTACGGAGATAATTGGACTTTGGAAGAATGTGCACCAAACACTGACTCAAGGTCTCCTGGTATTGGTGGTTTGCAGCCTAGCAAGGTCACAGCCCATAGAGGGATGGCTCGAAATGCAGATCTTCTCATGACTAACGAGAATCTCCAGCCTCTGGGTATTAGCCATCATCTCTGATACTCACAGGTCGATTGGGAGGAAGGGTTAAAACAGGCTTTGGTTACACAGCAGCCTCTCTGGTCACTGGAATCAGTTGCAGCCATCTTTTCTTCTTCTTCAGATTTGGGTTCAGTGGTCGACTTGTCAGTAGCTTGCAGGATCAGACAATTCATGAGGAACACCAGCTTAACGTATGCAAACTCTCCCTGCAGTTTACAGAAAGGGGCAGTTGCTCTTCAGTCAGGACAGCCAGATCCCCAGTAGGAACTGTATCCTTTCAGGCAGACTGGAAGACAAAGGGCTGCAGAGTTTCAGACTTCTCCCTGGCTTCCTGCATTCACAGACACGCTGGAGCCTCAGCGGGAAACACAAAGAGTTACCGCTGAAAACAAATCTTCAACCAGGACCTCACCTACATAGGATAGCAGAAGAAGACCCAAGAAACAACCATACTTAAAAATGGTGAAAACGAAGGTCCCCACCATTCCAGCAGAATGGTGACCCTCCTGTGCATTACTGCAGCTTTTTTGACAGCATGTGAGTAATATGAATAAAACGTCATTAAGGTATAACCAGTTCCACGAGTCATTCAAGTTACCTTGGATGGCTCTGCCACCTCTGCTTCTTCTCTCATACTGTATGGCTGCATTTCAAGAATGGTGTACTGACAATGATCTGTGCCCTAATGCCAATAAGACTGAAATCCTCCTCATTGGGACACCTACTCTCTCCTTTCCTCTCTCTGGCTGCCCACTCTGGGCCCTCTTCCTGCTCATGCCTGTGAGGCTAAGAACCTTGGTGTCATCTTTGACTCCACCCTCTCCGTCTCTCCTCACATCTCTGATGTCTCTAAGAAGTCAAACTAGCAGCTGCACCTCCTATGATGTATTCTTCCTTTTTCTCACTTCCGCCCAGAAGCTCACTGTCTCCAGAGTTCTGGTTCTCTCTAGACTGGACTTTTGCAACAGCCTCTTTCTAAATCCTCCTGCCTCCCCTCCTCAACATTTACAACTTATCCAGCACAGGACTGTGCGACTTGTCCTTGGCTTCAAGCCCTGGGATAGCATCTCTCCACCTCTGAAATCTCGTCACTGGTTTCTGTAGCTGCAAGAATCAACTTCAAGACCCTCTGAATCGTCCACAAGTCTTTCTGGGGCTTGGGACTGCTCTACCTCCAACTTTCTCTTCAAAAACATCTTCCTTCTTGAGCTCTCTGCTCATCAACCGCCAACTCTCTGAGGATCAGACGCTTCTCCAAGCAGACAGTTGGAGGCAGATCTATATCCTTGACTGTGGCCTCCCTCTGGAACAGCCTCCGTGCCTCTCTCAACTTGAGCAGAACCACCTCCAGTTCCGGAAGCAACTAAAGACCTTCCTTTTCGCTTCCAATTTCTCTGTTCCTCTCCCCTGCTGATGCACCTGACTGCTCCATGCACTGTTCACCTGGTCACCCTCTGAACTTGGGTCCAGGCTCCTGCATGTCCAGTGGCCCTCGCACTGCATCCGGTCTCCCCAGCACTTAGGGGTCTGTATCTGAAACACTATAGTCCCTTCTCTCTGCACTTATGAGCCACCCACTGTCTGAACTTGTGAGTTAACTGCAATTCCCCCTTCCCCTGCACCCTTGGTACTTCTCCCCTTCCATCTTCCCCGCACTTGCATGATCTGAATGACACAAGGCCTAGTAAGATTGTTATTTTGTCTTCCCGTTGTATCCCCCTACTTGCCTTGTCACACCTAGAAACACTTGTGTACAGGCACGTTATAAATGCCACATCATATCATATATCATATCGTAAGAACATTTTTACCAGGACTGTGAGAAAGGGGACACAATGCATCTCCCCAGCACTCCACATACGGTGGTGTGTGCTGGTATCACATAGTAAATGTAAAGGGAATGGAAATCCCACCTTACTCTTGGGAACGGTAGTTCACTCAAGATATCAAGAGAAATTATAAGGGGAAGCCCAAAGACAACCCAGCAACACTGCATATAAGATGCTGTGTGCTGCCATAGTATAATACATACAGCCCAAAGGTTAAAGGGAACTATAAATCCATGCACACACTATGGAGCGACATGAAATGTGACCCATAAAAAGGGTAAAAGACAATATAAGAGGGGGAAAAAGATTCCCACTCACCTAGGAACAAGGAAAAATGATCGCCAAACCCAGCAAAATGTTCTGGGATTGACACAGGAAGGACAATTCACAAATATGAAAATATTACCTAACACTCGTCCGTCCCGGACTAAGAGGCGGGGGATATATAATACTCTCTTGGATGGATCTCATGTCACAGTGGGTTAAACATACTGTGGTGTCCATCACAATAATTTTTCAACCCTTTTTGAGATTAGTTGGAAAGTTCTTTATCCTTAGCAAACTATAGGATCTGTAGTCTTTCTAGGCAATTTCTATTTTACAAGAAGGGGCCTGACTTAACAGTCCCTCAGGATATGTTACAACACTTTAACCTGGAATCGGTTTTTAATGGGATATTTAACAAAAGGAGCCATGGACCTAGAGGGATCTCCATGATTCCATGCCACCTCTCCCTCTGGAGCAGGTTGGGTCTTAGGGACCTTAGTTGGAGTTAAAGTGGCAAAGCATGTTGAATGCTTCCACTTCCACCTAGATATAGGTTATCCAGCTTTCCCTACAAACACTAGGATTTTGAATTGCGTCCCCTGTACGGGAGCCAACAGTCTTAAGGCGTTAAGACTCCGACTTCGTTTTACTGGTTTTCCACCAGCTTAGAGAACTAACAGCCACCAAAGACCTAGAGAGGCCCCCATTATTCGTAACCACCTCTCCATCAGGAGCAGGGTTGGTCAGAGGCTTTATATCTCGAGTTGAAATGGTAGAGCATGGTTTAGGCTCCCATTTCCTTTTAGCTCTAGTTTGAGTTATGCCTTTGTTAAAGGTTGCCCTGCTAACATTATGGCTTTCAGTAGGGTCCTCTCTAGAGGATCCCATAGTTTTAGAGTTGTCTTTTGAAACAGAGGCTCTAGCCCTTACAGATTTCCCATCCATCTTTCCAGAAGCAGCAGCTGGACTCATAGGCTTTTTAACAGAAGACCTAGTAAAACAGCTATGTTTAAAAATGTTATTACTATTTTGGTTGTTCTGTTTTTCAGGCATGGAAGTTTCCGTCTGGACACTCTGAACTAATAAAGAAAAAAACACAATTACTGTCTTTGGGTGAAGAATAAATACTTTCTCTGCGGGTTAGCCAAGAACACCTAGGTTCTGCTCACCTCCACTGTTAGTGGTTTTCAGGAGCATCCAGTTTTGGGATTTTATGAACCACATCCAAAGTATATGGATTTTCAGTAAGTTCAGGCACTTCAGATTCAACTGAAGGTGCCTTTATCCAAATGGACATACACCATATGGGGTGTGTGGCAGGAACAACTAGGCTATTGTCAGCCCTGTGAATGGCCCCCACATCGTGTGGTCAAGAGTCCACGTTTTGAGATTCAAGGACCACCTCCACAGTCTTTGATGTTTCATATGGACCGGCTACCTTAGCCTCAGTTGAAGGTCGGGGCACATCAGTGACTTGAACGGTGGCATTAAACCATGTTACTGGTTTGACATAAACACTCATGTTTTTATCAACAGTCTGAACCATTTCCACTGCATGTGGGTCTTCAGAGGGTTCAATCACCATAGAGTTAACAATAGGTGACATCACCTCAGTAACCTTAACAATGGCATTAACAGGGATCAGACAGAGACACTTAATATTTTGTCCACTGGTTGAACCACTTCCACTGTATGCATATTTTCAAGATGCTCAGTAATCACCTCAATGTTAAGAAGAGGTGGGGTCACAGAAGTGGCCTCCAGTTTTGTTTGTAGGCCTAGAGGCTTTGCACCTATTTGAAGCTAAGTGTTACACCCAGAATGGCAGTTTATGCCTTTAGTCTCTAAGGAGAGGTCCCAGAAGGTGGCTTCTCTGGCTTCAAGTTTAAGAGCCCCAGCCTGTTTACAATGTGGCTCAGCTGAGTCTAAGACAACAGCTTTTCTTGTGACACTTACTAGTAACAGGCCCTATCGGGTACATACATATGGGCTTTTTAGACCTATCTTTTTTCTTGTGTTCTCTTAAAGGATTTAGATATAGATAAGGTTTCTTCTCTTATCTAGTTATGAGAGCGTATCTCACCAAACTATGGTTACTTCTGACAGCCTCATTCATATCCAAGATAACATAGTCATTTTTGGGAAGCTTAAAAAGAACCCAGGGGATCTGGTCATTCTCCCTCAAAACAAACATTTTACAAGTAAAGTCAAAGGTTTTCGGCCATACAACAATATCCTTCCTGTCATACAGACTCACCAATTCTTGGATCCTGGAATATTCAGACTCATTAAACCCTGAAATACAAGTACAGTCCAAAACATCTGTTTCCATAAATAGGTTAGTCTCTCTTTCTGTTTTTCTCACCTTCAGATTATAGTCCATTAGATGTTTCTTTTGGTTCGGTTCCATGAAAACTCTATGATGTATGGTATAGGGCAAGCTAGGGACAGAAGAGCGGGGCAAGCTATCATCCACCTAATCAGAACCTTCATACTCATCCTTAGAGGAATTTTGACTGGTGTCTAAACCTCTTCATCCTCACTTTCACCACAATGGTTAAAAGTTGTGGACTAACACGTTACTGTCCCAGAACATTTGTATTAAATCAAGCTTACTTCCTTCACAGGTGATGCCATACTCCTTTCATTTCTTGTACAATATTTCTATTGGTACCTCAAGACATGCATCAGACTTAAAGTAGCCCATGGTTTCAATTGTGAACACAATTAGTACACGTGCTTGGATAAACCAATTCTTAGCATTAGTTTCTTTGAAAACAAAGTATCTCAATAATCAATGTAATGCAAACCACACAAATCACACAGCATGACAACAGTGTTAGGACAGTTTTCCTAAAGTCCTACCAATGACTTTATCAAACCATACCTGAGGCAACACAGAAACGCCTCTCTTAGTATAAGGCTGTACCACCTGAACATTTTGGGTAGCGTAGACAGATCAGCCAGGTTTATCTTAGGAGAGAGGGAGGGCTGTAGGAAGGTAAAAAGAAATTGTACCATATATATGGTCCAAATAAACACTGATACACTATGCATTGTACAAATAATGGTTTATTATAATGGTTTATTATAAATACATGTAGGCAAAACTACATCTTTGGAATCGTAAGTGCTGCTACATATTATATGAAACACAATCATCCAAACCAACTCAATGCTTATTGTATTCCTACCAAAGTATAACCTTATTTAGAAGAGCATTCAACAAGTCAAGGTGAGTCAAATCTGAAGTTACACATTTAAAATAACAATATGCTATTCTTGGGGAGTAAAACCAGATTAGTTTTACTTTCAGAATACAGTAAGCAATTCAAGGGCAGCAGATCCTATTGGTCATAACCTGCAGTGGTATTGGGTTTCAGAATCACCTAGTTGTATCTCTTGCAACATATGTAACTTTCTTCTGTTAGATTGATACACTTACAACACCATTTCAGAACAGAGTTCACAGCTAGTAAAATAACTCGTAAACTTTTCAGGGGGGCAATCAGCTACTCTTGGACAAGTATGAACCTAGTAAACTATTTAGTAGTGCATTAAACCAATCCAGGGTGAGCATAATCCAATGTTACAGTTTTAGAAGAGCAGCAGCAATTCAAGGTCAGTATAAACTATTGGTATCTAATTTATTATGCTATTTCTAATACAGGCATGAGGAATACAGAGTTTAACCGAGGATACTTTTCAGAAGTGTAGGATACAATTCACTATCCAGTAGGAATTCTAGCAGAGTTAAGAATGGAAATCGGCAGTTCAAGGTAAGTAAGGACCCATGCACTTTTCAGAGGGGCAGTATGCAGCTCTAAGACAAATAAGAACTTCAAGAGTCATTTAGAAATGCACTAAAGCAGATCAGGGGCAGCAAAGCCCAATAGCACACTTTTAGAAGAGCACACAGCTATACAAGGTGAGTAAACCCTATTGGTAAGCGTTTACACTTATTCACTTTAGAAATTATAACATTCTACCACCTCGAGTACTTTTAGAAGCGTGAAACACAGATGAAAGCTAGTAAAATGATGTATATACTTTTTTAAGGCGCAACAAGCAACTTAAAGGTAAGTGTTAACTTCAGGACACTTGGACCTCATCACGGGTTGGATTGCATCAAAATGCAGTGGTATCGTAATTATTGCTGCATTACCGCTTTGGAGATTGGGCAGAAAGCTGGAGATTCCCGCCCATTTTCGGTGCAATTACAACCAGCGCTTCTACCACTGGCGGTAATAGTGCCAAAATTGGACTCTTAACAAAATAGGGAATTACAGTCCTACCACTACTAGGGATCCAGTGCTAACTGTGCCAGACCTAGTAGTGGTAAAACTATTTGCCTTGGTGGTATCCCAATGGAACTACTGCCGGGATACTGCCAAGGCTGTGATGAGGCCCTTTGTAACTTATTCTGTTCAAGAATCAAAGTTACACTAATACATTTAAAAGTAGGTACTTTCAACACCTGCTCCAATTTCAAGACAGAAGCCTTATCTTTTAAAGTCCTCTCCTATTCTAGAGCATGAGTGTACTCAGAAACAGAAGAGGCACCCTGAACGTCAGGGTAGGGTTCAGATGCAGGAATGTCAGAGACCCAGAGGATATCTCGTCAAACAAGTGAGTATCAGCTTCAGAGTTAGTGAAAAGAGTTCAGGGACTTCGCAGAAGTCTCCCTATATATGCTCCAGTGTTAGGCATGGGCGAGTGGTATGGGCAAACTCTCAAATACATGATTCACCCCCTCAGTCACACATAGACAACAAAATACTTAAGGCAATTAATACCCAAGCCAACACAGTAACTCAGCTATGAAGAAGGGCTAGGAGATGGTTGTCTTCCCGAGGAAGCAGCACAGGACCCTGTCCCTGGATTATTCAGTTTATTTATTGAAGAAACTGACACTCGTTGCGAACTGGCAACAGCAGTTGAGAGGTGAGGCTTCCAACAAAGGATTCTTCAGCCTTCTGTTGAATCTGCCATTTTGGTGCCCTTTTACAGGTAGCTGATTGAGAACAAATATTGTCAATGGGATTCCCTTCACTCTCTCAGTCCAGCACTCTGGTGAGGGGACTTCAGGGACTAGAATACTGTCTCTTGAGGTCCAGCAGGAGCCCAACAGAGTTTTGGAGAGAATTAGACTTTGGAATACTGTGTAACACACGGTAGCTCAAGGTCCCCTTGTACTGATGGTTTGCATCCTATCAAGGTTGCAGCTCATCGAGGCATGGCTCGTAATTCAGATCTTCTCAAGATTAGTGAATCTCACTGGCCTCTAGATAGGAGTCATTGTCTATGGGACCCCCGAGGTCGATTGGAACAAATATTTAAAACAGGCTCTGGTCATCAGCAGGCTCTCTGCACACTGGAATCAGTTACCACCATTGTTTCTTCATTTTCCTCTTTGAATTGGTTCCAGTGGTCGACTTGGCAGCAGATTTCAGGATCAGACTATTTATCAGGAACACCAACACAACTTCTGCAAACTCTACCTGAAGTTTACAGAAAGGGGCAGGTGGCTGTCCAATCAGGAGAGCCAGCTCCCCAGTTGGACTGGCTCCTTTTAGGCAGACTGGCAGACAAAGGGCTGCAGATTTTCAGACTCCTCCCTCACTTCCTGCCATCAGAGACCCTCCAGAGCCTCAGCGGGAAACACAAAGGTTTCCCTCCAAAGACAAAACTTTAACCAT
This sequence comes from Ambystoma mexicanum, assembly GCF_040938575.1. Classification (NCBI taxonomy): domain Eukaryota; kingdom Metazoa; phylum Chordata; class Amphibia; order Caudata; family Ambystomatidae; genus Ambystoma; species Ambystoma mexicanum. Next base: position 783,466,090 of record NC_090923.1, on the reverse strand, counting down.
GATCTTCCCCCAGCTAGGATGGCAGAAGAAGACCCCAGAAACAACAGGCATACTTAAAAATAGCACTAAAGTAGCCCACCATTCTAGAAGAATGGTGACCCTCCTGTGCATTACCATGTTTGTTTTGACAACCTGCTATTGATATGACTAGAAAGTCATTGAGGTATAACCATTGTCACGGGCCATTCAAGTTAACTTGCTATTGTAACACAAATGTTAGCAGGACATTGAGAAAGGGGCTACAAAGCATCTCCCAGGCATTCCGCATAAGGTGGGGTGCTCCTCTCACATATTAAATGTAAATGGGTTGGAAATTGCACTTGACTTTTTGCAATAGTAGTTCAACTAAGATATCAAGAGGAATTAAAAAGGGAAGACCAAAGGCAACCCAGCAACACTGCATATAAGATTCTGTACGCTGCCATAGTATTGCGCATACAGCCCAAAGGTTAAAGGTAACTATAAACACATTCAAAAGCATATGGAGAGACTTAACATTAGTCATGCATAAAAAGAGCAAAAGACATGGTGAGAGGGGAAACAGATTCCCACTCACCTGTGAGCAAGGAAAAATTATCACCAAGTCCAGCAAAAAGTTCTGGGGTTCACACAGGTGAGGAAGATTATACACAAATATGCAAATCTTACCTAGCAGCATACTTTCCCACAAAATGCGCATTTTGCAGAAATGAAATCTGCCATATTGCAAGACGTACCTTGTTTCATGTTTTAATTGGGCCTTATTTGTAATAAAGTTGTCAAATGATCTTCAAAGACTCACACAGATGAATGCCTAAATGCTATCTTTCTTTGACAACCTAATTTGCTTTGAACCACCTCGTATGACTACTTTTGAAGTAATCATGTTTTTTATTATCAAATGGATGTTTTTTTTGTTTCAGGGGACTGTTTTCATCCCTCTGCTGACTTCTGTACATAATGACCCTACACAGTATGAAGACCCCGACAGTTATGATCCCAAGCATTTTCTTGATGAAAATGGCTGCTTCCAGTTGAACCCTGCCTTCATGCCATTCGCTTCAGGTATCAGTCAAGGTTGATCTTCTAGACTGTAAACTATATTCTGTGAAGGTGGAACTGTTCTGCATTGTGCATTCCTCATGTACTGAAGCTGGCAGATGTGATGACCCTCACAACCATATATGGTAACTTGTGTGCCTGGGATATTCTGTCTTGGTTGCATGAGTTGTTGTGTACTAGTGGAATGCCTGATGAAACATGGATTCTAGGACTCTGTAAATTCCCACAGTGATCGTTGGAAGGGATTCAGGATGGGCATATAACCTGGTGGATGGTTACTCTCCCACATAACCTCTTACCTTGTAACCTGTAACAATGAAATACTTTCCTTTTACATAATCCTGGGTCCTGCATCGTCCCTGCATGCTGCCTGTCTCAACAGATACCTAGGATGCAACATATTTGGCGATGAGGATTTTGTAATTCAGTACTCATGACGCGATGAGGGGCATGTTAAGGCAGCCACCGAGGAGGAGGAGTCGAGGATATATATTTACTGCTGATGTAGATACGCCAGGAAGGAGAAAGGCATCACAGAGGCACTGAGGGAGAGCCACATGGTCAAAGAGATTCAGGACCAAATGTATAGTAGTATGGGCCAATGAATGCTGTCATTCAAACCAGACCTATGCTTGTCCAGTCATAGTATCCAGTGTTGTTCCAAATCATAAATATGAGTAGCTGTGGAATAATCAGTTTTCGTGGCATACTAATTCACTGATGAACCATGTAAGGTTATTTTCATCATGGACTAGTACTTGGTAGTGTTTGACCAATGGGTCTTGTATGTGGTGATTGCGGCTCTTGGATCTATAATCTGGACACAGTAGGAGCATGTGGCCATGCCCAAATACCACAAGCCACAAGTGCAGATAATCGCATACAGTGTGCTTTTTATTTGGAAGTTTGTGAAACACTCTAAGAACCATTGTATCATGTTGTGTGTACATTCTGTTGTTTTTTCAGCAACAAAATTACACAGTATCTTGTCTACCTTATCATTTCTAACCATGGAGTCTTCACACTTATTTTTTACCTTCTGGATGCATGTATTTGTATCCCATAAAAACCACTCTCTGCATCAGTGCCTGTTTTTGTAATGTGAACATTTTATTTTATTTTATTTCTTGGCACCTCATTACAAAGTATATGTGATCTGACAATTTGTTGCTGGTGTTTTATCTTGGTGCTCAATTGTTTATTTTTTCTTCACCTTAGTGCCTCATTCCCTTTTCATCCACAACCCGCTTCCACTATAGTGTTTCCATCATGTTTTCAGCACTTCATTTGCTCCAAATATGGCCGCCACCACTGGCCGCACATTGTTACATCAAGTTGATGGTCCACATGTCAAGTCTTGCATTTCCTTGGTCCGTGCCGATGGACATCAAACTTTCTTGACTTCAGACGTGAAGTGTTTATCACTGCAGTACACAAAATTCTTGAGCACAGCTCACAATCATAAACGCTGTTACATGGCTCTTGAAACTAGCTGACAAACTATGGACAGAGCATCGCTGATTTAGGATTGCAACCTTCATTTCATTTGCAATCGCTTTCATTCAGTTCACGCACATGCAGACACGATCGCTGGTGGCTCTAATGACTGCCGTGAATGATTCAGTACGAGAAACCTTAATGGAATGTCGCTTGGTACCCAAGATTCAAGCTCACACAATAAATCTGCTGACAGTCCGATGGGAGGGAGCAAAAGAGGAATTGTTCACTTCAAATTCAATGCCCTGGCTGTTTGCAAGCGTCCCCTGCAACTCAGGTGATTTTGGGCTTGGATGATACTCCATTATCAGATTCAACGAATTTATTCGGTTGGCACAAATGGAGGTACCAGAAGATGTCACTCAGTCCCCCAGAGAGGGGACTGGGGAGCCTCTTGGACAGGATTCCAATCCTCTGAAAGTCCAACAACAATCAACAACAAAAAATAAAGACTAATGGGAAGACCAAAAAAACCCAGAGAAACCAGCATATTACTTCCTATAAAGCGTCTGAACACATTGAAGCATCTGAAGACAGAGAAAACTGTGGCCAAAAATATAAAAGGAACAATCAAACTGGTGCAACAAATCACTTCATTCGAAATCTGAAAGGCTTGCAGGTGGAGGATTGCCCCGAAAACAAAAAGAAAGGAACCTCTCAGGAGGTTGGGAAGGAAAGAAAAAGGGCCAGGTAAATTGCCACCCGATTGAGAGATTAAGTATTGAACAGGACATTGTTAAGCTCACCATGGGGATTCAAACAGAGTCAATGAAGGCTCTGAAAATGAAAGTCAGTTATTGACAGGAAGATGACAATTGGGGACGACAAATCCTTTGGAAAAAAAACAAGGGGATCGGATAGCCTGGTCTAGATCAAATGATCATACTTCCGCTTATAAAGTTAGCAAAACTCAGGAGGATTCTCAAGGTCTGAAATTATTTCTCTCGAGAGCCACACTGATTTATAAATGTAAGCCACCTCTAAATCGTTCTGCAATTCTCTCAGAGATTAATTCCATCCCCAGCCTAAAATATTTTACAACAGCTGACCTTAAACATGTAATTTTTCCTCATCGCCCCAACACTGACACTGCAGAATTAGTGATGAAATCCATCCATATTGGGGCTGGAAGCCATACTAGGGGCAAAGTCATATTGGACTCAGAGGGGTTTTCTTATATCAAGAGACCGGTCATATCTACTAGAACTAATCCCTGTGAATGCATCAAATAAAGAACTACAGACAAAATTCAATTTAACAAACAAATCTTTAACTCCATCAATGAATGTTTGGGAGATGGTACCAGAGATTGTCTGCCAAATTCTCCTGAAACCTGGTAATCCTGAACAGAAACTCTAGTCAGCACCTCAATTAGAACTCCTTCCTGGAATACGAGGGGTTATAACTTCTTTTGTAATGACGTTATGAAACTCTATATATTTGAAAAGTTTCAACTGATTTTTTTCCAGGAAACTTGGTTGAAAGTCCCTCTCAATATGGATGGTTTCTCTTCATATCATTAGATGGCTACTGGAGCAGGCTTGGGGCGTCCTGCAGGTGGTTTATGCATTATGTGTAGAAATTAGGTGTTTTTTGGATCTGCACTGCTTTCTGAGGTTGATCAAGGTATTATTATTATTGTTAGAGTTGAAAGGAAAGGCCAATTTGGTGACCGGGGTTGGATATTAGTAAATATTTTCTGGAATCCTGCTTTGAAGTCACTAATTGCCTTCATTCAGAATCTTTCGGAGTTGCTGATTACATATACAATACAATATACGTCAGATGATATGATAATTATAGGTGATTTCAACTGACAGTGTCTGGGAGGTTGTTCTGCGATAACAGATAAAGGTAAATTAAAGATCATTTATGGTAACATTTGGAGTGGATTTATGGGGTAGTGGGATCTGTGGATGCGCAATGGGAATCTGTGTGGAGATATCCCAGCCGCCCCAACATGGAGGAGGGGTTCTCTCCACTCAACCATCAATAATTTTTCCTCTCCAAAAGCATGCTTGAGAGCTGTATAGTGTTTAAAGTCACTGGTGGGAATCTAAGCGATCATGCCATGTTGGAGGCGACCTTTGGGTTTCATCACAAACTCGCTGACTCTCACTTCACTCAGGAGCCATCTATAAACCCTGCGGGAAACAGATTAGTGAGATTTGATAGAGAGGGCGAACCCTCAATGATGACTGGAGAGGTCTATAAAACATGTGACCGACCTAGAGTTGTCCATGCAGTGTGACCCAGGACACTTTGCTGTTTCCTATGGAATTTAAATCCACTGCTGTCTCGTCCACCTAAATCCACCGCTGTCTCGTCAATCGCAAAATATTCCACCCCATGGACATCAATTTCATTTACAAATCCTGGAGAAAAAAAGAGAGAGAGGAGAAAAGTTTTGAGAGCCCTAAAAAAAAGTTTATGCTAATATTCAACAGCGAAATGATGAAGCCAGGTTGATTAATAACTCCTACAGATATTGGATGAGGTCTAATAGATCTTGAGGTTCCATAAAGATGGTGAAGAAGTGCTTAAGGTTATGTGTCTTAAATATTTGCATAATTTGTGGACCTTAATAAATACGATAAATATGAAAGTAAATCAAGGTCAAGATGTGATTATTCAAGAGCAGACCTGGGTTGATCATTTTGCAAAGGTTTATGGCCTGCCTGAGATTTCTGAACCTAGGACTTATATAAATACAACCTGGATTATTAGTTGCTCTACATAGGACATTGAGGGTTTACAAAATCATCAGCATCCCGAGAATCAGGGCCAAATGGCCTGACCAATGCAATCTTGAAATTAAACCCAAGCATATAGGTGAGAGTGTTAAAATCCTTATTTGACAAAATAATAGAGACTGTAAAAATTCCAGATTCTTGGAGAAGCTCCATAATAATCCTCACATATAAGCGAGGGCATCGCCTAGCCGCATCTAATTACTGTTCAATTTCTCTTTTGGATGCGGATGGCAAAATATTTGCAGATCTAGTCTTGAGGGATGTGGAAAGTTGGGCCCTCAGCAAGGGGATCATTAAAAAGTTTCAAACTGGTGTCAGGAGAGGATTATCAACCTCGATGATTGGATTGGTTCTGAGCTGTGTTAGTTCAGGTTGCTTTGTGAAGGCCAGCAGACCTTTATTCGGAGCCTGGGTGGATTTATCAATAGAGATTGTCTCTGGGGCAAATTGAAGAGCTGGGGCTTGCCCGATAATTTGCTAGCAATTTTGAATGAATTGCATCCTAACTCAACCTTATGTGTTAGACTATCAAGATCGGGTGACCTATCGCAAGCAACTGACATAGAGAGAGGGGTTCATCAAGGTTGCTGGGTCTCATCATTTCTCTTCAATTTGTTCCTTTCGGACTTGTTTCAGTGGTTTCAAAAATTCTGGCAAGCCCTAAAATTGGAAGAACAAGGATTTCCTGGTTGGCATACACCAATGATATTGCTATTCTAGATTATACACAAATTGTTCTGCAAAGGCTTCTTAATGCTTTATCCGAGTATGCAAAATTAAACTATTTGACAATAAATCTGGAAAAATCTAGAATAGTGATTTTCAAAACCGCCACAGCGGGAAGATTAAACCTTTTGCTTGGCAGATTGACAATCAAGCTCTCCCCATTGCAAATTAGATCATATACCTGAGCTCAAAGATTAGAGTTTTTCCAACCAAAAGGGACCTATCTACCTTAGATCTCAAGATTCTTAATTTAGGCTCTCAAATGATCAAAATTCATAATACATTTAGTACATTTTCCATTCTCCCATTAATAAAATACTACATAAGGAAGGTAGTTCCGACTCTGCTCTTTGGTCTTAAGTGTAATCTCCAAAGTTTTGAAATCGATTGGGATAAAATAGAGGTAGAACTTTGGAAAATAACCTTGAATCTGCAAAAAATTCAATTACTATGGTCTCTATACGGTATGAGTTAAGTTTGACATCACTCTTGGCATGGCTTGAATGGAAATGGATCTCACTTTATAGATGAATCCTCGAGCCTCCTCTCTTGTCACTTTACGAAAATGTGGCCATACAGTTGCAGAAGGGAGGTAATAGATTTCTGAACAAACTCAGGGATAGAGATAATGCAATCCTAGCGCAAGCAGATACTGGCCTAGAAAATCTGTTAAAAAAAGGAAGAAAGTAAGAAGAGATGGGATTGGATCAGAAGGATTGATAGGATGAGAGCGGCTAAATTATCATCTTCATTTACAATATGTGCTAAACCTCGATCCTTTTTGCCTTCTTATCTAAGCAGGTCTCAGGATCCAAGAACTATGGCTGACTTCCTTAGATTTAGATTAACCATTCTACCCACCTTAGAAATCTTACATATTAGAGATAAGGGAGCATTTCCTAGTTATATTTGTCAGGAATGTGAGCTGAATGCAAAGCATAGCACCCAACATCTATTAATGATCTGCCCAGGGACCCGGGACCTAAGGACTCTAAGATTAAAAAGATTTGTTCACAATACTGAGTTTCTGGATACTTTCATGTTTTGGGAAAGAATGTCATCGGGAAACTAATTGTTCTTGACAGCCGAAGTGGTAAGGGTCCTGAATGTTCTAAATCTCACTAATAGGAATGTAATTTGTTAGAGGATACAAAGAAATAAAAATGTCTGCAATTACGTCTTTTAGTTGGTATATTGTTCTATAAAGGTTTACAATGGATTCTTCTATTGATATATTTTTTGAAGTTGAATTTTAATATCTTTATTCTTGATGTCTATTTATTTTGGGAATGTTTATACCTGGAGCTGTGTGCTATATATTTTTTCTAGTTTTTGTTCTTCTTACAATCGCTTTGTTTTAATTTCCTTGAAATTTCCTTAAAAACTTTAAATGTTCTGTTTGGTTTGATGTTTTGGATGTGTAAAAAGTCAAGATTTTGTTTTTTTGGCTAAAGAACAATAAATAAAATACAATAAAACAAAATAATGGTACCTGATAAGGGAATGTGGATACCACAAAATAATCACTTCATAGTTTTAAGTTGGCAAATTACCATAGTGGAACTTGCCCCTCTCACCAGAAGATGAAGAAAGTAATCCCAAAGAGACTAATTGCGCTGTTTGCACCTATTAGGCATGGTGCCCGCAAATTGATGACATTTACTATTTAAAAAAAAAGCTTTGATTAATTTTGACTTACAGAGACTTGACCCATACACATACTGCCCAGTGCTATTATCTCGCTGCCATCTCAAATCTCCATTTCGTCCTGATGAAGGCTGGGCACATATCCTCTCACTGACCGAGTTAGCTGAAACTCAAATGGCTTGAATTGACAACCCACTTTCTTGAATTCACTTCAGCATCTCTTCCACCTCATAGTTTTTGGAACTTCCTACACTTCCTTTCCACTGATTTACACTCATCTGTGGGTGTATTGCGATGTTTGCTTTATGTAATTGTTCCAGGTGTACAAATTTGATCTAGTTGTTTGGGCTGCACTGCCCCTTTGGGGCTGTGACCTAGCCTTATTTGCATATGGTATTTACCCTTTTCTAATGGTTTGGCAGGACAATATCGATGGTCTCGAGGGTTGCCCAGAGCAAAGCCAGAGGTTAAGATTTATTCTAAACCTTCCAGCCATCACCTCTTTTTTTCAAATAGAAAGATGCAATAATTGATTGCAAATGCATATTCTGCCTTTATTCAATCAGAAACATGTTTTAACCGTGCATTTAGGCAGCAGCGATGATGTCTACAACAATGTGTTTTACACTTCATGTGCCCTTGACAATATATTGACAACTTTTTACATTCAATCCTTTGTCCTAATTAATTGAATATTTTCAAATGACAATGCTATTTTTCCCATTATTATTCCTATGAGGGAACTCCCACTGTTAAACAAAAAACGGAAGATTTAAAGGTACTGTGCAGGGTTCTATTTCCTGGCCCAATTTCTCACATGTAGCGACTTTTAAGCTCCCTTTGTTAGCTTTTTCTTCAAGGACTTAAATATGAACATTGACCTTGTTAGCTAATCTAATGGCCACAACATACATGTTCCTTGGTTTATAGTGATAATGTAGAAAACAATAATGTCGAAAGTCATTTTTTAGAAAAAAAATGTCAAAAAAAAATGTTGAATTTATTTTTCAATACGTTTTTTTTTTTAAATGGGGGGGTTCCCCCCAACCCCCCTTTTTATTTTTTTTTATTTTACCCATTTTGTAAATTTACCAAAGCCAAAAAATACATATAAATAAAAAAATAATACATTCGACTTTTTTTTTTTCGACATTATTTTTTCGACATTTTTGTCATTCGACATTATTTTTTCTAAATTATGACTGACTACCATGTTCCTCTATCCAGAGTGCCCTTTCTCAATTTATTTTATTTAGAATTTTTTTTGGTTTTTTATAACGCACTTAATACCTCAGCTGGGTTTCTAAGCCCAGATCTGGGATTGAAACCTTTGTTGCTCTGTGTGGTCTTGCTTACAAGACCAGCAAATCGCCCATGTACTTTCCTCCGTGCTAAATGGGTGGATTTTCCTAGTGTTAGTAGTTGACTAATTGCATTTTTATTGTTTGATTACAATATCTATATTTTGTATAGAACTGAGATCAGAAACTTTGTTTTTGAGTTGCTGCTGAATTATTGGCACCCAACCCTGCTGAAGAGCATAGCCTGCTCCTGGCCCACATTACCAAAAGGGGTGAAGGAGGTATTTGTCTGTTTCATCTCCATGATTGAGTTCACTGCTGGTTTAGTAGCAGAGTGGGGCTGAGTAAGTGATTGCACCAACACTCATCCCTGTACTCCTGCCCAGCAGTAGTAATTGCGTCACACCCACATACTCTGTACAGACACGCTCTCTCTCTCTCTCTCTCTCTCTCTCTCTCTCTCTCTCTCTCTCTCTCTCTCTCACACACACATACACGCACATGCACACGTGCACACACTCTGTGTATACCTGGATATTTTATAGCAACCCTGATAATGATGCAAGTACTTAGATATATGAGGCCAGTACCTGACAAAGGGCATACGTACCTGACAAACACTTATACAGTGGCGATGCAAAAGCCACAACTATTGTTTCTTTTTGTTGTTGATTTGTTGCTTTCAAACAAGATCAAAAGCTGGCTAGTGAGTAGTTTAAAACTGGAGAATTACATAGCCTTTCGGAGCAGTGTTCACGGATTCCCACATTTATAATGAAAACAAATGTAAACGGTGTTTATTTGAAAAATGCAAAAGGTCTCTTCAGATAACATCTCTTGCAATTACAGTTTACTATCATTAATTCTACAGGCAATGCTATTTTTAGGATTTGGCTCATAGGTGTTGCAAAGTGTAGCCACAATCTAATGCTATTATGTATAAGAAGGGGTGGGAAGGGAATGGCATGCTCAGACGGACATACATAGGCCAATGATTTGGCAATGTCCCCACCTTCTCATCGTTAATACCGGGAAGCTATTGATGACCCACATGACCTTTATACTTTTCACTGGCTCATTCCTGCTGACATTAACACATATTAACAAGTACAAAGTCTTTTGGAAGAAAACAGGTTGAAAACCAGCAAAATAGCCATGTGATGGCTCTCACATTAACTTGAGTTGTATCTTGCTAATGGGCCAGATAAATGTTACAAGTGGAAATTACTGGGTGCACACATGTATTTTTAATTTCTTTTCTGTTTATGGTTGACTGTATTGCCCCTTATAGCAGTCTTCAGTGATAACAACATATTATCTGGGTAGCCAGCTCTCTGGAACCTGTACCACTGAAAATAAAATAAGGCCCCTGCAACATTATTATTTTTTTTTTATTTAATGCTGCTGGCTGACAATCTAGCCTTTTGCATACATATTACAAAAGGATAAAAACAATGTTTAAAACAATACTTATACAATATAGAACACAAACAATGTTTAAAGAAAAACATAAAAAGAAACAACAAACACGCGTATTACAGATAACTACAGTTTCCCATTTTTTCAAAGCAGCAAATTTGAGGAGAACACACTCCCAGACATGCAATGCAGCGGCCACTATCACCAATGAATCGGCACAATATAGGGTTGACCAACATTGATTAAAGCCGATTATCAATCGCACAATAGATAGTGTAGACCTTGACACAATGATCCTTGAGGACAACACAACTGGAAAGTATTTGGTGACTGATTTCAATAGTTCTCTTCCAAAAGCTGTACAATCTTTGTTCACAGGGAATTTTAGTCCAAGCTCCCGTGACCTCAAGTAATTGGAGCAAACTCAGCCGTAAGTATAAAATAAATCAATAAAATTTGTTGCTAGATATTTTAGTAAGATAGCTACAGAGATTCAAATCAGGGAAACTCTGAGTAACATACAAAGCATAGCATTTCTTATTTGTAAGATATTCAATTGAGGACATACGGTCCCAAGCTATCGAATTCCTTTTCAATTTCTGATGGAAATTACTCTCATCTAGCAAATCACTAGACTGCAGAGCGATACATGAACATCTGGATGTGGATGTTCAGTGGCTGTGGTAACCAAATCTGCACGAGCAGAGTTGTCAGATCTTTGACCGTTATGTGCATGAAAATATGTTAACATGGTGCCATCAACATCCTGTGCCAGCAGTATGTTTCCCCAATATCTTACAACGAGCCATTGTCCATAAAGTAACTAGAGAGAATGTACCCAGTTCTAGACGCAGTGCTTGCAAGGGAACTGTTGAGGGAAGTCCCAATAGAGACCTCAAAAGCCTGTCCTCTATGATGTTCTAACAAATTCACCTGGTAGCTTTCCAACGTTTCTGTCCCACACAGAATACTGGGAACTACCGCTTTCTTGTAGACCTGAAGATATCCTGCAATGGACCCACCCCCAACATTTAGAATGAAGCTTTTAATAACTTCCCACTTGTGCATTGCTTTGAGTGTGATGTGAGGCCTATAGCACTGGGTGCCGTTAAAAATAATAAATCGGCAAGCCTAGGTACAAGTACTGATCAACAATGAACAATTTTTCACCACCCACGTACCAGGCATTACTTGGTTGGTGCCTCATTTTCCCATAGATCAGAAAGACCTTGGTTTTGTTGTGATTAATGTTCAGATGGTTCTCGAGTGCATATAAATAGAGAGCATCGATCAAATACTGAAGGCCCAAAGGTGTCCTGTCTAGGAAATCCAGGACGTCAACTCCCCACCCAAATTAGAGGGAACATTTTCGTTTTGCGAAAAAGTTACGTCCATGTCAGCCACATAAAGGTTAAACAAGAGGGGTGCTAAAACGCACCCCTGCTTGAGTCCTTTACCGGAGCTGAGATGGTTGCACCCTGGGTGAGCCTAACAGTCACTTTTGTGTTGGTATAAAGCAGCTTCATGTAGTTCAACAGAATCCGATCTATACCCCCGTGCTGGAGTTTGTCCCACAAACTGAGGCGTGATAAGCTGTTGAAAGCTACAGTGTAGTCCACAAAACATAAATACAGTCCTCAGTCAGTGCTATGACGCACATCTGCTGACAGGAGCTGTAGTAACACTGTGATGACATGTATTGTACTTTGTCCCTTTCTATAGTCTATTCTTTTAGGTTTTAAGAGCAGTAATGCATTGCCCAATAGGTGGGGTTGTGATTTAAAACAGCTGTTGCCAACCCATTGGAAACAGGGGCTCTAGATGCTTATGATTTAATTATGATGTTCAGTATATCAAAAAAGTTAGATTGTACTGCACATGAGCAAGCAACTGGTTTTGACAGCTTGACCTCTTCAAAAGGACTGGTAGGATCTGCGTATAGTGTTTTAATGTGAGTCTTCCAAACCTGCTTAGAGATGCTGCTCAATTCCTGAGGCAATTGCACTGTAGGGAAATATATCTAGGCCACATTCACCATGTGCAGGAATATGTGTTTCACTGAAAACACTTCTATAAGCTTGTTATTAAGATGTAGGGAATCAGTTGATCGGCCCCCTATTAACTGCTATTGTTTTATTCCAGGATGCATAGCTAGTGACTTGCAACAATTAGTGCTGAGCTAAGCACGCTTAATTTTCCCACTGGCAGTACCAGATGCACCATATTTTGACATTGCCTTTGAAAGATTTACTAGGCCACACTAAAACAGACTACTTACTACAGGGCATTCATAATTCTGACATCCACTTTGCATTGGCAAAGAAAACAACTCTACAGTTTGCGGATCAGTGCAACCTCGTTTGATATTTTCCATCCTTCCCTCGTATACTTTTAGTGGATTCAGGGTAAAGTTGGCATACACTGTCACATACACTCCATTGAGGCAAGAGCACTTTAGAAAATAGCCCCACTTGCTATTGGCCCCTTTTTTCCCTCTGCTAAGCTTCGGATAAATCAACAAATCCAACCATGCATGTTATCAACAGGAGAAAGCCAGATTATGTAATTTACAAACGCACAGCTTTTGTAATTTTGTAATTCCCCCGAATATTTATATTTGCGATTGTAATAATAATATTTATTGTGATTTAGTTTATATTGAAACTTTACACAAACATTTGTAAAAGAAATTAACATATAAGAACATATTATAAATAATTAAATCACAATATATTTGCGATTGTAATAATAATATTTATTGTGATTTAGTTTATATTGAAACTTTACACAAACATTTGTAAAATAAATTAACATATAAGAACATATTATAAATAATTAAATCACAATATATTTGCGATTGTAATAATAATATTTATTGTGATTTAGTTTATATTGAAACTTTACACAAACATTTGTAAAATAAATTAACATATAAGAACCTATTATAAATAATTAAATCACAATCTGCAATAAAAACAATAGTTTCATAGACAAACAGGAATACTACCAGCTTACATTTAAGCATTTCAATACTCTCTCAATCAGAGCTACAGAGCCTACCAAGGAAACATATTGGACTAACACCTTTAGGTTATCAGCATGAAGTATATGACTCAGGATGCACTTTTAGTCCTTTAATCAAAGGAACATTAACAGCTGAAGATGGCATATCATTTACAATATGTGCCAATCTTCCCAGGTCGAATGTAATAATTACTTTGTTTCTAGCAGAACGGGTTAAACATATTGGGCCTCATTACGAGTTTGGAGGTAGCCATGCCCTTTATAAGGGTATGGCTACCCCCAAACTCAAGTCCGGGTTCCCTGAATGGGGAAATACCAGGCCATTCCGACGTTGGAGAGCCTGGTATTTCCTCATTCAGGGAACCCGGACCCGGTACATCCCCATTCCCATTTGACCCACCATAGGACTCAATGGGGAGGATGCTAACAACGTTGTTAGCATCCAGGTCTGCTCGCGGGACCCGCAAGCAGACCTCGTAATGAGGCGGTAGGGGGTTAACGGCACCGGCAGCTTACTGGCGCCATTAACCGCCAGGGTCGTAATGAGGCCCATTGTCTTTATCAACTCCTTATATTGTTGTGCCCAAGCAGATTTCAACCTTCAGCCAGATGTTATATAATGCAATCAACAGACTCATGCTGCTAGAATTAACACAGTGGAGCCAGAATAGATCCTCATAACTATGAACATGTTTGCCCAAGAGGAGGTTAATTACACTCGTCATTTCATGACATTCTGTCAGCAGATGTTTAGCCGTCTCCAATTGATCTTGTTCTTTACGTTCCATTGCAATCTAATCCCTTCTCTCAGTGACCATTAATGAAGGTAGTTGTTCTAATCTTAGTAATAGTATGAAGTGCCTGAGTCTTACCGCTGGACACAGGTTCAGGTATCTCTGTTTTTTTTAAAGTTATACAGTCTATGCTGCACAAAATGAAAACTTTTTAGCTCTCGGAAATGATCATAGTTCTCCAGCCAGTCCCAGAGCTCTATACCTTTTCCCAGTGCCCTCTGTGCCTCATCTGGGTCGCTTCCTGCCCTCATTTGCCACCCTATATCAGCAAATAATTTAATCATCTGCTTCTTAGCTGTACACCAGGAATTTTCCTTTGACATCTCCTGATGAACTGCTATTAATAGACCATTCCTTGTGCTGCTGATCATTTTCAAAAATAGTGCAGCATGCTTCTTCAATACTACAGTTTTTAGGGAAATCAGCCCAAGTTTCAGCCTTATTATCGCCATAGGTATGCCAGGTGGTAGACCTAGGATGCATCGCCAGAATTTCCCTTCTATTACCTGTAACCATTTCAGGTATATATCAAGGAGAGCTTCCAAACCATATGTTATCATCGGGGACAAAACATGCATATACAGTTGACGTGTGCCCTGTGCAGTAAAACCTCCCTGTTTGATGGTCAATATGTAAAACAGGGCGGTCAATTGTGCTGCTCTAATAGCACGTGTCTGTTTGCATGTTGTGTAGTCACCGGTGAGTTCAAACTCAATGCCCAAGTATCGATATTGTGGAGTATAAGCAATGTTTTATGCACTCGATAAGTGTTCCTCTTGGTATACCTCATGACCTTTGTTTTTACCAGATTGATATTGAGGCCATTTTCCTCCGCGTATTCCCAAAGGGCTGTGGACGACCTTTGTATCCCACTAATGGTATGATTGAAAATTACCAGGTCATCTGCATAGGCTAATACGGGGCAAAGGGCCTCACCTATTTTAGGGGGACAGTTTATTGCGGCAATTATGGCTGCAGGGATGTCATGGACATATAGGTTGTATATTAAAGGTGCCATAACACATCCTTGTTTTACTCCCCTATTTTGGAAGACATTTCCTGTAGTGTGACCTTCCTGATCTAATTTTAGTTTTACTGAGTTATCCTGATGTAACAGTCTGAGATAGTATATCAGACCCTCAGGACAGCCCATACGTTTTAATTTCTGCCACAGATGACCTCTAGGAATAGAATCAAATGCCGCCGTGAAATCTATATATAGGGCATATAAGGGAGGCTGCCCCCCTTTCCTTGCTCTGGACCGTAATAGGTCCATTACCATAATGTTATGGATGGTAGACTATCACTGTCTGAACCCACTTTTGAATTTGCATCGGATGCCAAATTGCTCCACCCAGAGCTGTAGTTCTTTTAATAACAGTGAAGCGAATATCTTCCCCATAGAGTCTAACATTGAGAGCAGCCTGTAATTACTAGGATCTAAGCGATTCCCCCTTTTAAAGACGGGTATAAGGACCGCCGTTTGCCAAGATCGTGGTACTTTCCCTTCTTTTAAGATCTTGTCAAATAAAATAACCAATAGAGTAGCCCACAATTCAGCTTGGGATTTCATGACAATATTTGCCACTACATTCGAACCTGGCACTCGGGAGGATTTCAGATCTTAATCTTATTCACCACAACTTCATATGATGTATTAATTGGTGAAACTAATGGGGGACTGCCCAGAGATCTTGATTCCTCCTTATCTACCTGGGCATTCCGATTTTCCGAAAATGTTGTCCATACAGCATCCTCAATGGGTTAGCTAATGGACCTTTCACAACACCCTGTGCCTCACCCAGAAGTGACCAGATAGTAAGAGTCTTTCCTTCACAGATTGTCTTCACCAATCTTTGCCAGGACTGAGTCATGCCTGCCTTTCTTTTGGCTTTAATAGTTGCTCTATATCTATTTTTAATACACCTCACGTTAGTATAATATGCATTCAGAGGGACAGCCTGTTTCTTGGCGTGGCAGATCTCTGCTCTAAGATCTCTTTTAGCATCTCTAATCATCTTATCATAGGGAGGTTTTTTGTCCCCAGTACTTATCATAGTCCCCGTAGGAACCACAGCATGTTTGCCAGCAAAGGTATAGATCCAATTCTTAATGGAGTTAATCGTCATTTCCCAAAAATTCAGAAGGTGATGAGATCTATCTAGAGCCAGCACTTCCAAGGTATGTGGTACATTTTTATCCGACCAACTGATCCTTGTGCCTGCTTTGTTAACATTTATATTACCCATGTTACTCATAGGAATATCCCTGGTGGCAATATTAAGTTCAAATACCAAAGCAGCATGATTGCCCCACTCATTAGGCATGATTTGCATGTCTTCAACCTTTAAGTGCATCCTGGGGCAGACAAATATGTAGTCCAGGGTGCAGGAGATTCCGTTCGACCAAGTATGGCAACCTGGGTGATCACTAGTGGTTCTTCCATTTATCATTTCTAAGTCCCAAGACTCAAACAGATGTTCCCACCCTCGTCCTTCGGGGTCCTTTTTAGTGTGTTGCAAAGAACCTTTCACTCTCAATTTAGGATTATGTGACTTCCCCCCGCTCCCGGCCATATGACAGTTGAAATCACCAACCACTATTATACCTGTGTTCCCAGATTTTATTAACCAGTTTGCGAATAGGTCATGGAGAGCCTCCTGCAGTTGTTCTCTTAGTACTGCTCCAAAGGGGTTGTATAGACTCACTAGTAGAAAATGTCCCTTCACTCCCCTATTGTCATAGTTCACTTCTACTGTAATCATGTTGCTTACTAGTTGAGAACCAATTTGCCTCGAACCGAGTGTATTAACCACTCCCGTGATTAGACCTCCGTATGGTCTGCCTTTTTCGCCTTTCTTTGCTACAGATACATAAGTAACATATCCGTCCAATATCTGAGAGTACATTGCCCATGTCTCTTGGAGTCAAATAGAGTTATGCTTATCAAGCAATTTAGTTGAACCCTCTGCTGATAGATGATGTGCAAAACCATAGCAGTTCCATGTCAAAATGGTAAGATCTCATTGTTTTGAAAGTACCTCAGGTAGCGAGTCTGCCAACCATTTTAGTACTTGTTGAACACCCGATACTTCCACCTTCTTCCCCTTTGGCAATCTTGGACAGTCTGTATCTTCCACAGGAGTGTCTGCCTCGCTAACCAAGCAACTTGGATCTATTTCGTTCAGATCAGCATACACCTCCACATCTACTGCTTTCAGTTCGTCATTGTAATTTCTTATCAGTTGTGCTGTAGACAGAAACTTACAATGAAGTGCTAAAACTTGGAGATTCGGGCCTCTCAGAGGTTCCAGAAATTGAAAATCATCAGATTTAAGGACCGCCAATTGTGGCACAGAGTTCAATCTAGTTAGAAATTCAGAGCGTGATAGTAATTTCTGTTCGCCACTCAGATACAAATTCTTAATCAAGCAAATACGGTTTCCTGTAGTCACACCTTTGACTTCAGCCGATGACATTGCTTTGGTTGCAGGATCTGTCTGCTCTGGTAGTAGGTTTGGCAACTCATACTCAATTATCACGTCCTCTTTGCTCACATTGTCCTCTTCCAAGATGTCTACATCATCTTCCAGCTCGTTCACATTCGCTTGGTCAGGTATCAACCACCTAGTCATGCGGCCCTCTCCAGTTGCCTTCTTTTTCTTAGCTCTTGCTGCTCTCATCTTGGCTTTCTTAGAAGGCAACCCCAAGGGTCCTGCGTCAGACCTAGGTGAGACCATGACAGTAGATCTTTTACTCTTTTCAACCCTTCTGGCTATTCTTCGCTGCTTACGTGGGAAGAATGGTTCGGCACTCTCCTGGTTGGAATCAGCCTCCTGATTATGCTGTTCTTCAATCTCTTCAGCAAAATGTATAGCTTCTGAGAGGATGGATTCCACTGATTCACAGACTTTCTCCCTCCTGTTATTATCCAGTTTTAAAGCATTAGTATTGGCCAATAATTACCCAGACATCAGTCATAAAATCCCAAGGCAAATTGCAAGGATGCTATTGATGACTGGATCTCTGCAATCTCGACCGCCCCTGGATAGGGACTGCCCAAGCAGAGGGGTGGGCGTCCCAAGGGGTATGTTCATCTGCCTATCTTCTTGGGTTCCGTTACTGTTCATTGTCATTACACCAGATTGGGGGGTCATATTTCTTTGGATGTTCAGAAATATTTCCAATAGGGAGTTATTGTCGAAGTCATCATATCTTGAGGAGCTCAATGGGCCATTATCACATGCACCCGGTGCAATTATTTCCTCAATAGTAGTAGAGTTTATTTCAGGGGGCGGATTTTGTTGAAAAAACTCAGTAATCATACCTTGATCCGCTGGGATATTGTTCTTAACTTTCTTTTTAGGTTTCTCCATCTCACCTTCCTTGCTTAGTGAGTTCCTGGCTTTTGTCATTCCCTTGGTTCTTAAATTGTACTTGGGCTGTGTGGGTCTTTTCCCAGATGGCATTTGAACTGCCCAAAGAGTGTCCCTCTTTAGGTTAAATGCCCAGTTCACGAATCCCTCAGTCACCTTATAAGGCACTCTTTCCCAGAAGTTGTCACAACAGCTCTGTACCTCTGAGTACTTTGCTCCCTCCAACTGGATTAAAGGCACGAGACCCACAGTCTCCTGTTGTTGTCATGCTGCTGGCAGACCCAGCTCCACAGGTGCCCAAATTGGGTCTCTTATGGGAGGGGACACTACAACTTCAATATGGGCTTCCCCTCATTACCATAAACGAGCACAATGTGCCCAGTCTCTGTATGTTTTCAAATGCAAACTTCCCACCTCAGCAGACAGAGAATGCTCTAGGATGCTCTAAGGCGTCAGCACCACCAAGATTTTGTCAGCACCTCCCCCTGACCGTGGCCAGTAAGTTCCTGTGATGGCTACCTATTCACCTAAGCTCCAGAGTGAGAGTTTTGTACTGCTTATGCTTATGTTTATGGACCGGTAAACACTCAAGGGCCAACATAATAGGCTTAAAATAGTTTACCAGACAGAGCACAGGACTCTGGGCGCAGGGTAATCCTATATACCTTACCCGTCGCTCCTGGCCATGGCTAGGCTCTCCGCCCTGCTCCAGGACTCTGGAACTCAGGGCTACAGGGTCCAACTACACGACCAGCCCGTGCCAGGCGCAGTAAGGAGCACTCTTCAGAGCCCGTCTGTCTGCCATCTGCCGTCACCGTCGACTTACTTCTGCCCACTTGTACAGGACTCCAGATCTCCTTACGTCCTGGGACGGGTTTTCGCTGGAGCAACTATCCTCATCCCTCGACCTGCACACTAGCCACCGTTGGTACGTTGTTTCGAGGAAAGGACCTCTCAACATGCGGCATGCACCAGTGAGTTTCAGCGTGGGCCGTAAAAATGAATCAAGCCGCACCCCACACGCTCCCAATCATCACAGAATCTCACAGAGACCGCTTCCGATTCTAAAATGCCCTCTTGACTTTCCTATTGTATTAGCAAACGTTTAAACTCCCTTGATAAATCCCCTACCATGACATAGATCTCTTTTTTCTTCAAGAAAAAACTGTTTACCCATTAGCAAACTTGGCAGATGGGGCCTGGGCTCAGATGCTTAGCTTGGGCTCAGATGCTGCAGCTTTCTTTTAATTCTTTGCATGCACAGACTTCCTGAGTCTGCCTTCTACCTCCATCAGGCAAGACAGCCGATTGGTATGGTAATACCATGTGCCCCTTAACTGGAAGGCTCACCCAATAAGTGAAGCCTGTCTGTGCCCATCCGGGCTAAGGACGGGCCAGCACCGCGACATTCTCGTAAAACCATAATGGATCCGGCACCACCTACCATGGTATTTCCAGAGGGATGCAGTGGTGTATGTGCTCATCCGGGCTAAGGACGGGCCAGGACAGCAACATTCTCGTAAAACTATACTGGATCCGGCACCACCTACCATGGTATTTCCAGAGGGATGGGATGTGCCTCATATCATCCCTAAACATGCAGATGTTGACAATAGTGATATGTGTGCATGCTCCTGAATACAAGATCTTTGCAGGCAAATCGTGTACCAGATTTTCTATTTCTAATGGAAACCTGGTTGACAGATTTCATCAGCACCCACACTATTGCAAGCTCTTCCACTGATTATACGATACTCCATCTTGACTGTCAAAGCTAACTTTAAGGTGCTACAGATTGACTTAGACCATCTAGTTCCTATGGAGGCACTGTTGGTATGATTTGTGGCTTCAGCCATCCTGTTCTTGGCATTTTTTGGTCTGTTATAGATCCCCTGGGTCGGTTACCACGTTTCTTGGTCCATTTGTGAATCTTGTTGCAGAGCTACAGGTGAAATTTGCCCGCCTTGTGATTGTAAGTGATTTCAATGCAAAATTGAACTCCCCACGACCTCCTATTGTTAGCCAGTTTTTTGATGGTATGTTAGATATGGGTCTTAATCAAAATGTAAATGAAGCTACTCATAGATTGGGCAACATATTAGACCTACTGTTCACAAAGCTTGATGATCTGAGGATTTTATCCATTGAGCCTCACCTATGGTCAGATCATCATCTGGTCTCTTTTCAGTTTCAACTCCCTAAGCCACCTTCTATGATCTCCTTACCTAAGACTTTGCAACGATAGTGGCGCGATGCATACCTGGAGACTCTGGTTGGTCTGGTTAATGCTGGCTGTAGCTCCATGCCAGTAGTCGACATTTCGGTGATGACCAGCTCCCTGTAAATGGCAGCAGATTTAGTTGCTCCTCTGAAGAGCATTCAGACGTGCAAACGCCTATCAGAACCATGGTTTTCTGCTGAGCTTAAGGCTGTTCACCTTGTTCTGAGGCAAGCACACTGAAAATGGCGCACTACATATGGAGAGGCAGAAAAAATAGCCTTTACACAGTGTACTAGGGACTATCACGCATTAATTAGGGAAACCAAAAAATGTTTGTCTCAAAAGATTGATATGGCACTCAGCCAACCCAGAGAGCTTTTTGCAGTGGTAAAATCACTCGCTTCAGTATTAGACTCGGCCAACTCAGGAATTCTGCGACATGCTGTCCAATTTCTTTACCAGCAAAAGTGAAAATATTCGGTCTAATTTTCAGGCCAGTCCTGTAGACCATGATCTCCTGACCAAACCCCAGGCAGAGATAAGTCCTGAGCCCCATTCTACTTGGGCACAGTTTCCCATTATCTCTGAAGGGGTTATCAGTAAGGCCATTGAGCGCCTGAAGTCAGCATCTCCCTCTGATCCACTTCCCCTAATGATCCTGAAAGACATTTCCTCTGGCATTTTGCCTTGGATTTGCAAAGCAGTTAATGTCTCCTGTCAGATGGGCTGTATTCCAGCCGATCTAAAACAAGCGACGTTATCCCACTGCTTAAAAAGCCATCACTTGACCCTTCACTTCCCTCTATCTTCCAGCCTATCTCTCTCTTACCCTTTGTTTATGAAGTTATTGGAAGCAGTGGTGTCTCCCCTTCTATACTCTTTTCTTGAGTTTTCTGGATATCTTGAGCCCTCTGTCAGGTTTCCGGCCTGGCCGGGGCACAGAGAGTGTCCTGATCTCAATGATGGATGACATGACCAGACTGGTTGATAAAGGCAATGTCAGGGCCCTGATATTATCAGATCTGACGGCCTTTGACACCGTCGATCATCCTACCCTGCAGTCCCAGCTATCTGCTTCCGGCCTGGAGGGCACTGTCCTGGACTGGTTTATGTCCTTCTTGGCTGACAGGGGACAAACAATCTCTCTGCCTCCATTCCTCTCTTCCCCCTCTTCACTTTCCAGTGGTGTTTCACAGGGTTCCGCCTTGTCCCTGAAGCCCTTTAATGTCTGTATTCAGCCTTATGGCCTAAGGTGCTATTCGTATGCCGACGACACACAGATCCTGCTCAATTTAGATCTTGACCATCCAAAGATGTTGTTGTGCCTGTGTCAATGCTTGGGTGCCATGGGGGTTTGGATGAACCCAAACTGGCTGAAGCTCAACGAGGACAAGACGGAAGTGATGGCTGTGGGTGCTCCAGCAGGGCTGTCATGCTGGGTGCCTGCTTTTTGACCATCGTAGCTGGGGAACCTCCTTACTCTTCCTTCTGTAGTGAAACATCTGGGGTGACGTTTTCTGCCACCCTGTCCATGATTCAGCAAGTGCCACCAATTTGGAAAGTGGGGCATTTAGAACTCAGGATTTTGCGTAAGGTATGCCCTTTCGTTCCTCCCCATCTTCATCCACCAGTGGTAGCTGCCCTTATCCTTAGTCGAAAAGACTATTGTATCTCGCTCTGTCTCGCCCAGACAAAGGGCATGATCCAGCAACTACAGTGGCTGCAAAACTTGGCAGCATGGCTGGCCACTGGCTCCCCCTTTGGAGCCCATGACCCTTCAGTGTCTGTATTTGCATATGGTGTCCAAGCACATCGACTTCAAATCACTGTCTCTGGTTCAGCGGCCCCTGTTGGGTCTTGGAGCTCGCTATTTGTAGGAAAAATGTGTTCGCTACTGCCCGATGCGCGATCTGCGCTCACAGACTGATTGCCCACTGGTGATTCTTGCCTATAGGCGTGCTAGGAGGGGGGGGCGAGCATACTCAGTGGCAGCGGCCAGGTTGTGGAACGACCTGCCACCCATATAAAAACAGATCACTGATCATCTGGGATTTAGATGGTACCTGAAAACTTTTCTATTCTAGAGGATAATGAAGTGGACCGTATTGGGGTTTCCTAGCACCAAGATACCTTTTGGCGGTAGTGTGCTCTATAAATCTTAATAACATAACATAAAGTGCATTCATTATCTGTAACCTTGGTAGTAAAACGGACTCATTTTTAGCTCTCCTACAGAACACCCCCCTTTCCAACACGTTATTATTTGCGCACCGGCAACTGAAGAATAAATGGTTCTTGCCCTTTCGTGACATAACCAGATTAAACCAAGGGTCATCCTAATTCATTGTTTCTTTCTTTTTCTCTTTTTCAAACTCATATTCACCAGCGGTGCAATGCTGATTTTGCCTGCACGGCTGGATGCACCTCGTCTCAGGCGGACTCACGCCCTTTCTCACTCACACTCTGCTGCCTGCAGGAGAACAGCAAGGTCTCCTGGTCCCAATCTCTCTCCTCTGTGCAACCCAGCTCAGCTCCCAGCTCACCAGCCAGCACCGATTCGATTTCTTTAGTGTTAATTTATTTTTCTTCCTCTCTTCTCTCTGTCCTCTCTCCTTCTCTTGCCGGCCCTTTTCTTTACTCTTCACCCAGCTTTTAAGCTCTTTGCTTTACCTCCCCTCTGCCTATATTTTCATTCAGATCCATATTGTCTCACCATCCATCTCCATTCTGCTTTTACCCTCCTTCTGGTCCCAGGGACCCCCGTTCATCCAGGGGTCTCCTCCGTCCCCAGCCACAGGGGTGCTTGGAGGGAAATGAGTTGGCAATCTAAAACAGAGAAGAGAGATAGACAGGTTAAGTATCAAGCAAAATATTTTCTTTTTCTTTTTTTACAAATCCCCTTTTACCTGGAAATGAATATGTGCATTAAATAACATGCAAACATAATTTTTCTTTAGCTATTCAAAAAAGCCTTTTATATTTTTGAATATATATACACCTTTCATTCATGTTTTCATAAACACTACACTCTACACAGCTACCTACCTGCTCTGATGAACCCCTTTTAGTCTTTGCGTGAGCTACTTCTCTCACTGCCATTCACTGACTTACTCACCTTGATTTTTATGGAACTGTTATATCTCTTATTCCCTACTGGTTTCTCCAGTCTGTTCCATCCTCCTGATTTCATGTTTTGGGTGCACGGTTTGATCTGTTTCACGTGGACAAAGTGTTCCACAGCCAGACCTCCTTCCCTCATTATTATCTGCTAGATAACAGGTGAAACATTGTCTACAATTTAGCACATACCATGCCAGGCCAGCATACATTTGGCATTTTTCCTTTTCCCTTTCATACAATTGTGCTTGTATACCTGATCACCTACTTCATACTCTCTAACAGATGATTTGTCACAGGACAATTTGGCACCCTCAGCTGCCCTTTCCAGAGTTTGCTGTGCAGATGCAAATGTATGCTGTAAATGCTTCTCAATTCTTCCACATATTCATGAATTGTGTATGTATTTACTTGGACTTGTTCATTCGTCCTGTACAATAAGAATTGGGGCAAAACCATTTTCCTGCCTGTCAAAATTTCATGTGGGGTAAGGCTTTATGGACTTTGATGGTGTTGACCGAATGGCCATTACTACCAAATCCCAACTGGACCCTGATTTAGCCACACATTTTTGCAGAATGTCAATTATATATCAATTGCAACATTCCACACCACCAGAAGATGGCCAATGGGAAACATGTATCTTCCTTTTCACTCCCAAAGTCTGCCACATCTTTGTCATTACTGTACTAGTAAAATAACTTCCACGGTCTGATTCTATTCTCTAAGGCAAACCAAACACAGAAAATACGTGATTCACTAGCAAAGTAGCCTCTGTTTGCACACTGCAGTCAGTCTCTGGTATACACTTCAACCATTTACACAGTAAACAGGTAACTGTTACAATGTACCTGTTTCCCCGTGCTTATCCTTGGACCGGTCCAATGAAATCTATCTGAATATCAGATGCTAGAGGTCTAGTGTTAGACCTCATTTCATTAATGGTGCTCTATAACTCCCCCATCACTGCCCCAGTTTTGGCTAACTGATCTGCTTTGTCATTCGCCTCTTTGTCAGAACCTGGTGTCTTCAGATGGCCCTGTATCTTTCTCCAGTGAATGATCATATCATTCTCTGAAACACGATTATCAAGGTCCTGAATCAGTTTTCAATATGTGAGTGGCTTTTTGTTACATGTGACCATTCCTCTCAACTTCCAACCCGGTTAGTACTCTACGAAACTGTTCTGGGCATAATCAGAATCTGTAACCAAAACTATGGGCCTCATTATGACCCTGGCGCTGACGGAATGAAGGGGGCCCGTATGGGACCGGCCCCTTTCATTCCGTCAGGCCTGATTACGAGGTTCCCTTTGCGGGACCCAGATCAGACATCTGGTAAAACCAGATGTCTTTTCCGGGTCCTGCGAGGGGAAGAGGGAGGTAACAACGGGACACTTGTAATGTGCCCATTGTTACCTCCCTCCCCATTGCCATTGAGCCCTATGGGGGCTCAAATGGGAATGGGGAATGGTTCCTGCAAGGAGGATTTACCGGGTCCTCCTATGTCGGAATGACCCGTTAAGTCACCATTGCAGGAACCCGGTAATGGAGCCCGGTTTGGAGGCAGCCATGGTGCTAATAGCACCATGGCTGCCTCCAAACTCGTAATGAGGCCCTATGTATTTCAATTTGTTCTCCACAGCTGTGGAAATTGCCTTGTAAATTGCAGCCAAATCTGCCACTTGACTACTTTTGGAACCTAACTTCATGCTTACTCTTAGGATACCACCAGATTTTACCCACACATTCCCTATTCCTGCCACAATTTGTTTTCAGAATACCCCCCCCCTCTACCCTCACCCCCCATGGTATGCACATCCATCCACATATACTGCTGAGATATTCCTTCATGCTTCTACATCAAAGGCCTTGTGTGGGGATAGTTCAAATTCAGCCAAATTTGTTTCTAACTCTGTATCATCTGTGGTGCCCACTGCTGCACCGTCATGTAAGTCTGCCAGCCCTTGAGCAACTGGACTCTTTTATTCTGCCCATATCTCACATCACCGGGAAATACCTGCAATGCCAATGTCCCTGATGTGATTCTTGACTGAGCTAAGTTGTCAGACTTGATTCTTTTTCCCTGTAAGAAATGCAGGGGCTTATGATTAGTTTCAACAAATACCAGCTCCACCTGAATAATAGGGTGGAAGTACTGCAGTGGCCAGACCATGGTCAATTGTGCCTTTTCACATTCACTACATTTTGTCTCTACCTGTGACAATGCGTTGCTGGCATATGCAATGGTTTTTGTTATTTGAATCATGTTTTTGATATAAGACTACTGACATACAGTGATCTGTGAACCCTATCTCTATAAAGAATTTGTGATTCCTCTAGGGATAAGCTAAAGATGGGGTTTTTAACAGACAATTTTTCAATGTGGCTACTGCCTCACATTGTTGCTTTCCCATTTCCAGGGCACTCCCTGCTTCAGTAGTTTAGTCAGTGGTTGTGTGATTTCTGCGCATTCTTCAATGAACTTCCTGTTTTAACCTGTCATCCCTAGCAAACTCTTCAAGCACTACTGATTTGTGGAATCGTTTAACTTTTGGTTGACTTCCACCTTTTTCTTTTGTGGGTTTAACCCTTGCTCTGTCACCTCATGTCGCAAGAAGTTTACCCTTTTCCTACAGCACTGCGCTTTCAGCAGTGACACTTTTGCCCTAGCCTTTTGCAACTTGTTGAGGACAATGGGTGCCTCTGAAACTGTAAACATCACCTAAGATACCAATTCAGAGAGAGAATTTCATTTTCCAATTCAATGTTTGCAACCGTCCATCTTATGCAGTTGCTTTTTGTGTTTACTGTTGCTAGGGTTGATAAGGTCTTTCTAACTGCACCAGTTTGATGTGCTAATGTAAGAGACAAGACCACATGGTCACTTAGATTATTAAACTTGCCCCAAATGTGGTCTTTCTTATACTTATATTTTCATTTTCAAAAATAGCATCTAAACAGTACGTGCACACTCTACCTTGCCAGGTCCTAAGACTTTAGAGCACAGTATCATCTGGTGATATTGGGAACATATTGTTAGACCATTTTTCCCCTTTTCTAAGAGGATCCTCTGCTGTCTAGTATGTAGGATAACCTTTTCACATGTATTGTCTTCGCTGATGGTCCAATATCAATTTCTGCCATCGAAAGACAACGTGCATTGCAGTCTCCCTCTCAGGATCACGCCCTCTCGTCCATCACTTCTTCCCAGAAGCATTACGCCAGCATCTTGAAACCCCGTCCAACAAATCATTACTAGAATTGTCATCTGGCAGATCATATATTGTCATAACCAACGCCTGAGTAGGAACATTACTAATAATAACTCCCATCAAATTCTTCATATTGATGTCTACACTCAGTAGATTCCCCACAATCAATGTTTCCTGTAGTGTGAATAAATCCGGGAGGTTTAGCAAACTCCTGCCCTCTGAATTTGACATTAAAGAATAGAAGGCCCTTGTATTCCATTTCATTAACAGGGTTTCACTGCTTGAGCTGCTGTCTCAATGATCACCATTCTGCACATATCTCATTTGCGTGCTGTAGGCATAGTCTGCACGGTTCTCTGGTGTGTCATTCTGGGTGTGGCTTTTCCATGCAGAAGGCAAAGGTGTACCATATGTTTGTAATTTAGCCTGCAGCTCGAAGTCCAGCTGCAAGAACTGTTCAATGTATGCAATCACATATTGAACAATAATCAGTTAGAGAAACGTTGCAATGACCCAGTTGCTACAACTTCCCAACTGCAGTAAGTCCACCTTCTTCATATCACCCGAGGTTATTATTTTCAGGTCTGGTATCAGATGTATCAATTGCAGCAAATTTGACCGATTTAGAATATGGCTGCTACTGTAAGTTGCATTTGGAGGCAGCCAGGTGTATCACATTTGGTGGCAGCCAGGTGTTTTGTTGTAAATATGCCACCCCCTTCTTTGATTTGGGCCCCATTTCCCTGTACCAGCTACCCATCAGATGGACTTGTCCTGATGTGTTTCCATCCTCAATTTGAGGTTTATGAAACTGAGCATAGGGTGCCTCACTTACTGCATCAGCTTTTTAGTCACCTGCATGTTTGGCTCTGGCTCTTGTGGTATGAGCCTTTTATCCAGACTCTGCGTGGTCCGTACTCGGCGTGATACCAATGTTTTCCCTTTATTCTTGCTTGTTTGTGTGAGTAGCAGTCCTTTCCATCAGTGCAGTGCCAAGGCCTGTGTATTTGGTTTAGCCTTCGCATTTGCGGCCTCAGTGCCTCTGCCCTTCTAACTGAGTTCACATCTATTTCTCCATTTGGGTCGATGTGTAAATTTTGTGAACTCGTAGACCATGTCACCGGTGTAACGTAATCTGACAGTAGAGACAAATCAATGAGTCTTCAGAGGTGGAAGAGTGCAGTCTTTCTAAGTGTGGTGTCATTGAAAGATTGGTTATCGCCGTCCCACTGTGAATCATGGCATTTGGGTCTGACAATTTGCTCTTGTTTTGATGTCTTTTTATACATAGATTCAATAGTGAGTTGTTATTATCTATGTTGATGGATGGCATTGGAGATGCCAAGACCGCAGGGTGTGCTCCTCTTTGCTCAATTACCAGACACTGACTTGTTGATTGCTTTTTGCTTACTGGTGAAAACAATCCAGTGATTTTGGCAGATATTATATCCTCAGTGCTGACAACAACCTTCTTTTTTATTGTGTTAGTTTATTAAAACTTTCGCATACAAAATGACAATAAAACTTTCCAAGATCAGATACATAAACATTCAGTCAAAACTGATAGGGGTTGGGCTCATAGTTCCCATCTCAGCTATCTCACAGTTCTATCCCCTCATGTAACGTCTTTTAAAATAGTGACAATTTCCCTCCATAGGAGAGTATGACGCAAGCATGATTATTTCTGCTTATAAACTCCTTCCACAGCAAGATCCCAGGAAAAGACACCATTAGCCCTTTGAACTCAGCGCGCCCACCATTAAAAATTAAGGGTCACACAGTCACATAACAGGTGCCTTCCGGTTTCCAGTCCCCGCTCAACACAAAGACAACATTCCCTTCTGACTCTTGGTACCTGGTACAAGGGCCCTTCGATTTTCCTTGTTCTAATAGTGTTAAATGTTAGTTTTAGATAGACCCACACCATATAATTACCCACAAATTGTTGGATATATTTGGGACTATCTTGTTTTGGCAGGATATAGGCCACAAGCTCTGTAAAAGAGTTTTTTGTACTGAGGTTCAACCTTCTTTTTAGTTTTCAAATGTAGGATTGCCCCTAAGCAGGAGGCATCATTGGGCTTTGGTCCCCTCATAAGAGACGTTTCAGTTAGCACCATTGTGCCATTTGCCAGACAGTGTTTCTGTGCCCCTAAAACTTTCCCGAACTTTGATGAATCATTCGTCAGCATTCTCCCAGACCATAAGGACTCGGCCCGTTCTGCTGCGCTTTGCAGGCAATCGTGGCAATGGGGGGTTGTTTCTGTTCTTCTTTCTCCCCCTCACAAAAGCCGACATACTAGTCTTTTTCGCCATTTTTAAAAATGTTCTATTATTGACAGCACAATGTTAAGAGCAGGATAATGAAAACGTTACCTTCGGTCACGAGCGCTGCACAGAATTGTTGTGGCTGTTTCTCAGGCCAGCTCCCTTCCCCACATCCGCTATACAAGAAGTTTGGGTCTGCCAGTCATCTTTCTTCTACATCAATTTGTACCTTGTTAGCTCAAGGCAGCGACAAAGTCACACGGCCCGTCCCAGCTGCCCACACTGCCACTGTTCTCCACTTCGGCACGACCGCCTGCACTGAATTCACTGCTCTGTAAGCGACAGGCCTCTAACCAGCTGTGCAGATTGCCTGTAAAAATAGAATGCTTTTTCCAGCTAGACAATCGGGCTGGCCACCTTACGCTGTTGTAGCACTGTATCTCTCAGCGTGCTTGCCACGTGAAAACCAGCACAGGGGAAGCAGATCTTCTTTCGGATGTAGTTAGTTGAATTTTCCCAGTCGGCTACCCTCCGACAAAGGACAAGGTCTATGAATCCGCGTACCCTCTGCTCAGCTCCCGGTCACATCAGAACACAACTGATGTTTTTTTGCAAAACACATTCTGCTGCCACATCGTCTTCTGAATCTAACATCTGCAAAGCACACTGCCGTGCAGCTTTCAATTTTTGCCTTATTTCCTAAGCCAACATTGCAGTGTGAATTCATGCACCCAAAGCCTGCAGCATGTCTAGGGCCTAAATAAACCACTCTCATCCCAGTCTAATTACTAATTTCAGTATTGTTAAGATAAGTATCATTAGTATTGTTGGTATCTAGTTGTGTTAAGATTGCTAGCACCCTACACTGCACTATGCTAAGTCCCAATCACCCCCTCTTTACTTTGCCCTCAGTGTCTCACATCAGTGCTAAGTCACATCTAGCAAATACTGCAACATTAGCATCATTTTGGGCTCACTGCCTCTATTGAAGTCAGCGGTGCCATTGAAATTAGTGCATGGTTGAAATTCTTGCACAATTATCCCAACAGCACCAACAGATGGGATCGATATAGATGCCAGAACTTCCTGGAATTGTGTGCCTTCATTAAGGCATATACCATCTTCCAATGTGAGTTATGGATACTCTGATACCAGTTTTTATATTTAGTCTGCAGATTGGCAATTTTAACTTTAGAATTAGTCACATCTCTCCTAATAATTGCAACAGCCTGACAAAGTTTCGCCTTGTGTGCATGTATGCTGTGAGAAACATGAAGGCATCTCCCTAACTAGTCCCCGGGGATCTGTCATCCAGGTGGCCAGGACATGACCATCGCTATTGGATCCAGTTCCTGGGGTAGACCAGTGAGGGAGGATCATCTGGATGGGGGTTCCTCGGGAAGTGGAAGTGGTACACTGACAGGTCAAATGCATTATCCCCTTCTTTCAACACTGTTTCCCCCTCCTGCCACGTAGGATAGCCAGAAACACTTCTCCCTATTTTTCTGACATGAATACTTTTGCACACCACGAAAGACAACACACTAACACCAGAGCCATTTACCTGACATGTCCCAATACATTGGTCAGGAAATTGACCAGAATCACACACAGCTGAGGAGCTGTTCACTTCCCCACAGGGATAAAAGGTGGAGCACAAGAGTACAATATGAGAAAGACAGATTGCATGAAGAAACAGCTATCCACGCACAGCAATTCAAGAGGAGGAGAAAAGCTGCACAAAATGAAGGGGCGACAAGGAGCGTAGTAACTTTGCCCTTTACGAGCCAGACCCGCAAAACCTCCCTGCAAAGAATCATAAGACTTCAAAGAATAGACTGTGTGTGTGTTGCAGCAGATGTCAACAATATGGAGCATGCCTATACTGATAAGCAGGATTGAGAGGGACACCTACTAGTATGATCCCGTCCTTGACTCTAGATACAAGAAAGACTGAGTGGTTCATCACAGCCATTGAGCTGAGGGGAGAGCCAATAAGAAACCAAACTGTGTTAAATGAAAGCCGCAACTGCATTGAATGAAAGCTGCAAAGTAGCAATTTAAGGGAAGTTCAAAGAACTGTTCATATTAAGGGAAAACCAGCTGCAGGGGTGGTCCGGCATTTTGTGGGTGCTCACACAGAGAGACTCTGGTTGATCCTGTGTTTGTTGAAACTCCCAATAGCAGAAGGAATTAAGAGAGAGGCATTAGGAGAGCAAAAATAAAAGGTCAAAGTGGCCATACAGGGATCCAGCAAAATCCTCTGTACAGTCAAAAGTCTTTGACCAACAAATCATTAAAAAGCAAAGGGGAGCGAATCCCGCTATGGTGAAAAGTGGGAAGAACTGTGTAGTTGACAAGAGTGAACCCGAAGAAGGGATGCCGATAAGAAGGGGCAAAGCTTGATGCCCTAAAGAACGCTATAAGGACAAGAGTGAACCCGGCAAAGGGTCTTCCCTTGAGTGTTGTTTAAAAAGACACTAAGACTTGTGAAAGTTAAC
Source organism: Ambystoma mexicanum (assembly GCF_040938575.1). Classification (NCBI taxonomy): domain Eukaryota; kingdom Metazoa; phylum Chordata; class Amphibia; order Caudata; family Ambystomatidae; genus Ambystoma; species Ambystoma mexicanum. The sequence continues at coordinate 783,434,191 of NC_090923.1, read as the reverse complement.
AGATTAAATGTTTTTTTGTGAAAAGCCAGAGTGAACCGAACAGAGACAGGCTGACTATGAGAGTGGTCTGAGCCCGGCAGAGGGAGAATCTAGGGTTGAGGAAACATCATCCAAGTGTAAATGGAACAGAGGGAACTTTTGGTTTATGTTTGTTAATCCATTAGGCCCTCAGAGGCAAGAGATTTTTCTCTAGAAAAGAGACTTAACCATCCAAGGTCCTGATATGTGAAAGCTGAACTGTTGTCTCGTGCTGGGAAGGCTCAAGAGAGTGTTGTGCTCAGGAGTCCCACCTTGTCCTGTGCTCAAAACATGGGCAAGGGAGACCCCGGCCACTGCATCCTGCTTTCTTATTTGTGCACATTTCTTTCTTTCTTCGGAACCCTATCCCACTCTCTTTCTATATTCAGTTGTAAGGATTGGCAATCATTTTTTTTTTGTATAGGCCCTTTTAATTTCATGAAACACCACAAGGAGTGCCTTATTTTTCAATTGTTGGTTGAAGATTGTTCCAATCTTAGATTTAGGTTTAGATTAGGCATTTTTCCAACCTGCATACAATTCAATAAACACTCTTGAACTGTGATAACTTGTATCTGTCTTTACTGTTGCCACCATGAATTTGTTACAATAGCCATACCAAAAATAGGCAAGACGCCCTTTAGTTGAGCTATCATGCCTTTTTTGTGACTAGTCTGGTGCCACAGTATCGTTAATAAATCAGACATGTCCAGATTTGCCGCATGCAGTAATTCTGCTTGCGTATATGGGCGAACCATAGTGTTTTAATGGTATCAATATTGACTTGTCCACACAAGACAAGAAGTTCTTAACCCCATCCTGTCTAGTCATTACTTATAACAAAGTGTTGCAATTGGATTGCAAGAGAGGTTCAAGACCAAAACAAAACCACATTTCAGACTTTTGTGCTCCTTATTAAGCAGCCCAAGAACATATTTATTTTCCACCTCTTTTCCAAATTCATACCTCATTTCATCTTCTATGCTTATAGAGTGGTGGTGTGGTGTGGGGTGAGGTGAACGGAACAAGGTAGCCAACCCTGACCGTGGAAATCATGGCAAGGTTGCTCTCTAACTAGCTATAGAAAAGGACCAGTTTGCATCAGAACTGAGTTTTTTGTGAATTATTCCAAAAGAGAGCTGCTGCTGGATTCTTGCAAGGAACAATTAACAGAGAGGCCTCAGTCCTTGCATTTGAGACAGTGGCCAGGACATCGGAGAAGCTTGCTGGGACCCAAACCAGAGGAGAAGGAGGAGTCTGGGTGCAGGAGAAAATCCCTGAAAATCCCTGACTGAAAGCCCTTGACCAGACCTGTGCTGTCCTCAGAGGAGCCCTGCTGTTTTCCATGACCAAAGCCTCCCATGTAAGTATATATCCCAAAGCCTTCAAGTGTGTGGGGATCCAACTTTCTTTATTCCTTTCCATTAGTGGGTAGAGGAGGGTGAAACTGTGTAGGCCCTTCACACAATGGGCCTCATCACGACCCAGGCGGTAAGTTACCGCCTGGGTTGTACCTTTACCACCATGGCGTAAACTATGTTTACGCCATGGTGGTTGGCGGACTTACCGCCCCATTCCGAGGTGAGTGGGGCGGTAAGTCCCCATTAACCCATTTACCCTTCCCCATTCCCATTTTTGCCCCATAGGGCATAATGGGAGTGGGGAAGGCGTTAATTACGCCACCGTAAATTACGGTGGCGTAATTAACAACAAGGTCCCTTAGCGCCATGGATTTTAACACCTGCTAAAAGCAGGTGTTAAAACTTCCATGGCGCTAGCTAAGGGACCTCGGAATCAGGCGGTAAGGGTCGGCGCTGTTTACGCCGCCGTAAACCCCTTACCGCCTGGGTCCTAATGAGGCCCAATGTATTAAATCTTAATCAAACTTATTTTCCCAATAGAAAACCACCCCTCTTTTGAAATTTGCATTGTGTTGGGAACAGCTATCCTAAAACCTTTCCATTAAAGTGCGGGAGGGGAAAACTTTGTAGATTCTTAGCACATTTGATTAAAGTAAATCAATGAATTCCCATGTAGATAATCACAGGATTAGGGTTGTTAGAATTCAAAACTAACAATAGCTCATGCACAGTGTGTTACAGCTGGAATAGCTCATAAAGACCTGGTTGACTGTCTTTGAAATCCTTGCCTTTCACATAGAAAGGGGGGGTGGTGTGTCCATCATCCCAAAAAGAAGTAATCCATAAAACACCACCTTTCAAGTCAGTGTGGAGGGTGCAAAACGACATTCCCCATTCCTTTTAAAACCTGAATTACGAAGCATTGTATCCCATCTGCATGTGTGGCGCAAATTAAAGTTTTCTTTTGTTTTCATTTTTCTCTGACCTCAAACTATCAAGTCCTGCCTTTTATTTTCAAGTGTGTTGAAAAACAATTTTCATTTGAGTTCCTTTTTCCCAACCTTACTTTTAAACAAGCACAAAACTATTTTTCTCATTGAAACCCTTTCCCAAATAGCACCTTTTTATATCAGCAGTAACAATATTAAATTGAGGCCTGGAGAGTCGGGGTTGCTTGGAGAAAAGCATTGTTTCAAAGTAAGTCATTGCTGTGGACTCTGTTTTAGATTGTGAATGTTTTCTGTCGGTTACATTGAAATTAAAACTGTGGAAGTTGTTATTGCATGTTTCAAAATTTCACATTTGTTGTTTTATATAACCGAGTTATAGTTGTGAATTTGGCTGTCACCACATCATTGGTGGCTGATGTTAGTCTGTCACATCTTGATTCAATAAATTAATAAATATATATTCTTACTGCACCCAGGCCTGGTTCCTAGTCCATTGGTGACACTGAGTATTTGTTGGGGTTGTGTTTGAGACAGGTTGGAGGCCTCACCAAACTGAACTTAAATAAACAGTGCTTTGTTGTACGCCACCTTGCTTGGAGGGAAAGGAACTCCCTGAGATGAGTTTGAGCGCATAATAAATCGCGACTTAACGGTGCCTTTGAATTCAGGTATTATAAGATTTAGTCAGTTATATGGGCTATAACTCGTAGTCATTCCGGAATGGCCCAGGTCATGCTTTGGCCAGTGTGGGAAAACATGCACACCAGGCACCAGTCTGTGATTGCGGCCTTGTAGGGCACATTCCTCTCAAATATCTTTGCAACACTGCTAGAACAATAAATAAGCGTAGTGGCGGTTGGGAGTGTGGGCTGACCTCATGCCTGGGGATTTCTGTGAATTTGGACCAAGTTCATGCAATGCTGAATTTACTGCGCAGGCCTTCTCTTCTACCTATGGTTACTAATAACCATATCTCATGGGAGCACGCCATGCTTGTGGTGGCATAGTCATAGCCGACCGGGTAGAATTGATAACACTTTATGCTGACAACATCCTAATGTATGTGAGGAGACCACAGAGGTACCTACAGAGGGTAATATCTGTGGTTCAGGATTTTGGGACCTCCGCCTGAACAACAATAAGTCAGAGGTGTTTCCGCTGATGGAAGCCACGAAAGAACCCAGTAACTTGTTGGGGCTAAAATGGTCACCTACACAGGTGAAGTATTTACGGCTAGAGGTGGCACTCTCTGCGTCCTTGGTGCGCTCACTGAACTATGGTACGCTGATCAAAGGGCTGTGTACTAAACTGGAAAGATGGACGCAGCTCCCTGTCTCATTTATGGGCTGGGTGGCTTTGGTAAAGATGATTATCCTACCTAAATTGTTCTATCTATTTAGCAATAGACCACCATGGCCAGGCAGGTCCTTCTTCACAAAGATAACCGGAGCATGCTCCGCATTCATGTGGAAGGGGCAAGCAAGGGTCAGCTAGAGCCGTCTTACATTGCCGTACGAACAAGGGGGGCTAGCTAGCCCAGACTATGAGCTGTACTATCTGGTGACTCAGGCATATTATGTGACACATTGGGAGGAGAACAGGCCACACACATTGTGCGAAGAATTAGAAAGACAAGTGAAGAGCACGGCCACACTTCTACATGGGGTGGTAACAGGAAGACAGAGAAACGGGAACCCCCTAGACCCAGTTCTAGCCACGAGACAGGCATGGTGGAGGCTAACCCAAACACTCGACACTATACAGCCCAGCTATTCCAGTATGGGATGCTCAATACCTGCTGGCTACACATTGGCGCAAAGCGGGTATAGTACACTTCGGGGTCTTGTACCACGATCGGGTGTTTCTGCTCTGGGAAGATTTGAAAGCACTGATAGGGGATACCCCATTTCAGAAGCTGCAATATTACAGACTCTAATCAGCAGTGGCGACACATTGGGCTGGATTCACACAGGAGCCCCTATTGCAGCAGAGCCTAAATTACGTGATCTCCAAGGCAAGACCAATAAATCTGTTTCAGCAATATATACATTGTCAATGTCTACTAGGGAGGTCCATGCACCAGACATTTAGGGTGATTGGGAGAAAGACCTAAACATGTCCTTCACAGATGCACACTGGCTCCATATATGTAGGCTAATAAAACAGGTGTCGTACAACTCTAGACACAGATTCATTCACTTCAAGGTACTGAATAGAGTACACTTCACCCCAGCCCGTCTCTAGAAAACGTATGCTGCTGCTGACGGGAGATGTCTGTGATGCTGTGGTGAGGATGCTGATATATTGCACATGCTGTGGTCCTGTGGGGTATTCACTGAATATTGTTGCAAGGTATGTGATGTGCTAAAGGTGATGACAGAGCAGCCGATAAGCTGGGAACCAGCAATGTATATACTGGGATATGTGTTGAAAATAAACCCATTGGGACGTAAGCTTATAAACATTGGTCTGCTGATGGCTAAACGTGTTATATTGATAAAGTGGAAAAGTGCTATGTCACCAAGACTTGAGGAGAGGGATATGACCTGGGCGAATGACAAGGACGAAGTATAGACCAGTCTACTACCCATTACGAATAGACTCAAAGATATCTGTGGGGGTTTCCGACAATACATGATTAATGCAATTGTTACAGCACGTGGTGGGTCTTACACACATCAAAGGCCACACCTTGGACCTGCTATTTGCATCTCCAGGTTTAGTAGAGGTGTTCCCATGTCATCCTCTGACATGGACGGATCATCACATTGTGCCGTTTGTAATTAAAACAGAAGGAGTTTCTAAACAGCCTCCTCAATCAAATGTTCCGTATTGGGGACGTAACTGGGCGAAAGTTGATCCGGCCACAGTTTTTATCAAACTTACTCAGCAACAGACTAACGAAACTAACTCGCCAGGTCTTCCTCCACAGGATATAGATAGATTGGTCAACTGTTAGGGGTCAGTAGCAGATCAACTGGCCGCATTAAAACTAAGGCGCCACCTCATTGCGCCCTCTGGTATACGTCAGAGCTTCGGGCATTGCACTTGGAAACTCGGCACGCAGATCAGCTATGGAGCAAAGGCTATGAGGCTTATTTTTGTGAAGCATATAAACAGCAGCTTGCAGCCTACCATAAGGCTTCAAGAACAGCCAAATCCTTATATTTTGAGGATTCAATCCAAGCTGCAGTTAATGCTTCAAAAAAATTATTTGAGATCATTAACAAATTGACTAAACCTGACAGAAATCTGCAGACAGATACTCCACAATCTTTATGTGATGAGCTCTCAACATTCTTCATTATTAAAATTGATAAAATCAGGAATGGTATTGTAATCAATGGGGAGCTTAAAGAAGGTAACAATGCGTCATGCCTACATTGGCATTAGGAATAAAGGCAGAAGTGTGTTTCTCTAACTTGACTTTTACTAATAAGGAGGAGTTGATTAAAATAGTAGCTAAAATAGTAGCTAAGCTTAAATTGGCGTTGCCTCTTGACCCTATCGCACTGAAATTGTTCAAAGTAGCGTCTGTAGATTTTTATGAATCACTGCTGTAAGGATATTTGGCGTGTTACAGTACAGAGTACAGCAATACTGCACAAGTAGCACATTTTTTTTTGCAGCACCACCACAAGGGTGCGGTGCATTGCTATATGGGTTAGCAGATTAACAAGGAAAGACAGGCTATTCAGTCAAAAACGATTTTAACATATAAGATGCAAATCTATTTTTACAGTTAAAAGCACACGTGCTCATTTAAAAATGCACACTATTTTTCACCTGAAATGCCTATATTGCTAGAGACACATTTGAAAATTAACAGCTAACCTATTAACAATTAACCTGACTAATAAAACCTTATTTAACATAACCCACTAATAAAATGTGTTCTCCACTGCAGAATTAGGCATACTCTGAAAACCATTTAAATGCGTGTGCAGATTTTTTTCCTCTCTTCTCTGCCTGATTCTCCGTGTTTTTGTGCACAGTAACTGCAGGAAGAAGGAAGTCAGATTTGCAACAATTGCAAATGTATAAGCGAAGCTATTGTTGAAGAGTAGGAGGATGAGAGATGATGGATTTCATTGGGACACGTCATACAGAGGGCTGAGAGGAAAGTTTTAGTGGGCAGTATCAGGGAAAAAGACAGGCAGACATCTTTCTGCACTACTGGGGAGAAGACCTGGCTGTGGGGTCCTGACTGAATGCAGATTCCTGTGTCCTGCTGCAGTCGAGATTGGGGAGAGCTGAAAGAAAAACCTTTCCACTGGCTGAGGCATTCCTATCTGAAAAAGCTGAGAATTCCAGGCAATGACCCCGGCTTGAGAAGGCAAGCGTTCCTTTTTGCTGGAGTTAATCCAAGAGAGCCACATTCACAAAGAGAACAACTAAAAAGATAAGGTAATGAGAAGTGTGGGAGCTGAGTGTGTACGGTAATATGCAGTCAGTGTAGGATTCCTGTGCGTGTCTTAATCAAATACCAATGTTGCAATTTGAGTTCTGTTCTCCGCCACGCTCTTTGCAGTGTGTCATAGACAATGCTTTGACTGTACCATTTTATTTATTTCTGTAAAGAATGAGATCGTGTCTAAATGCAGCTTTTATAATACAGAAAATATTTGAAAACAGACGGGTGTTTTATTTTCTATTTACCATTACAATGCCGATGATGTGGGGAGATTTTTAAACAGTGCAATGGTCATTTTAAGACAGATGTGTGCATGTCAGAATCAGTATGAATAATTGTGAGTGACTGTAGCATAGCTTGTTGGAGGTACATGAGCCAACGGGAAGAGAGACTCTCTGAACATAGCTCCCTACCGTATATAAGGTAGTGGAAATTACCACAAGACTACCACATATAGCTCTCTGTCGTAAATAAGTCAGTGAGTTCGCCTATGGTGGCACACCAACACTATCACTGGAAATGTGGTATTCCTAGAATGCAGGTCTGAGGTCTCTCTAGTGATCACACGAAAAATCTAAGCAAAGATAAGGGATTCTGGACATTGGGGCCACAAATAAAACAAGGGAATTATGCTCACCAAAATACCACCAACTACGTATACCAAATATGCAGGTCTGGGTGCTGAAATAATGCATGTCCATTGTATTATTGTTGCACATGGCCAAATCTGAATACAAAGAGTGATTATTGCTAAGTTATTTTTCGGCGGTAATAAAATACCGTCAGGCCCCAAATCTCCACAAAATACCCTACATATTTATGGTGCGTTGGCCGGGAAAGTGATCATAGAGTACCTACTGGGCGTGGCAAGCGTGTCTCACACTGCCATTTGCACATTAAAGGGAACCCATTTTATAATAGCAGTGTGCCACTAAAAACGAATTTCAGAATGTCACAAAGGGAAACCACATTCTCAGATCTAGGGCAATATTTAGAGGCAAAGTTATTTGCACATGGGAATTGGTCTTCGAATAGCACGTTAGAATGGAGTAACCGCATTCAGAGTGAGGTGCAGAAAGAAAAACTAGACAATATTTTTGCAGAAGGCAGCATAATTCAGGTCTGCCTTACAAGATTATTGAATGCAGCCGATAAAAGTGCAGAGAAAGACTGTTTAATACGGCTATGCGGCAAAATATGGTTTATTTTAAACAAGTCCCTGCGAATGCAAGAGAATGATACTCAGCTAATTAACAGGTTAAAGACTGAATTAGATGGGGCAAGTAAAAATCAGGAAATGTTGAGAGCAGAATTGGATGTATGCCAAAAAGACATGCAATTAAAATGAAGAGACTTTGATACTCAGTTATCCAAAAGCAAGAAACAATTTGAAGATAGTGAGCAAGAATTGACACACTTAAAAGCCTTAGTGGATCACATTAGGCAGGATAAAGATGAGGTTGTTTCAGAAATGCAGATTTTACAAAAAGAACATTGTGAAAAAGAAGGTGATCTCCAGAGTGCAGAACAAGAAATGATTAAAATGATTCAAGAAAGAGACAAAAGAAATAAAGAGTTCAATGAATGCCAAATGCAAATGTGCGACATGCAGGAGGCGATTAATAAAATGAGCGATGACAGGAATTTGAACAATCACCACACAAAGCTTTTGATGAAAAAACATGCAAGGATTTGCCAACTGTATATGTGGATGGTTGTGCTTTTCACATTGAAAATGACAGTAATAAACAATTAGTGGCAGGAATAGGAAATGTCTGGTTGAAATGTGAAGGCGTTCCTAGTATAGGGATGAGGATTGGAGATAGGAGCAGTCAGGTGGCGGAATTGGCAGCCATCTATAAAGCAATTGCTACTGCAGTTGATAAAAAGTTCAGTGAAATTGTCCTGGTGACTGATTCTGACTATGCACGGAATAGCTTTGTGGAGTATTTGCCTGGTTGGAAAGCAAGAGGCATGGTTACATACAACAAAAAACCACTTAAACATGGAAAAATGATACAAGCCATAGACAAATTGGTGTCAGAAAATAATTTAACAATATACTGGAGAAAAATTCGTGGGCATTTAAAAACACCAGGAGAGGATAAGGAGGGAAATGATAAGGCAGACCATCTGGCTAAGATTGGGGCTGTGATGGGAGAATTGCTACCTATTGATTATTTAATGGGTGAAATACAAATTGATGCAGTCACACGTTCTAAAGCACCAAAGAAGGTAGATCAACCGGTGGTGCAGTGGAGTTATGACACGCCAGACCAAGATTTGATTGAGGCACAAAAGAATGATCAAATTTTGGGAATCTATTATAATCATTTGATAGATCCTGAACAAAATCCTTTAACAGAAAATGATTGTATGGGAAAAGAAGAGTTGAGGGTGTTATTAAAGAACAAAACACGAATTAGATTACAGGATGGACTCATGATTAGAGAATCCATAACAGGGCAAATACAGTGGGTAGTACCCCTTTCATTCAGAGGACTAATGCTACACCATGCACACGATGCCATAACTGCAGGCCATAGAGGTTCACAAAAAACATTAGAAATACTAAAAGATTATGCTTACTGGCCTCATATGTCCCAAGATGTGGAATTATATACTAGAGGATGTCTAGTATGCGCCCAATTTAAACCTGCTTCACCAATGCATAGAGCACCATTGATGAAAAGAGGCCTAACTCTCCCATGGTCAGATTTGCAAATAGACTATGTAGGTCCTTTAAAAAGGTCGAGCAGGGGACACCGTTATATTTTGAGTGTGGTATGTTTGATGTCGAAGTGGATTGAGTGCATTCCTGCACCAGATTGTAGTGCGCAAACAGCAGCCACATTACTGGTGAACCATGTGTTCTCAAGGTTTGGGTTGCCACAAAGAATTGAGTCAGACAGAGGAAGTCATTTCACAAGTACTCTAATGAGTAAGGTATGGCAAATACTAGGTGTGAAAAGGAAACTACATATCGCATATCGGGCGGCGTCTTCAGGTACAGTTGAAAGAAGCAATAGGTCTGTTGTGGATATTTTAAAGAAATTTGTGGCAGAAGCAGGTTCCAGCTGGGATTTACGTTTACCGTTGGTTCTGATGGCAATCAGGTCGACTCCTGCCAAAGCAACAGGTGTTAGCCCCCATGAGGTCTTGACAGGTAGGAAAATGGTGTTACCACAACACCTACTATACAGAACACATGAGCAAACTCTAGTGAGTGCATCCACGGTTCATGAATATATTGATGAACTGAGGAGGCATTTGCAACATGCATTTGCTTTTGTGCAGAGAAATCTGGAAAGGGCTGCTGACAGTGCTAAGTCATATTATGACAAAAAGACATCAGTAAAGGAATACAATGTAGGGGATCAGGTGTACAAGTTTCATTTTGGAAAAAGTAAACAGAAACATTCTAAATTTCTAGCAGCCTGGCAGGGGCCATTTCGAATTATAGATAAAGTCTCTCCTGTAGTGTATAAAATTTTGAAAAATGAAGGTGAAACAGCAATAGAGCAGTTTGTCCATGTAAACCAAATCAAACCATGCCATCCCAGACATGAGATCAGGCAGCTTGAGCATGTAGAAACGGATAGAGTCCTTTGAGAAAATAAATGGGTGTAATCAGGAGGCAGTGACAAAGAAGTTAAAAAAAGTTGATTGTTATGATGGCACATAAACACTGTAATATATGTAAAAATATATAATATAAATAAATAAATAAATAAATAAATAAATGCACATATAACGGAAGCTCGTGGTTGGTGTGCAGAGAGAAAGTGTATTAAATATTGAATGCTGTTTTATATATGCTTGTTTTCTTTTAACTTGTATTTGATTTCCGAAAAAAAAACAGAAAAAATATAAACGAAATATTTTTACCAAGCATGTTTTATTTTTGGCAAAAGGATGAAGTTAGTATTATGCTATGTACTTAATTTGTTTATTTTCTATTTTGATTTAGACAATTAACATTATTTGATCGGAGGTTCCGAGATCAGAGCCCACGGGAGAGACGATGGAGTCCTGGAGTCCCCTGGATGAAGACCAAAAGATGCCTGCCTCCAGGTGGAGGTGAAGACAAAATAACCGGAATGCCAAAAGAGATGACTACTGTGGATTCAAGATTGCCAAGATGAAAGAGTACTCGAATGAACCGAATAACATCGCTGGTCGGGACATACCAAAAGAGACAAAACAAAAGTTCCGGCATATGAAGTTCCACGTATTTATTATTTTAATTATTTATTTTAACTTGTTATATTACTTATTTGTTTTAGTTAGTTGTTTTATTTCATTGTTTTTAATTGACTTGGAAAATTTAAACTTAAAGTAATGCCACTTCCACTGAGAAGGCAAATGTGGAACATTTTATGAACTGATGGACTCAGATGAAATGTTGATTGCAAATTTTCATTGATGCACATGAATATTCATTTTGTTGGATTGCTATATTGTAAAAAAAAATAGAACAAGTTGTTTTTAGGAATTGGCTTGGATTATAGCCAAGTTCTAAAAACAAAAGGAGGGTATATGTAAGGATATTTGGCGTGTTACAGTACAGAGTACAGCAATACTGCACAAGTAGCACATTTTTTTTTGCAGCACCACCACAAGGGTGCGGTGCATTGCTATATGGGTTAGCAGATTAACAAGGAAAGACAGGCTATTCAGTCAAAAACGATTTTAACATATAAGATGCAAATCTATTTTTACAGTTAAAAGCACACGTGCTCATTTAAAAATGCACACTATTTTTCACCTGAAATGCCTATATTGCTAGAGACACATTTGAAAATTAACAGCTAACCTATTAATAATTAACCTGACTAATAAAACCTTATTTAATATAACCCACTAATAAAATGTGTTCTCCACTGCAGAATTAGGCATACTCTGAAAACCATTTAAATGCGTGTGCAGATTTTTTTCCTCTCTTCTCTGCCTGATTCTCCGTGTTTTTGTGCACAGTAACTGCAGGAAGAAGGAAGTCAGATTTGCAACAATTGCAAATGTATAAGCGAAGCTATTGTTGAAGAGTAGGAGGATGAGAGATGATGGATTTCATTGGGACACGTCATACAGAGGGCTGAGAGGAAAGTTTTAGTGGGCAGTATCAGGGAAAAAGACAGGCAGACATCTTTCTGCACTACTGGGGAGAAGACCTGGCTGTGGGGTCCTGACTGAATGCAGATTCCTGTGTCCTGCTGCAGTCGAGATTGGGGAGAGCTGAAAGAAAAACCTTTCCACTGGCTGAGGCATTCCTATCTGAAAAAGCTGAGAATTCCAGGCAATGACCCCGGCTTGAGAAGGCAAGCGTTCCTTTTTGCTGGAGTTAATCCAAGAGAGCCACATTCACAAAGAGAACAACTAAAAAGATAAGGTAATGAGAAGTGTGGGAGCTGAGTGTGTACGGTAATATGCAGTCAGTGTAGGATTCCTGTGCGTGTCTTAATCAAATACCAATGTTGCAATTTGAGTTCTGTTCTCCGCCACGCTCTTTGCAGTGTGTCATAGACAATGCTTTGACTGTACCATTTTATTTATTTCTGTAAAGAATGAGATCGTGTCTAAATGCAGCTTTTATAATACAGAAAATATTTGAAAACAGACGGGTGTTTTATTTTCTATTTACCATTACAATGCCGATGATGTGGGGAGATTTTTAAACAGTGCAATGGTCATTTTAAGACAGATGTGTGCATGTCACAATCAGTATGAATAATTGTGAGTGACTGTAGCATAGCTTGTTGGAGGTACATGAGCCAACGGGAAGAGAGACTCTCTGAACATAGCTCCCTACCGTATATAAGGTAGTGGAAATTACCACAAGACTACCACATATAGCTCTCTGTCGTAAATAAGTCAGTGAGTTCGCCCATGGTGGCACACCAACACTATCACTGGAAATGTGGTATTCCTAGAATGCAGGTCTGAGGTCTCTCTAGTGATCACACGAAAAATCTAAGCAAAGATAAGGGATTCTGGACATTGGGGCCACAAATAAAACAAGGGAATTATGCTCACCAAAATACCACCAACTACGTATACCAAATATGCAGGTCTGGGTGCTGAAATAATGCATGTCCATTGTGTTATTGTTGCACATGGCCAAATCTGAATACAAAGAGTGATTATTGCTAAGTTATTTTTCGGCGGTAATAAAATACCGTCAGGCCCCAAATCTCCACAAAATACCCTACACTGCCCACTGCAGTCAATTCATCCTTGAAGTGTGATCAAATTGCATCTAAACTCAAGGAAGCCCTGGTAATACCATTATTGAAGACGCCAAAACTGTATACCTCGACTATTTATCGACCTATCTCACTCCTGCCCTTTCTCATGAAAGTTTTAGAAGCAGTAGTGACTCCCACACTGAGAACATTCTTGAAAAGTCAAAACATCTTGGATAGCTGTCAAATGGGCTTTCGCCCTTTGATGGTAACCAAATCAGTTCTGGTATCTGTGTTGGACGACCTTACCATCATCAGGGACGAGGGCAGCATGACACCATTGATCATTGTATATTGCTGGCAAGGCTAAAGGAGGCAGGGTTTTTGGAGGCAGCATTGGATTGGTTCCGTGCCTTCCTGACATCACGTTCTCAAATACAGTGTCCTTTCACCCTTATAGTTCATATTAGGTATCAATCTCATGCGAAGTTTATTTATTTATTTATTTATTTTGCATTTGTTAAGCGCACTTGCAGCCCATGAGGCATCGAGGCGCTGTTACAGAGGATACACAGATTTAAGATTACATTCGGGTGCAGGAGGCTCTTAGTTACAGGTTAGCAGGAATATATGCAGAAACAGGTTAAGGTCATACAAAGAGTCTGGTTTTGATAGCCTTGCGGAAGGCTAGGTGTGACTCGATGAGTCTGAGGTGAGGTGGCAGGGCATTCCAGTGTGTGGCTGCTAGGGTGGGGAAACTGGAGCCACCAGCACGCACTTTCCGCTGCAGGGATCGGCCCTGTTTCCCTTACTTTTTAATCCTTATATTCGCCCTCTGTTGATCCTCATTCACTTGTTTGGCTTCAGGGTATTTTCGTATGCAGACAATACATAGATCCTGTTTAGACTTGATGCAAAGCAAGATGAGGTAAAGGACAGGCAAAGAAATTGCTTCGAAGCCGTCCGGGTCTGGATGGAGTCAAATTGGCTCAAACTATCTCACCACTAAATGGTGGGAAGACTGAGATCCTGATCTCGGGTCCACCTGGCACAGCTGCCAGATGGACTGATGCTCTCTGACCAGAATCACTTGGCCCACTACCTAAACCGGATACTGTGGTGCATAATTTAGGGATTAAGTTATCTGAAACCCTGTCCATGGAAGCGCAGCTTAACACAATAAATGGTGCAGGCTTTGTTAAGCTCAAACTACTTAAAAAAGTCCTCCCCTTAATTCCAGACACATTTCATGTTCATATCGTGGCAGCCTGTGTAAATGGGAGCTTGGACTACTGTAACGCCACCTACTTAGCGCAGCCTTCTTTCCTCATCCAGGGCTTGCAAGTGTTACAAACCTCTGCAGTGCATCTGGTTACACGCATACCTGTCGGAACAGGAGTAACTAAGGTCAGACAATCTCTCCACTGGCTTCCGATTGAAGCTCGGGTAAAATGCAAGGGACTGTGTATTATGCACCGTGCATTAGGTGGGAAGGGATGCTTAGCCATTCAAGGAAAACTGAACAGATACATCCCGGCCCGCTCTCCGAGATCCTCAAATGCAGCTTTGCTACGGATACATAAATATAAGAAAGAACGATTGGAAGGCCATGCTTTCTCAGTTGCAGGGCCTAGGCTTTGGAATTCATTGCCAGAAAGGTTGAGGAAATCAAGGATTTCACATCTTTCGGTTGTTTTAAGAGCCATGATGACTTGGGTGAAAGTGCACTATATAAATAGCTGGTTGATTGATTGATTAAATGAAGTTAGCTGAAGAGATGCAAATGTGATGATGAATATGTTTCGTTAAAACTATGCACTGTGTAACCTATTAATTTATTACTGGATGGATTCCTGTACAAATAACGTCTGACTGTATGCTTATACAATATTGTTTCCCTGTGCGAAGTCAAATAAAGTAAAAAAAATAATTAAAAAAACGGTGGCTCTGCTGTTTGAACCGGGTGCCTAACGTGCTATACTAGCTGCAACAGGAATGGCCACCTCAGTAGTTTTTGTATTAGAATGCCTTGCAGTCTTTTTTGTTATACTTGTCTTCAATTTTGTTGTCCGCGGTGGAGCCACATAAAGTCAATCTGGCTCCTTCATGCATAAGCATGAGGTAAAGGCAGTTTTGCAGATTTCTGCTTAAAAACTGTTTTTGCCATTCGAGTCATGTTGAGAATAGTAGTGTGTCTCGTGTATTACAGGCACGTGGGCTAGCTATGAATGATTGTTAAGGTGGAATCGTGCTGTGACCACTGTAAGCACTGATGTCATAATCAAAAAAGCACGACTTCTCTTGTGAAGAGTCTTCTCAGCTGTTTTCTCAGATGCGCATTTTGTCAGCGAGATGTACGATGATTTAGTTGTGCAGAGCCCCAGCGGACTACAGCCGACCACACCCCTCTGCACCATTTTGCGCTGTGCTCTGCATTGTTATGAGGCTAATATAGCTCTGCCCAGAAGATTAAATCCAGAGCCCCACCTCCAGAAAATAGTAACTGTAAAGTTACTCAATGTCTCGCCAACACCAACACAACCACGGCAGACAGCACCGCTCTGATCCACTCTGCAACATAATTTCTTACTCCTAGAATGTGCCCTGACCTAAGTTCAGTGTTATTTTCGAAATACTGTCACATTATAAACCTCAACAATGCCACCACTGCAAGACGGTGGTCAGTCAAAAGACCGAAAAAAAAATCTCGAAATACAATAATCTCGAAAAAAAAATAGCGAAAAAAAAAAAAAGTCGAATTTTTTATTTATTTAATTATATGCTTTTTTGGGGTCAGGTAAGTAAAAAAAAGGGGTAAAATAAAAAAAAAATGAAAAAAGGGGTGTTGGGGGGGGAACCCCCCCATTTCGAACAAAAAACGTCATTAAAAAAAAATTCGACTTTTTTTTTTTCGACCTTTTCATTTCGAGATTTTTTTTTTCGGGATTTTTTTTTCGGTTTTATGACTATAAACCCTGCAAGACACTGAGCAGAGTCAATATCCATGACCTAGACCACTACTTGATTGTCAAATGGCAGAGTCATTTATATATTCAGCTTATCAACCCTTATCTGATCACTCCTATTGGAAATAACTCAAGAAATGTTATGTTCTTTGACAAACTGCACAACCATCAATTCCTCCAGCCAACTGATAGCACACTTGTGATCTCCCCAGAAATTTCCAAAGCCTGCACTGACCAACACATTCGTGAAACGCTCCGGCTCCATACTACTCTGCTAAGCTTCCATCCTGAGGGAACTGTCACTGGATCTTGACAATAGAGGTGGACTGGGCTATAGGGAACTATAGAGAATTCCCTGTGAGCCTCGGCACCCAGGGCCTCTTTTGTTTGGTAACCTATTGTATTTCCAAATGTCCTCATTGAAAAAAGGGCTGGCTTCACTGAAAATGAGTAATATGGGACCATTTTGAATTTTTTTTCGACTGCCTCTTTTGGGTCCCAGTCCACCCCTGCTTGACAATTATTCACTGAGCTTACCTCCAGAAACGACAGGTGGTGGATGAGTCTGGTTTTCCCATTTTCCTTCTTGGATAACACCCCTGGGGGAGACATCACAAAATCTGGCTTGGGTTGGGTGGACAAGTGAAGCGGCCTTTCTCTCTCCCCAACACCCTTCCTTTCATTATTGATTCACTGCTCTACTATGTTTGGCATAGATAAAGCTGACTTGAGTTCCTTGCTGAAGTAAAATATTGAAACAGCAAGCCCGTTGCATCCTTATCATGCTGTGTGTTAAGTAACTGTCTTAGTATGTCTACACTAATGGAAGAAAATGCCTTGCTTAATCTCATTACCACTACTTTAATAGTGTTTTGGCTGTTCTTTCTGTTTAGTGATTGTTGGTCTTGGTTTCTGCACACAATTTTACCATGACCCAGTCTGTGTGCCGAAGTTATTGCTGCAACTGTTAACATTATCAACCTGAATAACCGATTTTGTGTTACTGAGACATTAAGCAACATATTGCATCACCTCTCAATGTATTCCCTCACCCAGGTTGCCCCTCTAGTCGGTCATTGCCAATGAAGCTACAGGTGGCTTGCTCTCCATCACAGCTCCATATACTGCACCTCATGCAGCCCATCAGCATCCTTCCCATTTGCCTTTTCCTTAATGGCTGCACTGCTTGATTTCCAGGCTTTCTTTTGTAGGGGAAGTTTGGCATTTTATGGTAACTGCTTTGCTGTTTACAGAACCTAGGCTTGTGCCGGTTGAAGTTTGTTTTTGTAAGATCTCGTTATTAGATTTTCATCAAAATACATATCCATCACATAGGTTCCAATTAATTACACTAACAAGAAACTGACACGACAATTACATCATAACAATAATACTATTAATCTACATCTAAAAACCAATTATACCCTCACCTAAAATACCAATACTCTACCATCCTATGCGAAATAATAGAAGAAAGCAATTATAGTATCTCACACCTAAACACATAATAAATCACATGAGACAATGGAGAAGGAATAGGGGGGTGTCCTCTCACTCTCTTCTCCTCCCTCCTTCCCTCCACCACACTACTTCATCACTCATATGAGGCATTAAACAATCCCCACAACGAAAGATAATCTTCCTCTCTATCTTATCTTTATTTAGATAGGATCTGTAATTCCACCAACCAGTCCTCCACAGTATGTTTCTTCCTAGTCTTCCAGACCCTAAGGATTAACTTAATCACTACAATCATAGCTTTATCTATCCAGATATTATGTTTCCTAGTGTTTACAAACCTCCCTTTATGTAGAAGCAAGATCACATTCGCAGCTGATCTATGAATGACTATGCCAAAAATCATATCAATTCCATCAATTACGTCTCTCCAAAAATCCTGTACTAGTGGGAAATCCCAAAGTAAATATAATCGGGTACCTCTATCCCGTCCACAACTCCAGCATGTCTCATCCATCTTCAACTTCAATTTAAACATCTTTAATGATGGCCAATATAAACTACCAACTACCTTATGCCTAATTAGACACCAACTCAAATCCAGACCTGAATGCGTACCCACTTTAAGAATATCTCTCCAATCTTCCTCCGATATGACCACATTAACAGAATTCGACCATCTATACATTAGCTTACTCCATGCATCTATATAGCCTACTTCCATAAGCATGAGATGCATATATGTATGTACATTGTATTCATGTCCAATCAGCAGCTTACAAATCTCTGGTTTCCTTTCCAGTGAATTACCAGCCATACTCTTCCTCTGATTAATTAGCAAAATCAAATGCATATATTTACTCCGCTCTCTTCTCCCCTAATTATACTTATCTTGCAGTTCTTCAAATTGCAGTAGACTACATCAATCTAGTAAATCACTTAGATTCAATATACCTTTCCTAATCCAACTCTGCCAATGCAAATGTTTATATTTGAGGTGTAGTGTCTTGTTATGCAATATTTATGCATCACGACTGGAACCAAACCTTTGACCATTTTCCCTAAACCACGACCTCAGAGCCTCTCTAGTCACAACTATCGATTGTAATTTCAACATCTTATTCGACAGCTTTCCCATAGTGTAGAGATTATCCAAGTGATAAGAGGAGCACATATCTCCCTCTCCATGTGTAACCAAATCGGTCCTTTAACATTCTCTTCATCAAAATAGTGCAAACTCTTCTTGTCTACAAAGGCCTCATAGTATTTTACCAAATCCAGGTAACCAAATGCATTAGTATATATTTTGGGATGCTGGGTCTTTTACCAATTCCCCACAAAAAAGTTGGAAACAGTTTGTCAATCTTCAGTAATTGTTTCTTTGAAACTAATAAAGGTATTGACTGTATAATGTACAATACCTTAGGTAATAGAAATATTTTAATCGTATTCATTTTTGCCCATAGATTCACATTCACTCTTTCCCATCTTTTAGTAGACATCACAATTGTATCCATTACTTCATCAATGTTATATTGAACAATTTGATTTCAAAATACTACTATCACATGCTCTAGATAAAGGAAAAAGTTCAGTTTTGTCCCAATTTACTTTATGTCCCGACAGTTTTCCCACTTCCTCAAACATTTGTTTCAATATGGATCCACACACCTCTGGATTTGAAAGAAGAATTTATTATCATCTGCATAAGACAAAACCTTAACTTCTGTATTCCCAACGCAGAGTGCCCTAATCTCCTTGTATTGTCTGATATATGTTGCTAACGTTTCCAATGCCAAGTTAAACAAAAATGGCGACAGGGGGGACCCTTGCCTCGTACCTTTAGACAGGGGAAAGGATCTGGAAATCAATCCATTAACAAATACTCTTGCCTTACCATTATAATGAATACAATCAATCATTCGTATGAACACTAGACCAAACCCCATTTTCAACAGTGTGAATTCCATGAACTTCCAATTAACTCTATCAAAGGCTTTTTCAGAGTCAAAGAAGCCTATGATCCCACTCGATTCTCTCCCATAATGTACGTCCATAACATTTAACACAGTCCTGATATTATCATAGCCAAATCTATCTGGAGTAAAACCCGCCTGTGATTCATCAATCAAATCTCCCATACAATTCATCAACCGATTTGCCCATATTTTGGTAAAAATCTTTAGATCCACATTCAACAAAAATATTAGTCTTTTGTTTCCACACTTTGTATGGTCCTTGTCTGGCTTTGGAATTATAATAATCAGTGCACCCTTCGTCGATTCTTACAATATCCCTGACAACAGAAAATCATTAAAAACCGTGCACAAAATTGGTGACAACTGAGTCGCAAACATTTTATAAAATTCCGAAAACAGACCATCCGGCCCCCGTGACTTTCCATCCTTCAACTGCATTATTTCATTATGAACTTCAGTGACATTAATCATAGATTCAAGTTTAATTTTCTTTTCATTAGTTAACTCCAAAATTTTAATTTTCTCAAAGAAGGTATCCAGGTCTTCATCAGTAGGAGAGAATTCCTCCCTATATAATAGCAAATAGAAATCACAAAAATACTCAAATATTTCTACATTCCTGAGCAAGGTGTCTCCTTCATCAGTTTGTATGCAAGCAATGCACGTGTTGGTCATCATCTCCTTAAGTTTATTGGCCAACAACTTACCATTCTTATCATATGATTCCCAGAATCTTTGTTTGGTATAAAACAATTCTTTTCCCGCCAGTGGTTGTACATGATTCTTCATCTCACCTTCTAGCTTCTTCAATTTTATCTTGTTTGATTCTCTATCTACAATCACACAAGTCTTCTGTAGTTCCTTAACCTCCTTCTCCGTCATTTTAATTATCTCCAGATTTTTCCTCTTAGCATGCGTTGATCTACTTATCAATTCCCCTCTCAACACTGCTTTAAAGCAGTCCCAAACAATTTTAATATCCACTGAACCCTCATTCTCCTCAAAATAGTTCTTAATAAAGTCATCTAATCCTGCGATTATCAATGGATCCTTGAGTATACCTGCCTGCATCCTCCATCTTTTGGATTTCTCCCTCTTACCCCTCATATTAAACTGCATGTCAAGTAGTGTATGATCCGAAATACCTTTCTCTTTAATACTTGAGCCCATTGTCTGACTAACTAGTCTACTGCTAATAAGATAATACTCAATCCTTGAATATGAATTGTGATCTGGAAAATAGAAAGAATATTCTTCTTCTCCCTGATGTAGTTCCCGCCATATATCAACTAATCCATATTTGAATGCGAAAGCACGTAACTCTTCACAAACTTTTTCTTTATTATTCCTGCAATCTGATCTTCAGTCTAGCTTGCTATTCATTACCACAATAAAATTCCCTCCCAAAATTATATCCTCCCCTACCATTTCATCCAGCAGATTACTCAAAACAGCAAAAAACTGCACATTTGGAGAGCACGTAGCATACACTATATCAACCGTCACTTTCCTACCATCACAGAGTACATCAAGTAACAGAATACAACCTTCATCATCCTTCAATATTTTCTCTATTTTAATCAGCAACCCCTTTCTGAACAAGATGTTCACCCCCTTCGACCTGGAATCAAATCATAACAGGTAGGAACTTTCTGCGAATATCTGGAACTAGTCAAACAGCATTCAGAATGCTCAACCAACACCTTTCACATTCCATGGAATAAAAGTTAACCGATTCATACTTTAGTGCACTACACTTAGTTGCCTATAATATAACCTAAACAAACATGCCACTTTAGATTTATCAAGCTAACCCACACTGCATTATAGAAAGTGAGAGGAAGGAAAATAAGAAAACAAAAAACAACATGACAACAAAATACAAATGGACAAACTCTTAGAAACCAAGAATAATTTACATCATGCAAAGTCTGATAACCATCAGACCATATATGAGCTAATATATATACAACCAGCACCTTGTCCCAAACCATACACACCAGTAATCCCATGCCCGAATAAACATAAAATATAATCATCAATATTTTCCCAACTTATTGTCACAATTTCCAAAATCCCTGCTTCTTAATCACCATCAATTGGATGGAGTTCTGAGATTGCGGGTAACTGGAATACAATCCTCGTCCTCCATGCTCTCTCTCCTATTTTAGGGACTACTGCACGCTCTTTGTCTAATTTCTAGCCTTGGCTTGTGCAGTCAGTGTAGCCCTCTCGTCTCTGTTACTGCCCTACTTATCAGTAAATCCATGTCTGGTGTTTGCCACTCTGAATGTGCTTGAATGGGGCAAGAACTAAACTCGATTATTTCCAATAGGTTCTTCGTTTGATGCTAAGATCCAGTTTAGTGCTATGAGTAGGCGCCCTGCACTTCAACCCTCTGCTGACACCCTGCACCTCTCCACCACCTGTTAGCCCTTAAAGGACAAGGGCAGCACGTTCCTGCACACATGTTTTGCAGAGTGCTGGTTGCCTTTATTCCTCCTTGAAGTGACTCTTCTTAATTGGCCACCCCACTGTTTAAAGGCCGTGCTAAGACTGAACTTCTCGGACTGTAAAGTGCCTGGAAAAGGGGGAAAATGGGGTATAACCCAGAGAATGGCACAAAACTGCCAGTGGCCGCATTAAGTGGCACCTTAGCGACTGTAGAAGGCTGGAATGAGCAGGAAAGAAAGGTAGCAGTCTCTGTTTATTTGCCAGTGAATATGAAAATAAAAAAATACTTTAAAGGTGATACTCGGGAGGATAGCTCAGCGGCATGGTGGTCGCCTTGGAAGCAAGAGGACACAAAGCAACACAGGTTCGTTCCCCGGGTCTGCGCTTAGAAACCTCTCTGTGGTAAGTGCGTTATAAATAACCTATCATATCATATCATATCATACTGAAGGCATTGTAGGAGCTTTGATCCCACGTAGCCCCCAGGCTATTGACAGTGCTCAAGCGAGTACCTCAGTTGAAACAGACAACAACTCACACTTATTTATTTATTGTTTATTTGTACAGCACTTTTTCTCTGAAGTCAGAGGTATTGCAGCTTCAAGTACCTAATGCAGTGGAGCTGGAAATGCCATCTGTAAGTGACAGAACACTGACTATGATTCCTGAAAATAATAATCCAATAGTTGGGCGGCTGTCTGATTCTCCTCGCCTAACAGGTCTTGCTGGTGACTTAGAACCATCCAAAATGTTATGAATGAACGGGTGGCCGTTAATCATGAGAACTCTGATCAGACCTCAATGGACACTTTAAATAGTGTGGACTCCCATTCTATGGATGCTCACTGGGTGACAACTAGTTTCGCTTTCAAAATATTGATGAACCTGTGTCACATTATACAGTGCTCAGTTTAAATAAATGTTGTGGTTTTGGATGACCTGTTAAAAATGAAAGCCTGGGCTAGGTGTAGTAGCGGTCCCCAAAAGAAAGCCGGCAAGTCTGCCCCTCCATTAGGCAGTGTGGTTGCTGGCAATGAGTTGCTATCACCTGTTATTTTAGTTGCCCCTTGCGAGGATGTCTTGGAGACAACACAAGTAGAAGATGGGGGTGAGGTATTGGAGGAAGTTGATGAAGTCTCTATCTTCTCTAGGGAAAAAAGCAGAGAATTAAAGACGAGGTTTCCTGTCTGGTGTAGGACAAGCGACTCATAATGCTGGCAGCAGTCTGGTTTCTGGGGCTGAGCTGACTGTAAAAACGCAAACTGACTCTAAGAAAGCAAGGAAGAAAACAGCCAGGCGTGCTAAGAGAGTGATTAATAAAACAGGAAATCGAACTTGCTGACTGCTTGCAGAAAAGGAAAAGAAACGCATCCCTGTTTATAATCAAAGACGAGTGTGTAACGAAGTAGCTTCTTCGTTGGATGAGATTGTCCATGCTGACTCTTCAACCGATATCTGTTATTTCTGTGAAACGTTTTGCTATCGAAAAGTCCTATTGTGTAAATCGGAAAGTCCTGATGAATGCATGATCCTACAGGGTTTGCATGTCTTGCCAGTGACCTCATTTACTATTTATACTCTTTTTTTTGACGATGGGGAGAGCCTCATTAATCATAGCTGCCAGTTAAGTCTGTTTGACCACCTACCAGCCTTAACAGTTGTAAAAAGTGAAAATGTCGACTATGTTGAACAAAATGAGTGTCAGACTTCTTCTCTAACTAGAGTGCATTGTCAATCTTCTGAGGTGGCCCCTTTGGTCAGAGCAAATGCCAGACCCCTTCTTAAATGGGGCTATGACATGGATAGTGCTTTTGTTCATACAGTAGGTAGTAGTATGGTGGTCACTGGGAAGATAGCTGGTCCTGTGAAGTCTGTGTCGTCACAAAAGTGGAGGATGGAGTGTGGCCAATTGAGTTTGTACCTGATCCTTTGATAAAATAGTACTGGGATTGGCTGCTCTCCTTTTTACCCCAAAGGGCGTTTATTCTTTGATCTTGTATCACATTTAAATCTTGGAATACAAGGGGTCCTTCTCATCTGTTCAGGGAAACTACTGGTACCAGCAGATATTATCTCACTACAGGATAGCTCTCACTTCTCCTCCTCTGCTGTCATGCGGATACAATCCTTCCTGGCTAACAGAACCATGAGGGTCTTCTCACCAGTAGCGGCAGCTGACCCTATCCCTATCACATATGGTGTCCCACAAGGCTCATGTGTTTCGCCCACTTTGTACAATATATTTACAAAGCCACTCTTTGACAAACTGGACCATCTGGGTGTCACCTACACCAATTATGCGGATGACACCCAGATACTCCTTACCCTTTCAGGTAACTACAATACTGACGTCATCCGGTTTAACAAAATCTTTTCCATCATTCAGGCATGGATGGCCACACACGGCCTCTGCCTGAACGATGAGAAAACTGAACTTCTCCTAATCGGTTCACCCAATAACCTACTGAAACTTAGCCCCAATTACAATAGCATCATCATCGATGGTAACACTATTCCCATTGTTAAAAATGTGAAAACCTTTGGCTTTTATCTTGATGCCAACACTAACCTTTCCAAACACATTAACATGACTGCCTCAGCCACTGCCTACACTGGTAAGCTGATCAGGGCCTGCAGACCTTTCTTGTCCTCTAATAGCTGCCTCAAATTGGCCAGGGCTCTTATATAGTCCAAACTGGACTACTGTATCAGCCTATACCTAGGCGCAAACCAATCCATAATTAATAAATTACAGGTACTCCACAAAAACGCGCTACGAGCAGCACTAAACATCCCCAGGAGAGAGCACATCTCTACCACCAGAAAAGCATGCAAATAGCTCTCCATACAACAAAAAATCCACCTAAAAACCATCTGTCTCACATACAAAACCTTAAACAATCTAGCCCCTTCCTATATCACCAACAGGTTTACCTTGAAATCTGCTGCCAGAATTATTAGATCCTCTAACACATTATGCCTACGGTGCCCAGATTCACCTTAAAAAGAGCTGGAGGATCCAGTTTCACAGTCCTTGCCTCCCAACTTTGGAACACCTTACCACTCAACATCAAATCTATTGAGTCCTTTCAGTCATTTAGGAAACGGTTATTAGATGGTTACTGAATAAAGACTAGCATTTATCATCTTCCCTCTACTATGTCTGTTAATATTGCCTCTGCCGTAATTGTGCTTCGTACTTACAAACTGTATGAATTTATAACTGTATACTGTATATAATGTACTATGTAACCGTGTACCGAAGCGCCCTTTTACCTCTGGGTAAAAAATAAATAAATACAAATGGCTATATAAATAAATAAAACAAAAACAAACAAGCAAACAAAGAAACATGGCTCTTGGGAGAGGCCCTATTCAATGGTTATACTTGTTGTTCTAAGAAAACCAAAAGCGTTTAGAAGGGAGGGACATATGGGATCTGGTCACATTAATATGGAATGCCCTTGGATCCAGAGAAATTAAGGATCATTCTAAGATTTTGAATGTCCTGATGGTGGAAGTACGCATCTCTCTAAATTGTAACATCTTGGTTGTGTATATTTATGATCCTCCAGGGGGGATTTGTACAGAAGGTATACAACATAGTATCTATGAAATGATGTGTGCCAGAACCTCCCAGCGCAATAATGATAGAATGGGGATCGTTGAAACCTGAATGCTAGCTGTATAACGTCTCCAACGAGGAGTGCTGACTCAAACATTGGTGAAAGTAGTGTTCTGAGGGCTTACTCAGGGAAAAAGGGCACTTTATAGGTCTAATTATTTGTGGATATAGAGATAGAAATGCTTAATGGAGTAGTTAAGGGTGATGTCCCTGCAGCAGCCACATGGAAGAGCGGTTTAAAATCTTCTATCATCAATGAGTTTTTTAGCTGTGCAAATATCCAAGAAGGTGTGCTTGAGATGAGCCTCCTTTTTGTGAAATGTAGCTATCACACTATTCTTGCTATATGTTGGGAAATGGGTGTGTGAGATGCAGGGAATATTATAAAGTAGGCTGTTAGTCAACAATGGTCGAAACAGGTTGGGCTGGTCCGATAAGAATCTGGACACGATTAACAACTTTTTTCTCACTGTTCAGGATGAGCATAAGCATTTGGGACCTTCTATATGATAGTTTAATGGATATCTTCGATAGCATTCACATTTTTGCAAATGGGTAGTTGTGGTCTCTTTAAAGAAGGGAAGCACCTGCATCGTAAAAATGATAAAAAGACTAAGTAAGCAAAGAAGGTCATGAGACCGGAGATACGTGGAATATGGATAGCTAATATGACTGAGAGTGATAGCGGAGTTCGAAAACAGCCAAGAATAGGTATGGGAATTGGGTGAAGTGGTAGAAGGATACTTTCTATAATATAGCTTGGCACATTACGCAGGAAAATATGAAAACTGGTGACAGCAAGAAGCTTTGGAGGTGTATAATAAGATCACGAAAAAATCCAACGGAGCTGGTTCGTTGTATTAATGAGGCTTTTTGGAATGGGTTCTTAAGCAAGATATTTTCCTCTGATCATCACTTACATTAAATCTACTTTTGATCTGGATATTATAAGGGTCCTCGAATGTTGACGGGTGCCCTGTCCAGTTGGTATTTGTAACATGGTAATGAAATCAAATCCTATTGTCTGGTTGGAGATGTTGGGTGTATTGTTAAGCAGAATTATAGAAAGTGGCTATGTCCCAGACTCCTGCAGTATGTCACACCTTATTCCTGTCTATAAAAGAGGTGGGAGATAGGACCCAGAGAGTTACCGGCTGTTAGCATTGACTGTTGGGGCAATTAAAATCTGTTCATCCTGTCTGTTGAAAGTGATAAATAGGTGGTTTAAACATATTTATTGTTAACTCTATGATTGAACAAACTAAGCAGAGAGATGCTCTCCCCCTATATGTGCTGTATATAGACCTTTCAGTGGCATTTGGTGCTGTTGATAGGATGATATTATGGTCAAAGCTGTAAAGTATGGGGATGCCTGAAAGCTTACTTTTTTGTTTGACTTAATAGTCTGGTTGAACTTTCTGCTCTGATTACAATTAAGTGGTGGGTCAGACAAGGGTGTGTGCTGGCCCCCTTTTGTTTAATCTGTATGTGTCTGATCTAGGGTGCTTTGAAGGGGAGGTGAACACTATTTCTGCTAGATTGGGCCAGACAAATGTAGGGTGGCTTGGGTACGCCAACAACTTTGGCACCTTTTATAGTACCTCTATGGGAAATAGTCAGAGTGTCCAGGCCGTCTTGATGGATGCAGAAAATAATGGGTTCACAGTGAATATGCGAAAAAACACAATTTATGGCATTTGGTCAGAAGTGTGCAAGCCACCACCAAATCTACTGTAGGGAAGGTGTTTTCAGAAGGGTAGCCAATTATTGCTATCTGCCGTATGAGATACAGTCTGGGGTGGTATCTAAACTCTTCTGCGTAAGAAGGGAACTAAAACCTTGGCTACAATGGCAATGATTAGGCAATTCTCCAGGTGTATTGCAGGATACAGCCTCATTGGTGATTTACAGGTTTACCGAAGCTTATCTCTATTATTCGCTATGTCCTAGAAACCTCATATAAATATCACTCTCCGGGGGCCAATAGAATTGAATTTGTGGTGTGGAGAAGAGATTTGGGTTTAAGGAACGCAACATATATTGTGGTTGTGCGATTTTAATTGGATCTGATCTCTCTGGCAACCATGATTAAGATCAATTGTGGCCATCTTTGTATTAAGGTAATGGCTGAAGGTTCCTTATTGGGGATATTGAAGACTGTCCCGTAGGTTTACTGTACTGAAATCCTTGGTAAGGCGAGGATTTTGTTTTACTTATTGCGTGGAAACCTGATTGGGATTATGGTACAGGTGCTTTGTTAAAACCTTTCTGTAACAGGGCAGACAAATAGGACTGGATCATTGGCCAGGACAAATGTGCTCTCTTTCTACTTTTGTGAGGCAAGGCGGACAAGTAGATAGGTTTTTCAAAGGTAACCATTTTATTAAATAATAAGGGCGTGATAAATGCCTTGCTTTCCCTAATCTAACAAGGTTTTCCCTACCTATTAAATTAAGACTAAAGAAAAGGTATCTGTTCCTCACACTTATACATGCAACAAAATCATATATCATATGGTCATTTAAGTTCAACAAAGTAACAGTTATATTCAAACATAAACGTGTTGCCATGTTTCCTTGGCCAGGGTCGGATGCCCTTCCCCAGGATAAATACAGGATTGTCCGAGTCAAAATTCAAATCAAGAAAGTTCATTCAAAAGCCAAGTTCTGTTCCAAAGGCAACACCAAGTTCCTTCCTCTCCATGAGTCTTTCACTTGGCACTCGCGTTGTCTTTTTGCTAAGCACAATTTATTACTCTTAAATGATTGTCCAAAGTTTCCACAAAACCAAAGGGAGTTTGTCGTCACACTTTGAGTCTGTATTCATTGCAATCCATCATCTTTGAAAAACGACTTTCACAATTCTTCTTAAGAAACAATAATGAGGAGGATGGTCTTTACCACAGTTCATCGCAACACATTAGAGGACTTGCCACTTTCCTTCTAACACAACCTTCCACCATAATACAGTACCTCAATGTCTTCCTCCTGATCCACTAACCTGCCAGGACTAAAGACTAATTGGCTCTTTCCTGGTATACTCGCCAGCCAGGATAGAACTGCTACCACTACTACAAGTATTCTGTGGTGAAGTTTACCTCCAACTTTAAAAAAGTCTTTGGGCCTCATTACACGGAAGGCGGAGGACCAAGGTGGTAAAATACCGGCACCACCTTGGTGGAAAGGGGAATTACCGCCCTATTCCAAGGTTGGCGGGGCGGTAATTCCCCCTTCCACCACTGCCCTTCCCCATTCCCATTTTTGCCCCATAGGGCATAATGGGAATGGGGAAGGTGCTAATTAATTAGCACCAAGGTCCCTTAGCGGGTTGGTTTTTAACGCCTGCAAAAAGCAGGCGTTAAAGCACCAACCCGCTAAGGGACCTCGTAGTAAGGCGGTAATGGTTAACGGTCACCGTTACCATTAACGGTGACCGTTAACCATTACCGCCTTCCTTGTAATGAGGCCCTTTGACTTTCAACAACATTGAGAGTCACGACACACATTAATGCTGTTTGTTCCACTGATTTCATTTCCACATGCAATGCAAGATATGTTTCTCTCCCCCTTGATGATTTCTACAAGGAGGGTTTCTCTCCTGCCACCTTTGGGTTCCTACTATCACACCAGTGTAATGCTATCAACATCTATTGTTCAATTTTCTCTCTTTAGACAAACTGTTTCTCATCTTTTATTTAGAATTGCCCTTCTTTAACTTAGGCAACGTTGGATGCTATTTGATTCAAATATATTGCTTCCTCTTTACTTTGGAACCACGTCTCACTACAAATACAACAGTGGCCCCCGTGTCTCCTCATTTCAACTTCTGCTGCTCCCACTACGGGTTACTTCTCCTACTAATGGCCTGCTCCTGAAGAGGCTTTAAATGTTCAAAAGTCCAACTCAGGTGTGGGTCATTAGAAACACTAGACTGTTTACTACAGTTCTGCATCTTTGAGCTCCTCTTCTTCATCCCAGAGCATTATGGAACTTGAAGTACCTATAGTTCTTTTTATTTACATCATCTAATTCAATTTTACAATCGGCCATTAAGACTATTGGGTCATTTGGAAGTTAGTTTGCAGGTTTTCCGAATTCTCCTGATCTGGGGCCCCTCCCATGTGAGCTTCCTGCAGAACACCACTCCCTGGGTCAGGATCACAGAGCGCCTGCATTTCACTAGCCAAATGAGAAGAGCCCCAGGCTAGGGTCTTTGGGATGATCACCTCTGGTTCATCACATACCCTTCCCCTAATGTCACTGCTTTTCATAGCCTCTATTGGGAAATGTGAAAGAAACTCAACATTACCCTGCTCTTTCCTTTTACGATGTTCAACCGAAAAGCATTAGGGATCTGATTCACAGAGCGTTTTCCTTTAGGATTGCGCCATTATAAAACGTGTCTGTGAATCAGGCCCTAGGTCTGTAAATGCAAACATCAGTGCATTCACTTAAAGGGAGCATGATCGGTGACCAGGCAAAGTGTTCTACCTGTCAGATAGTATTTTAAATAAATTATATGCCATTTAATGGCTAGGGCTTCAAATTCCAGAGTGGCATAATTCTTCTGTCTGGTAAATAGTTTTCTGCTAATGTAGAGAGTGGGATGTTCTATACCTTCATGGACATGTGTCAACACAGCCCCAAAAACCATATGTGATGCATGTGTTTGTAGGACAAAGGGTCTATTAAAGTCTACCACCTTCAAGACATGTTCACTACATACAATATGGGGTCTTCAGGGTGCCATTTAAGTTTTTGGGGTTCTGCATTTCTAAGTTTGTCTGTGAGAAGGGAAGTGATGGGAGAAAAGTTAGGGATGAATCGTCTAGTTGTTCTTTCTTGGTCTTGGGAGCTTGGTTTTCTTGGCTGCTCTAACTTTTTCAGTTTGGGGCTGAACTAATCAATTTCCCACAAAGAAGCCTAGATATTGTACTCCAGATCTAGCAAGATAATACTTCTAATGATTGCCAGTAAACCCATTTTTTCTTAAAGCATGAGTAACCCTATACAAATGTGACCTATGATCTGGCCATGACTTATGATGAATGATGATATCATCAATGTAGGTGCCACAAAATGAAGCATATGGTCTAAGAACTTAGTCCATTAGTCTTTGTAAGGTAGCGGGGGCACCATGAAAGGTAAGACATAAGCCTATCAGAGTAGAAAAGCCTGTCTTAGGTTTTCTGCTGGGTTAACTGGTACTTGCCAGAAGCCTTTGGTTAAATCAATGGTAGAAAGATATACCACATCTCCCAACCTATCAATCTGATTGATTATCCTGGGTATGGGATATCTTTCAAACTGTGATACTTCATTGACGTTTCTAAAGTCAATACTAAACCTCCATGAATTATTAGGTTTAGAAACCAGTACAAAAGGGAAGATGAATGGTATGAGGGGGTTTGATCATATCCACTCTTAACATAGCACCCAATTCTTCTTGAATAATCTGTTTTCTACTCTCAGGTATTCTATACGGTTTCTTATGAATCACCTTTCCCGGAGGAGTAGGAATATGATTTTAGATCCCTTTAACTCTACCTGATTAAGCTTTAAATACACCAGAGAACTGTTGTAGGAGGTCTAACAGGTCTTGTTTTTGATTTTGTCGTAAGTCAGGGGAAATTAATTAGTATCATTTTCTTCATTTAATATACTGGTAATTATTTCTGAAGTATTTGTAATAGGGTCCACTTTTCACTCTTTAAATAGATTAATATGGAAAAATATGGGTTTTGATTTTTCTGTCTGGTTGAGGCACTTTATTATTGAAAGGTCACATCTGTTCTAGGATTTCATTAGGGCCATGCCACCTGGAAAACATTTTATTTTCAAAAGATGGAAGTAAAACCAATACCTTTTGACCTACAATAAAATACCTTATCACTGCTTTCTTCATATAGTATTCTTTTTGATGTTTCTGAGTTTGTGCCATAGTAGTATGAACTATATTTTGAGCTGCAGCCATATTTCCTTTCAACCTTTGAGCTGTTTAAGACAATGGTATGGTAGCCCACTCTCTCTCTTCACATGCTTCACGTAACATATCTAACACATCTCCAGCTTCCCTTCCATAAAATAGTTCAAAGGGGAAAACACCTGTAGAAGACAGAGGAGTCTTTCTAATGGCAAACAGGCCCCCAGGTACCATATTGTCCCAATTATTTCCATCTGCCTCCACTAGTTTCTTTAGGATATGTTTTAAAGTCTGATTAAATCCTTCCACTAATCCATCAGTTTGGGGTGATCGATGGATGTACATAAAGATTTTCTCTGAAGAATTTCCTTAATTTTAGCCATGAGTCTACTCATAAATGTGGATACTTGATCCATCAGAATTTCTTTTTGAAATCCAATTCTAGGCAAGAAAGGGAGTAAATGTCTCAAGATCTGTTGTGAGGTAGATCTTCTTAAAGGAAAGGCTTCAGGGTAACGTGTTGCATATTCCAAAATTACCAATATATATTTATTACCTAGCTTTGAGGTTTCTAAATGACCCACTATATCCATTCCTATCCATGAGAAGAGAACATCTATAATAGGCTGTAATGGAACTGGAGGAGGAATTTGAGTACTGGTTTTCTGACATAAGGGACATAAATTGACAACATTCTTTATGTCAGCATAAATCGAAGGCCAATAAAATCTATTTACAATTTGTAAATTGTAAAGTTTTCACAGCTCCTAAATGGCCGACTGTCAAATGAGAATGAGCCATTTCCAGAACAATATTTGTATGCCTTTTGGGTACTACAATGTGTGACTGGGTTATGCCTGCTGGTCCTACATCTCCTCTATATAACCTGTACGTTAGAAATAAAATCGTCCCCTCTTTTCCCTACCTTTTATCCTCTGATATTACATGAATGAAGGGTTCTGCTAACAAAGGATAATTTCTTTGAGAAAAAGTCAAATCCAGGGTTATCTCTTCCTCTTCATCAACATTTAGTTTCATTATTGGTTCCACTGGAGGTTCTATATCTGCTTCACGAAAACCCTGGGTTCCTCTCTAAGTTTGGTCACTGTTTTTAACTTATTGTGCTTTAGAAAATAGAGCCTTTTCCAATATTCCTTGAGCTATTCTTTCTCCAGCTTTCACTTGACATGCTTCCATCACATTATTTTGTATCAATATTTGGATATCTCATCTTTAATCAGGATCAATTACTCCTGCCGAAATGTCTAAGCCATAGTGCCAGGCTTGTCCTGACTTAGATGCAGCTCTGATATAGGTGCCAGTGAGAAGAATACAAATTAAATCTGTGGATATCAGTGTTCTTTCTGCATGGTGAATGAATTCCCCTCTACTACTATAGATATCACATCCTATCAACTGTTCTGTAGCAATGGTGGGAACAAAGGCTCTTTTACTAAGTTTCTCAAATGTATGGGTCCCAACTTGTGGCAATTTACTCCAATTTCACTCCTGTCACAATATGTGAGGGGTTATACATGTGAGGTGGACAGGTAGATAGAGCTTTTTCACAAGTAGGCATTGGCTTAAATAATAAGTGTGTGATAAATGCATCACTTTCCCAAACCTAACAAGGACTTCCCTACCTAATAAACTAAGACTGAAGAAAAACACTCCAATAAAAGCTATCTGTCTCTAACATCTATATACACACAACAAAATCATGCAGGTATCATATGACCATTCAAGATCAACAAAATAACAGTTATATTGAAACATAAACTTTGTAACCATATATTTCGCCTGATTTAGCACTCTTAAATGATTATCCAAAATTTCTACAAAACTAAAAGGACTTTGTCTTCACACTTTGAGTCTGTATTAAATACAATCTCTACTTTTGAAAAAAACATCTATTTTCACAATTCTTCTTAAGAAACAATAATGATTTGTCAGGATGGTTTTCACCACAGTTCATCACAACACATTAGTGGACTCGCCACTTTCCTTCCACCACAAACTTCCACCACAATGCAGCACCTGAATGTATTCCTCCTGGTGCGCTAACCTGCCAGGAATAACCACTAATGGGCCCATTCCTGGTATGCTCGTCTGCCAGGATAAACCTCCTACCACTACTACAAGTACTCTGTGGGGAGGTTTACCTCCAACTTTAGATAAGTCTTTGGGCCTCATTACACGGAAGGCAGTAAACCATGGTGCTATTAGCACCATGGTTGCCGCCGGTACCATACCGGTACCACCATGGAGGAAAGGGGAATTACCACCCCATTCCAAGGTTGGCAGGGCGGTAATTCCCCCTTCCTCCATGGCCCTTCCCGTTTCCCATTTTTGCCCCATAGGGCATAATGGGGGTGGGGAAGGAGCTAATTACGGTACCGAAATTGCGGTACTGTAATTAGCACCAAGGTCCCTTTGCGGGTCCCAACTGTAACGGCTGGTCTACACCAGCCGTTAAGGTCGGGTCCCGCAAAGGGACCTCGTATTAAGGCGGTAAGGGTTTACCGGTACCGGTGCCCTTACCAGTACCGGTAAACCCTTACCGCCTACCATGTAATGAGGCCCTTTGACTTTCAACAACATTGAGATTCACAACTTCTTCCATAAAGGTACAACACACATTAATTCTGCTTGCTCTGCTGATTTGGTTGCCACATGCAATTCAGGTTGTATTTCTCTCCCCCTTGATGATTTCTACAAGGAGGGATCCTCTCCTACCACCTTTGGGTCCTACTATCACACCAGTGCAATGCTAGTAGTGTCTGGTGTTCAAGTTTCCCTCTTTAGAAAAACTCTTTCCTATTTTATTTAAAATTGCCCTTTTTAGGCTTAAACAGCAATGCGTGTTATCTGATTCAAATATTGGCTCCTCTTTACTTTGGCAAGATGTCTATAGTCTTATTCACATTTTTTCCCCTCTTTAATTCGGCTATGATGGTTACAATTTTCTTTAAATATTTCCCCCTTTTTACTTTAAAATCTTCCTCCTCTTGCTTTATCTCAATATTGATATCATGACAGAAATGCTTTATTTCATTAGTTCGGTATTCAAAACAGTTGCAGGCAGCCAGCAGTCTGTTACATAGCACACGAGGTGACCTAATAAAACCAACTCATCCATCTTTAACTGCGTGTGTGTTCGACTCGCTACTACTGCCACTTCTTCTTCTTGCGCGTTGTCCTGGAATCTGACATTTCCAGTCACACTCCTGCAGCATGTGTCTTTTAGAAAAGGGGCTTCTCTGACTCCCCTTACAATCCACTGAACGCCAACCACTGGAGTAGGACACCAGTATAGGAGAGCTTTTTTCTCCTATGGGACAGCCAATAACACCACCAGTTCCCACTGCACTTCCTCTACATTTAAAAGAACTGTGTCTCCTCCCATGTGATCCTCCTGCAGAACACCGCCCCAGGGTCAAGATCAGGAAGTGTCTGCCTTGCCTTGGCCACATGAGAAGTGTCCCAGGCTAGAGTCTTTGGGATACTCACCTTTGCACAACATTATATTCATATGTCTCCATCTCCTGTAATGCAAAGAGTGTTCATGCTTCTAAGATTTAATAGGTTGGAAGTCCTGACTAATACTGGTGCATTGCATGATATTTTGTAGTGTAATCGTACATTGAGACTGTGCCTGGATTCTGATCAAGTTGAGACCATTAAGCAAGCAACTACAC
This sequence comes from Ambystoma mexicanum, assembly GCF_040938575.1. Classification (NCBI taxonomy): domain Eukaryota; kingdom Metazoa; phylum Chordata; class Amphibia; order Caudata; family Ambystomatidae; genus Ambystoma; species Ambystoma mexicanum. The sequence goes on along the minus strand of NC_090923.1, from coordinate 783,399,164 downwards.
TGTGCCCAGCTATGTATAGGATGTATCTTCTCTGTTATAGTAAACATGTGGAGAAAATAGAAAAAATAAGAAGGGAGCGACTCTGGCTGAGTTGCGTATCAGGTTTTAGCTTAGGTATGTCGACAGCAATTGTACAAGTATGGAAAGTGGTGGCTGCTAGCTTAGCCAGAAGGGAATCTAGTAATGTGTGACTGTTTATTAAATTTGAATATTTTATGGTAAATTAAGACTCTATGGGCCTCATTACGACCCTGGCGCTCACGTAATGAAGGGTGCCAGAACGGGACCGGCACCCTTCATTTCATGAGCGCGGATTACGAGGTTCCCTTTGCGGGACCCGGACCAGACGTCTGGTAAAACCAGACGTCTTTTCCGGGTCCCACGAGGGGAAGACGGAGTTAATAACGGGCCATTTGTAATGTGCCCATTATTACCTCCCTCCCCATTCCCATAGAGCCCTATGGGGGCTCAAATGGGAATGGGGAATGGTTCCTTCAAGGAGGAATAACCGGGTCCTCCAATGTTGGAATGACCCGGTTATTCCTCATTGAAGGAACCCGGTAATGGAGCCCGGTTTGGAGTCAGCCATGGCGCTAATAGCACCATGGCTACCTCCAAACTCGTAATGAGGCCCTATATGTTTTGTATAGTTGTTCTTCTTCAATGACGGGTTTCAGTATGTGATATTATGTTTTTATGTGATGTTATGTAATTTGTTTTATTATGATGGATTTGGAATATGTGTGAAAAGTTTTATAACACACATAAATGTGCTATTTATGGTATATTTATGTCACTGACATGGGGAGTTCAATAAAACTTAAACTACTGGTTAAAATCCAGGATAGGTGACACAGTAGAGACCCTACAGTGACAAAACAACAAGCTGAGAGACACGTCGCTTTGAACCTAGTCTGGCAGAGACTTAGCAAGTTTGAATTTAATGTTAATGAGTACACTACATTCCAGGTTTGAAAAACAATTACACATATACAGTCAATAATTGGACCTATTACCTTTGACCCATGCATGTTAAATGACACTTTTAGAGAGTTTTATTCACTTGTATGCTGTGAAATTGTTCCAGGACCTGAATACAATTGCAGACATTTTGTTATCTTTAGCCCATTTGTCTACCTGCTGCAATATTCAAACAAACATAATTTATGATAAGGTGCTGACACAATGGGCCTGATTCAAATATTGTTTGCCTATGGGATTGTGCCATTATAAAACGTATCTGTGAATCAAGGCCTGTATATTAACTATATGTGGTGAGGTAAGAAGCTATATGCAATAGCCCTGCATATGCCTGAAAGCCCGCCACTTTAGGTATGAGGACTGGAGGTCACACTCGATTCTCGATGAGAGCAGACAGCCAACACCCTTGTGATTTTGATATGTTGGTTAATGGATTTCATGTTTGGGATGGTTCATTGGGAAGCTCGAGGAGCTGTTTGTACAACTTTGTTGCGTCTAATGTTGGGGTATTGAAGCACGGTAGGAGTAGGCATCTTGGATTATTTTCAATTATGGTTAACTTCAGTGACTGAATACTGCCCTCTCGCTTTGTGTAATTACACACTTTTTCTAGATGTATCGGTACCTCCACCTGTAAAAGACGAGGCATGACAAAGGCCTTTTTGTGTTTGTTATGGAATCTTAGAGGAATCAATTGAGTGGTAAAAAAGGCATAGTGGGACCACATATTTAAGGAAATATCAACTGATGTTACAGGAAACTCATCTAACAGACATGGAGCATACAAAACTCCATGTTAAAATGAAAGATCAATTCTATTTCTCATCCTCATCTGCTGCTATGGGAGTGATGGCTTGGTTTGCTCCTTAAGGTCAATTGCAAATAGAAAGGCAGCATTCTGACAAATCGGGTAGGTTTGTAAGCCTGAGGGGTATACTAAGAGGATGTCTTACTCAATATAAATGGGCCTAATACCGATAACTCCAAATTGTTCACTGTAATGTCACAGTTTCCACTGGACCAAATTTGATAGATGATCATTTGGGGTAAGAGACCCACTGTCTGCCAGGAGAAGCAGAGAGCAGGAGGATGGACCTGACATCACCAAAATGCGATGGTGAGAAGCCACCAAATAAATGGGTCTGGGATGAGATCTTGTGTAGCACCTAATGCTAGGGCAGAAGGTCAATCCAATGCAGATTACCTAATGGAGATTATGGATATTATGTTCCTTTCTATTGGAAAAAAGAAGACAGACTGTGATGGATGTGAAAAGAGAACATGACTTGGATAAACAGAGAACTGATCATCTTGATCTTGGGGATAGGGTGCCCAGTGCTCAGATAAAGTTGTGGTACTGGAGGAAAATGTAGCCTCCTTGATGTTGCAACCATATCTGGCAAACAAAGAAATAAATGATCAGGAAAATGAAAACAGGAGATCTAACATAAGAATATATGTGTTCCCTGAAGATGCCGAAAAAGTAAGACCAATTGAATTTCACCAAACACATTTGCCTCGCCTGCTAGATTTGCCTCCTGGAAAACCTTTAGAAATTGAATGGGCAAATAGGACTTTGGCACCTAACCCACAATCAGATCAAGTTCACAGGGCTTTTATTGTGCATTTTATGTGATAGCCTGTCAAAGAAATGGTTACTATTCCAGCTAAAGAAATTAAAAAAAATAATGTATTTATTTATTTTAGTGTTTGCTTTTAGGCACCCATACAGTAGGAACATATGGTTTCAAATGGCCCACAGGGCAAGGAAGGACACAGGAGTATGAACTACAATAAATACATTAAAAACACAATAAATAAGAGCAGTGGGGCGAAGAGGAAGATAGGGTGAACCTACTATGCCTTATGAGTAATTCAGAACTTGCAAGTGCAGCATGGGAGAAGGTGGGTGTCAGTGCTGGTGGTCTGAGCTCTAGGGTGAGCCACAGATGAAGTGCTAGGAATGTTGTGTGTTACATGGCCTAGAGCAGCAGGAGTTGTAAGTGTGAGCCGCCAGGGTGAAGGTATAAGTGCAGGTGCAGAAGACAGGAGCAGGGGTGATAGGGTGAGGGATGTCAGGGTCCAAGGAAAGTAGACTAGTAGTAGTTGACTAGTACCCTGTCAATGTGGGGTGAATAATGTTTTAAGTAACTATGGGAAGGCTGTAATGGACCACAAACCCAAAATAACAGGCAAGTTCTGTTGGTGCTCCTCGTGGGTGGCAAGAAGTAAGAAAATCCCTTGTTGGAGGTGTTCTGCAGGAATAAGGGTAATGCTCTGCAGCGTTCGGTTGCAGCACTCTGTATACCCATTACTGGGCTGTTATCTGTGCCCCGGTGGCCCCTTCACTATCTGGGTGATTGTGACATTGGCTCTCTGCTTCCCAGCTGGGCATCCCTCACCTGCTGTTCCTAAAACGCCCAAAGGTATGCTTCTCCTGCGGCATTCAGCTCCTCTTCTCCCAGCTCATGTCCTTTCTCTGGCTCCTCTCATTCTGCTAATACCCCAGTCGCCTGTGATCCAAGCAGAGGGGAAAAAAACAGCTGTGTTTAGTCCCGGCTTCTCTCACCTGGCTCCCCACCTGTTTCTGATTTATCCAGTTCCTTGTCGCCGGACCACATCTCCTTCTCCTCCTTAGCCTGCCCCTGCCAGCTTAACTCTGTGCTCCCCGACAACCATACCTTACATACACCTTTAATTTTTTTATTTTTTTTATCAAAATCAGCCTAACTCTGTGTTTGGATTAATTATTCCAGCCCTCAGTTGGCCATGCAATGCAGAAAGGAGTACAGTTGCTTGCTTGTCACCAGCCGCCACTAGTATTATAAGGTCTATTGACTATTAACTACGGACCCTAAAACAACCGTGAACTCGCTAATATTTTACAGATCATCTAGTTCCTCCAATCACCCAGATGTCAACATACCGGTACTCATAAACCCCCTTATCAAACCCAGAACCAGATTCAATGATTCTCAGGACCGGAACACAAGGCCACAGCCTTTTACTTTGCACTACAAGATATGCAGTTTGCCCAAATCGTGAACACACCTACCTACGCCAAAAGTAAAATCCTTGATTGGATCTTAACCTTAATATCTATAACACCTTTTGGTCCGACCACTTCTTAATTCGCTTTAACGTGCCGACCATAAAACGCCAAGAAGCTCCATCCTCACCACCCAGTCCAGTACTGGTAAGAAACTCACAAGAACTCACGCAAGAGAAACTAACCCCCATTCTTAACAAACTACTAAAAACTCAACCCAAAACTTCCCCAAACCCATGAATTATTTCCCAGTTATATCATTCATGTTTAAAAACAACTATTGATGAAGCAGCCCCACTGAAATCTAAACTACCCAAACCTAAAACATAGCAATTCCTGGTTTAATGGTGAACTCAGAAGAAGCAAAAGAGCACTAGAGAATCTCACTAGAAAAAAACCCTACTAATGAAGCCAAAAAAGAACTACAAGTAGAGCTGCCGGCCCCAGTAACTCCCTACTGCCCCATTACGAGGTCTCCTCGCGGAACCCGCTAAGGATGCCTGGTTTTACCAGGCATCCTTAGCGGGTCCCACGAGCGGACCAGGATGCTAACAACTGGCCTGTCATTAATGGGCCCGTTGTTAGCATTATCCCCATTCCCATTGAGCACTATTGGGGCTCAAATGGGAATGGGGATGTACTGGGGTCGGCTTCCCTGAATGGGGAAATACCGGGCTCTCCAAGGTTGGAATGGTCCAGTAATTCCCCATTCAGGGAACCCGGACCCGGTACCCGGAATGGAGGTAGCCATGCCGTTAAGAATGGCATGGCTACCTCCATTCTCGTAATGAGTCCCCATGACTCCATTATCATAAACAGTATCTATGCCCTCATCCAGAACTGGATGGTTACCAAAAGTCTTTGCCTTAACGTCGAAAAGACTGAGATTTTCATTGTTGGATCACCAGCCCAACTAAAAAAACTGCCTCAAGACTATACCCATCCCCATCTCCGACCATGTAAAAACCTTAGGGGTCTATTTAGACTCATCACATCAAGTCCCTAGCCTCCTCCACAGTCTACACAGCGAAGCTTATTGTCCTTAGCTGGCAATTCCTATCCGCACAGAACTGTATCACCCTTGCTAGAGCTCTCATCATGTCTACACTAGACTATTATAAGATACACCTGCTAGGTACCACCAAGACAAATCTGACCAAACTACAATATCACAAAATAAAGCCCTTAGAGCTGTCTTAGGAATAAATCAAGTGACCACATTTCAAGCCAGGAGAGAGGTTCACTGGCTCCCCATTGAAGTGAGGATCCTCCATAAAACATTCACTACCACACACACATGTGTCATCCAAAACTCCCCTACCTATCTGAATGATTGTACTATACGCAAAATATCCAACAGGGTCCTTAAGTCCAACACCAGCACCCTCCTATTTGTCCCCTGCTTCAAGAACTCAAGAACCGGAGAATCTTGTTTCACTGTCACAGCCACAGACTATGCAACACTCGCCCTTCAAATATCAGTAGAAAGACCCCCCACTCCCAATTTAATACATTCATAAAAAACATGGTTGTTTCATAGATTCTAACTAGCTTTGCTAGTTCAGCACACATCCCTACTACTCCTGTAACCCTACCAACTGTGACCTTAGAAATTCTGTAACTTTTCTACGATGTGCATATATATATGTAACTACATTGTCACAATGCTTTGCTCTTTGAACTATGTTTTTACTTTCTAGTAACCATCATGCGCTTTCATTTTTCTTGTAATATACGCTGTGATACCTCCGGGTTTGGATGTTTTAACAAATATAATAAATAAATAAATAAATAAATACATAAAATACGATTGCTTTAAGGCTTTTGTGTTCCAGCCTGCACTTCTGATCAGGGGAACATTGTCCTCGTAGTGTCAAGGCTGTTTGTTACTTACAAGAATTGCTCTTTAGAGGTAGGATTTCGCTTCAGAGGTTACAGATAATTTGGTGTGTCTTAAAACGATCCTCCACGCGTTCACTGGTCCATAGCTTCACTGTTAGACATGTGTATGCCGTTACAGCTCCGTCTCTTTTTTTAGTAAGAGTCGAGTGATTAGTGAGACACACACCTTCACTGATCACGAGAAGGCTGGGAAACCTCTGGATATGATTAGATTTGCTGATGTCTCAGTACATATGGTTAAATTTTGGATTATTGCTTTTCAAGGTCGCAGGTAAGCGCTGTATAAATTCTGAATACAGATTTAATGTGATCTGTTCTAATTGCTAAATGTTCATTTCCAATGCTGTTTTGAATAATTTGATATTTCTGCGTCTTTGTGTTGATATTTGTGTTGGTACTTGTATATGTCTGACTGTGTGGTTATACAATAGATTTTGAAGATATTATATTATTCCACAAAATGGTGCCTATGAGCTACAGTTAGCTTTGAGGTTACTGTGAATGCTCCACATGATTATGCACATGTAGCTTGATGCTCCTTCCCATGGCGTTTCTGAAGTGATTTTATACAGTGCACGTTCCATCTCTGATGAGGGACAATGCAATGGTAATGGCTTCCGCTGTGGTTCGGTGAGTCCCGACTTGCTGGCCAGTGGGAACGGGGAGAGTCCATGTGGTCCTCTGGGCTTGGAACGCACATCGAGTTCTGTTTTAGAACTGTTCTGTTATTGGTTGGATACTGGAGAGGAGGAACCTTTGTAGCAGGTATTATGTATGCAGGCATCGCTGTTACCCTATATACTCTGACAAGATGTTTGTGCATTTGTGTGATAACCAGTAGTATTATACTGACAAATATAAAAACATTGACTACTGTTGATTCCATTGTATTGCCCATTTACACACTGCACACGCCTGAAGTGCATAAAAATACCTCAGAGCGAAATATTGTGCATGAGTCAGTTGTGAAGCTTTGTGAGTGCCTCATCAGGGGTAATGTCTTGGATTGCTGTGAAAGAATGTTTTCAAATTTAGATGTAATCATGTTAAGTTGGCTAGACTTAGACAGCATTGTAGTGCTCACAAAATGTTGCCATCAAGAGGATTAAAATGACATTGTAATGTGTTTCCATAGCCAGAATTAGATGAAGGAATGCCACGTTTGCGAGTATGCTGCCCAATGCTAATCCCCTGCATATGTAACAGTTGTTATTGTCCTGGTTGCACACCCCTGACATGCTGAGTGAGGTATATTTGACATGTACTTGTACTGTAATAACGAAGCCAACTGTATGCCATTACCATCACTGCATAAAGAAGGTGAGAGTTGTCACTATTGGGTACCTGGGGTTCCACTGTAGTCTACACCTTTTACTTTGCATGGGTACGTTTCCTTTCGTGCAGTAACGAAATCAGCTGTGAGAATGTAATAGTGCTGTCATCTAATGTGAACACTGACGAGGCCTATGGTTAAGATATGACTGTGCACCTCTGTCTACTTACCAAATCACAGACAGAATTTTCTATTAGGTTTTTTTTTGTTGCAGTAATGGAGAGGGTTTGATTCCATTCTCAAAGCGCAATGAGTGATGTGCCAACACGTTATATCTGGAGTGCCCAGTTATACAGTACATTTGGATTAACACGGTGGGGGTTGCAGTTTTGTGCCATGGAAGTCACATGGGGGAATGTAGTGTCCAGGAAATACCGGAGATTCTGATTTTTATGCTTGGCAAGGTGAGTGGTAAGGCCACCGGCATAGTCATGGATTGGTGTGTGAATGCCATGGAAAAGTTTAATGCTGTATCTGGCTTCTAATCTCATTTGGTAGGGTGCAGGGACACAGGTATTTTGCAACTCTCTGTACACTTGCTCACACTTTCTAGTGATGATTCACGCTCAATTGCTCAGCATGCCCGCAGTAGTTGGGATTTGTGATGTTTACACTGATGGTTGTGACGGTAGGTGGATTAGTGTGATTCGTTGATGGTTATAATAAGAGAATTCAGGTTTTGTCTAGGCATGTGATTGACACATGGTGTGGTATTTAGCGTTTTTGAGTAGGGGATGTTGCATCTGTTCAGGAATGCTCTTATTTGTGCTTTCATTTGCTGGAGAGTTGTGGGAATTCCTTTAGACCAAATTGTATTTTCAACTTCATTTGAATTTGACCAAATGTGGTCTGTGACACCCTTTATGGGCTTTCTATAGGCTGACCTAAGGGAGGGAGGGGGGTAGTCCCTTTCAGCGTGTAGCTGGAAGGGATGTTCTGGATGGTTGGGTGGTTCAAGCCCAGGAGTGTTTTTTTTTATTTTTTATTTTATTTCTTTACTTGACTATAGGTTTAGGTAGTATTGTGTCTTGTGAATTCATTGCAAGGATTGGGAAACGGGATCTAGCAATGTCTTACACTTATCAGAGGAATTTCAGAGTGGTATCTTGGAATGTGAATGGTGCACATTGTGCTGTCAAGAGGAAGGTGATTTTGAGTAAACTAGGGGAGATGGGGGTGGATGTGGCGATGCTTCAGGAGACTCATTTGTTAGATGCGGATATAGATAAGTGGAAAAAGGAGTGGGTTGGTGATGTTTATGGTTCATCGTTCACTACTGGTTCTAGGGGTGTGTGTATTCTTTTTAGGAAGAATCTCCAGATCACTGGGGTGAAGTGTGTGAAGGATGGGGATGGAAGGATAGTATGTGTCACTGCACATATTCCGGATGCTCAGTATTGTTTCTGCAATATATATGCTCCGAATGGGGGTGATGGTAGTTTTTTTGTAGCTTTAACGCAAATGTTGCAGAATGTAAATGCGATTAATGTGATTTTGGGAGGGGACTTCAATGTGGTTTTAGAACCTGGACTTGATAAAAGTGTGGGGGGTGTGGACAATGCCAACGCTCTGAAAAGAACAGTATTAAAGAGACTAATTGATGAATGGAACCTCACAGATGTTTGGAGATTGCAAAACCCTTCTACGAGACAATATACTTTCTTCTCTGCAAGGCATAATGCTTATTCGAGAATTGACCTCTTTATGACCTCTGGCCTCTGTACACAATCATTCCAAAGGGGTAACATCGGATCACTACTTGTTTCGGACCATGCTCCAATCTCCATAGACTTGCGATTGACCTTCCCGGTTCCTAGGTCTAACACCTGGCGGATGAATGTCTCCCTCTTGGACGACGATGAAATTGTGGACAAAATTGTTCAAGAAGCGAGATTCTTTATATCTGTGAATTGGACTGGTGAAGTCAGGGTGGAGTTTGTGTGGGAAGCCTTCAAATCATATATGCGAGGATTGTTGATTGGTTTGTCCAGCAAAAAGAAAAAAATGAGAGATGCAGAAGTGAAAAAGCTTATTGTGGACATTCAGGATCTTGAGAGAAATAATATGCAAAACTTTTCAGATGAGACTATTAAAATATTGAAGCAGAAAAGGAGACGATTGGAAGATTTGTATTCTTCGAAGGCTGAGTGGTTGCTTTTTAGAACCAAAAGCAACTACTATGAAAAAGGAGAAAAATGTGATCGACTTCTGGCACATCGGTTGAGGGTTATGGACAGTGGCAGATCTGTCAATGCAGTGGAAAGACAGGATGGGTTGGTGACTTTTGATCCTGTGGAGATTAATGCAGCATTTCTGTCGTATTATAAAACCCTGTACTCTTCAGAGATCAACTTATCTGAGCGTACAATTGGTCAATTCATTGATGACTGCCATCTGAAGAAAGTGAGTTTGGAATCCTTGGAGTGTATGGAAAGAGATTTGAACGTGGAGGATCTCAGGTTGGCTGCTTATGCGCTGAATTCTGGGAAGTGTCCAGGCCCGGATGGGCTACCAGCTGAACTTTTCAAAATTTTCCCAGAAGAGGTGTTTGCTTTGATGCTAGAGATGCTGCGCGCCTCTTTGAGGAATGGGTGCCTTCCAAGTTCAACAAGATATGCTTCAATCTCCGTTTTCCTGAAGGAGGGACGATCACCAGTGAAAACTGGCAGCTATAGGCCGATCAGTTTATTGAACACGGACAACAAGATTTTCGCCAAGGCGTTAGCTTTGAGGATTGAGAATGCGCTGATGGATATCATAGATGTAGGCCAATCTGGATTTGTAAAAGGCAGACATGTTTCAGAAAATGTGAGAAGATTGTTGCTGACACTGTATGAAAGCAAAGAACACCATAATGATGTGGTGACGTTGTCCTTGGATGCTGAGAAAGCTTTCGACCGTATTGAATGGACATATCTTTTAAGTACATTGAAAGGCTTTGGTTTTGGAGATACCATGATCGGATGGATAAGACTGCTGTATTCCCGGCCGACTGCTTGTGTTCGGACTAATGGCATGGACTCAGGCATTTTTGAACTTGGGAGAGGGACGAGGCAAGGCTGTCCACTGTCGCCAATTCTGTTTGTGATCGCCATGGAATTGCTGGCTGTGAGGATAAGAGAAGAGGATAGAATTGAGGGCGTACGCTTTGGTGCAGCCTCCCAGAAAGTTTGGTTGTATGCAGATGACATGCTGGTGGTGGTTCAGAATGTGGAGAGCTCCATTCCTGTGCTGATGGAGTTGATCGATGTGTTCAACAAGGTTTCTGGATACAAGATCAATTGGACCAAGTCGGAAGCGCTGCCGGCATCAACCACTTGCACTGTTTTCAAGATGCAGGGTTTTCCCTTTAAGTGGTGTCCGAATAAGATGAGATACCTTGGGATTTGGCTAACGAATGATGTCTCGAAAATAATGGATGTCAATATTACACATGTGATTCAATCTTTGGAGGTGGACCTGAAGAGATGGAATGCACTTAAATTGAGTCTCTGGGGGAGAGTGAATGCCATCAAAATGACATCAACACCGCGAATCAACTATGTGCTCAGTGTGCTTCCCCTGGACGTAAAGAAGGGCCATTGGCGGAAAATTGAGAGTTTAATCCAGTCTTTTCTCTGGGAGAACAAACAGCCACGCCTCAGCTTGTGGAAATTGCAGCTGCCCCAAGACTGTGGAGGTTTGGGGGTTCCTGACTTTGAGAATTATCATTTGGCCTTTGGAGCCAGGCATCTGGTACCATTTATTGAAGATTCGGAGGATGTTTGGACGCTGGCGGAATCAAGTAGTTCTTCTCCGTTGCCGCCTAGGGCCATACTGTCCACGGTGGATGGATCTGGTTATCGCTCATTTCCGCCGACAAGATTCCTGAGAACTTGTTGGAGGGAACTATGGAAGAAAAGTAAGCGTAAGGTATGTGATAATGATTACATCCCTATCTGGTTGAATCCAGGTATTTTGCTGAATGGGAGGCCGCTATTGTGGTTGAACTGGCTCCTGAGTGGTGTACTATGGTTGAGTGATCTGATGGAAGACGGCAAATGGATCAGCTATAGAAGACTTTCACAAATTAAAGATCTCAGAGACTGTACAGTGGGTGAATACAGAAAATTGAGAGGTTTGCTGCGGAACCAGAGAACTGTTCATGGCGGTGGTTGGCAGTTATGGCTACCTGAATATAAGACATTAGGTGGTATGGCGTCCAAAGTATATAGAAATCTGAGCCAACAGTACACGCCAGCAGAGGGGTTGTTAACTAAGTGGTCTGAGGTCCTTGGCTCTGATATGACTGTGGAGAGGTGGAGGTGTCTTTGTAAAAACGTAACTCTGACATCCATTAATCTTGGAGAACAATGCCGCCAAATCAAAATTCTTAATAGAGTGTTTTGGACTCCCCAGAGACTTTATGCGAGAGGGATGATTGACTCAGAGTCCTGTTGGAGGTGTAAGCATGATGTCGGCTCCTTTGAACACTTGATCTGGGACTGTTATGAACTGAGGACATTTTGGAGGAGTGTCACTGAAAAGATTAATGAGGTTCTATTACTGCAAGAGGATTTTGTTTATAACACTTTCATCTTGGGTGAGGATGATAAAGTGGAAGATCTCACTTATCCACAGAAATGCTGTTTTTTTAGGGCTACAAATTCTGCGAAAAAAATTGTTTTGAGAAAATGGAAATGTGATGAGAGACCGACCTGTTCAGAATGGGTGGAGGACTTGAGGCAAGTGGCCAGAATTGAGAAGGTTATCCTTCGCAGGAACAAAAAGTTGAAATTGTTTGATGATATGTGGGGTGGGTTTTTGGATGACATGTGATAATAAGTTGGCCTGTTTTGCTTTTTAGATTCTGTGAAGGTTGGGGATGGTTATGGGGTGTGGATTCTATGCAATGAGTTCTACGATTACAATGCTGATAAGTTTGTTGCTTGTATGTTTTCTATAAAATTCAATAAACTTAATAATAAAAAAAAAGAGGATTAAAATGACAGTATTATTGTTACAATGGGAAGAGAACTGCAGTATTGTTGCAAGTTTTATGGTTAGTATAAGGTCATAAGTACAGTAATAACAGGGATTCCTAGCGGCAGCCACTCTCACTGTTGTGTGGCAAGTAATATACAAAAGTTTGTCTGAAAATACTGCTTTAACTGCTTTCTGCTTACACATTGTAGATGTTGCTGGGTGGCTCCACATAACCCCCCACTGAATCCAAAACTCCCCACAACCCTCCACCCAATCCCCTTATATTATTTATTATCCCAACCCCATCCCACACAAATATAAAAGAAGTAAAATAAAGGTGAAGGTCAATTGTGAGACGGCCAATTAGGACCACTATTATTAGGTCAATTACGACAAAGGGTCAATTTGAAAATGGTTAATTTGGATAATACCTGGCTCCATATGTGTTTACATGCTACTATGGTTGTGGTGCATGTGCCACACTGCGTGTGAAATTCTTGATGTCTGGTGCAGTTAGAATACTGTTGCTGCAAATCTAGCTACTCTTTTTCATTTGGGCTTCCTTACTCCTGTATTCATTCCTGTGTGGAATTATATATCTCTGCTAGATATGAAGGATGGTTGATTTGTATTTCTTCTGTTTGTAGTGGTTTACAGTACTTGATACTTACCTGTTCAGGTTAGTTAACAATGGTATTATCAGACCTATTTTTGGGTTGCAGTTGCAGACTAATCGATGTACATTGGCTAGAGTTTGGACGTGGTTGAGGGATACAGGGACAGCACATACTTTTATGTATTGCCATGTGTGTCAAAAAGATGAAGGAACAGAGTAGGAAAGGAAAAGTGTTATTTTCACTTGTTTTGGAAGTTATTATTGCACTGTCTATTTCTAGTGCAAGTGTCAGGCAGTTATTATGTGATGTATTAGATGTGTATTAGATTGGGGAGACATAGCTGATCCTTGAGGCTACTGCTTATAGTGTTGTTGATCTATTAGTAATTGGATTTTGTATTTATACGATTGTATGTTTGGCAGTGGCGGGAGATCTCTTGAACTAGTTCAAGCGTGAGGTGCGATTTTGGTTTTGCTGTGTTACTATTATTTAGGTTTATGGCGATTATTAGCACCCTGAGTAGTTATTTTATGTGTTTGTTTACCCTATTGTGGGTCCCTTTTGTGTTCCTTTTTGAGCCATCTAGAGTTTGTTTCTTGATTGTGTGGCAGAATGTAACCAATTCAGAGGAAAACACTTTTATTTTTGTCCTGGAATGTTAAGGGTGTGAATAGCCCTATTAAAAGAAGAAACGTTGGGCCTCATTACAAGCCTGACCATCTGGAAATAAGGGTGCCATTAGCAGCGTATCGGCACCCTTTCTGGACCACCAGACTACGAGAATGCCTGTAGGGGCTAGTGCTCCCAGCAGATCTGACCTGACGGGAGCAATGGCCCCTGCAGGCATGGTCGTCATGGAAGCACCAGCAACGGGTGCTTCCGTGTCCCCATTCCTGTGGAGTCATATGGGACTAAACGGGAATGGGGACTTACACTTTCCAGAACCTGATATCCCGGCCCAACGCCACCTAGAACATCCCAATGGCACTGGGATATCCGGTGGCGGAATGGTGTTACGAGGTCGAGCTGACCTCGTAATGAGGCCCAATCTGATTTTCTTTTTAATACTATGAAAGCTGATGTTGTTTATTTTACAAGAAACCTATTTGTCAGAAGCTGATAGGGAGTACATATGACATTAAAAGTATACATTGGAAGTGTCTTGCTGTTACCATCAAAAATCCAGAGATGTTTCTGTGCTTTTCAGGGATAATGCAAGAATTAGCCTTGGATGGAAGAGTTGTGGAACCTCTAGGCAGAGATGTTGCATTAGAGGCCAATTTGGAGGGGACTCACCGCGTCCTGGTGAATATTTGCACTCCAAATCTGGATCAAGGATGTAGATAATTATTGGGGTCACTCCAGGGAGAGAGTATTATTTTAGGTGGAGACTTTAATCAGGTACTTGATAGTATTGGATAGGTCATCCAACAGCCCTATTCAAAGAGGAGGGTGGTCGCTTCAGGAACTTAAAGATTTACTGCAGGCTTGGGACTTGGTTGATCCATGGTGGATGTTGAATCCCAGAACAAGGCAGATAGGTTTTTATTCCAGTCCACACAACACCTCCTATCGTTTTACATTTATTTTAGTCTCTAATTGACTATTCCCTAATATACTGGATTCCTCTATTGGTAGACTAGCCATTTCTGATCATGCAGATGTTACAATGTCTATTCCCTGTTCCTTAGTGAATAAGAAGAATACATATTGGTTGGAGATTCAATTCTAAATTGCTTTCTGACAAAGTGATTGCAGAATCCATTAACGGGGAACTTACTAATTACATAAATGAAGATAAAAACTCAGTGGAGGATATTTTAGTTTTTTGGGAAGCGCTAAATTACACCATCAGAGGGAAAATACTTAGCCTTTCTGCTCATATTAAAAAGATTAGTGCCCATGGAGAAGAGGATTTAATAAGTGCCCCAATGGAAGCAGAAAAATACTTCTGCGAAAACCCATTAGATGATCAAAGTGGCGGGGTTAGTAAGAGCAAAACAGAGATTAGATGGTTGGTTGACTGAAAAAGCCATAAGAGGATTTATTTGTTTATGTAAGGCAATTCTACTGGCAGCATGGGGAGAAAGCTGGATCGTTATTGGCTGACAGGACTAAACAGTTAGAGGAGAATGAGAATATTATGTCCATTGTCACGGATGATAATGCAGCGTTGATGCAAAAAATGAGGATATTATGGAATCATTCAGAGCCTTTCATGAGGAATTGCCTAGGGCTGAGGAATTAGGAACAGAAGCTGAAAAATGTATAGAAGGAATTCATGTGCAGTGTTGCAGGACAATGAAATTGAATCCTTGGATGTGAAACCTCTTAGGCAGAATGATATGCAGTACCCTTTGGGAACACCATACACAATTAAGACTCCAAGTGACAGTACACATTCACCTTTGGTACAAGCCTGTACTACACAGTAAAGTGGTAACGATGGCTGAGCAGTGAGACTTATCTCAAGAGTAAAGTGAGCAGTATCAATAGTTACACAAAGGACAGCAATTACTATGGTTCAAACACTGACTCACGGTTTCTGAGTAAAAGAATATATTTTTTTACACATCAGTTGTAAAACATTTCACCAAAGTAAAGCAGTAGACAAATCATTCTCTTAATATACTACACACCACCCAATAGATTTTCAACAAGTTAAGCTCAAAATGAAGTGTGAGCAAAATGGCACTCCAGCAATTTAAAAGGGAGGGAAAGACAAGGTAAGACAAAAGTTGAGCAGCAGCAACAAGTAAGTAAGCAGGGCAATCTATAAAAGGCAACTACGGTGTGGAAGGTCAATGGACCAAAGTCTTTGCACAGGATCACACAGTTCAGAGTAGTTTGCGGTTAAGTCTTTGCCAAGAGTTCAGAACGAAGTTGGTTGGATGAAAAGTTACTTTAAAGAATAGAGAAGGACAAGCCCTCGAATTGGCGAAAGAATTCAACACTTTCACTGCGGTCGGACGGAACGAACAACCAGGTTTGAACAGTACCTTAAATAAAGAAGAAGGCTGTAGCTGAGGCAGAAGTTCCTGGCAGGTCCTGCAGGCTCACGTTTTCTGAAGTGACTGTTGGACTGACATGAAGTAGGAAGACTGGAGGGCCCTGCACTGCCCAGGGAAGAAACCAGCAGCAGAGCAAAGAAACAAATAAAAGGTGCGCTCCTTAAAACCCAAGCAGGGACCGGTCCTGCTGGCTATCCGGTTCACTGCATCTGTGCACAGCAAATTCAACCAGAGGAGGGAGGCCTGGCTTGCAGTTTGGCGAACTGGTTGGTCCCACCAGCTCAAGGGGAGAAGATTCCTTTCAGATCTTCCCTGTCATCGAAGTTTGGAGATTCGGACCCGCAGCAGGGTTTCACCGGGAGGTTCAGTCATGGTAAGGGTCCTCTTCTGTCAGCTTCTCTTTGGTTCTCTCCATCCAGTGGTGACTCGGCCTTCTCATTCTCAGAGACCTGCTTTATATGCAGTTTTCCCCCCTTCACACAGCCTGGCTGTCAATCACACAGCAGGGTGGCTGTCCCGGCGGGACAGTACCACAGCCAATCACACAGAGTGCAACATGGGTCTCCAAGGAGACCCTGTGCAGGGAATCTCAAAGCCCTCCCTCACATCCTGTGCCCCTCAGACATTCAGGTGCTTAAGGAGGGCTTCTGTGCAGAATGCAGAGTGGACACATGTTTAATATTAATTCAATGGCCCATCTGATTATATGCCACCTTGTTGCATGTCATGGTTACTGTTAAAATTTGTATGCACATGTGTTGATGTATGTGCACTTACTGTTTGCCCTTGTTTGAGAATATTCATGATCCGCAAGCTGTGGGGACGTTTATTTTTATTTGCTTGTCATTTATATGTTGTATTTATTTTAACTAATAAAAATATTTTTGTAAAAATGCAAAGAAGAAAAAACAGGAAAGCAGCATTCTCCATCTATGCCCCTAGGGCTAGGCTTAGTAATTTCATAACCCACGACATTAGACTCACACCCAACCTCATGGAGCTCAAAATCCTCTTCTTCAAGGAGCACAAATGTATGCAGCATAAACACCACCAATTCCGCTCCCACCTCACCCCTAATAACTGGCCGTGTTACTTCATTGTAATGTAATACTAGCAAGCTCTAACTTGTGCCCCATTATATTTATTCCTAGTAACCCATTGTTTTAAAGCACTCAACTGCTACTCGGAGCCAGTTCCACACTCAATAAACACTCCAAAAACAACAAAAAAATAACATTACACTGTTTCTTTCCCACCTTCTCAGATGTAATTCCTGTACAAAGCCTTCAAACAATTGTACTTTTCCTTGGTGCTGACGTGAATGAAGTACATTTATATTTAAGATAAAAGCATTCATTTATCAGAGATGTGCACACTGCAAAATATGCCTGATATTTGATATAATCACAAAATCAATTATGGCTCAAAGGCACAAAAGAACAACATCTATGTGCCCATCAATGATGACCTGAAATGGGATTACATTCCAAGATATGAAAATATAGGGCCTCATTACAAGTAGGGCGGTGAGGCATACCGGGCACCGGTAAGGAGACCGGTGCCGGTAATCCCTTACCGCCCTACTACGAGTTCCCTTAGCGGGTCCCTCCTTTAACGTCTGGTCAGGGCCAATAACGGTACCACAAATTGCAGTACCGTTATTAGCTACTTCCCCATTCCCATTGAGCCCAATGGGGGCTCAAAAGGGAATGGGGAATGGTTTTTTCAATGGGGATTTACCAGTCCCTCAAAGGTCGGACTACACCGGTAAGTCCCCATTGAACAAGACCGGTGCTGGTACCGTTATTGGAGGCAGTCATGGCGCAAATAGCGCCATGACTACCTCCAGTCTCGGTATGAGGCCCACACTCTTTGAGTGTGAAATTAAATAATTCAGATTTTGAGGACAAAGTGAGACATCTTCTATTTCCTCTTTTGAAAGTTTTTGCTTCCATGAGGGCTGATTGCAAAGCTGACTTCTATACTTTGTGTGTGACTAAAAATAAATTGATCCCAAAGTTGTAATATGACCATATTGAAGTTTTGTATCGATTCAATGTGTTGTCCTATTCTTTCCTGTAGGGAAACGTGTTTGCTTGGGAGAAAACCTTGCTACCATGGAATTGTTCCTCTATTTCACCACCATCCTGAAGAACTTCAAGTTGGAGCCCCTCGTCAAACCAGAGGAAGTTGATGTTCGCCCTATAGGAATCTTTTTGGCAAATGTACCTCGCCCATTCATGTTTTCCCTTATCCCACGCTAGGGCTGTGGAGAAGCACTGATATCAACAGCTTGTATATGATTTGCTGGTATGCAGATTTAGGTTATATTCTCAGCTGAAACATGTAAAAGAACACACACCCTTAAAAGAAACACATCACTTGATTGCAATATTAAAACCAGGAATGTGCAACAAGGATATACGGCATTGTGAGGTTTCTTTTTTATATGGTGAATGTGAAAAAATAGTATTTTGCCTCATGTGTGAAAATGGTTATAATCTCTTTCATCAAAACATGCCAACGCTTTTGAAATCTTTTGGGAAGGGTCAGAATGCCGTATTTGTGAACTACACCTCTTATGTCTATGGGAATTTTGCATGCACTTCTTTCAGTACTTCTTTGGTGTACATGTGGAGATGGGCCTACTTTAGTGTCTTACATACATCCTGCTATAATGCTGTTGACTCGAAATAAAATACTGCATTTTACATAAGTTTATACCAATGGCTGTCTTTTATGAGAGTGGGCATGACACAAGTCCTTAAGGTCCATAGATTGACAATTCTTTCTGATCCATACAGCTTGGTTAGTTTGTTTGGGTATGAGTTCTGCTCGGTTATTATTTTGGGTCTTTCTTTAAGTGTACAGCCAGCCCAGAGTTAGAAACCTATGTTTCTAAGTAAGTGAGTGAAATCAGGGAATTGCTCTGTAACGCTAGTTATACTTGTCAGATGATGTGAGTGTTGTATTAAATAGATGGTGCGCATAGTACACAATATATGTAAGTAAAAGTGGGTGTGTGTGGGCATTGTAAACCCATCTAGTATCACCAGAGTGTAGAAGAAGAATGCTAAACAGCTAATGAGATAAATAGTGAAGAAACTCTCCAATGGAGTATGCCTTACAGGTAAGTGAGCCACGCCTGTTCTGTAGAGCTTTCTGAGTTATTAAGCAAAACATCAAGATGATCATCGGAAAACAAGACCCAATTTGCCTGGCAAGGCACCAATAAACCACTGTTTCACGAGAAGACACAAGTCTGGGATAAACACCCTCTATTACTACCACGTAGGCAAGTGGTCTGTTGGCAATAAATAAGAACAGAATCTATACATATAATTGTGAAAGTGCGTTTGTATGTTCGGGGTTGGCTCCAGGCCATAACAGTTGGTGGGTTGAAATTATTGGCCCAAGGTTGGCATACCAGTCTAGGGTGTACTGACGATAGTGAACTCTGACCAACCCCACCCATTTGCCCTGTAGAGGGCCGGATCCGGCCATGTGGTAACAGTATAGGCGATTTCGTGAGATTGGTGATTTTATGATTTTTCCAAAAATAGGAATTAGGACACAAGGTCGGCATACCAGTGTGGGGTGTACTGGCGATATTGAATTTTGAGCAGCCCCACCCATTCGCCCTGCAAAAGCCTGGAGCGGGGTCTGGCCCTGTGCTATCAGTATAGGTGATTTTGTGAGATTGACAATTTTGCGATCTTTCAAAAACAGGAAGTTATGACACAATGGGCCTCATTACGACCCAGGCGGTAAGGGGTTTACGGCAGCGTAAACAGCGCCGACCCTTACCGCCTGAGTACGAGGTCCCTTAGCGCCATGGCGGATTTAACACCTGCTTTTAGCAGGTGTTAAAATCCATGGCGCTAAGGGACCATGGAGTTAATTACGCCACCGTAATTTACGGTGGTGTAATTAACGCCTTCCCCACTCCCATTATGCCCTATGGGGCAAAAATGGGAATGGGGAAGGGTAAATGGGGATTGGGGACTTACCGCCCCGCCAAGGTCGGAATGGGGCGGTAAGTCCGCCAACCACCATGGCGTAAACGTAGTTTACGCCATGGTGGTAAAGTCACGGCCCAGGCGGTAACTTACCGCCTGGGTCGTAATGAGGCCCAATAAAACATACACAAGGCTATTGCAGACCTCCACATACTTGTCAGCTACAAACCCGGGCAACGCCGGCTGGTACTGCTAGCATAAAATAATTTACAGCAATAGATTTAAGCATTAAGAAGATAAACAATGTTTTGCTTCTATTATGGGAAGGGTCCAACATAAGCTTCTGATTATGTTAGATGAAGTCTGTTCAGCATGAACATTGGAGTACAGCAGTTCTGTGTCAAATACAAGGATAGTTTTAAGTCAACAGACACATGTTCAGTACGTTGAGGCACTTTTTTAGGCTGAAAGTAATCAAACAAATATACCTTGTATAGATATAAATAATTATTATATTTTGTACATATGTTGCTAGCTTCAGATCATCAGTAAGGATTGATACTAATAAATGAGCGCACATTAGAAAAACACAGAGAATGTGTTTCTTTTTCATTTGGGAGCAATGCTTAAATGCTCAGGTCACCTTATTCTCAAAGGTAACCTGCAGGTTTCAGGAGGGGCTGGAAATAGCACAAAGATGCACTCTCCAGCCCTGAGTGTTGCTTGCACTAATTTATGAAAGGGTTCCAGCAACCGCGTGGGTGCTGATAGTGCATTTCACAGAGATGAGCCTTTAAAGTACCCGTCTCTGTGCAATGCTCATACAAAAAGCATGTCCATCCATGTCCGAGGGATGGAAATAGAATTGTAAAAACGCCTTGGTTTAAACCGAGACAGTCACACTTAAAGAAAAAATCATGACAGAGTCAGAAATTAATACATCTGTGAAGCAAAGCAAAAAGTTCAGACCTGATCTCAATGACATCTAAAAGGTGGTCCTTCTGATTGCTAAAGCTGACCTTCAGTTAAGGAAGCAATGTCCAAGAAACCAAAGGGATTTCAGCCAATAAGATAAAATCCATAGTGGGTCTGCATTGCCTGAAGTTGAAACTATGCTATACAGGGACGTCATTTCACCAAAATGCCAGGAGTAGTGGAAGTGACATCACACAACCCTTGACCTCTGACATCACAGGAAGTGATGCTATTTGACCCCACCCACAAGTTACATCAGGGGAAGTGATGGCTCGTAACCTTTCACCCCTTGACAGAACAGGAAGTGGCATCACATAGCCTTGTTCCTCAATACATTAAGACAAATATGGTTACAGTATCACTGTAATATGATATACATTTCATACAAGAATGGATCACCATATGTAGTGTTAATATCAGTGTGTATGGGCCCATATTAACAAATTACTGTGAATTTAAGCAGACATCCAAAGCCAAATGATGACATGCAATGGAAAGAAAATACGTGTGGCTGTTGCATGAAATAAAAGGGAGCAGGACACAGGTTCTGCCTCCTATGCACAACTAGAGGTAACTATCAAAGTGCAAATATTACAGTGTGTGTGTGTGTGTGTGTGTGTGTGTGTGTGTGTGTGCTTGTCAGAGAGAAAGACTGTGTGTGTTTTGTATAACTATATTGACATAACAGAGTCTCCCTAATACATTATGTTAAGGAGGCAAACCTATTCTAAGCCACATACTCATTTGAATATTCCCCCAAACCTTTATGTACAAACTGGTAGCATTGAAGCCTATGCAGTGACCTCTTGGCAATCAATCCAATCCTTATCCGGGTTAAACTCGCCATGCCCAACATATTTACCAGTGGAAGAAAATAAAATCTATACATTTCTTTGGGGCTCTGGTGGTGAGCCTTGCTTTTGCGCAAGATTAGATTTTGCTCAGAAACATCATGAAATGCGTCAGAGCTGGCTCTCATCACAATCTGACTAATAGGCTGAAAATGACAGGCTGTGAGAGTGAGAGCCCCTCCTCCATTAAATAACCGTTTTACATGGCACACTGTACTGAGTGCTCTCAAAATAAGCTATCATGCACCCACACATTTACACGAAGTAAGGCACAAGAAGGGATTTGCCCTTGATCGCAAGATGAGAAAAAAGCGTGTGAGAATTTAAGTTGGGACCACAGAAATACTAAGAAAGAACTTAAAGCAGTAAGACACCGCTGTGTGACCCCTACATCAACAACCTAAATCACACCACCAGCGTAGAAGCAGGAGCTCCTAGGACCTGCCCCCGCCCCTTCTGGAGTATCGGCACCCGGCGAGCACTCTGCATCATGGCCCCACATCCTTGCCAGTAACAAGGTAAGCGCTAAACTCGGAGCGCATTTCCCGCAATTTCTTCCTCTTTAAAGTGCATCAGCGAGCGGCGCAAGAGTGAAGAAAGGATAGGCTTCCTTGCAGCCTACCTCCACAGATTTGATGCTATTTACCTGATGCAGCATTAAATCGCCATCCAAGCACACGAGGCTTTTCACCTTTCCAAAATGGCCGCCAGCGTCTGCACTGCCTGCAGCAGCATCTACTGAGGCTCCAGCCTCCAACACTGATAGGCTGCCGTGCCTATCTACTCCCCCATTGGTCGCCGGCTGGCAAAGCCGGCCCACTTTGTTCAAGGCCCACGGTAGCAAGGCCATCACCTGTTAGGTGCCTGTTTGTGCCTGTGTCTGCCGTCTGCCATAGCCCCTGCCTGCCACACACCAGGTAACTTTTGACCCTCAATGCACTAACATTTTATCGCCTACCCACAGGTCATCATTGCCTACTACCACGCTTGCCAATGGTACACCAGTAAACGGCATAGAGAGTAAAAAAAAAACTTTGCTCACCACTGGACTGCTTATCAAAGTTGCCATTAGAATGCCCACCAACCAATCTGTATTCAGACTGCCCAATGGTCACATTAATGATTTATACTTTGATTTTTGCCTGACTGCTTTCACTATTACACCTGCATGTAGATTGCCACCAATCGCATGTAGAGAATCCCAGACTTAGCCTGCAAATCTTTGGGAGCTCTCTGCTGTATCCACTCTAGTCACTGCAAATTTTGTCATTTTGATAGTCAAAGCAACTCAGTGCGAATTACCTCTCTACTGCCTACTTGCCTTTGAATCTAGGTGATCCCCCACCCCCTTAGTCAATACAATCTAATGTGTCTTAGCTATCCACTCTGACTTTGAACTTAGGTGAACCTCCGCCCCCCCTAGTCACTGATGTGCCTGATATTTGTATTTAGCTGCGCTGCATTTTGCACTGCATTCCCTGATGTGCCGGATATTTGAATTTAGCTGCACTGTATTTTGCACTGCATTCCCTGATGTGCCTGATATTTGAATTTAGCTGCGCTGTATTTTGCACTGCATTCCCTGATGTGCCTGATATTTGAATTTAGCTGTGCTGTATTTTGCACTGCATTCCCTGATGTGCCTGATATTTGAATTTAGCTGCGCTGCATTTTGCACTGCATTCCCTGATGTGCCTGATATTTGAATTTAGCTGTGCTGTATTTTGCACTGCATTCCCTGATGTGCCTGATATTTGAATCTAGCTGCACTCAGATTGCTGTAACCTGCGTTACGTCACCTTAGCCTATCGATGTCCTGCTACCTAATACCATTCAAAGCCTGATAGTCGCCTCTAGTCTGCCTGTACTTGCCCACTCTAAGCGGAAAACTTTGCCCACTCTAAAACGTAATGTGACATCTCAAAATTGTACCTAGCCGGTCAGTCGCACCTAGCCTGCCTCTACTTGCCCATTCTAAAACGTAATGTGACATCTCAAAACTGTACCTAGCTGGTCAGTTGCATCTAGCCTGCCCATACTAAGCAACCTTAAAGTGCACTTGTTATCTAAACTGCACCTAGCTTGTTAGGCGCATCATGCCTGCTTGTATTAACCAGTTAGCATGTACTCCCTAAATCTAGGTAAACAAACTATCGCTGCCCATTATAGGACAGCTAATCCACCTCTCTACATCGCCTCTTCCATCTTATTAGTAGCTTTATCACTTAGCTTGGCTACCATAGCTAACATATCGACCGACTGTACCAGGTCCCACCCCACTCACCCCTCTTGCCTTACCATGCCTGTCACACAACAAATCATAGGTCCTATAGTGAATCAAGAAGATACTATTATACATAGGCCATGTAGCACCGCGGACAGAAACCTAAGACTACGCGCACGCCTGTCCAAACTGTATGAGCCACCAGCAAAGAAAATTGAACAACTTAATCTCCTAAAAAAAAACACCTTCCCTTGAAGGCTACTGTAGAGTATACTAGGCACCCCAACTTAGATAGCCACAAACATCATCTCAAAGGCGCGCTTATAAACGCTAGGTCTCTAGTCGCACACGCAACAGAGATCTCAGATATCATTCTCACAAACAACCTCGATTTCCTGGCTATCTCAGAATCTTGGCTTCATGATGCGGCAGGCCCTGCCCTATCATTAGCAGTCTCCGACAATTATACCATCCTACGAGCAGACAGACACATCTCGCGAGGTGGGGGTCTAGCAATCATAGCTAAAACCAGTCTAGACATGAGAATTACCGCAACCCCTACTATGAAATCCTGTGAATGCCTCACGGTCAAAATTGCCACCGCTAGCTCCCAAACATTAAACCTCTTCCTTATCTATAGACCTCCAGGCCCTATTGGAACCTTCGCTGAGGATCTCCCCTGTCCAATAATTTAAAAAAAACCTCCCAAACAATAGTGCTAGGCGACTTCAACCTAGGCTATAATGACACTAAGGATATCCAGTCTACAGCTACTGCCTCGATCCTAAAAGAACTGGGATTCTCCCAGAAAGTCAACCTTTCTACGCATAACAAAGGTTGAATCCTTGACTGGATAGCGGAACATATCTGTGAAGTAACCATCACAGATACTGTACCCCAGATCTGGACTGTCCACCATCTACTATTATTTACAGTAGCAACGAACTGTGCCACGGCCCAGTCCTCACTTGCCCCTCTTATGCCCACGAGGAACAAAAAACTTATGACAGCGGAAAAATTGTTGCCCATTATACTGCCAAAACTTAACTCGCTCCCAGCCAACATGGATCCCAATGGGCTAGTTGAACAATTCAATGAAACTATGAATACAGCCCTTGACCACATAGCACCATTTAAACTACGGAATAGTAAACCAAAAAAACATCTTAACTCCTGGTTCACTCCTCATCTAAAAAATCTAAGGCTAATTAAAAGAAAACTTGGAACTATCTGGAGACTCTCTCCTTCAGCCGAAAACAAACTTAACCTCGCCAAGGCATCATCCCAATACAAGAAAGACGTCCTATTAGCCAAACAGGAAACATGTAATACTAGAATATCTCAATCTAAATCTAGTGTCAGAGAACTACTCAGCATTCTAAAAGAATTGGAAACACCTATTGCTCCCCAAGAAAACTGCACCAAGGATAGAAAATGGTGCTCTAGCATACAGTCTGCCTTACCAACAAAGTAGCCAACCTACAAACTAAAATTGCCATCAAAAAAGCATCCCTAACGCCTCATATCCCGCAGATTATAGCACCCCCACCAAATCCCAAACAAGAATCGCGTTTCTGCTTCTCCAAGGTATCGACCATTGAGGTAGAAAAGGTTATTCGGGGACTTAAACCGTCCAACTGTAAAGGTGACCAATGCCCTGCCCAACTGATTAAGGATGCTGCGAGAGAATTATCGCCATTCATAACTAAACTCATCAACTCATCCTTTACCACAGGCACTGTACCGAATAACTTAAAAGAGTCCTGGGTACTGCCACTTTTAAAGAAGCAAACCCTTGACCCGGCCATTCCCACTAACTTCAGGCCCATCACGACCGTGCCCTTTCTCTTAAAAATTCTCGACAAAGTGGCATACATGCAAATACAAAACTTCCTTGAAACCAACCACCTACTCGGAACCCGCCAATCCGGATTCCGTCCACAACACGGGACTGAGACAGCCCTAATCGATCTTAAGGCCCAAATAGATCAATGCAGAGACAACGGCCAAGCAGCCCTACTCCTCCTGCTAGACCTCTCAGCTGCATTTGTTGACCATACAGTCCTATGCAGACACCTAGACTCTGCAGCCCACTTCTCTAAAGAGGCCATAATATGGATCAAATCCTTCTTGAGTAACTGAACTATGAGAGTCTTCTCTCCATCAGTCTCGGCAGACCCGATTCCCATAACCTGTGGTGTACCTCAAGGATCTTGTGTGTCACCTACACTTTACAATGTATTCACAATGCCACTCTTCGACGAAATGGATCATCTGGGTATCGCCTACACCAATTACGCAGACGATACCCAGATCCTCCTTCCGCTTTCAGGAGACTACGTCGAGGATCTAGCCCTAGTGAATAAAATCTACAGCATCGTTCAGGCATGGATGGCCACACACGGCTTATGCCTGAACGATGACAAAACTGAGCTTATTATCATAGGCACCCCGACATACATATCCAAACTCAGCCCGGATTATGCCAATTTCATTATCGATGGGAATAACATAAAAGTAGCAAAGGAATTGAAGACCCTAGGCTTTTACATAGATGCCACCTTGAACTTTGCTAAACAAGTTAACTCTCTAGCCTCAACTACTGCATACACATGCAAACTTATCAGAGCCAGCAAACAATTCCTCTCTACAGACAGCTGCATCACGCTCACCAGAGCCCTTATACATTCCAAATTGGATTATTGTAATGGACTATACATTGGGGCTAACAAACAGTCCATACATAAAATCCAGGTCCTCCAGAATAATGCCTTGAGAGCAGCTCCCAAGATTAACAGAAATGAGCATATATCCTCGGTAAGAAGAGAATACAAATGGCTATCCACTTCTGATAAAATGCAACTCAAAATTGCCTCCCTTACCCACAAGTGCCTCAACAACAAAGCAACACCCTACCTCAAGGATAGGCTACATCTAAG
This sequence comes from Ambystoma mexicanum, assembly GCF_040938575.1. Taxonomy (NCBI): domain Eukaryota; kingdom Metazoa; phylum Chordata; class Amphibia; order Caudata; family Ambystomatidae; genus Ambystoma; species Ambystoma mexicanum. Next base: position 783,372,358 of record NC_090923.1, on the reverse strand, counting down.
AACCTCGACCAGACCCACAAGAACAGCAAACGCAAACTGCCTACAAGTCCCACGATTCAAACTCGCTACCATAGGAGGACACAGCTTCCAAGTCAAGGCTGCGCAGCTGTGGAACTCACTACCCCATGGCATTAGAGAACCCCAGCCCTTTGTGAAATTCAGACAACTTGACCAATTGGTTGAGAACTAATGACACCTAACTACCCTGACTTGCTTGCATCCGCTGACAAACTTACCTGAAGTTCGACTTGCACCCCTTCACCAGGCTATTTGTATCCGACTCTTTCTTCATGCACTGGAATGCTCCGAGTGCCTGTATATTATTACTGTATTTATTATTATTTTATATTCCTCTCAAGAATACCTGCACATGTAAAACTTTGTTCTGGACCTAGATCCTGCCTCGTATATATCTGCCTAATGTAAATTGTCGGATGACCATGTACTGTCTTACTTACCATGTACCTGTAACTAAGCTGAGCATATTCTTGTCGTGTGCGCCCTGATGCCCCAGGGTCTGGTGCGCTCTAATAATAATAAACTAAACTAAACCAACTTCAATCTCCCAGTTTTATTTTAAAACAATACGAGTAAGTCTTCAGAGATTCTTGAAATGAGTCATCAGCACCACAAATCATGCCCACAGTAAGAAGAAAGCCTCCCTTGGACACTTTTGTGTGAGGTGCACAACGTTGTGAAATAGAGGCTAAGGAGGGATACACACTAGCTGGAGGTGCGTTTTCTATTACGGTATCTTACAAAAAACGTAACCTCAGAGCTCCGATTATCACCATTACTGAACGTGTTGAATTTGAAGAGCAGACACTGCTCAAATGTTTTCCATATCATACTATCAGGTATAACTTGTTCAGTCACCCAGTGCTTTTGATGGGGACTGGGACTTACGATCACTAGAATCCAAACGTATAACCAAAGCTGCACATGCAGAAACTCCACAAAAGGGTGCTGTGAACCGAGAGTAGGGTTTTCACGCTCTGCTAAATCACGCCATTCCTAATATGTTCTGTTACGTGCTTTTGCATAGCACATTACCCACACACGCCTCATTCCTACACAATATATAATCGTTGCAGGCCAGTCTGTGCCCCTAATACAGTCTGCATCGTCCCCTTCTTCACTCCGATTTTTACATTGAAAGATCCTTTTAATACTACCACCAGGCCTTGCCCCTTTCTCGGACTCGAGTAAAAACCTCACTCTTCTGCAATGGTATGTCAGACGAGACAAGCCCGTCTACCCCGCCAAGCACTGCAGCTCCTTGCAACCATTCACAGCTATAACCAGGCAGTGGCCGAACCTCTCGTAGGGTATTTCATTTTTGAAAGGTATTACTTAAATCATAGTAATACCTTGTTATATGTTACTGTGAAAGTGTCAAAGTAACAAACCTCACTGCGATGGAAGCGTCAGCACCTCTGGGAGTCAAATGGCTAATTGCTTAATGCACACGTTTTGGCAGCAGGAGCATTAACCCACTAAGGTCCCGCACCTGACGTTTTTACCTGAAACTGTATTCAAATTGATACTAAAATGTCCCCCCAACTAGTACGTGGAATTACAGAACAAAGACAATTATAGGTTACAGGTTGTGGGGTGGGGTCTGGAATAGACATACACTCGTTCAATTAGACACGCATCTCATGATAATTAATGTATGACCTTAGATATGTCTTCCCACCAGTAACCTCAGAAGAAAATCATATGGCATGTATAGGGCGATTACATCTTGAGCTAATTAGGTAATTTATGAAACTTTTCCTCCCTCCCTGCACCTTATTACTTTCTGATCAAAGTAGTTTATCATCCGGGCACTTGTAATCAAATCGACTCCTGTCACTGCCCATCATTTCCCCAGCTCTCAGCAGCAGGATGGGCAGCCGAAAGCTGGATCTTAATATACTAGACAACAGACAGTCTGCCAGACAGTGGTACGAGAGGGAGTGGGCAGCACACTGCTGGGCAGAGGGAGAAACCCAGCCAGGGTGCCTCTGCTGCACAGGCGGGGCTCAGTGCCCAGGGTTCCCCCTATGAAAGTAAAATGTTTGCCTTTACCACGAAAGTACATTTTTCGCCACTGGCAGTGGACTCCTGCCTGGGGAGGACGGCGAAGCACGGACCGCTTTGGTGCTGGAAAATAATTTTGATAATTTTCATTGTGTTTACTAGCTGTCTACGATATCGAATCCTCCCTTTTATCCATCTGGGACAGTGCCCTTGAAGCAGCAGACCAGAGTCTCTGTTCCCGGGTTGCCCTGCTAGACCTCTTGGCAGGATTTGAAATGGTGGACTATGGAACCTAATACAATGACTGTCTCCATCACTCACTGAGGGGTCCAGCATCTGGTTATCCTGCTTTTTATCTGGGAAAACTCAAAAGGTGGGTCTTGGGCAATGCTGCTCAGCCACTACAAATACCACTTTCAGAGTTCCTCAGGACTCAGCTATTTTACATTTGATTTTAAACCTATACATGAGTACCCTCTTTAATATCATTCAAGTGCATGATGGTAGTTATCATCCATATGCTGATGATGTTCTCATCCAACCAATTTTAAATGAGTAGTAATTGTCTACAGCTGAATCAGTGGGGAGTGACAATTATCCCAAGGGAGACCTGGATATTGTATCAAATCATAGGCCTATATCCCTCATTGACTCCTTGGCCTAGATCTATGCAAATGTTTTACTGCAGTCCCTGGAAACCTGGGTTGAAGAACATAATATCATTACCAGTGCCCAGGCAGGGTTTAGAAAAGGAGTAACGACTATTGACCAAACCAGAGGTTGGATATTATCCCACCAAAGTTAGTTAAGCTACAATCACAGCTTATATAACTGCCATTTGTTGATCTCCAAACAGCCTTTGATACCATTCCCAAAAATACATTGTGGAAAGTAATGATAGACCTCTAGATTCCAGTGCCACTTGTCAAATCTATTATGGTCCTTTAGACTAGCAACTATGCATGTGTAAAATGGAATGAAGGGGCGTGGGGCTAATGAATCAATTTCCATTTGAGATAGGGGTAATACAGGGATGATTCCTACCCACCCTCCTGTATTTAAAATATATCAACAGCTTTGCAACTACTATCATTGGATGCACCAAGTTTGGGTTCTGTTAAATGAAGTTGTGTCCTAGTTGCTGACAACACTGTGCTTTTGGTGAAATGTCCCAAGGGCCTACAACAACTCAGGTCCTTTGGAATGCTCTAGACAGCCAAAAATGTGATTATAAATTTATAAAAAAAAGAACACAAAATGGTATTTTGTCCTATGACTGGCCCAAGCAGATCCAAACAAAAAGTTTACCTGAATAACTCTCCACTGTCTTACGTGAAGAGTTTTGGGTATTTGGGGATATTATTTGCAAGGGACCTGAAATGGATGAAAATGTAACAGCAGCCAGACTGTCTGGTGCAGTAACTACTTTTGCAACACGTTTTGGCAGCAGATCAGTGTCCTCATCAATGGTGGTATATAGGACCCAGTAAGTCACAGCCATAATTCGTGGTGCAGAGAAATGGGGGTATATCCCAAATGATTCATTGCAGAAAATGGAAAACACATTTTTGAAACACCTACTAGGTCTCCTGGTCAATCCCCCCTCGGCTCCAGTGACCCTAGAATGAGGACACATATAAATAAATTACGAAGTGATGTTGAAAATGCTTTTGTATTGGATCAAGTTCTGGTCCATGGTGGCATTGTACCCATACAGAGAGGGCCTTGTGAACTATTAAACATGGAACGTGTCAAATTGATACTGTGGTTGAACTGAGGCGTAGACATGGTAGGGCCTGAGCGGGCATGGCCCAACCAAAATTTTACTTGCATATCACAGAACTAGTACAACCGTCCAAAATAAAGGACATGCCCAATTAAGTTTCTATAAAGACATATAGGAACTCATTTTCAAAGAGCTCGTAATGTGGGCGCTCCAGAGCCCGAACGAGGTGGCCGCAGGGTGATGGAGCTCCTCTGCAATTGTCGCAGGAGTTAAATACTGACCGCCTCATGGAAAGGAGATTATTCTTGCACGAATCAGCTGCTAAGGATCCGGTGCAGCTGTTGTCCAGATGGCAGAAAGAGTGGGTCATTAATGCCCGATTTATCCTGGAATTCCGCTTTGGCGACTTGTGACACCACAGCCTTCCCAGCTTGCTGGCAGACTTAATTATTGTGGGACCGGCGGATCGCAATCTAGGGCTGCTCAGATGGTGTCAGCGACCAACTGGTTGTTCTTAGAGTGAGGGTGATCTGGCCATAATGTATTAGAAGTTGGAAAAGGCCTTCATCTTGAAGGGTGCCCCCCTGCCTAGGAGTGATAACGGCAGATCTGCTCAGCTCTCAATGTCAAAAAGAAAATTTTGAACCACTGGGTAAAGGTTCCGTTTTAAAAACTCCTTCCTCGTGTCTGCAATTTTAACTCCAAGTTCTTGTAATTATTCTCTAGAGGAAACCAGCTCTCCCCATGGGACATGGTCTTCCCGCTCTCCCATTAATAAATAGTATACTGATTTTCCTCAGCTAACCAGAAGGCTGCAGTAAGAGCCTAAATTCCCAGAGCAGCTCACCCGCCCTTGGCAATGAGGACTTGCGATTGCTCACATGTAAAAGGATGTCATCTGCAAACAGGGATAGCTTACCACATGGCCTCCTGGTCTTTCAAGTCTTATGACAACACTATCATCTATTATCACTTTTGCCAATGGCTCGATCAGGAGAGTGAATAAAAGCAGGGGGAGGGAGCATCCCAGATTCGTCCACCATTGTAGAGGAAAAAGACTAGAAAGACACCCATTTACCGTTACTTTCACCATCAGGGCTTCATAGAGAAGCCATTCCCACCCAATAAAGGTGGGGTCAAAGCAGATCTTTTCCAAACCATCCCACAAATATGTCCAGTAGACAGAGTCAAAGGATTTGTAATAACCCAATGACAAAATCACATTGTCTCTATGTGGCAATGCAGCTATTGACATGACCACACCAAACATTTGGAGTAGATTAAGGCACATCGATCTCACCAGGATAAAACCATTCCGATCTCTGTGAATTAAATGGGGAAGGACCGTAAGCAACCTGCTGACTTCCCCATTCAAGAGGGAAGTAGGTCTATACGAATCAGAGGACTCCTTGTACTTCCCTTTCTTAGGGAAAACCATAATAAAAGACTCTGAGGTCTGGTGTAAGCCTCTCATCATCCCTACTTCTCTGAAACAAGGTCAGCAAGTGGCTGTTGGTCTTTTCCCCCAGTAAAATCCAGACCTCTGGAGGAATGCCATTAGGGCTTGTAGGAGAAAACCTGACACTTACTTTTCTGCCACAGTTTTGAGACCACAGGATTTTAGCTAGGAATGTATTGACTTTGTGCTATGTATTTCATTCTATATGTGCACTAACCTCTGGAAGGAATCCAAATCATACTATTTACAATAGACCACTGCATCCTATCACAGTTAGGCACTTTTATATAGATCGTCAGTTTCATCAGCAAGAATACATTCTGCATCAATAAGCATTTTACATTGGGTAGATGTAAGAATATCAAAAAACACACATGCATCAATAAACATTTTACATTGGGTCAGCATAGCTATTCTAATGTAAGTGTTTTCCCTCTAACCTGAGACATCCTAACTTGCACTCTTTGCTTATGAAAGCAATACACTATTAATACAGTTTTAGCTCTTAGTTACTCCCCTACCCTTCTCTAACATTGGACTAGTGGCAAGTTTATGACATCAGTGATAATGAAATTCTGATCCCATCTGCATGAATGAAGAGACCCCCAGCTAATACTTTGGATTCTGGCTACTTTGTTAATCCTTTGGTATGAGAAGGATTCACAAAGTTCTGCCATCTGTGTCAGCTCGGACACCTTACCAATTCAAATTATCCTGCAGAAGGGGGTCCTTATTGACTTTTGACCCATTTATACTCACACTGAGCTCTCTGCTTTTTGGAATGATCATCATGCCCTTGACTCGCCCGGCCCATCTTGCAGCCAAGCACAATTTGGGCCGTTTCTGCCAGGACACTGCCCAGATTCGAAATACAGCCTTCAATTAATACCCACTGCAGCTACTGTTAGGCAGAATCCTGTGCAGTACCCTTAGGTACCATTACACACAATTAAGACTACAGGTGGAAATACAAGTTTTACCTTTGATACAAGCCTGTACTACTATGTCAGAGTGGTAGCGGTGGTGGAGCAGCCAGGCTTATCTCAAGAGCATATGAGCAGTAGCAGAGATTACACAAAGGGACCACAATCACTGTGACTCAAGCAAACACTGACTCAAGGTTTCAGGTAGAAAAATATAAGTACATTTATTTTTAAACCATTCGTTTTGAACACAACACTTCTATTAAACTTCAATCAAAACCACACGTTAAATATACTACAACTAACCAATTCACTTTGTACAGTAAGTCTCCAGGTAACTACTCTGTGTTTGAATGAACCGGTGTTAGGAACAAAACACGTTACCGCGAATACGATTGTGATTACTTTTTGACAGTTCGGTCTACTAAATAAAAGCGTATCAGTGACATGAAATGCTACCGGGGCAAAAACACAGTTAGCACCTGAGATACCCAGAGGGAGTTGGAGGCAAAAATCACAGGCAATATTTTGGTTAGGCAGGCAGAATCAAGAAACACTCAGAGACAGGAGTTCAAAAGTCAAAGGGCCGGAGCCAGGGTCGAAAGACAACGGGGCCTGTTGCCGAAGATCACACAGTCAGACAGTTCACGATTCAACGTAGCCAAAAGTACTTCGATATTGTCAATGTTCAGAAGCAAAAGTTATAAGAAGGAGGGAAGACAAGGGCAAGCCTTGGAAATGAAGAAAAAGGCATTCACCCAATTTCCTCAAGCAGAACACAGTACCTTGTTCCAATGGTGCAGCTGGTGCCCTGGCAGTTGTTCCTGTTGGTTTCCCGCAGACCCACGATTCCTGGAGCTTCGGTGTGAAGGAGGACGTCTGAAGGAGGTCTGCACCACACAGGGATGAAGCCGGCAGCAGCGACGAGGAATAAAAGGGGTGCTCCTTAAAACTGGAGAGGCTCTTCAGGTGGCCATCCGGACCACCACAGCAGCATGCAGCGATTTCGACCAAGGAAGAGGATCCTCTGGCTGTAGAAGATGAGCTGGTTATCTCCACCAAGCTCAAGGTAAGAAGACTCCGGACTGGATCTTCTCTAAGTCGTTGAAGGAAAGATAGCTCAGGACTGCAACTGGGCTTCACCGGGACAGGGTAGTTGCAGCAGCTGTCGTTCTCTCCACTTCTCTTTGGTTCCTTGTAGTTCCAGTGGCGACTCTCTGACTTATAGCCCAAGAGACCTGCCTTTTATGCGAAAAAAACCCCATTCACACAGCCTGGCTGTCAATCACCCAGCAGGGGGGTTGTCCAGCCCGGACAACTACCCTGGCCAATCGTGACAAAGTGCGACTTGGGTTTCCTAGGATACCCTGTGCAGGGGGTGACTAAACCCCTCCCTCACATTCAGCCCACTTAGACACCCAGGCACCTTGAGGAGGGCTTCTGAGTAGAAGCCCGCCAAAAGACAGTGAACAAAGAAGGCGAACCTAGTTTGCCACGCAAAGTAAAACACAAGAAGGACTTTAACAAAAGAAATGGCGAATAAACCCAACCGTAGCCAAAAGAAAGACAATTTGGTCAAGCGGGTTTATGGTCAAGGCTAATATAATAGCCAAGAACAGTACCACCATTATCGAATATAATCGCGGTAGAAAAGTTAGGGTAGATACCACTGCCACCAGCCAAGTCTAAATGTTAAAAGAGCGAAACAATGCTCTAGGAGGTACAGATAAAAAGGGATACAAATTAACCCTTTCCAGTACTCCATGGAAGATGGGGTGTACTGGATCTGTGGTAGACTAAGTAAAGTTAATGGTAAATTTACCCTTTTCTGGGGGACGGTAGTCACCTCAGAAATGGAGTCGAGGGAAGTCTCAAAGACAACCATGTGCCATGGCACTGAAGGTGCTGTGTGACACACAAAAAGAAGGGGGCTACTGAAGTGGTGTACCTCAGAGTCCACAATCACAAAAACAGATAGAAACACATAGCAAAACACAGGTAAGAGTGGGGGAAAAGCTCTCACTCTTACCAAGTGAAAAAAAAATAAGCTCCAGAAATCCAGCAAAGCCGCTGGGGGACTCACTAGGTGAGGGAAATTAGCTATAGATGAGAATTCTCCCTAACACTCGCCCCCCCCAGACTAAGGGACAGGAGGATTTAATCCACTCCAGGATGGACCTTATACCTCTAGTCGGTTACAAACATCCTAGAGAGACCATCAGCATTTTGGTGGTGACTTCCTACTCTGTTCTCAATGGAAAAAACAAACCCTTGCAGGCAGATTGACGATCTGAGTAATTTTGGGTTTTCCCCTTTCATTTGCATCAGCCATCTCAAGGGTTGGTGGTCAGTTTGAATAGTGAAGGTAGATCCATACAAGTATGGTCTAAATCTCTTCAGTGCCCACACAATAGCAAAGTATCTTCTTTCTATTGTTGCCCACCTGGTTTCAGGATCCTTTAACTTCCTGCTGATGAAACAAATGGGGTGTTCCCTACCTTTCTCATCCAGTTGACCAAGGACTGCATCTATACCTACATTAGAAGCATCAGTTTGTACAATGAAGGTTTGGTGATAGTCAGGAGCTCTTAGGACTGGAGCTTGACAAAGGGCTTTCTTTAGTCCTTCAAAGGCTTGATTGCACTCCTCGTTCCACCTGACCTTTTTAGGAAATTTGGGCGAGGAGATGACATTCAAGGGAGAAGCTATGGTCCCATAGTTCTCTATGAAGTTCCTATAATACCCAGTGAAACCTAGGAAGGCTCTCACTTGGGTTTGAGTAGTAGGGGTGGCCGGTTTTGTACAGCTTATACTTTGCTAGGCACTGGCCTTATTTCACCTCCTCCTACCTCATGTCCAAGGTAGACCACTAAACTCTGACCAATTTGACATTTGTTTGCCTTTATGGTCAGATGGGCCTGTTCAAGAGCCTGCAATGTATAACCTAGGTGTTCAACATGTTCTTTCCATGTAGGGATGAACACTGCAATGTCATCCAAGTATGCTATGCAGAAGTCCTCCATCCCATTCAGAACTTGATTAACCATCCTCTGAAATGAGGCAGGTGCATTATTTAATCCAAAAGGCATTACCTTGAATTGGTAGAGGCCAACTGGGGTGGAGAATGCAGTTTTCTCCTTGGCATGGTCTGTCAGGGCTATTTGCCAATAGCCTGACATTAGGTCAAATGTGCTGAGGTACTTGGCTGCACCAAGTTTGTCCACCAGCTCACCTGTCCTAGGCAAAGGATGGGCATCAGTCATAGTGACTGCATTTGAGCTATATAGTCCATGCTGAATCTGATCTCCTTGGATCCTGCCTTTGGTACAAGCACAACTGGGCTAGACCATGGGCTAGTAGAGGGCTCTATTACCCTGAGTTCAAGCATCTTGTTGACCTCATTCCTTATGTGGGATCTGACATTGTCTGACATTCTGTACCCCCTGCTTTTTACAGGCAAACAGTCACCCGTGTGTATGTCATGCTGGCCCCAAGAGGTCAAGCCTGGTGAAAGTGAGAACAGGGAGGCAAACTGATTTAACAGTAACTTGCACTCATCCTGCTGGTCAGATGTGAGACTGGAAGAGAGATTAACTCCTTACACTTGCTCATCCAAAGGTAAGCCTCTGAAGAGGTCATGCAGAGGTTCACTCTCCTCCTCCTCCTGAGCTGAAGCTAGAAGCAGAGCTCCTATGTCAGGTTTAGAGACATAAGCCTTTAAACGGTTGGTGTGAAAGACTCTGGGAGCCTCCTTAGAATTGCCTAAATCCACCAGATAGTTCACCTCTCATAGTTTACCCACAACCTTGAAGGGTCCTATCCATTTGTCCTGCAAGGCCCTCTGCCTTGTGGGGACCATAACCAGAACAAGCTGGTCTTGAGTAAACTCAACCATGTTAGCCTTCTGGTCATGCCAATGTTTGACCAGAACTTGACCAGCCTTCAAGTTATCACTTGCCTCTGCCATCATGTGTGACATTCTCCTCCGGAGACCTATCACATAGTCAGTCACTCTGACTGGCTTGGGGGAAGGAGCACTCTCCAACCCCTCCTTAATCAGGGCCAATGAACCTCTGACTGGATGGCCATAGAGAAGTTCGAAGGGACTGAATCCTACTCCCTCCTGAGGGACTTCTCTATATGCAAAGAGAAGGCATGGCAGTAGAAGGTCCCACTTTCTTCTAAGGGGTTCTTCTAAAGCACCTATAATGCTCTTCATAGTTCTGTTAAACCTCTCTACCAGTCCATTGGTTTGTGGGTGGTAGGCATTTGAGAACTTGTATGTGACTCCACAGGTTTTCCACATGGTTTGCATGTAGTGGGACATAACATTTGATCCCCTGTGAGATATAATTTCCTTAGGAAAACGTACTCTGGTAAAAATACCAAGTAGGGTTTTAGCCAAAGCCGGAGCCATAACAGTCCTCATAGGTGTGGCTTCCGGAAATCTATTGGCATGGTCCACTACAACCAGGATAAACCTGTTGCCTGAAGTTGTGGGAGGGTAAAGAGGACCAACAATGTCAATCCCAACCCTCTCAAAACGAATTCCCACCACTGGGAGAGGCACTAAGGGTGCCACATTCATGGATCCACTCTTGCCAGAGGTTTGGCAAGTGTGGCAGCTTCTGCAGAATTTGTCTACTTCTGTACCCCTCTTAGGCCAGTAGAAGTGTAGAGATAGCCTTTCTTTGATCTTCTTAAAACTTAAGTGAGCAGCCAAAGGTACCTCATGGGCTAACTGCAGAAACTGGAGTCGGTTCACTAGAGGTACTACAAGTCTTTTGTAGTCTCCAGGGGTTGACTCAGTTGATTCACTGTAGAAGAGGCCATCTTCCCAGTGCAACCTATACTTTCCAGGCTGAGTCCCATTGAGCTGAGAATTTGCATGTTGGCGAAGACCTTCCAAGGTAGGACACTCTCTTTGTCCCTTACTGAAATCTTCCCTTTTGGGTCCACCTTCTGCCAGTAAAGACTGAAGCTCAGGATGGTCAACAGGCTCAAGATCTCGCACCAAGTTAAGATCCTCTTCTAGATCTGATTCCTCAGTATCTAGTGTGACCATACAGGGTTGAACCTCACACTCAGTCCCCGCTGGTGTGGGAGTCACAGGTGTGACTTTTGACAGTCTCGGAGATGTCCTTCTGGGCACAGGATCGCTTGCTGGTTTCTTGCTGGCAGACTTAGGTTTCCTCTTTGTCTTTTCTTGTCCTGCAATGGCAGTAAGTAAGTCCTGTGGACTTGGGGTGATAGCTTTCTCTATCATGTCCCCAGGAGAGCCTCTTAAGGTTCTCTCCCTTGCAGACCTTGTGAGCTCCTGCTTCCTTCTGCTGGGGGGTGTCTGGGGGGTGCTAGACACAACTCCAAGAGTTTTAAGGTCATTACCCAAAAGGACCCTTCCAGGTACGTTATTTTGCACACTTACAGGTATTCTGACAGTCATGTCATTACACTGGATGAGAGCTGGTAACTGGGTAACCATTTGCAAAGGGCCTCCAGCTAACTTGGTTAAGTGTTTGGGTGCCTTAGCAACATCCTCCACTTTGAAAAAACATTCATCAACCACAGTTATGCTGGCTCCAGTGTCTCTGATGGCAGGGTTCTCCTGACCATTCACAAGAACACTATCTTTATAATACTCTAATAATCTATCTTTATAATACTCTAATAATCTTCTAGATCTGATTCCTCAGTATCTAGTGTGACCATACAGGGTTGAACCTCACACTCAGCCCCCGCTGGTGTGGGAGTGACAGGTGTGACTTTGGACAGTCTCGGAGATGTCCTTCTGGGCACAGGATCGCTTGCTGGTTTCTTGCTGGCAGACTTAGGTTTCCTCTTTGTCTTTTCTTGTCCTGCAATGGCAGTAAGTAAGTCCTGTGGACTTGGGGTGATAGCTTCCTCTATCATGTCCCCAGGAGAGCCTCTTAAGGTTCTCTCCTTTGCAGACCTTGTGAGCTCCTGCTTCCTTCTGCTGGGGGGTGTCTGGGGGGTGCTAGACACAACTCCAAGAGTTTTAAGGTCATTACCCAAAAGGACCCTTCCAGGTACGTTATTTTGCACACTTACAGGTATTCTGACAGTCATGTCATTACACTGGATGAGAGCTGGTAACTGGGTAACCATTTGCAAAGGGCCTCCAGCTAACTTGGTTAAGTGTTTGGGTGCCTTAGCAACATCCTCCACTTTGAAAAAACATTCATCAACCACAGTTATGCTGGCTCCAGTGTCTCTGATGGCAGGGTTCTCCTGACCATTCACAAGAACACTATCTTTATAATACTCTTTAGTATTATCTGGGATTGAGTTATATACATCTAAGTTCTGTTGTTCCCAAAGACCCAAGGACACTAAAGAAACACTAGCTGAGACTCTCATGGGCTCATCAGCTAGTAGCTGAAAGTTTCCACTGGTCATAGGTACTTCATCCAACTGGGAGAAGGCTAAGGAGATAGTGTTGATCCCTGAAGGTTTACCCTTACACTTACGATCGCCTTTCACATGGCCAGGCAACCCACAACCAAAGCATTTTCCAAATGCTCTCTGGAATGGGGGTTTGCTCTGACCTCCATCTGGCGTGGAACCAGGTGGTACACTAGCCTGATCCGGTTTACCTTGTGGCTTACCCTGGTTATGTTTGGGGCCCTCTTTTGGATTGGAATTATTGGAATTCTCTTTGTTGTCTTTCTTTGGCTGCTTCCCCTCATCCTTCTTCTGAGTAGCCCCAGAATCTTTGTGAGTGGCCCTGTTGGCAACCGACAAGTCAGCAGCCTTAGCTAGCTTCTTAGGATCTATCTCCTTCGAATCAGCCAAGTGCTGTCTAAGCTCAGGAGAGCAGACATCAAAAATAGACTCCAACATTACAAGATTCCTCAAACCTTCATAAGTGTTCACTTTGTAACCCTTAACCCAACCATCTAAGTTTTTCAAACATTCACACACCCAGGTAGCCCAAGGGGTACCATCATGCTTTTTGCGGGTTCTAAACCTCTTAAGATACTGGGAAGGGGTCTTCCCAAACGTAGCTATTAATGCTAGTTTCACACACTCATAATCCTGTTTTTCCACCTCCCCCAACTCCATTACAGCATCACTTGCAACAGGGGCGAGCCTAGAGAAAAGCCAAGGAATCAACTGATTCTCTGAGATACCTTGAATCCCATGGTTGTACTCAAACATTGCTAACCAATCCAAAATATATAGTTTAGTAGCATACATACCAATCATTTCCTTTGGCATGCGGGGTCTCTTAGGGCTGGAAGACCTAGAGGTCTCTGGGAGAGAAGCATTTTCTAGAGACAATTTCTTCATTTATAGTTCATGGTTCAGCTCCATTTCTCTGAGCATTAACTCTTGATGTTTCATGGCAGTTTGTGCATCAATACGTTTCACTTCCAATTCAAGTCTCATTTTCTCAAGTGCAATAAACTCAGGAGTAAGTGTAGGACCTGTGGGGGTCCCTGTGGACAGAGGTTGTGCATTCTGAGCCGGCAAGGGAGTTGCAGGGTTTCCTAGCAAGGACTTATCTACTTCTTCACAATTAACACTCTCAGAATCAGAAACATCAAAATCCACATTTGCTGGAGTGGTAGGTCCTTCTGACCCACTCTCCAGGCTTTTTCCCATTAACTTTGCAACCAGTTCAGATTTCTTTCCTTTACCAGAGATATTCTTATCCCTACACATGGTTCTCAGAACCTCAGTAGTATAGAGTAAAAGACTCTCTTCAGTGTAGCTTTCCATATTTGACATGATTTCTTAGTTAAATCGAATTAGTGGTGTTAGCCTTGTGGTTAGTTGAACCCAAGCAACAGCAGCACTCTAAGTGTAATCACTCTACTTCCAAATCCTCACCGCTGTACACCAGTGTTAGGCAGAATCCTGTGCAGTGCCCTTAGGGACCACTACACACTATTAAGACTACAGGTGGCAATACAAGTTTTACCTTTGGTACAAGCCTGTACTACTATGTCAGAGTGGTAGCAGTGGCGGAGCAGCCAGGCTTATCTCAAGAGCATATGAGCAGTAGATTACACAAAGGGACCGCAATCACTGTGACTCAAGCAAACACTGACTCAAGGTTTCAGGTAGAAAAATATAAGTACATTTATTTTTAAACCATTCGTTATCAATACAACACTTCTATTAAACTTCAATAAAAACCACACGTTAAATATACTACAACTAACCAATTCACTTTGTACAGTAAGTCTCAAGGTAACTACCCTGTGTTTGAATGAACCGGTGTTAGGAACAAGACACGTTACCGTGAATACGATTGCGATCACTTTTTGACAGTTCGGTCTACTAAATAAACGCGTATCCGTGACATGAAATGCTACAGGGGCACAAAAATGACAGGAAATATTTTGGTTAGGCAGGCAGAATCAAGAAACATTCAGAGATAGGAGTTCAAAAGTCAAAGGGCCGGAGCCAGGGTCGAAAGACACCGGGGCCTGTTGCCAAAGATCACACAGTCAGACAGTTCACAATTCAATGTAGCCAAAAGTACTTTGATATTGTCAATGTTCGGAAGCAAAAGTTATAAGAAAGAGGGAAGACAAGGGCAAGCCTTGGAAATGAAAAAAAAGGGATTCACCCAATTTCCTCAAGCAGAACACAGTACCATGTTCCAATGGTGCAGCTGGTGCCCTGGCAGTTGTTGCTGTTGGTTTCCCACAGACCCACAGACCCACGATTCCTGGAGCTTCGGTGTGAAGGAGGATGTCTGTAGGGGGTCCACACCAGGCAGGGATGAAGCCGGCAGCAACAACGAGGAATAAAAGGGGTGCTCCTTAAAAACAGGAGAGGCTCTCCAGGTGGCTATCCAGACCACTACAGCAGCGTGCAGCGATTTCGACCAAGGAAGAGGATCCTCTGGCTGTAGAAGATGAGCTGGTTATCCCCACCAAGCTCAAGGGAAGACGACTCCGGACTGGATCTTCTCTAAGTCGTTGAAGGGAAGATAGCTCAGGACTGCAGCAGGGCTTCACCGGGACGGGGTAGTTGCAGCAGCCATCGTTCTCTCCGCTTCTCTTGTTCCTTGTAGTTCCAGTGGCGAATCTCTGACTTCTAGCCCAAGAGACCTGCCTTTTATGCTAAAAACCCCCATTCACACAGCCTGGCTGTCAATCACCCAGCAGGGGGGTTGTCCAGTGCGGACAACTACCCTGCCAATCTTGACAAGGTGCGACTTGGGTTTCCTAGGATACCCTGTGGAGGGGGTGACTATGCCCCTCCCTCACATTCAGCCCACCTAGACACCCAGGCGCCTTGAGGAGGGCTTCTGAGCAGAAGTTTGCCGTACAAAGTAAAGCACAAAAGGACTTTAACAAAAAGAAATGGCGAATAAACCCAACCGGAGCCAAAAGAAAGACGATTTGGTCAAGCGGGTTTATGTTCGAGGCTAATATAATAGCCAAGAACAGTACCACGTTTGTCTAATATAATTGTGGTAGAAAAGTTAGGGTAGATACCACTGCCACCAGCCAAGTCTAAATGTTAAAAGAGTGAAAGAATGCTCTAGGAGGTACAGATAAAAAGGGATACAAATTAACCCTTTCCAGTACTCCATGGAAGATGGGGTGTACTGGATCCGTGGTAGATTGACTAAGTAAAGTTAATGGTAACTTTACCATTTTCTGGGGGACGTAGTCGCCTCAAAAATGGAGTCGAGGGAAGTCTCAAAGACAACCCTGTGCCACGGCACTGAAGGTGCTGTGTGACACACAAAAAGAAGGGGGCTACTGAAGTGGTGTACTTCAGAGTCCACAATCACAAAAACAGATAGTAACACATAGCAAAACACAGGTAAGAGTGGGGGAAAAGCTCTCACTCTTACCAAGTGAAAAAAAATAAACTCCAGAAATCCAGCAAAGCCGCTGGGGGGACTAACTAGGTGACAGAAATTAGCCATAGATGAGAATTCTCCCTAACAGCTACACCTGTTCTCCAGCCCAGCCGAGAAACCTCCAGAGCCAACTATGCAGGATAGCCCCCCCTCTTTCTACCCGCAAGCAGCCTCTCCCTCACCAGGAAGCTCCCAGAAACGAAGACCCCCTCCTTTCTTCATTCTCCCTCTTTTAAACCACTCAGTGAAAACCGCCCCATATCCTTTTTCTCGGTATACTTTTCTTTACCATTTTCCCAGCCTCTTCCATGGTGTCATCTGTCACTCCATGTGCCAGAACCTATCAGCAACCCTCTTGTCCGCTCAGATTCCGCTTGTGTAGTTTTCCAGCCCCTGTTTTAAATGACCTTTGGACAGTACTCAGCAGAACACAACCTCCCAATAATGTTGGATTTTCCTTCGTCTCTTCCTGCTCCGCACAATGAACATTTATTTTCAAGGCCCATTGCACTGTTACACTGCATGCTCTGCCATGCGAAAGACTGCTGTTCAGCTTTTAATTTTGCATTACTTTCTGAAACGGCTGATGATCAGTGAAAGAAAGTGTTTGTGTGCCTGCTGCAATATTCGTACACTCAGAGAGCCAGTGACCTAACAACTCTAGCACACTCATTCACCCTTATATTAAGTGTAAGTAACCAATCTCATCCCCTTTATCCCCAGTACTGAATGTTAGAAACACATGTACTATACTACATACAGAATATGTTGTACAAGTTCTTTAACATTATTTAGCTCATAATCTCCCCTAAAGATCCAGTGTGTGTCCCCTTTGCAGTTGTTGGGGGCTGTTGTCAATTTTGGATAAAGGGAAATCTGCCTCTAGGGCTTCTTTCTGTTCACCCGACAATCTCTTTAAGGGAAGGGCATCCGACTAAAACCTCACAGCAGCCTTGCTATATCCTGGTCTTCCACCCACAGGACTCCAATCGCATTCCTGAGGCCAGATACCCATCTATCCCCATTTCTTCATACGTATCCCTAGATATAAGCACTTCTCCAAAGAGTAAATAAGTAACATCACTCATGCATTCACATCTAAACAATGTGTATTGTCATTAGAAGTGTCAAATGATCCCAACAACAATATTGAAGTGTGTTTGTAAAATGTGATATTTCTGTAAAAGTTGTGTCAACTGTATGGCCATCTGAGCTTTCTCAAGGCAGGTCAAAATAAAGGATTTGCCTGTGCATCAGGATAGAAAAGTAAGAGCAGGAGCCATAGGAGGGAAGCTTGAAGAAGAGCTTTGTGTCATCCACATAACAATGAAAGTTAGGAAAGAAAGTGGAGATCAAATGGGCTAGGGGGTGGGTCGATGTTGAAATGCCAAGGAGAGAGGATGGAGCCCTGAGGGACACCACAGGTGGAGAGTGAGATGGAGGAGTGAAAAGGGCCCATTGAACCTGGAAAGGTTGTTCAGAAAGAAAGGAAGTCAAACATTCCAGAGCCAGGTCTGTGATGCCAAGCGTATCACAGAGCAGATTTATAAGGGTGGCATGATTGACCGTACCAAAGGTAGAGGAAATGTCAAGAAGGATGATAATGGAAGGAGAGTTGGAATTGAGATAAGAGAGCAAGGAGTGCAGTTTCGGTGAAAATGGCAGCTCTGAAGGCAGACTGGTGGTCGTGGAGGCAATCAACAGATTCAGTGTGGCGGATAAGCTGGGGAAAGGCCAGCCGCTGCAAGTGTTTGCCCAGGAAGGGGGTAATGGAGATAGGGTGTTAGTTAGCGGGACAGGAGGGGTCGGCAGAAGGCTTTTTGAGGACAGGGTGCACAAGGGGGTTCTTGAAGAGGAACAGGAAGGATCCAGTGGCAAAGGAGTGATTGCAGAAATCGGCCAAGGCTGGAGCAAGGGAGGCAATGTTTCTCTGGAATGGGTCATTAATAGTGCTGGCACATGTGATAAATATGCTCACAAAGGTATTTCGACAGCCATTTAAATAAAATCTCATTAGCATCCTTAAGGCATGATTCTTCAAAGCTTACACACATGAACTTGATAA
The DNA here is from genome assembly GCF_040938575.1 of Ambystoma mexicanum. Lineage (NCBI taxonomy): Eukaryota > Metazoa > Chordata > Amphibia > Caudata > Ambystomatidae > Ambystoma > Ambystoma mexicanum. Next base: position 783,354,310 of record NC_090923.1, on the reverse strand, counting down.
ATGATTGATGAATTTCACAGGTTCAGCTATAAGTGATATATTCTGTAGTGAGCAGGTTGTAAATTGTGAAATTATGTTGTACCGAATACCTTGGCAAAGAATTTAAAAGGGCTTCTACGAGGGAAGAAGTCCATTGAATGCAACCGAAAAAGGATGACTTATTAGCTAGTTGAAGCAAAGTACATGGAACTTAATCAAGGTGAAATGCAGGTGATGCATTCAAACCAGACAGCATTATTCCTTTTCATATATTTTCCGCTGTGAGCTTTGATGCCCTTGTGTGCACTGAAGGAGATCGATAAACTGATGGGGGAATTTGTTCACCAAGCCTCTCAAAGTCAGATCTGCCCTGGCTGTTTGAAAGAAGTGGTTCGTGGCCACCCTACTGTTCCTTTCTTTTTTTCCCTTTTTGTTTTGGTGCCTTTTGGTGTCTCAACAGCACCACCATATCGACAACACCATTGCTTATATGAAAAGAGACAGGGGAAAAGGCTGTTAAACTAGCAGAATATCCAATTGACTGCTTGTAATGCTGTGACATGAATTGACCTAACTAATCATTATTTCTTCTTCCATTCTGCCATAGAAACGACTGAGGGTATGTTGTGCAATGATTCAGTCAATCAGCAGTTCTGTTAGAAAGCACTTACTTTATTCTATTCTCTTGTTGGGCTATGCAGTGATCAGGGGTGTCATTTCACCAAAATGCCAGGGGTAGCGGAAGTGAAATCACATGACCCTTCACCTCTGATGACATCACAGGGAGTGATGTCATGTTTGACCCCACCCCGAAGTGACATCATGGGAAATGATGGAACACAACCTTTTAGCCCTTGACAAAACAGGACGTGGCATCACATACCATTGTTCTAAGTACACTATGAAAAATATGGTTACAATATCACTGGAGTATTAGGGGAGCACCTGTTTGGATGAGACCTTCATAGAGCAGGCTTGTCTAGATGTGATATGGGAGAGAAAGAGGAGAGAAGAAGGAAGGGGAGAGGCGAGAGGGGGACCAAGGGAGGCCTGAGAGCATGTACGGCAGAACAGAGTGGTGTAGGGGAGTGTAGGACAGGATGTTCTGAGTTTTAGTAATCAAGTGAGAGGCCAGTGCAGTGCAGAGGGCGAGGGAAGGCAAAGGAGAAATGGAGACTGCAGTAGGTTTGGCAAGTTCAGCTGTATTGTTAGTGGACCCAGAGATTTGGGAATGGATATAGGCCCTCTTCTTAGAGATGATGGAAAATCCGTTTGGCAGGCCAGTCTGTCAGAGGTTGTACTTGAAGCCTGCCACTTCCGATCAGCAGTTGGACACATAATTCAGAGAGGCCAGGTTGGAGTCAGGTGTTGCGCTTAGAGGTAGACTTCATGCTAATCCTCATGACAGGTGCAAGGATGTCTAGAGTGTTGAAGGTTAGTAGGGGCTGAGTCAGTGGCAGGAGTGGGAGGGGGAAGGAAGGGAGCGGCAAAAGCGTCCCCTGACACTCGGTTCACAAGTCCAGTGACGGAGAAGAAGACTGGCAGTGCGGGGGGGGACTTTCCCGGGACCACATGAGGTCCTGATGAGAAGTCAGGAGAGCATGATCAAACCAGAAGAGAGGAGCAGTGAGAGGGTTGGGATGGAGATGTCTGCTAAGATGAGAGAATCCAAAGTGTTCCCAGCTGAGTCTGTTAGCCCGGCCAGCACTGGGGCACCAAGGTTATCATCAATGAGCCCCAGCAATGGGTTGTTGTCGCCCCCTCTGGATGCTGCAGTAGCCCACTGGGAGAGCATCCCAGCATTGGGAGGGCACCCTTGTAATTATCAGGATGCATGGGGGTAATTCATGTCAGGATCTCCTGTAGAAGACTGGACCGCACAAGTGCCTCTAGGTTTGTGTCTGCACCATGCGGCTGCTGGCCACGCACCCCATGCATATTTAATTGGATGTAGAAAAATGTTTTTCCTTCATCACAAATTAGTACCTTTTAGAAAGTAGTTAATATTCTGGGTAATCTAAAGTTTCATATATGCTAGAAGGTCCAATAATAACTTTTTTTTCCTTTAAACATTTGACAGAATTTCCTTTTACTTGACCTTTTATAGGTCATGTAACATAAGATTGACCTTTTCACAAGGTTGGGTCCTTACTTCTCCAGTAACGGTTTGCTGTGATACGAAAAGGATTCTGTAACCCTTTTCCTCTCATGTGCGTTACTATCTTTTCCTGAACTGTGGAACGGTTATAGTTCAAGTACTCACTGTGTTTGTTTAATTCTTCCACATGTTCTGAAAGGCTGCAATGTGCCCCTTTTACCATGACTTCGTCGATACAGAGTATATGTCAACATACCCTGAAGGCAGAAGTTACACCTTTGAGTATTCCGCATTCTAGTCACAGTTTTCAGAAAACCTAGCTGCTCCTGTTGCAGATTAGAATCTGTCCAGAGTTGTCCAAGATGGCAGCGGAGAAAAGTGTACATGTTCAACTTAAATAGTCCTTCTGATATACTATTAATCTACAATCCTCTAAAGTGTACAGCGTCAAGCATTACAACAAAGTTCCAGCCCTTTTTTACCTTTGGTTTTCACACTCGCCTGTCTATTCTTTCTTTAAGTCTTGAAAATAGTGGAAGGCCTCCAAGGGAATGCACCATTTCATCAGAGATCACCCTGCCTTTGCCCCATCAGAAACGTTGTGAAGGAAGTAATTGGAGCCTGCCATACCACCTATTGAGATGGTATTTTTTTTCTTCTTTTCTTCAAACCTTTAGTTGAGACTAATTGAGCCCTGCACTGTTACATTTTCCAACTTGTACCCCTCACTTCTAGAGAGGCACTCTGGAGTCATTCCTGAATTATTCTTCACCGTTAATCTAGTCTCGATGCACATGCAGTATTGCCAGAAACCTATTGTTTTGGTGAAACTATGCTACTGTGAGTCCGATAAAACGGTCTTTCCTCAGTCCACTCTTTCTCTTGTAGTGTGCAATTTAATTTCTCCATAGCAAAGATCAGATTTTCATATGTGAAGACTACCAGTAGCATCTGTTCTTACAATGCTATACAATTGGACTTCATCAGTGCTTCTTATACCATCAAGAAATGGTTCTGTGCTTCGCATGCCATCAACCAATGCTTCTTTATTATCCTGTTTATCTCGGGAAAGATCACTGCTGATACAAACTAGACATTCACTCCTATCAAGAAACATAGACGAGTGCATCTAGCAAAGGGATCAGGCGTTGATGAAGCTAACAAAATAAATCAAAACCATGTTTTATTCCCAATTGTAGTTGTTACTCAACTGTGTACAGGTGACTGAAAAGCATATCTACACCTCAAAATAGTAGGCTATGTTTGAGTGGCACAGCAACACTTGATAAGGTATAATCTGCAGCTCGTTCAGAACCAAGTTCTGCAGTTGAGGTACCTGGATCCAGTGCGCACACATTCCTGCTCTTTAGCAATTTTTGCATCACTAGGTGACTGGTTATCAAAGATATTGCACCTTTTTTTGTGCAAACGAGCTGTGCCCTGCCATTGTGGCGTGATTTCAAAATAGTACTACCGTTCCATATACGGCAAACTAGTCTAATTTGTGAGTTTTGTATCTTTCGGAAACTGGACAACATCGTCTTAGTTCTCATTGAAAATAACGGCGTTTCCTGATAGTTCTCTACCCTTCCGAAAAAATTACTTTGTGCACTGAGACTGCACTCTGCCTCTATGTAAGTAAGTTCTGACTTGCCTGCAATGGCTCATTCCCAGAAGACATTCAGGTTACAATGAGCACATACCAAAATAGTTGCTGTATTTCAGGCAGCTCAACGTTTGGCGTTCAGTTTTGGCTTTGGTTGGATGTACCTAAGAACAATGGTGTTATTTCCTGATCCCTCCCCATTTCTTATTTGGAATGGGTCATTAATAGTGCTGGCGCCTGTGATAAATATGCTCACAAAGGTATTTCGACAGCCATTTTAAAAAGAAAATGTAATTTGCATCGTTAAGGCATGATTCGTCAAAGCTTACACACATGAACTTGATAAATGATTGATGAATTTCACAGTCTCAGCTATAAATTATTTATTCTGTAGTGAGCAGGTTTCTGTAAGTTGTGAAATTGTGTTGGACCGAATACCGAATTTGAAAGGCTTTCTACGAGGGAAGAAGTCCATTGGATGCAGACGAAAAGGGACGACATATCAGCTACTTGAAGCATAGGACATGGAATTTAATCAAGGTGAAATGCAGATGATGCATTCAACCCAGATAGTATTATTTCTTTTCATATATTTTCCCCTGTGAGCTTTGCTGTCCTTGTGTGCACAGAAGGAGATTGATAAAATTCAGATGGGGGCATTTGTTCACCAGGTGGAGAGCCTCTCAAATTCAGATCTGCCCAGGCTGTTTGAAAGAAGTGGTTCGTGGCCGCCCTACTGTTCCTTTTTTTTATTCCTTTTTGTTTGGAGCCCCACCATATCGACAACACCATTGCTTATATGAAGAGAGACAGGGGAACGGACTGTTAAACGAGCAGAATATCCAGTTGACTGCTGGTAATGCTGTGACACGAATTGACCTAACTAATCATTATTTCATCTTCCATTCTGCCATAGAAACGACTGAGGGTATGTTGTGCAATGATTCAGTCAATCAGCAGTTCTGTTAGAAAGCACTTACTTTATTCTTTTGTTGGGCTGTGCAGTGTTCAGGGAAGTCATTTCACCAAAATGCCAGGGGTAGCAGAAGTGAAATCACATGACCCATCACCTCTGATGACATCATAGGAAGTGATGTCATTTGACCCCACCCCGAAGTTACATCACGGGAAGCGATAGAACACAACCTTTTACCCCTTGACAGAACAGGAAGTGGCATCACATACCATGGTTCCAAGTACACTATGAAAAATATGGTTACAATGTCACTGTAATGTGATAAACATTTCATGCAAGAATGGATCACCATATGTATCGGCAGAAAAAAAAATGCTATAACTGCAACTTGCGAAAAGCAAAATACATAGTCCAAAATGGATGCTTATTCTACTCTAAATGTTTTTGGAGTATTTTGTCTGCTTTGTGAATTTGAGGTTTAAAAACATACTAAATCAGTAATTCACCCCCTGAAGTGTACCTGAAATAAACCTTTAATGAGTCTAGCAATCATTGTATAAAATTCCAGAAAGACAAATTATTTGTTAATCCTATTCTTTCTTATTTAGAGTCACTGCTCAAAGTGTTAAACTTGTGGAACCCCCTGTTTTTTTTAAGAAGCCTGAACAAGAAAGTCAGCCACTCTAGAAGCAAAGTGCCACATGGCATTGGCCACAGCCCTGGAGCTTCAATTTGTAAACTTTGTAAAATTTTAGGGGTAGCAAGGGAGAGCTCAGTGGTCGCAAGTGCGATCCCTGGTGACCCTTAAATGACATCCATGGCAGTGATCCTTCCTTTGTTGCCTGCTAGCCCAACCAGTCTATGTGTGCCGACTGCTGGGCTCATTTCTAGCCACCTCTCATCACAGCCGTTTACCCAACATTTGCTGTAATCTCCTCCTCTGTGAGCACCCCTGCTTTCACTATGCATTACACACATGAAGCCTGGTGAGTGGAGGAGCAATATTGTTGAGTGGCACACAGTGTCAAGCACAATTCAAATGTTCTGCTCACAGTGAACTTGTATTATGCTTAGTTAGGGTAATTTGTGTGCCTAGTGATGATGCTGTGCATAGCTATACTACACTACTAGCATAAGCAGAAGGGTCTGGGGAAGAGGGCCACTCTTGTGCAGGGCACCGTTAGATCCAGGGGTGGCCCAGGGCACGAGGATGCTGGGTGTGTGCCTAATACCCCTTCCTATATAAGGGTTGGGATGAGTGCCACCAGACCCTGGGGTGGTGCCAGGCATGGGAGGACAATGGACATAAAATGAACCAACCACAGCAGGAAGCTGACAAGTTCCATTCAAATCTCAGTTGCATAACGCAGCTTTAAAGTAATTTGGAGCTTGTGACAAAATGTCTACTGCTCTGCAGGAGTACAAGGATGAGTGGTGGGCAAACCGCCTATTTAACTCTCACCCTTCTACAAACCAACAGTAAACCCAAATGTAAAGGTAAAACACAGCACAGTCAAGCGATGTACCTCCCCGCCTTTTGTGGCAATATGAGCCGAGGGAATGGTATACTCTTACAAGGGGTATGAAAGTGAGACCCAGGCAACCCAAACAGCAATAGCATACAAGTTCCAAAATAAAAGACTGTCCAATCAAGGTTATAACAAATAAAATATACTTTTATTTTTATTAAACAAATCAATCCTATAACTAGCTATTAAAACACTATCAAAAAGCCAGTCCCTGTAAAAAAAAAAAGAATAGGGTATAAACAAGCAAGAAATAAAGCAGTGTTGGTATATGTGTGCCAGACAGACTGGGGGTCACACTAAGAGCTCACCGTTCCAGCTCCCAGGGCCCAATAAACTCTCCCCCAGTGCACAGATGGAGGACTCGGCCAAGGGCAAGTTAGAACTGTTGTTTATTACACAAACAAACAGGGATCATACAGGACATTGAAGATCTCTCGAACTCATGGCTCCTGAGCCAGTGTCGGGCCATTTTGTTCACTTACTGCGTTACATAATGGGGCTCATCCCCAAAAACCTATGAGGACACAGGATTGGGTAGTTGGGGTGGTAGTGACCATACACAGCACCTATAGATGTTACTCTATTGGTCCTCACAAGTAAGGTGGCTTGCCTGCCCCTTCCATGAAAACGATCTATTACATTGTTGCAGGGTCGGAGGATTACCATTGGCCCTTGACCTCTACCATCCACCCCTGGATTTGTGTTCCCTGATTGGCTGGAACTGATCTGCCCAGGCCTGGGACCCATCTCGGTTCTCAGCATACCTTCTTTTGCCTATGAGAGTGCCCTCAGTGTTGCAATGTTGTTAGAGAATCCATGTTTACCTTCATGTCTGTGTCGCTGGGAACTGCACATCTTCCCACCACTGGTGAATGATCATTGTCTGGCTCAGTCGCACAACGTGGTTGAGGACCGTGAAATCAAGCTCTTTGGTCTGCAATTTGTGAGGATTTATGCTAGTATTTTGCAGGTTGCACATTGTCTCAGAGGCCCAGGAATGTTCTGCTCATCGCTGACCTTAGCTGCGAGCCCTTGCCTGCTGCTCTGTGCAGCCTAATTCTGCTTTTCCTTGCCTCTCGTCCTGAGGCTTGTCGCCTCATGTAACCTCACTACATTTATACTATGATTTCTAAATATCTATACCATGCTATGTTTCATATAGGTCAGTGGTGTTTTGGTTCTTCCATTCTCCTTATACAATCCTGTAGTTCCATATGGTTATGTGCAATAAGCGGATGTAAGCTTGCTCTGCATCTCTTCTTTTGCCTTGCGTTCAGCATTTCTGTATTTAGCTAATAAGAAAAATAATCGAAGGTTTTTGTAGTGTTATATGTATCTGTCCTCTGTCTACTGAACTGTGTGAGCATGTTCTTCATGTGCGGAGCTGTGTGTCCGTGTAATTTTGCGCAATGGTGCGAGTTTGCTTCATGACTAACGTTGCTATGTCTTGGTGTCACTATGAGGTCAGCACAATAGATATCCGTTATTATTCAATCCGATCCATTGAGGCATTTGGATCCATGATCAGTGGAGTGGCACCTGTATCCAAAAAGACGTTGACTGCATACGGTTTGAATGGCTGTCTAAGAGAATATCTGTTCACATATGTGGATGTCACTGGCCCCCCTGGGGGATGTCCAAACCGTTCTTGACTCTTCAGGCTTTCATGTTCATTAGGTTGAAGAGGGGCATTTCTGCGACCCTCTCTTGAACATTGTTATTAAAAAAAATATGTATTGGTGCAAAAGGGACTTAACAAGTCTCTAGGGTCACAACAGGTTAACCAAGGGGACATGTTCACTTGAAAGTACCTGACTCCAATGTTAGGTGGTTAAACAGTTTCAAACCAGGCTTCATCATAATGAAAATGCTAGTTGAACCAGGTTCAAGTGGTGATCCGGTGTCTAATTGGTTCATGTGTTGCTCTCTGCAGTTCAAAGGCAGCATCGAGCAATGCAGGTCAGTTGATCACCAGGAGTGGTTCCATGATAAACTGTGGTTTGAAACGATTTGTACGCTTGTTCAACTCGATGAGTGATACAATGAACCAATGTTTCAAGTCGTGCTGCGATGCAAAGTTCTGGTGGTTTGGTGCTTGGTTTGATGCAGCAGTTTGATGTCATCTGCATTGTGTGCTGGTGCTCGAGCTGAACAGGTGACTGGGATCTGCTGGGGCTATGTGGTGTTGAGCCTGTTTGAAGGTGAGTGGCAAAGAAAGCACTGCAGGTCCTGGTTGTTAATGTAGTTTCTGCTCTCCCAGCCTAGAGAGGGTTGCTGGAGTGCTTAATTTGTGTGGGTGGTTGCCGGTGCCCAACACTGGCACTCTTTTTTGGGCACCGGAACTCATGCGGGGCCGGCGCACGTGCCATTGCTTTGTTTGTTCTTCCACTTCACTTTGCTTCGATTATAAATCATTGGGATTTGTCATTCTGATCTCAATCTCTCTCGTGCTTGCAGGTTGCAGGCCATGGCTGGCTGGGCCTGGGAAGGGCCAGCAATTGCAATGAACAACAAACTGTTAGAAACAGCCAATATAAACTACCATTCTGTTGTTACTATGCAGTATTTGATACATTCTGTATAGTAACACAGAATGTGCAGTTTTCATTGGTTGTTCTTCTGAGCCAGTGAAATTACATGGTGACGTGTTGTTGTTGCCACAGAAGGCAGCGCAGCGCCACCTTCATTTCACAAGTTACTGTGAAGTGAAGGTGTCGAGTTGTTGCGTCATCGGTCCTGACTTGTGAGAGAGAGAGCCTGCCCTGCTACACTGCGTGGTGCCGACTAGTTGCTTTCTGTGGCCCCCCCTGCCTGCTTTTTCAGTTGTGCAGGTGCCAGTGTGCGCACCCGCCCCCACCCTGAGGCCCCGACAGCAAAGCAGGTAAGTCACTTGTTGTTGCGTGCGGTGCAGCCTGAGCTTGTCACAGTCAAGTGATCAGACAAGGAAGGCCCAGGTCGGGGCCCGGGCAGTGGGGCGGTCCGCTGAGGTGTCCTGACTGGCCAGGAGTCAGGACCCCAACAGGGGCCTGTCCACTCCCGGGCTTCTGTCTGTGTGACCTGTGTGTAGTGTGCTGCTGACTGCAGTCAGTGCCAGGCCCAGGCCAATTTCTGTGACCTGGGGCTGCCAGCTACCGCAGACTGAGTCGGATGATTCTGCTGGGGGCGGCCGGGCCCGTGGATTGTGCCCAAAAGTATGTTTTTTACTTTTTTCTTTCAAAACCTGACCTTCCGTGGGGCCGGTGGCCAGGGCCTCACCCCACGGAAGATAGGTTTTAAAAGAAATAACTTATTTTGAGTGGCAGCTGTGGACCATCACTTCGAAAGTGATGGGCCCCATCCGCCCAAATACACGTTCTTTCTTTTAAAATCATGCACCTATTTTTTATGTGGTTCATCATCAGGCTCAGCATGGCCATGGCGGTGGTGGCCCCATGGAAGGTAGCCTAAGTGATTGAGGCAAGGCAGGGCAAAGCCCAGGACCGGACGGGGCAGGGGCAGCAGCGTGGTCGCATTAGTGTCTGTCACAAAAGGAATGAATTGTCGTTTGCAACTTTGGCCACTTTTTCATTGGTGCCGAGCCCGACTCCAGACAATTGAATGCCCCAGTCCGACCCTGGATAGCATTCATCTAAGCGAAACATGAACTGTGAATTTTTGACTGGGTGTTTCCGTTCTTCCTTTTAATGTTATCGGCCTCATTAGTTCACAAACGAGCTTCAGCGAGGGGACCCGGAACGGTGCATGTATTGGGCCGAAACCGAACCGGCTGCACTTCGCGAGAAAAGCCCATGCAAAGACGAACTTCTGAAATGCCATTTCAGGCTTAAAGATACACACATGGAAACTAGATGGGGATAAACATGGTGCACGTGGCTTGAGAGTAAATTGATTAAATAAAAAAACACCTGGATGAGGTGACTGAAGAACAGGCTGAGGTGAGGGTGCTCTTCCTGGAGGTAACCGATTAACAATACTTGGTGTACTTTAACAGACTGTCAGATGGGGCAGAAGGGGTAGAGACAAATACAGTGCAACAGTGATTGAAACAGAAAGCTTTATTTATTTTTTATTTATTTGCATTTTTAAAACGCTCACACAGCCCGGGGGCATTGAGGCGCAGTTACAGAAGGAGCATGTCTTAGTTGCGCATTTACTACTAGCCTGTGCCAGCAGTTGCTGCAGCGCCAAACATGTGACATGGAGCAGCAGCAGTGTGATGGGCTGGTGGTGGGCCGATCTAGGTAGGTCTAGCACTGAACTGGCGGGGCCGGCGTGCCCGCGCTGAGGATGGCGCAGCGCCGCGTCCGGCATTATGGGGCCAATATTTTTTGGGCACTGGCACTTATTTTTTTACAAATTAAGCACTGGGTTGCTGGCATTGTAGTTGGCCTTGGTCTTCAGCAAGAGTCACTCCTAATGTGCCCTGGGAGTAGGTAGGGTGCAATGGCAATGAGGTTTGGAAAGATCAAATCTCCTCATAGTGGCCCAGATCAATTGGTACCGATATTCATGAAGGTCAAAAAGTGAATTAAAGGAGTCAGAGATCCCTCTTTCATAAGCAAAATTACACACAGGTTTGGAGAAAGGTAGGTCTGCTTTAATGAGTTCTTTCCCTGCCCTAGTCACAAGTGCCCCTTGCTTTCTGATGTCCTAACCAGAGTGCCTTGTTCCACATGAAGTGGAAGGGACAGGAAGGAGAAAAATGGCCACAGAAAAGTATGTTGTAACTGTTCTAGCGTCACCCCTTACTCAGCCTGCAGTGCCGAAGGCTCGCTGGTGTGTATCTCCTCAAATTGAAGCAGGTATTTGTATGGAATTAGCTCAGCCAGCCTCTCAGGGCAACTCCAGCTGGGAGATCCCAGGCCTTGCAAGGGAGAAGTCACCTTCAATCCCAGAGAGTTAACAGAGTTGTGCATCCTGCTCTTTCGTCTGATTCATGGAATGCAGACAGGTGAGTGCCTGAAATCAACATAGCCTTGCATAGCTGTTTGTACTCATAGGAATGACACTGGCATGCTACAAATGAATTGTGGTCTTTATAATTATGTAAACTAACAACTGTCTTCAGAAAATAGGTATGGCATATTATCCTGCCACCAGATCGGTTGTTTTTATAATTATGGTTGTTTTGGAACAAGGCGTAGACTTAAATGCAACCTCTGCAGTGCAGTGGCTTAGCTGTCACAGTAGCTGTCAAACAGAATACTTGTAACCTGTGAACCTTCCCTGTGCCATGGGACAGCAACATCTGCATATCAGGATACTGATGCAGCAGGGCTCAGGTGTAAACTATGCCTTTGGCACATAGTTTAATGAAAGGGGTGGTCTTGTTAGCAGACCACCCTTTCTGAGATTGATTCCCTGCATCATTTACACCCTTACAAGATTAAATCCTTCATGGCATGCATTGTGGACCATGAAACACAGTCTCGAACCTGCTGAAGACAGAGGAAAGGACACCGGCTAGAGCCATGAGGACTGGGACTGAATGTGGAGCAATTGAAACTAGACATTGGGTGGACGAATTGGAACTTGGGGGGGCATGCAGAGAACCACTATGGGGGCTGAAGGGCTCCAGACCAAGGACTAAAGGGGATTCTGGAGCTGGGGCAGCACGGAACAGGTGGGGATAGGGGTAAAAACAACTTTGTGGGTATATGTGCATACATGGGATTGTGCGAGTGGGAATACATGTGAACAGGTGTGTCTGAGCGTGCTGGTGTGTATGTGTGTAATATGTGGGAGCTGGGAGAGAAGGGCATGTGGTGGGTGGTGGTGAACGGGGTGTCAGCAGTGAAACTTTGAAGCCAGAATGGACCTGTTTTCTTCCAGGTGCATTGTTGGAAGAGCCTTAATGCTATCCCGATCCTATGACCTAACAACCATCACAAATGGAATATGTATTAGACTGTGGTATGTGGTGCATCTTGCACAGTACTAAACTCCAACTGGGCTAAACAAGATCATTCTGCGGGTAGGCTTCAACATACTTGTTTGTTTATCCTGGATTTGAGGGAACAACCGTATTTTGTAGTGTACATTTGGCCTCCCTGTTGATTGTGCTAAAAGAGAGCCCGAAAATTAAATGAGTAGATGGTCTGAACTAGGATCCCATACACTGTAGCTAAATCCATGCACACTGCTAAGCGGTATGAGGAAGCTTCCACTGTTGAAGAGGATGCAACATCAGATCTTAGATAAACACTGAAACCCACCTCCTTAATTCACTCACGTCTTGACAGTGCTCAGCTGGTACAATGCCAAATTGTTTAATTACTTGAGACCCAGATGTCTTGCAGTTCTTAACCGTGGTCGTCCTCATAAATGTTTCCTGTACAATGAAGGGAAATTGAAATCGGATAATTTGTGAAGCAGTCTGATTTTAGATGCAGATAAAACCCATAATGTGCATATCTTACCAATAATCCACTTTAAAAAGTTTCTTCTTACTCATGTGGGCCTACACGTGCCTTGCCGCCTCACCCTGTCCAGCTACTCAGCCTACCTTACTCCCTGCATTTTTGCCTCTATATGTAAAATTACATAAACTGCAAACGCCAAAACAATTGGTTTTGCCAAACCTTATTTTCTTTATCTACAGAGGTTTTTTTAGGCCTGGAGGGTGTTCTACCAGAAAACCCGACAATAAAGAACAATCCTCTGAGGAAAAAGTCTCAGTGCACCTTTTTCAAGGATAAAAATGTTTATTGTGTATACAAAAAGGAAAATAGTGGCAGCAGATCTCTGGCACTTCAAAGCAAGCACAGTATTTTAAAAGACAATGTCGTTACAGGTGACGCAAACAGGATAAAATATTTGTTCCATGTCCTCATTGGCTATCCCATATACATACTACTCATCGACATTAGCTCAATGGATACACTTGAGGTCAAATAAGCCCTCTGTAACAATGTAGAGCTTCTTGTGATCCCAGACATGCAGGTGTCATTCCTCCCCGGTGCACAACTGGATTTGTAGGCCTCACCCCTGGCACTTCGTATTACAAATCACAGGGCATTATGCTGTTTGCTCCCCATGTTAGCTGCCCATCCCCAGGGCTTCACCTGGACATCTCCCAAACCACACTAATCAGCCAACTTGTGAGTGATTTAGGAGTTCTGTTTGTCGGCATCTAGCAGTTCAAATAGGATGACCATTCTCCTGGGGGGCGCGGGTGCCCAATGGGATGGGTTGTTTTGACCTTCAGGACAAGCGCAACCGTGCCAGTGCTCGGCCCTTTGCATTCCTTTCTGGTTTTGCAGATCAGCAACATGATAAAATTAAGGTTTATCTTTGAGGTTTGTAGGCCTTTTCTTCTAACTCTCTTGCTGGGAAAGAGGGGATGGGAGAAATGTCTCAAGATGCTCTGTCAGGATACACTGCTGTTTCCACCACAGCCTGTGGCAACCTAGGTCTCACTCATAATATGTCGGCACTTCAGTATATCTCACAGCAGGACTGGGGGCTAGCTGCTACATGGGTCATTCCTGTTGCAAAATAACTATGATCTACTAAGGGACGCATATATCCCCTACATGTACGTTTAGTCAGAATGTACACTCCCCTGCACCTGGGTGCAACCCGTTTCTCCAACTCTGCATGTTTTCACACACCCTGCACATCTCTGGATGTAATATATTTTTCGGAACCTAAAGCGCTTGGGGGGGAGGGTGGCCTGGGAGCTGGACATGCATCCCAACAGGCACCACCCACATAGTTGCTATGGGTCATGCAAACTTTGAGAGTTTATGCTTCATAAAACACCAAGTTCATGTACATTATTCACTCTCTTGGGAATGATAAGGTGACCATATAGAAAAAATAACAAACCAGCAAGTTTACCCCTGAAAAGAAAGGAGGCACTGAACCAAAGCCACATTTTAAGGGGTTTTATGATATACTTGGTACATCTGAATCCAATCAGGAGTTTGTGCCACAGTATGGGAACAAGAACAGAGTAGGAGTGACTGTGGAGACCCCACCTGCATAAACTGGGAACTAACACTGAATGTCTGCAGTATAGAGTGGGAATAATGGTACATAGGGTTTCACGTTATTGCATAGGAAAGGAGAGACCATGGCAGAAAAAGGAAGGACGAGCCATACAACGCTCCTTGAATTGAATGCCAGCAGACAACACAGATAGGTGTGAGGCAATGGCAGTCGTGACAACACTTTCGGGACCATGGTGAGCTCATTGTCTAATTTTAAAAGCCCGATTCTCGAGTGTACACCTAACATTGGGAAAGACTTATGTCTCCGTGGGACAATGTACATACTCAGCATATTCTATGACAGGACAGGAGGCTCGCATTATGCTTTACTTTCTTTAATATTGCCACAACAGCTTTTCAACTTATCACTTTTAAACTTCAACATTTGCGCTTTTTTTCCTTCCAGAACTAAAAAATAGCCAATCTGAGGTTTAAAAGTTCCACCTCTAGAGTTTACTTCTTTAAGTTCCATTTAAACTAAAATTCCCATACACCTCCAGGAGTGTAATAGTTCCGACCCTATCCCATGTTCCAATCCGGTGATGGGTCATCCTATACGAACCCTCAGTCCCAGGTCCTTTCCTCTTTCTTTTTGCTGCCATGAGGTAAGTTCCTCACGTTTTAGTCTCTAGAATAAATGTTAATGGTAAATAATAAATAAAGTAATGTAAGGCTTATAAACCATATAAGGGATATCATTAGCGCGTATAATACATTTCTCTTTGGAGGAAACTGTACGTTTTCTGAAGTACGTGACAAGGTTTATCGACGCGGGTAGAGCCGTGCATGTTTATTTCGTTCGCTCATTCGGGAGCGCAGCGCAAAGTAAGAATACCGTTTTCTAGTTATAGAGGAGGCGGGGTCGGCACCGCAAACGAACGCGCTCGCCTCAGGCTCCCGGCCCCACTCCTCGTTCCACAAAGCCGCGCCGTCAAAAGCAGTGGGTGGCAGGACCGAGGGGAGCGGGAGGAGATCATTTCCCCGGCCTTCGCTTGGAGCTCTTCCACTCGAGTGCACGCAATTTCAATTGCGTAGTGTAAGCCGAGCGAAGAGGAAAGCCTTGTTGACACAGCATACAAAAAATATATATATATGTATTCGCTGGAGCAAGAAAGGGATATTTTACAAGGAGAATCCTTGCAATATAACAAGCTGATTAATATCCCTTGCTGACAGCATAAGGAGTTAGCCTTGCTAACAATATGGCACATTATAGAAGCCCCAGTGCCACTCCTTCCACCTCACCAGAATGGTCAGAGGAGGAGTGGGAAGAAATTCCTTACCAGCAGGACAGAGACCTGTCTCATAGTTTTAAAAGATTTCTAGGAGACTCTTTGGAAAAAGTAGTGTCACAGGGAGTACAGCCGATTGCCCAAAGGCTGGACATTTTGGAAGCTGTATTTAATGAACAGCAAGCATTGCTTGCCAGAAAAAGGAAGGCAGAAAACTCAGAGAGAGAGCTGCCAGCCAGACACCCCACAGAAGGGGTTGAGCACAGGGGGAAGAAAGTGGCTAGCAAGAGTAAACAATCTTTGACCCCCCCCGAGTAATCTAGATAGGGAGAATTCCACTCCCCAACTGAGTAGCAACCCTGTCACCAGGCTAAAGAGAGCCTTCCTGGAGAAGAAGCAGAGCCAGGACAGACCCCCTGCCCCAGGGGTGAATAATCAAGGGGACAATAACGAGGGCTATATGCCTGATGATGAAGGTGAGGAAGTAGACGCTGATCATCGGTACGAGGAGGAATTGGATCCTCAGGAGCCAGACGGTACAGCAGATATGTTTGATCCAGAAGCTATCAGACACCCTAAGTCCTCTGAGTGGGTTCCGTCGCCTAGAGTTGCTGCCTATATGGCTCAGTATATACGAAAGCCTCTGGATAGGGAAGTAAGATTGCGTATGCGTTCAGAGTGCCGTAGACCAGATTTGCCAGGGAAACTGGCAGAAACACCTGAACTAGAC
This sequence comes from Ambystoma mexicanum, assembly GCF_040938575.1. Taxonomy (NCBI): domain Eukaryota; kingdom Metazoa; phylum Chordata; class Amphibia; order Caudata; family Ambystomatidae; genus Ambystoma; species Ambystoma mexicanum. Next base: position 783,338,226 of record NC_090923.1, on the reverse strand, counting down.
CCCAAGATGGTTACTTTCGTCACAAAGACTTTAAGAGATATATGTAAAGGCATAGACCGCACCTGTCAGGATGCCAAGATAAGCTCCTCGATATTGCTGGCCCATTAGCAAAAATAATGGACCTGGCAGAAAAGGCTCAGGACACTGGAACCCCAGTAGACGCCTCCGACCTAGCCAACTGGGCGCAAAGAGCTGTCTGTATTATGGGGAATGCGAACTGTGCTCTGTCCTCAGAGAGAAGGAGGGGAGTGCTTTTAATGATTGACAATAATCTAAGCGATTTGGCCACTTACGAAGCAGGAGAAGGAGCCAAAGGCTTGCTCTTTGGCAAGGCATTCGCTAAAGAAATGTCACAGTTCGTGGGCACTTATTCAGCGCTGGAAAAAGCACAAACCTCCATTAAGAAAATCTTCCCCACTCGAGTCTTTTCCGGGACCGGACGTTACAGGGGTCGTACGTCCGGTCTGTTTAATTACCAATGCAGACCCCAAGGGCCATGCGCCCAATTCTGGGAAGGGAAACAGCAAGACACGTTCTTCCCTATGAGATCCAGATTTCCCAGAAATCGAAGAGGTAGAGGCTCCTACTGGCCACCCAATGCTTCAGGAGGTGAGTGCAAGGATTGTACGCGTGGGAGGGAGAACCCTCCAATTTTTGAGCGCTTGGCGAGCATTATCGCATGATACATGGGTGCTGCAAGCAGTAGAGGGACTGCGACTAGATTTTGTAGGGGACCCTACTCAGAGAACAAAACCTCATCCCATTCAAGTGTCCCAAGAGGAGGCAACATTGCTCCACAACGAGATTCTCAATTTGGTAGACAAAAACGTTATAGAGAAAGATACACAAGGAGGACCAGGTTTCCTCAGCAGTATATTCCTAGTGCACAGGGGAGACAAAGTATGACCGGTCATGAATCTAAAGAGCCTGAACGAATGGATTGTGTACAATCACTTCAAGATGGAGGCTATCCATCTACTTCGAGATCTCCTCCGATCAGGGGACTGGTTAGCATGATTAGACCTCAACGATGCTTACCTGACGATCCCGATAGCTCAAGAGTTTCGGAAATATCTGCGATTTCTTTGGAAAGGAGAGACATGGTGTTTCACGTGCCTTCCGTTCGGCCTAGCGTCAACGCCCTGGGCCTTCACCAAACTGATGAAGCCCATAGCAGCAGCCATAAGGGAGAGAGGTATTCGCATAATCGTGTACCTAGACGACATTCTCGTCATGGGCTCAGACAAATTGACACTATCGAAGAATGTGCAATGGATATTCACGCTTGGTGAACTTGGATAAATCCCAGCTAGTACCAGTCCAACACACAGAGTTCCTAGGTTTCAGTATAGATACAGTCAAGGCGACCCTTGAGCTTCCACATCACAAAGTGAAAGCGATAAAGAAGGAGCTCAGAATAGTCATAGCGAAGAGGACTATATCTCTTCGAGCTCTAGCGAGAGTAGTAGGCCTTCTAGCAGCCTTGATTCAAGCAATCTTTCCACGTCCGCTCCATTATGGAGCGTTACAGAGGCTCAAAATAAGACATCTACAAGGAGGGCTAGGTTACCACCAGCTAGTAACCCTGGACCAGGAAGCAATCTCAGAACTCCACTGGTGGCTCTCTAAATTGGAAGCCTGGAATGGCCGAGCAATCTTCAGAGACACCCCAGACATCGTTATAGAATCGGACGCGAGCAGATCTGGGTGGGAAGCCAGGTGCGAGAACGTGAAGACAGGAGGAAAGTGGTCAGAAGAAGAACTAAAAATGCACATAAACTATCTAGAACTATTAGCGGGCTCTTTCGCAGTACAAGCCTTTACGAAAGACAAAGTACGATGTTGCGTTCTGCTCAAAATGGACAACATCTCGGCAGTACGATATATCAACAAACTAGGAGGAACAAAGTCGAGAATGCTAGTAGAATTAATAAAAGACTTCTGGCATTACTGCCTGCAGAATCAGATCACAGTCACAGCAGAGTATCTTCCGGGGACGCTGAGCGAGGTAGCAGATTGGAACTCATGATATCTTGTAGACTCCAGCGATTGGAAGCTACACCCAAGCGTGTTCAAAAAATTACAGGACCTCTGGGGCCCGGTACATATAGATCTATTTGCGTCCAGACTGAACGCGCAGACTCAGATATATTTCAGTTGGAGAATAGACCCGGGTGCAGCTGGCATGGACGCTTTTCTCCAACCGTGGAAAGGAGAGCTGAATTATGCTTTCACTCCGTTTCTCATGATCACGAGAGCGTTAGCGAAGGTTCGCAGGGAGCAAGCAGACCTAATAATAGTACTCCCCCTCTGGAAATCTCAGCCCTGGTGATGGAAATTTCTACAGATTTTCCGAGGATAGTTTCTCAGCAACCGGACCTTCTGCTAGACCCAGTCGGCAGGGTTCACCCGCTCATAAAGATGGGCACATTACAGTTGGGAGTCTGCAAGGTTTCAGGAGATAGTGGGAGTTGCCAGGCATTTCGCAACTCACTGCAAACTGCATCAGAGATTCCTGAGCGCCTTCCACCATCAGGAGCTATAACGCGGCAAGGAAGAGCTGGGACCACTGGTGCACAGACAATAGTTTGGATCCTGTTTCTGCCCCTGTAATGCAGTTATTCAACTTTTTAGCAATGAAGTTTCAAGAAGGAAGTGCCTTTAGAAAAATAGGGACATGATCAAGTAGAAGGCAACTCCATAGGAGAACACCCCGTAGTTCTGCGACTGTTGAGAGGAATGAAATTGAGAAAACCCCCAGAGCCAAAGTATTCAACGTTATGGGACGTCAAAGAAGTTTTCCAACTGTTTCTTAGATGGCCAGACAATAGAGATCTATCCCGATCAAACCTCTCAGGTAAACTGGCAATGTTGTTGTGTCTCACGTCATGCAGAGAGTATCCGATGTTAAAGCACTAGAGATACAATGGAAAATATTCTATCCAGAAGGGGTAACCTTTAACATAGCTAAGCGAACAAAATCAGATTCTCGAGTGATCTCATATCCCTATCTTACAGAAAATAAAAAACTATGTGTAGCACAATGTATCAAAGATTACGAGACCGCTACAGCGCAGTTGAGGCCGCGAGGCGTAACACAATTGCTAATTTGCGTAGCAAATCTTATCATGCAGTAGCTACAGCGACAATTGCGAGATGGGTGCGCAAAGTGATGCAATGGGCAGGGATAGACTTGTCCCAGTTTGGTGCGCATTCAGTTAGGGGCGCGATGGCTTCTAGGGCCTTTTCAGCAGGGGTGCCACTTCAGGATATAATGAAAGCGGCCGATTGGTCCTCTGAGTCTACGTTTAAGAAATTTTATTTCAAGCCAGTGTCAGACTTAACAAATAGGGTGGTGGCTAGCTTTGAACAAGCATAATGCGAGCCTCCTGCCTTGTCATAGAATAAAGATTGTCCACGCTTACAGCTCAGGAAGTCTTCATTCTAGTAAAGACAAGGCGGCGAGCATTATATCCCACCCAGAAAAGACAAAAGAGGATCTTATGATGCATATATCAAATGTTCAACTTTGTCTTGTCACCCACCCTTATTAGTATTTATTTGTTTTGTTCCTAGGAGATTACCAGAAAGCAGCCTGATCGCAGACAGCGAAACATCATGACAAGCACCGCTACTTCGCCCAGGGATTCAGGGCAGTTCTGTTTCAAGAACTCTGTTCACAGTTATGTTGGAAGTTTTGTTGTTGACCGTTCAGATCAGGGTTGAGTTAGCTATGGAAGATCTTCAAGGCAAAGAAAGAGGAAAGGACCTGGGACTGAGGGTTCTTATAGGATGACCTATCACTGGATTGGAGCATGGGATAGGGTCAGAACTACTACACTCCTGGAGGTGTAAGGGAGTTTTAGTTTAAATGGAACTTAAAGAAGTAAACTCTAGAGGTGGAACTTCTAAACCTCAGATTGGCTATTTTTTAGTTCTGGAAGGAAAAAAAGCACAAATGTTGAAGTTTAAAAGTGATACGTTCAAAAGCGGTTGTGGCAGTATTAAAGAAAGTAAAGCATAATGCTTGCCTCCTTGTATTTAATAGAATGGAGACTTCCTGAGCTGTAAGCGTGGGCAATCTTTATTAGCGTCTACTCGCACTGTCGTGATCTTGCTCGATTTCATTTAAGTCCTGGACCATAGCCCTGTATATGCATATATGATTGGTTATTTATACCTGGTGGTTTCTAAGCGCGGAACCGGGGATCAAACCTGTGTTGCTCCGTGTCATTTTGTTTCCAAAGCGAGCTCGCTCATTGCCCCTGAGCTATGCTCTCAAGGAACGTAAACTAAGGGGTTCAAAGCCCTTCTACCCCACACCTAATCAGGACTGGTTGTCTTCAGCATAAGTGCAAAGACGTCAGCTAAATGTATGCAGCTATCACTAGTGTTGGGATAGTTAAATTAAAATGAAGAAGCCTTAGTCTTTTTCACCCTATTTTATACGTATCTAATTCTTGATGACTTTCTGGTTGTCTGGACTCAAAAAGGGACACCCGTGGGTCAGCTGTAAAATTAGCAAAAACATTCTATTATTGTGAAGTGCAGTGATATTATGGATAATGTGCAGCGGTTGAGGAAGGGGTTGGTCAGAGAGTGGGACCAATGGCTCAATATTTTTGTGGAATAAATGCCTTTTGGGGAGTGGTGTGCAGTACTGAATTCTTCCTATGGCACAACGTCTCCTCAAGGGACTTTCCAAATTTAATTGGATATTGTTTTGGTCTGACATTTTGTACATGCTTCGGTTTTCATCTCTCCCTGCTGACTCGACGTCGGATCATTGCATAGGCAAAGAAAAGGCCTGCACCACTTTGGTACAGGCCATTGCAGTACATGCAAAGCTAGGATAAGCAGTGATTCGCTTGCTCAGCTTTAAAATTCACCTGTCTACAGTGCTCACACTTGCACCCTTAGCTTTGTTTCCTGGAATTACAGGTGTAATCGTTTTATCAGTGATTTGCATCCCTTGTTGACAAGACAAACCATTTGCTTTTGTCCTATTCTGCTGTACCTTTTATCCTAGCAGCATAGAGTCAGTTGTGCAAACTAATTTAAGAAATCTAAGGGAAACCGTTGAATCCTCATACCTGCTGTGAAGGAATCGGGTTGTGACAATGGTATTTTATTTATTTATTTTTATTTATACTGCACACAAAGACAAGCCCAGAGGCATAGGGGCGCCAAAAATGCATACAACACACAACAGAGAGGGGTGAAGAATGAGAGGAGAGGGTCATTGAAGGCACAAGGTTAGGTCGTTGCCATGAGTGTACTCAAATAGCTATGTTTTCAGCCTGCTCTTGAAGAGTTGCAGATTAGTGCAGGACCTCAGGTCTAGAGGAAGGGAGTTCCATATCCGGGGGGCAGCATGAGGAAAAGATATATGCTCCACATAAGACAAATGTGTTCTTGGTGTTTCTAGCAAGCCACTGTAGTTAGATCTCAGCTCTCTATGCACCAATAGGTGCAAGATACTGCTGGCCAGATACTTGGGTGGCTTGCCCTGAGAGACAATTGTGAATAATGCACAACACGCGGTAGATAATGCGGCTGCAAATGGGGAGCCAATGTAATGCTCTCCTAGCCGTTGTGACATGTTCTCTCCTTTGCAGACCTGCTACGATGCGCACTGCATTCTTCTCCATCACATGCAACTGGGTCATGTCTTGTTTGGAGATTCCTAGCAGTAGGCTAGAGCAGTAGTCTATTTTAGCTTCAATAATGGCTCGCATCACTATTGCGCGATTGGCTGATGACAAAAAGGGCTGTAGCTGAGCTAGGAGCTTCAAGATGTAGCACGTACAGGAGACAAGACCATTGACCTGATTTTTCATAGACAATTCTTGGTCTAAAATCACACGAGTGTCTTAACCTTAGGTATTGATATTGCATAGCACTTGCATCCAGGATTGAAAGAGTTCAAAGGTGGAATTTAACGAAGCAGAGTAAAGAATGTAATCCCCTGCCAGAGGCACAAGGAACGCGTATCATCCGCATTATTTGCGTACACCATACCAAGTTTGTCTACTTGCTCAAATAGTGTTAGCATAAAGATGTTAAAAAGAGTGGGTGTAATGCATGAACCCTGTTGGATCCTGGACATGACAGTGAACCCCTCAGCCATGACGTCATCGAAAAAGACCCTCGCTCTACGGTCCGTCAGGAATGATTTAACCTACTCAATTGCTGGTCTGGAGAAGTGCGCTGATGTCCGCAACCTCTCTGCCAAGATAACGTGATCCACAAGATCAAATGCGACAGAGAGATCCAGAAGCATAAGCATGGTCATTTTTCCCCCCGCCATGGCCTGCATTATGTTGGTCTTAAGCTCCAGAAGCTTGGATTCTGTACTGTGAGCTTTTCTGAAACCAGATTGTTTAGGCCCCAAGATGTCATATGTGGCCAAGTAGGCTTCGATCTGAAGATGAGCTACTTTATTCAAGATCTTCAATGGATAAGGTACATTCGTAGCGGGGCGATAGTTGCCCGCTATGCCAGGGTCAAGCGAGGGCTTATTTAAAAGTGGAGGGATCCATGCTTGTTTTATAATGCTCCGGACAGTATTTTCCCTGAAAGATACATTGACACATTTTGTTATCAAGGGCACCAAATGAGGAACACAGGCTTTAACAGTGATAGCCGGGCAGACATCACCCTTACAGTTAGTAGGCTTGCGTTTGCCCATGATCTCGAACAAGTACTCCTCCGATATAGGCTTGAAGCAAACTGTGGAAACTATTTGGCAGCTGCTTGTTCTCCAGTGTCCTCCACATCCACCAAACAGTCCTTATTTGTGCGGCGGATGCTTACCTGTGTCTTTTCTAATTTGTCTAAGAGTGCCTCCTGAATATCATTACAGCATTTGGCGTTTTTAACCACCTGACTAGGCAGAGAGCATGGCTTTTCCAGCTCTTTGAGGATACTAAAAAGCTTCTTCGAGCTGGAAGTGGCTCCAGAAATGCAAAGCTCATAGTAGTTCCTTTTTGTGCAGGTAATGGATGATTTATAGGCCTTAACTGCCTGCAGATTGATGAGGTTATCCTCATTGGACTTGATTTTATCCCATTATTTAACTGCTGTGCATACGTTATTCCCGATAACCCGAATCTCTGAAATGTACAATTTTTTGTCAGGTTGCTTTGTGAATACGCGTGACTTCATTGGCGCTAAACAGCTGTTTCCAGTGTCTTATAATAAACATTGGATAATTTCTCGGCCGAGTTCAGGTTGGTCAAGTCATTTCTCATGGGCATGATAAGGGGGGCCATGGCTATCTGGGTGAGTGTGTGGGTATTTTTAAATGTAACCCTACGACCCTCTGTAGGGATTTTCAAGACCAGAGAAATGGCCATATACCAGTCCAGGAGATGATGATCCAACCTTAGACATTGGGTATTTTGTGATAAAACCCAATCCAGGGTTTTACCTTTTTCATGGGTGGATGATGTGATATGCTGGTTAAACCCAAGGTCGAATAGCATGGACTTCATCAGCATAACAGGCGCGTCCACATGATTAAAATATCCAAAATTAATGTCCCCTAGGACTTAAGAGTTTGCACCCTGGAGAGAATTAGTGGGAGGGGCAGATTGAATGGAAGGAATGTTCACTCACTTAATACATGTATACTTCACTTGGCCTCGCTGACTCAGCTGGGGCAGGGTGCTTGGGGAGCAGTGTGTTTTCAAGGCAGGAGAAGAGTTCTCATGTTTTCCCATGTCCTGTGTGAGCTTATCCAGTCTTGGTTTTATTATTTTGGATTCTGGTTCTCTTATTTTATGAACTCACACTGGACTAATGATGTCATTTACATCTCCTGGCACATGATGTAAAACAATTGTAAGTCTTAGTAACATATTTTAAAGTGATTTAATTTGTACCGCTAGATGAGTTATGATTGCCTCTACCACACTGGAAATACAATTGGTTCATTGTATGCCAAACTAATTTAGGTGTGCTGTGCAATTATAGTTGACTTCTGTTGTCCTTACACTCCGTCCTTCAGAGCTAGTTGGGGCAACATGTGTCCACAGGCTGGTTGGTGAAGCTAATTAAACAAGAGACGTTGCCCCAAACAATTTGGGGCCCCACATGTGTGTGCATCCTTCCATATTGTCTCCTGCTCTTTATCAATGTTCTACCAACCTGTACACTCAGTTTGTTTTTTCAATCAGCCATGGGTCACAGTTAGTTGCGGCTCTGTTTTACCATGACGCTTTGCTTCCACACCCCTTGTTATCTAAATGTCAGCATAACTGTTAGGATAATATTTTTGTTTTTTCCTCACTGTCTTTATTTCTGCCACTCAGCCCCATCAGTCTCCACCCAAGTCCTTGCTGGTAATGTAAAGAAGAACATGTATCTCTAGGAATTCCTTTGCTGGCTTCCCTAAGAAAGTCACACTGCTTGGTTCTGTCTGATTGCAGCTCTTTGTATCAATTTAGAAGTCTGCACAATGTTGCAGCTATTTTGTGATCAGGGACAAAGGCTTTTTACCTGCAGGTCCCCATTAAAATGGCAGCTTGGCTTTGGAAGTACAGTGAGAATCGTAGGTGTATTAACCTGGTAAGCTTGTAAGCAAGTGTGCCATTTATGGCCATGGCCTTCCTGAGACACACATTGTTTAGGGCCCTGGCTGTACCAGGCCAGATATATTAATGCTTGTCTGGGATTCACTGGTGAATCCACATCCTGGGCATTTGACTGGGAAGCTTTGAGTGCATTGACTATTCCTGCCAAGATGGCTGCCAAATATTTCAATGGTTCATTCTGACTGATTGGAGGGATTTGTTCATCTAGTTGGAAAGGACCCTAAGGGTTTTTGTGGGGTTTCGGTAATAACAAGACTGGAGGGGTTGTCAAATAGGAGACATGCTTTATTAGGAAATCACCATCACTGTCCATCCTCCTCTCCCTCTACTTTACTCTTCACTTCTAACCATCTTGTGCTCTCATGCTTCTGGTAATTATGTTCTAAAATTTCAGCACAAGATATTACACCACTCCTTCCTTTATAACGTGATATAAACCATATATAGTGAGAACATCTTTAGAAAACACCTTTTCTAGGTAACATCAACAGAAATATGAACCGTCAACACATACTACATCCAACATCTCTCAATTAAATCCCTCTGCCATTTCCAATTAGCTCTCTCTCTTCCTCTTGCTCATTAGTCAGAACAGACATTTCACTTCGCTCATGTTCCACAGTGAGGGGAGTTATGTTGCAACCTGGGACCTCGCACCTAGGATGATTTATGAGTCTTCCAACGCCAAAGACTGTTCATTCAGCATCACATGAGCTACCCACTCAAAATTCCACACTCTACTGGCATCCGCACACACCGCTCCTTTGAATATTTCAATCACTCTATAAGCTCTCAAGTTCTTTGACATCCCCTTTGGCACATTCACCTTCACCCAATCACCTATCCTGATGACACCTGATGTGAGTGCCGTGAGTTAAAGCATTGTACAACCGTGTGGTCCTGTGCCTTGGGCAAAAGGAGAACGTACTTCCAGTAGATCCACTGGATCCATTGTAACAGACATGTCACTCATCACACTTTTCCACATCCACCAATTGTTTTCAGGGCAATGGGGTTCTATGCCCCCTAAATATCTCAAAATGAGACACCTTAGTATTGGAATGCCAATGTGTTCTATATGCAAATAACATGTTTTGGACTACTTTCCATGGCTGAAGTTTACACTTTATTGCCAGTTGTATTGTCAATGTAAGGACTCTATTGAACCTCTCTACCAAACTGTTAGCTTGGGGGTGATATAACGATATAATGCAATGTACTATAGCACAGGTAATCAGGAATGCACTTATCTCTGTGGAAATCAACTGTACCCCATTGTCCGTAAAGTCTTGTTCGCTAATTAAAGCAATCCCTATGGCCCTCATTACGACCCTGGCGGATTTTTACCGCCATCGACGGACTTTCCGGCCATGGCGCAAAGTCCCTTTACGCCATGGCGGATGGCGGACTTACCGCCCCATTCCGAGGTCGGCGGGGCGGTAAGTCCCCATTGACCCATTTACCCTTCCCCATTCCCATTTTGGCCCCATAGGGTATAATGGGAGTGGGGAAGGAGTTAATTACGCCACCGTAAAATACGGTGGCGTAATTAACACCAAGGTCCCAGAGCGCCATGGATTTTTCCGCCCGCAAAAAGCGGGCGGAAAAATGACCATGGCGCTCCGGGAACTCGTAGTTGGCGGTAAGGGGTCGGCGCAGCTAACGCTGGCGCAGACCCCTTAGCGCCAGGGTCCTAATGAGGGCCAATGTCTTCAATAGTTGATTTCTCAATCAGTATTCTTGAAAGACAGTCAGCTGCTACTGTCATGATTCCAGCCAATGGGGGTCATTACGACCCTGGCGTTAAGGGTTTAACAGCGCCGTAAAAGTTGTTGGCGCCGTTAAACACTTAACGCCTGATTATGAGGTCCCTTTGCGGGACCCGACCTTAACAGCTGGTTTTACCAGCCGTTAAAGTAGGGTGCCGCAAAGGGACCTCGGTGCTAATTACGGTACCGCAATTAGCGCCTTCCCCCAGTACAATTGAGCCCTATGGGGCGAAAATGGGAATGGGGAAGGGCCATGGTGAAATGGGGAAATACCGCCCGCCAACCTTGGAATGGGGCGGTATTTCCCCATCCACCATGGCGGACTTGTTACAACACCGGCACCAACCATGGTGCTAATAGCGCCATGGTTTAGCGCTGGGGTTGTAATGAGGGCCAATGAGCGCAGTGTACATTCAAGCATCCCAGATAAGCCAGGAACATTACCTCAGTCAGTGGGTCTAAAGTGGGCATTTGTCTGGCATACATGGCATTTGCACCACTCTCAACATAAGTTTCCATAGACTTCCATAGTGTTAACATTGGCCTTATACTCCAAACATAGCTGCCGCAAGATCCAATTCATATCTGACAGCACGTTCCATTGATATTGCAGAGGGAGCTACTTAAGCACTGCCTCCGCTGAAGCGCTCACTTCTTGTCTTCTCCGCTGACAGCGGGTAACGCTACCAACACTTTCTCCTCACAGAACGTGTCAGAAGGGGAGAATATAAAACATTAGATTTACCGAAAAAAGACAACAGAATCTCATAGTTTATTGAAAGAACTTACCGAACCATAGTTTTCTTCTAAGCAGTATCTTTAGTCATCGGTAGTCGTTTATTACCGCAGCAGCTCCTGTCAGAAGTTCCTCTCACAGCCACAGCATCTTCCGACTGCAGTTTTCTCTGAACCCGCAACATCTTCAGTCAGAAGTTTTCTTCCGCCACCTCTGCACCATCCGAAAGGATTTTCCTCAGCTTTCCGCAGATCTGCAGATAAAACAGAGGTATTTAATTAACTAAAGAACTGAATAGAAAAATACAAAAGAAAGTTAAATAAGCTTACGTACCTTTCTCTCAGCACAATTGTTCCGCACTTTTCCTGAAGACTGCAGTTATTCCGCATTGTTGAACTTACGTTTTTAAAAGTTTCCTCAGCCGAAGTAGGTGTGTAGTCATTCGCAGTAATAAACTTTCTGAATTCTGGGAATCTGCAAAATAAAGGTTCATTGTTAGAAAGAGAGATCTCTCCAATTTAGGGATAATTACAATGTTTTAACAAGATACCCACTCAAAGAAATCTTCTGGAAACAATGGACGTTTGTATGGCAAACAACTATTGAGCCCTCAGCATTTCAAGACTCCATTGTATTCCATTTTCAATGCGCCTCTGTAGAATGCAGGATGGAGAGCTCCACACATAATAAACACAGGTGAGAGGGGAGAATTACCACAGTATATATTTTAAAACAGCACCTTCTCGGTAATAGATTTTATAGCCGTTCTATTGTTGTTATTGTCATTTAAACAGAAAGGGAATCCAAAGAGTGCCCAAGTGCAGGTTCAGAGGCTGAAAAGGCATTACGCTCCCGAGGAGCCAAGGTAAGCGTTACAGCTCCATTGGTCTTCCCATGTTTAAATTGTATGTCGAAGTTGTATTCCCTTAGCATTGATCAAAGCCTAACCAACCTGGGAGCAATCCTAGTGGTACGTGTAGCAGACAATACTTGAATCAACGGCTTGTGATCAGTCCTGAGTATAATTAACACACCCCATAGATACGTTTTGAATTGTTTTTTTCAACCCACAGACATGAACGTGCTTCCCTCCAAATGACTGATTAATGCATTTCTGCTTGTTCGAGTGCTCTCGAGGTATAGGCCACTGCGTTCTTCATCCCATTTTAAAGTTGTGCTAACACTGTTCTTAGTCCTTTATTGCTGGCATCCACTGTTATCACCGTTCTGTCCTTTGCATCGAAAGGTTGCAGAGTTGGTGCTCTAAGGATGAGCAGCCTATGCTCACTGTCTCACGAAACCCACATTTAAGTGAGCAAAAGCAGGCAACCTTCTCCCTCCAAACTTGCTAGCAGAGCAATCATGCTGGACTTTTCAGAGATCACTAAAAACTTGGCTATTTGCATACATGGTCAGCTGAACTTTGTATGATCTACTGTCTTTATGTACATTTGTTAAAAGTAACTGGTAATGTAACAGCACATTGGTGCCCCTGGGTTTAGTGTGCTTTATAAATGGAAAAATAAATAAATGAGTTGCTTCATGGTTTTAAATGCATGTGGTTGCTCTTTTCCCCCCAATTAAAACTGACACCCCTCTTATTTATGTATCTCATCGGTTCAACCACTGATTCAAAACCTGGCATAAAATTCACGTAACCCTAGGAATGATGTTAATTCCTCCTTCTTTGTAGGAGCTGGGGCCTCCTTGATGGCCTTTGTCAATTTAGCTTTTGATTTAACTGCTTGTGAAGAAGTGTGTCTGCAAAATAATCAACCTCATTCATAAACAATTTGTATTTGTTCACTTTCAATGTGAGTCCATATTTCTTCATGGTCTCTAGAATCTTCTGTAAGGTAATCATATGTCCTTCCCTGTTATTGCTGTACAGTAATAAGTCATCTTGGAAAGTAACTGTCCAAAGGACATCCATAGGCATTTGGACGTGCCAAAAGAAGTTATGAACGCCGTCAGGTCATTAAAATCCCATGTGAGCTCGACCTGGTGGTATGCTGAATGCAGGTGTAATGTGGAAAATAAAACACTTCCTTTGATCCTTTTGACCATTTCTGAGATATTTGGTAGTTGGTGTACATCCACCATGAGGTTTCCATTGAGACTTCTGAGATCCACACATACTTGCATCTCTCCACAAGGCTTGTGTGCCAGTACAATGGGTGCAAACTATTCTTTAACTTCATCCTCTGCTATGTCACCCCTTTTTTGTACAAAATCTGTTGTTTCAACTGTTCCTACAACCACCTTTCTCAGTTGATGTTATTGGGGTCTATGCCTTCTATGAGAATAATCTGATTTTCTTCTTTGAATAAAGTGGGATATTTCTTTGTCAATGTTTCAAGTAACTCCTGTATGTCATGTTCTTCAGTTTTCCCTTTTTGCATCCCGTTGATCAACAGTATTTGTTGTTCTGCAACAGGTTTGGGAGTAAGTTCAAAAGCAGCCTGATGTTTCCAGCTAAGAACAAGTATTCCCTTCTCTTCCACATATACAATTCCAGTTGTTGAATGGTCTTTATATTTCATATCAGCTTGAAAATATCCAATGTGTATATGGTGGCCATAGTATGCTGCCAGTGCAAAGATGATTGGAGCTAGATTAATCACACTTGATTGTAGTGCTTGCTAATACAGTTCTTTCAATATTACTGTATATAACAATCCAGAATCAGTGATATGTGACACCATCTGTCCAGATATTTTTATATCTATGATAGGTCTTGAGGATCCTGGTTCATCCTCCGGTCCATCAATCATCAGTATGGTATTGGCTAGGTGGTCTGTTATCTCTTCTTTGTCCAATGGTATGTGGCCTAATTCATCAATGGCAGCTATGCCGGTTCCTCAAGTTTATCTGCTTGTGCATGGTTGTTTGTGTTGCAAACACACTTGGGCAAAATGGTTAAATCGTCCACATGTTATACATTATTTCCCCCAGACTGGGTAGGCTCTGCTGCATCTCACACAGTGATTTAAGATCCTCTGATGAAACCTGTTCTCATATCTTTGTTATTGATGGCATCGCCCATGGACATTTGCCTCTCTGGCCTCCTAGTGGCATTAAGTGGACAGATTGAAGTGAGTCATTGTGCTGAGTTCCCTGTCTGTGTTTGTGTCTTCTCCTACCCTGGGTGTCACTCCATGTCATGGACTGCTCCACTCCTTTCACCAGCACCATAGTTTCATCCAATGTGGGTTCAACAGCGAGCCATAGTCAATCCCTCACATATGTAGCATTAGTGTGTACCGAGAGTTGATCCTTCATTACTTAATTTTGGAAGGCTCCAAACTCGCAGGTCTTAGCTATCATTCTCAGCGCTGCTATGCATTGTTCAATAGTTTGTCCTGACAGTGGTTCACTTGTCTAAAATGTGTGCCGTTCTATGGCAGTGTTTACTTATGGCAGGTAGTACAAATCATATTTCTGAAGGGGCTCCTCAAAGGGGCATAACCGCAGAGTGCAAGCCAGGGTCAGAATTGGGGGTGAGTGCCTCCTAACTTCCAGCACTTCTGGGGCAGGCAGTTCTGTACTACCACCGTTTCCTTTGATGCTGTGAATAATTTCCCATTGGATGCCCCCAAATGAAGTTAGGAAATTTTGTTTGAACCTCACCCAAGGGATTAGTGGAGCTCCGGGACATGGTAGGATTTTGGGTGGAGGCTTTATGTGTTGCAGTGTCAGTGTCTGGCTGACAACATTGTGAGATTCATGCTTGCTTGCTGACTACTTTTCTGAGGTTCTGTATTTTCCTGTTGTAAACCTGGAGTGGCCATAGTGTTGGGACCTCATCAAGCCCTTTACACTTGTGTATTATGTTATGTGGCTTGTGTGCCGAGAGGACATTGCACAGCAATGTGCATGGCATTCTTGGCGGTTGGAGTTGTTGCTTGGCAACACAATGTTGTGTTCCTATTGGGTCATGCACGGGTCGCTGTACGTGAGGAGGTCATTTCCTCGAGTGTGTCGTGACACCACTCGCACTCTTCCACCTGCTGCTGTGCCCCCAAAATCACCAGCATTGGCAAAAAACAAATTGAGGAACAAGATGCAAATTTGTTCTACTCACGGTTTACCATGTCGGGAACAACAGAGGGGCCTGGTGCAGCGTGTGCTGCTTGCTTCGTCCCAGTGGACTGCTGTGGGTCTGCAGCGTGGTGATTTCTGTGGAGAGGAGTTAGGAGATCATTGCGAGTGTGGGTTGTTGGTAATAACCAGACTTGTTGTCAAATTGGAGACGCGCTTTATTAGGAGATTACCATCACTGTCCATCCTGCTCTCCTTCTCCTTCACACTTCACTTCTAACCACCTATCGTGCTGCTTGTATTTCTGTTATTGAATCTCAACACAAGATAATACACTGCTGCCTTATATTCATAGCCCCACTAACTTGCTGAAGCTTTGCCTATACTCTTGAGTTCATCCCTTCACAGCTAGCTTACAGCCTCCTGTTAGAAGGGCACTCCTCTCAATGATTATACTCTGTGTGTAGGCTTCACCTATTTCGTATGCAAAGTGCAGCCCTGCCTCAAGGTTTTGATTGACTTAGTATTGATTCCCATGCAGTCTGTCAGGTCCACTTGTAACTGTCATGTTGTTCATATATTAATTTGTATAAACAGGTGCCATGGTGGACACATGCAAACAGCAGTGATCTACAATCAGTGTTTTCAATAAATGAACAAGACATACATTCTCTCTGTCCAATGAATTCTAAAATGTCACTTTAAAGGGCTTTTTCCTCTAAATCACTTTCAAGAACTTCAACCAAGCTAGGGTATAAACATGGTTGTTGCTTCTTTGAAGCACAAACCATTTAAACTAATGTCAGATGACCGAGCACGTCTGAATACGTGCTAGTTGAAAGCGAACAGAGCGCTACCCTTGCAGCGTAAAGCCCTGGTGAGCAAAGGGCTGGTGGCACTGTTTGGCTGTGAGGAAGTGCGGACTTGAATACATTTCTACTGTTTCCCCTGCATCATACCACAAAGGTTCTGGCTGAAGCGCGCTGCACCTTTAAGGATCTTTGAACGATTACTGGGATCAGCTGACCGAGCACATCTGAATACGTGTTAGTTGAAAACAAACAGAGCGCTGCCCTTGTCTCGTAAAGCCCTGGTGAGCAAAGGGCTGGTGGCACTGTTTGGCTGTGAGGAAGTGCAGACTTGAATACATTTCTACTCTCTCCCCAGCATCATATCACAAAGGTTGTGGCTGGAGCGTGCTGCACTTTTAAGGATCTTTGAACGATTACTGGGATCAGCTGACCAAGCCCATTTGAATATGTGCTAGTTGAAATTGAACAGAGCGCTGCCCTTGGGGTGTAAAGTCCTGGTGAGCAAAGGGCTGTTGGCACTGTTTGGCTGTGAGAAAGTGCAGACTTGAATACATGTCTACTCTCTCCCCTGCATCATACCACACATTTTGTGGCTGGAGGGTGCTGCACCTTTAAGGATCTTTGAACGATTACTGGGATCAGCTGACCGAGCAGGTCTGAATACGTGCTAGTTGAAAACAAACAGAGCACTGCCCTTGCAGCGTAAAGCCCTGGTGAGCAAAGAGCGGGTGGCACTGTTTGGCTGTTTGGGTGGAGGGTGGACGGTGGACGACAGGAGATAGCAGTCCTCCCAGGCGGCCGTAACCACAGAGGCACGATAATTTTCCATCTAAAGAAAGAAAGGGTAAGAGTCTTGTGCTCCAATTGACAGAACCGTGATACTCTGTGATTAATCGGTCATACACAGTGCCACTGTTTCTTTTATTGGACTGGAACCGTCACTTTGCAAAGCCAAGAGAATGACTGCATAGGCTCAGCCCAAAACAACCTTGCTAGCTGGTCCCAAAACAAGGTTGCATGGAAAACTGGGCGAGACCTCTCCCACCCGACTCCCATCTGAGTCAATTCAACTGACGCCGGAACAA
This sequence comes from Ambystoma mexicanum, assembly GCF_040938575.1. Classification (NCBI taxonomy): domain Eukaryota; kingdom Metazoa; phylum Chordata; class Amphibia; order Caudata; family Ambystomatidae; genus Ambystoma; species Ambystoma mexicanum. Next base: position 783,321,186 of record NC_090923.1, on the reverse strand, counting down.
GCAAGGCACAAGCGGAAGACAAAAAAACCCCGATCTTGACGGCTCATGTCAAAACGGGCGATGCCCGCAGCTGGAACCAGCCTCACAGCCAGGGGAGACAGGCGAGCGGCAGAATGAAGTAATTCTTCCGGCAACAAACAACGCCCAACTTCTACTAGAAATCAATCGTCCCCTAGATGAACGATCAATAAAGAACTCGCAAGTCCAGTGCACTGCTGCAGACAAAATACATATGAATACAGAAAATGAGTCAACGGCGCTAGCCAAATAAAGAGTCCTGAAAATATAAATGTCATTAAGAACAATTGTAAAGCAAACGCTTCAGCTGTTGATGCACACCTGCACGCCCTTCAAATGGATGAGCCTGGCAATGTCATACCACAGAAAGCTACGATTGGTACTGACATGGCCTGTCAATTCACAGACAGTCAGGAGTCAAAAAGCACCCCATATTACAAAGGGAACCGAGTGAACATATAACACTGGGCGAGGACTGTTCCCACATACTGCAATCCAAGAGCAATATACAGTCATCGTTGAACAACTTACAACGAACTGCCAACTCTTACTTGGAATGTAAAATACAAATGGAACAAGCTATTGCAACTAACCTAGCCTCGCTAAGAGAAGCTAGCAAGTTACATTCTAAACCAACTATCCTACATGAAACAAAGAGACATTCTCTGCCCGACATCTCGAAGAAAGAAAAAGCCAAACTTGCGAAATTAAGATGGCTCCAAAAGCACACAGCACAAAAATTGGTTAAAGGAAATATACCACAACAAACTAATAGAACAAATGCCACAGCAGCGAGATTATCTTTTTTTTTTTATTTATTTATTTTTTTTATTTGATTTAGCTGTAAAAAAACAGCCTTTCAAAAAAAGGAACATACAATAAAATATGCATCATAAAAGTTGACACGTTGCACAAAATGGAACATAACAAAGAAATCAATGATTAAATATGAGTTTGTTACATTCTTCGGATAAAAATTGCAACATAAACCTTGGTGAATATTAAAATTTCATTTGATTTTAAACTGCCTGATTTACATGCTCCCTGTAGTTATCACACTAAATTCTGCATGTTGGGAGATCTCTACCATATTTCACCTTGCCCGTTATTATCTCAAGATCTCGTCCTTGAATTTATTAGATGTCTGGAAATATGTTTTGAACCATCTTTTCCCACTCAGTTACACATTTTCCAGCGGACATATGTTAGTACCATCTTTCAGCTTTAGTGCCTCCACAAACATTAATATAGCTAAGTTTATTTTGACCAATTGGCTATGATATAATTTATCCCATAACACATCATGCTCAGTGATAACCTGGTTCTCAAACAAATGTTTAAAGAAAGTACATCTCTTTCCAATAAGTGCAGGACATACAGCAATTAGATGTTTTAAGGATTCAACTTGTCCCGCCTCCTTACAAAATCTGCAATCCCCATTAGTAGTCAACTTTCGCATAAATCGTATTTCATTTGAAGGAAAAACATTCAGTCTTATTCTCAGATAATTAAATCTGCTTTTGGGATTGGGAAATTTGATGAGGTATTGCTCTATTTTATGTACTTCTTTCACAGCAAATGAATGACATCTGAAAGTTTTTAGTTTGGCACATGCATTTCTAGTCTCAATCCAATCCCACATCCATAGTTTTTTCTTTGCTCTTTCTGGATTATTTACCAGTAGCTCATCATCAATACCTGCCTCTGTCATAGCCAAAAGACACCACTTGCGCCACTTGGCGGTGTTCATATTATCAGTATTCAGCATGTGTTTTCCCATCAAGTACATCACACCATCATCTTCAGAGGCCATCACATACTTACGATACAGACTCAACATTTTCCAGAGATATATTGCATTTAGTGAAACCAGGCCCAATTCATGTCTTATCAGACACACCGAAGCTGAGGTAGGGAGGCCACATATCGACTTCCAGAATTCGCCTTCCATTTTAACCCATATAGATTTTTTCATAACTGCTTTGGTTTCTGATGCATACGTCACTATGGGTACAACTTTTTGTTTGTAAAAAATTACAGCAGGCATCAAAGAAAATTTGCCATATTTGGCTTGTATTATCTTAGATTGATTTATTCCCGTTTTAAGTTTTTCTTTCAACACTCTGTAATATGGATTATCAGCTGCATCATTATTAAATTGGATGCCTAGATATTTGTACTCTGTAACTATTTCTATCTCTATGTCTTGTATTGCCCATCGATATTTTGCATGGGGGGTTTTTCTTTTGGAGCTTTGTATCATAATTTTACATTTCTTTTGATTTATTGTTAATAAGTTTGCGTCTACGTATCTGCTCAAAGAATCAAGAAGGTTGTGCAATCCCACAGGAGTTTTGGCCAAAAGTACCAGATCATCCGCATAGAATAACCAAGGTATTGGGTGATCACCAATTCGCGGAGCATCAGCTCTGCAGTTCGAAAATTCATGCCGGACAGCTGCCATAAAAAAGTTAAAAAGGGTGCTGGCCAGAATACAGCCCTGCTTGAGACCTCTGTGAGTCAGAATGGGGTTGGATAAAGTTCCATCTGAGGCCAATCTGATTTGCACCGTGGTGTTCGTGTGCAATTCTTTAATCCAGAATACAATATATTCAGGACAATTTGCCTCACAACGTTTTTTCACCAGCAATTTCCTGCACACGGAATCAAAAGCCGCTTGGAAGTCAATAAAGGCCAGATAGATGGATTGACCTTTTATCTGTTCTTGTTTTTTTATGACTTCTAATATGTGCAGGTTAATTGCCGTTCCCATACCCGGCCTAAATCCCGTTTGATGTGGGTCTCTCAACTGTACCTCATTCAGCCATACATTCAGGTCTCTCAACAGCAATCTTGCAAAAATTTTGCTTGGAATATCTAATAAAGAAATGGGCCTGTAATTGGCAGGTTTTTCATGATCTCCTTTTTTATAAATAGGTATGGTTATTGCTTTTTTCCAAGAGCAAGGTAAAATTTGCGTTCTTATTATTTTCAAGAAAATAGTTAGAAAAATGTTGGCCCAAGCCATAGGATGTTGCTTTATCATAAAATTCGACAACCCATCTGGCCCTGGCGCACGAGAGATTGACAGTTTAGAGATCTGAAACAGTATGTCATCGATGTCAAAGGAGAGGTCCTTAACGCGAGACTTAGCAGGTCCCGCGATTTCCCCTTTTAAATTTGTGTCAGCATACAGAGATTTATAGAAGGACGCCCATACTTCCTGAGGTATGGGATTTAATTGATGGATAAATTGCTGTTTAGACTGCTTATAATTCAATAAGGACCAGAATCTGGATGAGTTCTTAGATTTTAATTTGTCTAGCATGTTTTCCGCATCCTTCTGATATAAAATCGCATGTTTCGATCTCAGCCAGTTTTTATATTTACATTTTAAAGCTCTGAGTATATTACTCCTATCACAATGGTTTAAATTCATCACGTGCCTTCTATCTTTTCTATATTGGGCCTTCCGAATTGCAACTTCATAATCATATGTGTGCATAAACTTGATGCCATTTGTTTTTAAATTATTTCTTTTAACAGCAAAAATTTGCATTTCTTCCACATAAGACTGAGTATCAGTTTGACAATTCTTCATTCTCTTCAACTCGCTCGTGATCAAGTTATGATTTAGCATGTGTAAGGATTTTGGACACCATTTAAATCTATTCATCCCATAGTTCAAGGACATATTCGTTGCCAAGGATTTTTCATAGTGTTTCTCAAAGACGGACCATGACCAACTCATGCATTGAATATCGTGATCACTAACATGTTGGGGGAAAATAGAGAAATTCGTTATGCTCTTGAACAATTGCTCATCTACAAATGTATAATCGATCATGGCTGATTGCGCACCTCGGTGCCAGGTGATATGTTGGGGAATATCCCCCCTTATGGCACCGTTTAGCTTACATAAGAGACGTTCTTCCATTAATGCATTCCATTTTTGAGCAGCCGTGGATATGCATTTCCCCCCTCGCGCATGACATGTTATGTTAAGATCTCCCGTTACAATAACATGATCACAAGTAGGATCTAGATAGATTACATTCAAAAGATTCTCAAGGGCAGTGAAAAATTCATAATCAGTGATGGCTGCATGGTTCCAGTAAATGTTTATCAAACCTATAACCTTGGAATCTATTATTATCCTCACCAACTGCAAAAAGCTATTGGGGGAAACCCATGATTCTAATTGAGTGTACGGATTGGTTTTTATTGCTACCATTAGACCAGCCATGGGTCTACCCTTGGGAGGCATAATTGCTGGAATCAAGGTTATAATGTGATTATCCCAGATTGGCGCATATTCTAGCCATATCTCTTGGAAAGCCAAGATGTCAAATTTTTCCAATATGCTGTCATTGCTTTTTAACAAATGATTGAACCCTCTCGTGTTCCATGATGATAGAGAGATAGAGATTGATTGCTGGCATAGTTAGTTTCTACATGGTCTCTCCTCTCTATCATTTTGTACTCTTTCATTTTCAAAGACTGACTCTGGTTGACGATTTCTAGAATGATATTGCACGTCTACAACGGAATTAGATTGATATTGATTTCTGATTGCAGATATTTGTGGAGGATCAGTCAAGGTGTTATTTAGCAGAATGAAACCCAATTCATATACATCCATTCTTGCTTGCCATAATGCGTTTTTTATAAAGCCTGACTTCATCCACAGCTTTACAATAGAAAGATCAGTTGGATGTAAAAACTCTATTTGCTCGAAATCTGCCGAACATATACCTTCTAGAGCCGGTACATCTGCAAGAATATTCATGACTGATTGTCTATTAAGATTGAATGCATGGAACGGATGCGAGCGGCACTGCAAGATTAGGTGGTGTGCTGTTACAGTTTTTCTTGGAGTTCTCAAGGCCCCTTTTATAAGTGAAGTCGACTTGAGATCTATTTGATTTGCTGGTTTATTGGGATACGCAGAAGCACCCATTGTGTTCAACATGTTTTTTTCCATAGAGACCTTAGTATTTGTGTTATTTACCATGGAAACAATTTTTTGAATCGATTTCTCTATGTCTTCTTTCCATTCTTTCAATACTACTGTGTCCACACTCTTCAATTTTGCAGGCTCTACTGGCAAGGGTTCTCCACAAAATTTCATTTCTACAGACTTTGGTTTGGTTGTCAAGTCATCCTCTTGAGAGCCTATATCATTCACCAAAGGAGCTGATGCCACGGATTTCTGCATAGAGACATTTTTATTGACCTGTTCGCTCATCAAAACCAAACTGTCCAAAGGTTCGTACATCAAGGACGCTGTTCTGGCCAGTTTGGATTGACTAGCTTTAAACAATAACATGTCACGATATTTGTTAGCGATATTTTTTCGAGCCAAAGTGATTGCAGAGTTTGGTTTAGATAATGACTGTATGAATTGTCTAGTTCCAGTGATCTTGGAGTTGGGAATGGATTTGACGTTTTTAGATTTTTTTATAGCATTTGGTATCAGAATGTGTGCTTTTTTAGGTTGTTTTTCAAATATATGATAAGTCGACCCCTTACTATCTGAATCAGGGTCTTTTTACAATTTCAGCAGCTTTAAATTGTTGGCAGACCTCACTAGAGGAAGGGGGTAGAGTATTAGTATACTTCAATTTTGCCTTGCTTTTCTTAGAACATCTCTGTCCAACAACACATTTCTCCTTTATATTGCTTCCCGACACAGAACTGGGTTTACACATCTCACATTTATTCTCTGTCACTTTTATATCAGTTTTTTCCACCAATCCATTAGATTGAACAGGTATTTTTGCTTTCCCAGTCTGGTGTTGTAATACAATTTGTTGATTCTGTGAACAATCAATTAAAAGTACATCAGAAGTTTGTACATTTTCAACATACTTTTTGCCCCCTATCTTTTCACACATTTCATTCACACATGGATCACACTCAAGTTTGTTTTTAAGACAGCCACATAGAGGTTCAGTATTTTTTGTTTGATTCTGTAATAATTTAGCTAGTAGCACCTGTTGCTCATTCATTTTTGAATCTAGAGAATCGTATAAGCGTGTCAAAGAAAATAAGGCTGCGTTCATCGTTTGTAGAGAAGTCTCTACACCTACGATGAACGTCCCTTGGGAGGGATGGTTGTTTAAATTTAAGGCATTTGGATTGCACCGTGGAGTAGGGTTCATAAAAGAGCAAGACATCACAGACGACTCTTTAGGCGAAGGAGAAAACATCATTGGGGATTTAGATAGGTTGTGAAAACTCTCTCTCATTCCGGTCACCAAATCAACCACTTCATCGTGATCAGAAGGAATACACTCGCCACACTCATCAGTTTTCTTAATTGAGTCTTCCTCATTTAATGTTGCTAATTCCCAAGCTGCATCATTGGACGCTATTTCTCTTCTAGATTCAACCTGCTCATCTAATGTCAGGGATGATTTTACATGAGTTGTTATTAATTCACCTTCACTCAACTCACCCCTTAATTCCACTTGGTTCTCAATAATCGCCAAAGCACCAGCGGCCACTAAGGAATCAGGGGGTGTACCTCTCAGCTTAACTACCTCCTCGTTTATTTCCTTTTCTTCAACATTGTTGGAGCATAACCCCTTGTTAGATAGGGAGGCTTGCAATTTTTCAACCCCCCCACCCATTTTAGTGCCCCATTCACAGAATTTACGTATATCCGCTATGGGGGTACAGGACCTTATATTAGAAGCAGATTTAGACGCGCGTACTAGCTGAATGCAACGTGTAGAAGATTTTGGGGTTTGGAAGGCCGCAGCAACACAAGCTTTTATTTTGTCCTGGGGCGGCATTCCAGTTTTCAAGGTTAATACCATTTTGTTAGAAAGCAACAGGGGAACTAGAGAAATATATAGAGAGAAAGGAGGGGGATTACACTCACCAAAGTTTGTCTTTTCTAAAGTTTTTCCCCTATGTAACAAGGCAATAATATATTCTCGCACTCAGTACATGAGCATCAGAACAGCGAACAGCCAACAGTCCTTCCGTAATTAGAGATGGATGTTCATGGGGCAGCGCACAAGGCAGGGATCAAAGAGCATAGCCTCCGCAGTCTCCGAGCCGGTCACGCCACCGAACAGCCGCACAACAGCCAGCGCCCTTGACCCCGCCGGGCTTAACGCCGCAAGGGTGATTGCCTCTGAGCTTTGTAGCCGGTAAGGTCACGTGATGAGTCACGTGTGCTGCACGGGTCCCGCCTCCTCCAGGAAGCGACCTCACGTTAGCAAGAGCACCTGGATGGCTCGCAGTTTCTGCAAGATGCAGAATAGAAAAACGTTCGTTTTTGTCAAAATGAAAGCAGGTTTTCGGGCAGCAGCATTATCACTCGACATAACAGAAATTGAATCTATAATGAACAGTGTAGAAAAAAGAAAGGAAGTCTTTGGTGACATTATACAACCAAGACACCCAAAATCAACCTCAACTCCTATGGTGAAATGCCTGCAACCCCACGCAAACACCAACTCACGGATAAAACCTGAGCCACAGAATTTGAACTATCCCAAGGAAAGTCTGCCCAACCACTTCACCTATGATATGGAAGAGTCCTTCCACACACCGCCACAAATTAATGAGAAACAGAAGCGGAGCTCTCCAACACAGTTTAAAAAGGATCCAACCATAAGTCCCACGCAAATGAACCCAGGCAACAATGACCAAAATAACTATAGGATACCAACTACTATGGTAGACTTACAAAATATGCTCATTGAAGTCATATCACAATAGATGGTAACCTTTCTGAAACTGCATGAAACGATGAAAGACAATATCCATGATCAAGCAACATTACTAGCTATGATTCATTCGAAACAGGTCTATACAGAGAATTTTACAACCACTGTAGAAAAACGACTGGACGCAGAAGCGGATCAATCTCACATATGGCAACAAAGGCTGTTCGAGGTCGCGAGAGGCGACCGGGAGGAAAAGATCCAACTAACTGCAAGTGTCATGTCCTGGCTGAAAGCCCCACAACAAATGCAGACAAGGCAAGAGCCGGATGTAATTTACCCTACAGACACCACAAACCCTCCTATTCCCTCTTCGATACTCGGATGGAATCATTCAGACCGCAATGGAGCTACCAAACTGCCTCAAGGTGGGATAGAAGACTTTTCCATACTGCAACCGATTGTTCTCAATCTCCTGTCAAAACCGCCGGCTACAATGTCTGTGGACACCTTCTAGATCTTTTCTAAAAAAAAGAGAACAGCCAAAACGCAAATTTGAAAGCAAAAAAAGAGAACAACCAACCAAACAGGGTCACAGGCATTTCTACGAACAATAAAGAAACCTCTAGAACACCCCGTAAAGAATCATCAGGAACCTCAAGTACATCTGAAGGTACTGGAAAATAGAAACAAGTCCTCAGCACAGAAGCATGTGCGCAATATATGTTTGCCCTCTAAAACAACAACAGAAGACAATGTCACAAACCTAGAAGATCTCCTCAATCTCACAACCCATACGGAGGCACAGGCTGAAGCAAACAATGAGATCTCAAACGCACCTAACGATTCTATGCTGATCATCATTGATGAATACACCTCTAACCCATTAGAAAACATCAAATTCACTTGTGAAGATATCTCAGACAGAACCCTCGCCGATTTAACAAGAACCAACACTGAACATGATTCATGCGAAGAAATCACAGACGATTCCTTGGACCACACAATACGCCAGATCACTGATAATGAGGGACCGTCTGAACATCTGATAATCCAAAAGACGATTTCCGTCCACCTCAATTTGTCAACCCCATGGCCAAATGACCAAAGATCAGCCTATGGCTGGAGAATATTATTCATAGACCAACCTCATTGATACTAAACAGAACCAACATTTTACTACTTCTCCAGGCGATACCACAATTGAAAACAATTTGCACAAGAGATATCAAGTTGGTGGCATTTGAAGTCGATGTCCTGTTAGATAGATCAAAAATAGATTTTTGGGATAGAAAGGTGATGGAAAAGATACTCTCAATGGAAAGACCATTACTGAAACTTGGATTCAAATACACGAGCACCATACAGGATGATAAGCAGGCCGAGGAAAAACAGAAAAAACAAGGCAGGAAGTCTCTCCTCAATGAAACAGTGAGCAAAACACATGGATAGAACAGATCACCAATTAGGCAAGACAGTAGGACTGCAAAAACTGTAATCCCTTCCTATGAGTCCTCAGCAAACAGAACCCGCCATGCCAACTACAAATATCCGATCTGGCGGGAATATGATAGATATCCATTGAACACAATGTATGACCTATCGGCCACTTCATACCCATTAATGAAAAGCGAAAACAATTGGTCCTTGTGCTCTTGGAATACTAGACGGAATGTGCATCTGTTCAACGAGCCTTCGCCGGAACTCGAAATATATAACATCATTTGCCTTCAAGCAACATGGCTCACTGAAACGTCATGTTGCGATGGATTTATAATTTTGCTTAATCCAGATCCCCATGGGAACCAGGGCAGACCTTCTTCAATCCATGGATACAAAACACTATTGTACAAATTCAAACCAAGGCCGAAAAACAAGACCAGGAATTCATGCAGCAGACAACTGAATGATTTATATCAATCATGAATCTTTATTGGAATCCTCTGGCAATCACCGTTAACACCTTCCTCAATGGAGTCTTCATAAAGATTGACAACACAATTAATAAATACCAACTCGTTGATTCCATTATCTGTGGTGATTCAAACATTCATTTACACACAGCTGAAGGTGACCCGATAGACTCCAAAGATGTATCCCCCCGTTCAAGGAGATGGCTTAAAGAAATAACCATGCAGAATCCTGTTCAAATAGACCACGCCACTGACCACAAAAATACCATCATACCCACTTGGGTAAGAGGAAATTAATCGGCATTTATTGACTTCATTTATATTTCATCAGAATCGAAGGCACTGATAGCAAAAGTCAACACCTTCTCTACTACAATGAGTGATCATTACAAACTGACAATACAAGGCCACAGAATGACGGAATACACCAGGAAGCAACCAAGTGCTCAACTAGACGTTATTGGCAAAAATTGAGGCTACGAATAAGTCAATCACAAATTGCGAATATACCAAACCGCTTCCAAAGAGCAAATATGGAAGAGGCAGACAAACTAAACTATCAGTGGCTCTAAATTCCCTTCTTTAAACAGAACACAGCAACTGGCAGAAAGAATCATAAAAACGCTTGCAATGCAGAATTTGCAGAACTTCGCAAGAATATTCGCAAAATAAGATCCAGTGGCAGTGCAGCTTACAAGACCCTACTAATAAAAGAAAAGCAATCATATACCAACTGGAGGAAATCACACCGAATGATATTACTACAAGATGATGCAGAAGCCATTATGAGATTGTACAAAACCCTTAACTTAAGAGAACTGTGGAATCTCTTGAATAACAACTCAGGACATCAACACAATTTGACGGCGAATGTTACACAACAAAAGTGGATACACCACTTTTCAGCCATATACGGAGCCCGCCAGATGGATGCTGATCCAGTTAATCTAAATCCAAGCAAAAAGTGGCTTATACAATGGGACACACAGGATCTTCTAGAGATGATTCACAATCTAAATGCTTCCAGTGCTCCTGGACCAGATGGGCTATTGTTTGTGCCCTCCCTGACGATACGTGTCAAAAATGAATAATACAGACACTCCCTGGACAGGGAATAAGGCACAAAAGAGCAGGCTGCGAGAGTTCTCTGAGAGCACTCTGACCACATCAAGGTTACAACACATTATATAGGACATTGACATTTTTAACATATGATGCTACGTTGGACCTGGATTGGTCAGCCGGGGTGGTGTCTTATGTGTGGGCATCATCTCTTCCTCCGGGTTGGTTGCTTGGTTGGCGGGAGGATTGAGGTCAAACATCTGTGCTCCGGATGGGTGAAGGCCAGGTCGCTGTGAAACACGGTGGTCACTATCTAAGCTAAGAAAATACATTCTAAATAATGCACTGGACGAGCTATGTGCTTGGCTCATGTTGGTTCACATGCAGGACAGTGATCTCAGAGGAAAAGGGATGTGTTACATTTATTATTTGGTGCAAGCAGCTCCGGCTTCAGCGTGAGAACGGAGCTGCAGAGTTTTCCAGTTGGAGTGGGAACGAGGGTGGGGGCCATGTGCTCCGAGCTGCTGCGGCGGGGAAAAGGGAGAGAGGCGTTTTGTACTATCGCAGTGAGGCCTGGTCACCAAAATGGAGTCGAAAGGGGGTACAAAAAATGGATGCCCCGTGTCCTGCTTGGTGGTCCCATCTACGCGAATGTAACCCAAAGTTAATATCGCATAAGGGCGAGGGGCGTACCCACCACTAGAGGCACTTGGTCCAAGTTTTGTACTGAAAAGTGATGGTAGAGAGGGGCCCATTGGCCCCTCGCTCCCACACATTCCCCCCTTTCGTTACATCTAAAGTAACAAATACTTCTACTTTTTATTCTTTTCATTCTCACTTCGGTAGTACTCAGCTTCTGCCACAGCCTCGTCTCACGCAGGGGTGCCTTTTATTGGCATCCACGCTCTGCATAAACTTCTTAAGCTATTTTCTCTTCTGGCATATTCGTCTGGTGTACACATTAAGTAAATTCCTCCATCCCCATCTAGATCCACCCATACTTCTTGGTACCCTTGCAACTCCCTTGGTTCTTTTATCGTTGTATGATGCAAATTATCAACTATATCCCCATATTGCCTGTAAATTGCTGTCATCCTGAATTGTGGTGTAGTGTACTCCCCTGTTTCATTTTTGCATCTATCATAGTAGTTACCGTTGTCGGTCGGCCGATTGTTACCATCATCATAGCTGAGGTTGGCATGCTTTTCTCACAACACCGTAGTCCCAGTTGGCACACACAAAAGAACAGGAGCACAAAGACGATGATGGGGATCAGTATTTTCATTGCCACATTTACTCATGATGATGAGTTTCGTTGATTCGGATGAGATGTAATTGGAGGATCTTTTACTTCGTGTCAATCTTTTCTTTAGTTCATATTCTGACAATAGTTCATACGCTGTCGATGGTTCAGCCGATTGCCCTGCTGCCGATATGCCAGCCGATTGCTCTGCTGCCGATATGCCAGCCGATTGCCCTGCTGACCCTTGGATGTGGCTTTCTGGTATCACCATTAGGGCTGTTAGGAGGGTGGCTAGAGCATAAGTTCCTTTCCATGATGCAGGGAGGTGCAAGTAAGCTTGTTTGCCGCAAAACCAGTACATGTCCATCACTGCAGCAGTGCCTTTCTTCATGTCAGGTATTATGACCGTCTTGTTACATTTCCTTGTCTCACCCATGTTCACTCTTCCCTCCCCATGGAAACACAGCTCATGTGGCACCTCTTTCTGTATTTTGATAGGCTTTTCTAATTCTGTGACCCACGTTAACTTTGTGATATGTCGTGACCAGATGGGATCACATACCTCCTTTATCCATTGGAAAGTGTCATTGGATAGGCCTTGAAGTGCTTCTGCCTTGCATTCGATAGTTTCTTCGTGTCACTTATTTTCTGCATATCGTGTCCCCTTGATGACAAGAAAGGGTTCCTAGAGGCAAATTACTCCTTGGTGTCTGCTTGGGCACGTTTTCTCATTTTCCAGTTTTTTCAATGTGACGGTGTGCGCTTGGAACGTGCTCTTTATTCTGCATAAAACCAGATGAATTAAACATTGGGCCTCCGACAAGGGCACTTCCTGCGGTACTAACATTTTCGGTGTTCCTGATGCATGCGGAATGAGTGAACAGACGTAGCAGCTTTCATTTGTTGCTTGCTTCGCCGTGGCACTCATGTCGGAATAACATTTATTTGATTGATCAGGGTGGCGGGGATCTTCTATTTCGTCTAACCCCAGGTCATGATAAATGTCATATCTTTCCCCTCCCGCCCCCCTTTTTCTCCTCCTCCTAATGTCCTATCTTTCCCCTCCCGCCCCCCTTTTTTTCCTCCTCCTCCCTTCCTTGTTATTGTTTTTCCCCCTTTTGTAATGTATTGGAAACATTCCAGCCCAGGTGGTATCATTGCTATTCAATATGGTATGTGTATCGTCATTAGTAGCAGCAATGTTGTGTGAGGTAGGGTATATGGTTGTCTGTGCATGTGTACTAGTGTTAATTAAATCATTTGGCCAATAATAATCTCCATCATATTCGTTATATCCATAAGCATTACTCATATTTATATTGAAACGTAACACTGACACACTTGTTGATCCTACAGTAACGTATTCTGAGGGTTGCATCACATCTGTATTGTTGATGTTAATCTCATTTGACTCTTTCCATATAGTCTTTACCCCAGTCCATATCATGTGCGATCCTTCTCGTATCATGTTAGCCCCGCTTCCTCCCCTTTGCATGTCATTAACAAAAGATAAAAGGGTATAATACCAAGCTGCGAAAAACAACATTACTGACATCAAAATTGCAGCACATTTCAAAACACATTCAATGTTACTGAACCTTTTAGCCCTAATGGAGTCCCTATCACTGTCTAGCATTAATTGGTTCTCTGTGATTGTAGGTCGTTGGGCCATTTGTCACCTGGAGGGGCGATATAAATTTGTTAAGTCACCACAATATATACACGTATTTACATTTTTTGATCAACTTCATGTTTAATCATTATTTTTAGTCATGTTTGTTCATTTACTCGATTGCACATGTACTTTTGCTATGGGGAAGATGATAGTAAAACAGTGATGGAGAAAAGCGTGGAACAATAATCGAAACAAAGGTGGGAGATAGAGAGAGAGAGAGAGAGTTGAGTTGTATGGAGAGCATTTCGATCAATCAAAGAGGAGAGGAGGAAAACATAGAAAAGAAGGAAGTAGGAGATAAGTCGTGCAGAACAAAATACATATCATAACTTTTATCTCTGCATATTCTCTTTAATGACAATTTGGTTATCCTTTTTCAACCTCATTTGTGGTACCAGTGGCACCATCTTGCTCCTCCTGGGGGATTGTACTATCGTGTGCGCTCCTCACGTCTGATAAGTGCACCCAATACTTCAATCCTTTACCTTCACCGCAGTGGGTGTACTATAGATGACCTCATAAGGGCCATGAAACCTGGATGAATTCCACCTCCTCACAAAGCTGCGGACGTACACATGTGCTCCTGGCATCAGTGGCCCGCTTCAACTGTCTGTGGCCGGTGTGGTAGTATCAGTTGCCACATTTTCAGTAAAAGGCAGTGCTATTTGTCACGCTATGCTATGTACTGCGTGTGTTAACTGGGTCAGGTATTCCTTGAACTCTTCCCCCAGCACTGTGGCAGCCCTGTGGGCATCCGATGCTCTTCTAGTCGGGGATAGTGGCGTGTGCATTCGCCTCCCAGTCACAATATCGTGGGGGCTCAGATGCTGGTCTTTACATGGTTGCCTCCTGAGTTGGAACAGTGCTAGGGGCAAGCAATACACCCGGTTCTTCTTCAGTGTGTTACACAGCTTAGATAACTTACTCTTCAGTAATCCATTGATCTTTTCTACCCCCCCAATCTCCATCAGATGATAAATTGAGCACAGGTTGTGTTTGTGTGATGTCACTTCCTTAAAGAGGTCATACACGAAGTGCGTACCGTTGTCTGATCTTATCACATCGCATAATCCCCATCGGGAGAACACTTCCCGAACAAGGAACTTGGCCGCACACTTTGCATCTGGGTGGGGACATGGGCCCGCTTCCACCCATCTTGAAAAGGGGCACACCACCACAATCAAATATCTTGCTCCATTACACCGCTCTCCCATATCAGCATAGTCTATATGGAGCTCTCTAAATGGTCCTGTTGGTCGGGGCAGGGTACCGCGCAGTGTTCTCAATGTCATTCCTGAATTATATGTTTGGCATGTTATGCATTCTACAATGAATTTCGACAGGTGCTCTTGCAAATTGGGGATGAACCAGTGTTCCTGGATGTCTGCGGCAATGTGTTTTTTTGCTACATGGCCGGGGAAATGCAGCTGTTGGAATGCTATTTCTAGTAACTCTGTGGGCATCACAACCTTTCCTGTCGTCTCCTGTCTCCAAATGAGATCTGTGGCTGATTGTTTACATCCCCGTTTGCTCCACAGTTCTTGCTCCTCCGGTGGTGCTCTTCTTTGTAATTCTATTATCTGCGCTATTGGGGTATTATTGTAGGCTTCCTCTAGTGGGTCTATGGTGGTTGCTTTTACAATGCATTTGAGTGTTGGTGTCACATTGAAATACAAGGCCTCCTTCGCTGCTGCGTCTGCTGCCGCGTTTCCCAATGAGATTGCCTCTGTGTTGTTGGTATGGGCTTGGCATTTCACCACTGCCACTAGCGATGATACTGCTAATGCATCTATTAACTCATTCAACAATGTTGCATGCTGTACTGGAGAACTGTCTGCCCTCCTGAATCCCTGTCTACGCCACCGTGACAACCCTGAGTGCACTGTGGTAGTTGAATATGCTAAGTCTGAGTATATTGTCACCGCACAGCCCTTGGCTGTGTGCAGTGCTTCCATCAGGGCAGTTAGTTCGGCTGCCTGTGCTGATTAATGGGATGGGAGGCGCATTTGCACAATCGTCTCATAGTCATCTTCCTCCATGCGCACTACCACCATTCCAACGTGTTTTTCCCCTGTTTCGGGGTTTATTGATGCTGACTCATCTATAAAATATATGTCTCCCTCCTGTAGGGCATTTTCACTTGCTTTTGGGATGTCATCACCTTCCCCCTCATATGTGGCACAATCGTGTTCCTGTATGTCCTTTGTCATGCATGGCTGTGTAATAAATGTTGCTGGGTTTACTGTTTTGCACCTTACAACGTGTACGTTGGGGCTTGAAATTATTATTTCATATGCTGTTGCTCTTTGTGTTGTTAGTGTTGATTTTGATCGCTCAAGGATGGCGAATAGGGAATGCTCCGCATATAGCGTTACTGAACATCCCATGACAATGGTGGCGCTCTTTTCAATCGCAAAAGCTGCAGCTACGAGAGCCTGTTCGCACGCGAAATGCCCTTGCATTACTGGGTCTAGTGTCCCACAGTAATACGCCAATGGTTTGTGACCTAAAGATGTTTTTTGTGTCAGTACTGCCGTCATCAGTGTTTCATTACAGTGTGAAAACAAGAAAAATTCCCTCTCATAATCTGGGTTCGCAAGGACTGGGGCATCAGCAATGAGGTCTTTTAATTTCAAATACTGTGTTATCATTTCATGCGTCCATTTTATTGTGGCTCTATTTTTCTGTGCCTCTTTTAACGCTTGTAGTAAGGGGCGTGTGTATGCCGCGTAATCAAGGATCCATGCTCGACAATAGTTACAAATGCCAAGAAACTTTTGCATGTCTTTCACAGTTTTTGGGATTATTATTTTGCGTATAGCAGCTGCTCTGTCTGGGAGTATTCGATTCCCATCTTTTGATATTAGCTGTCCGAGGTATACAACTTCGGCGAGACAGTATTGCAATTTTCCTTTGTCCACCTTGTACCCCTTGGTAGCTAGCACATTCAGTAGTGCTATCGAGTCTTCTCTGCACTTTTCTTCTGTATGGCTGCAGACGAGTAAATCGTCTACGTATTGGATGATGGTACTCTCCACATCTATGTTTCCAATGTCCTCACGTAACACCCTGTTAAAAATGCTGGGGCTTTTGCAATACCCTTGTGGGAGTCTGCAATGTTCATACCTGTTGTTCCCTAATGTGAACACGGTCAGGTATTGGGATCCTGGGTAGAGTGGTATGGAGAAAAAAGCATTCTTCAAGTCAATTACAGTGAAACATGTTGATTCTTTTGGTACGCTGCACAATATTGATGCCGGTTTAGGCACTAATGGGAACTCTTTTTGAATGACGTCATTGAGTGGGCGGAGATCCTGGATAATCCTCCACGCCCCTCCTTTTGCTTTTTTGATCGGGAAAATCGCTGTATTACATGGGGAGTTTGATGGCACTATGATGCCTTGTTTTAGGAGTGCATTTATGGTTTCCCTAATTCCCACCTCCGCTTCTCTTGTTATGGGATATTGCTTTACCCTCGGCAGTATTGCACCGGGCTTGAGTTTTATTTTTATTGGTGTCACCTCATGCAGTAACCCTACATCGTGGGGCCGTGTGGTCCACATTTCAGGTGCTACCTTTGCCATGTCTTCCTCAAATATAGTCAGTGGGGCATTAATGTTAGCCATGAGTGGGTTGTGTACCTCTCTGTACTGGATCATAATATCACGTGGTATGCTTATTTCCATTATTATCTCTCCATCATTTTCACCATTAGTGAATAATTCCTCATCTGTTATATCTCGTAGCATTATGTTTGGGTGTATGCATAACACAGTTCTACACTCGCACCCATGCGCGTCCAGTCCTATGACCACAATATGTTTGCTGGATACTCGAACTGCCTCGATGTCTATGGACATTATCGTGCCTGGCACGACGTCTGTGTGTGCAATTGGACTAATACCTTGATGCCATAAATGAACATACTTATATCAATGGGTATTCCCCGCACCACAACTTTGTTCATTACTGTGCTGATCATCAACATTGCTCGTAATGGGCATACTCCTGGGGTTGAACACACTATTCTTCGTTCTGTAAACGAGATGGTCATATTTAATTTGCTTAACAAATCTCTCCCCAGCAAATTGATCGGCACGTCTTCGTGGTACAGTAAGGGTGCGCACACGGTTTTTCCCCCCACCGTTATATCAAGATCTTTAGTGTAAGGAACTTTTAAAATAGCCCCAGAGAACCCCTGCGTCTCTAAATTCCTGCCTGAGAGCGGAAACCGCCCTTCCATAAGACATGATTTCTCTGCTCCTGAGTCTACCATAAAGATAAACTGCTCATTTCCTATCTCTGCCCCCACTAGTGGTTCCTCTTCTGCACATAGGGTGGTGGATAGGACTGGACACGCAAGTGTTCCCTGTGGGCTGTCCTAATCTGAATGTCTTTCTTGCCCTGGCACTGAAAAGACATTGTCTCCGACCACAGCTACGCCACGGTATGGTGTGGGCGCACTGTTTGCGGCTGTTCCATAACAATTATTGTTTGCGTTTCCTACTGCGTTTTGTCTTGCCATAGGTTGTGGTGGTGGTTGCTGTCCTTGCTGCATCTGAGGTTCGTTATAGCATTGGCCTTGCTGCCTCCCTCCTCCCATCGGTAGTCCATAGGGGCTACCTGGGTGTGGGCACCCCCAACCTTGTTCGTTCTCCATGGGCTGTTGCCCCTGGAAATACCCTGAAGGACATCTTCTATAATCTCTGGAGTAGTGTCCCCATCTCCCACAATTCCAGCATGACCCTTGTGGTCCACCTCTCAGTCCTTGGCCACCAAATCCTCTATTCCCCATACCTCCAAACCCCCTCTCTGGCCATGGTACCCACCTCTTCCTCTTGCTGGTCTTTCCTGCCACTGTTGTCCACGGTATTGCTCTTCTCCGTACCACTGTCCTTGTCCTCCTGTGGCCCGCAGTGCCACTATTGTTGCTGGTCTGTTTCCCGCTCCTTCATCCCCCTCGTTTTCTCTGTCTGTGGCTATGCTGGCGTTGATGGCTGCGACCTTCACTAATTTGTTCTGTACCAGCTTTGCCTCGTCTGCCAGCCTTTTTTGTGCTATCTTCTTTTCTCTCTCTTTGATCCTCCTGCAGTGGTGCACAATTATGCTCTGTATTTCAGGCCAGCCATTGGCTTCTATCCCAGCTATTTTGTCCAAGGTCTTCTGCACCTCCTTCGGGAGCCCCTTTTTAATGATAAAATAAAACAAGGCGGTGGACTGGTTCCACGCCGTGCCAGATTCGCTTCTCCATAAATCCTGCACCCGCAGTATGAATTGCGTGGGATCCTCGTTCTCCTCCATTGTGCACTGCATCACTAAATGTAAATCTGGAATATCTGGAAACGTGCACCTCAATGCATCCCATACTTGTGCTTGAACGTTATTGAACGCCGACCCATTGTGGCGGTCACAACTCATCGTTAGTCTGGGGAATCTGGCCTTTTCCCACACTGCGTCTGCTTGGTCACCAATTGCTGACACTAATAAACTTTTAACATCCCCTATCGCTAGTGGCACTCCTCCCGTGTTTTTCTCAAAGGAGTGTATCCATTTCCCAGCCCCTCCCGATAGTGGGGGGAGGACCTTTAGCAAGTTGTTTTTATCCATTTGAGCCCATGGAATGTCGTGTGGCCTACCTGCTCCTTTATGAATCAATGGCATTGTAACTTGTGTTTCTTTCCTACCTTACTTACTGCATCTTTCTTTATTTTACTTACCATCATATTTCCTCCTCGCTGCCTTAGTCTACCCTGCCATAGTGGTGGCGATGGTGTATCTGGGTAACCGTGGTTTGGCAGTGGGGACCCAGCCTCGGCAGCTGCCTCTTCATATTCGTCTAAGTCCCTCCACACCTGTTCTATTTCTGATTCTTGCTCATTGTTCCCTTCACATCCTTCCCCTCTCTCACTTTCTGGGGTGGGTGGGCGTATAATCCTCACGGGTTTGTCATTTAGATGAAACAGGAACTCCCCTGACCGCCACTCTTTCTCTTGCCCTTGTGGTATGCGTGTTCCTTTTGATGATACTGATCGTGCTGGCTCTGAGATTGCTTGCACCACTTCCCCTGATGTGCTCAATGTTGGCGTTAGATCCGCCATGGATAATGGTGGCACCTCTCCTCCCCCTGGCAGCATTTGACCTCTATCGCACAATGCTCTTAGCCGCGTTATTTCCATCTATGCATGCGTTACCTGGCGGTCTAATTCTCCAGTGAAGTGTGCCAAATTGACGGGGGGTGTACTTGTCGGACCATACAAACCTCCTTTATCATAAGGCGGCGGTGCTGTGGCGGGTGGGACATGCTGATATGTACAGGGGCTGACTGTATCCTACTGCTGGTCTTGACATTAAAGGATATATTTTTGTTGTATCGCCTTCAGCTGTAGTGGTTGTGCACTCGCCCTTTGGCGTTCCGCTTACCTCTTCCTGCGTTTTCTGTGTTTCGTTCGTTCTTTCTTTATTTACCTTTGCTGTAGGTGTAACTTCTTCAAACATTCGCCACAAGTCTAGTGCTTCTCTTCTATTCTGTAGTTGTTTCCCCTTATACCTTGCTAACAAGTGTGTGGATACTAAATCTAACACCCTTTTGTCGAATGACCCACCTCTGGCCAAATTGGCGTCACACTGTCTCCTTTTATCTCCGTCAACCATTGATCGTGGTATTTTTGTATCTTCTCACTGTATAACGGAAGGTGCTGACAAATATGTGCTAGTGGTGTTATTCCCCCCATGACGATATTTTTTCTTCTTTCCCTTCGGCTGTACTTGCCCTTCAACCTCTCTTTCCCTCTAATCACTTATCTACTTGCCTTTCTTTCCTTCTAGCTGAACAATATACCTGAATTTTTTCAATTACTTATAGATTGTCTGCACACATATGTATCAAGATGAATATATGGATCACTTTTCAACGTTAACCTTATAGTTCATTTTTGCATATTTTGCCACTTTAACCACAAATTAATCACAGTACTTGGATATCCTTGACAAAAACGGACAGAACACAAAAGCACATATAACACTTATCATGCACAAGCACTACCTGCACGCTTTTTTTTCTCCCCGTTTTGTTCCTTTTACCACCCCTTCCCCGTTTCGCCTACTCTTTTCATTCACTCCCCACCTCTTACACCCTCTTACTCTTTTCCAAGAATCCTTTCGTACCCAGAAAAAGAATGTTCTAAATAACTACTCTGAGTCTACTCAATATACGAGACTCCTACTATTTTCTCTGTATCTTCACTTATTTATTCTGCACTGGACGAGACAATGCTACGCAGCGCCGCCTTCTACCCCATTCGGGCTAGGATACCACTTTTCTTTTTTCTCTTCACTTCTTACAAAAACCTAATGGCCATATAAAGGACAGATCAGAAAAGCCTCATCATCACTCACACAGGCCCTACTCTTCCCTATAACCCATTACCACCTGTTCCCCCTATTTCCCCCTTACCTTTCCTTCGTAACCTTCGCAACCGGCACTCACATGTTCAGTCAGGTGACTCGAGGGTCGCCGCTCGCAGTCCGACCCCAGTCAGGCTCGCACCCCAACCAAGCCGTGGCCCGCCTCGGCGAGCAGCTTTTCAGTCGGGTATTTGTCAACCAGGAACCCTTGACCCTTCTCCGTAGTGCGCACAGGCTGGTCGGCCGCAGAGGCAATGGTTTTGCTGGGGGGCGTCCCAGATCTCGCCGCACGGCGCCGGCCTCGAGGCACCTCTCCGATCACGTCGCAGGGGGTCACCAAATGTGTGTGCCCTCCCTGACGATACGTGTAAAAAATGAATAATACAGACACTCCCTGGACAGGGAATAAGGCACAAAAGAGCAGGCTGCGAGAGTTCAAGGAAAAGTTTATCTAGATCTCTGAGAGCGCTCTGACCACATCAACACATTTATATAGGACATTGACATTTTTAACATATGATGCTACGTTGGACCTGGATTGGTCAGCCGGGGTGGTGTCTTAGGTGTGGGCATCATCTCTTCCTCCGGGTTGGTTGCTTGGTTGTCGGGAGGATTGACGTCAGACATCTGTGCTCCGGATGGGTGAAGGCCAGGTCGCTGTGAAACACGGTGGTCACTATCTAAGCTAAGAAAATACATTCTAAATAAGGCACGCACTAAATAATGGTTGATCAAAAGACCCTCAGTAGTGTATCATGTCATTGTACAAATCACTCAAGGCTCTATATCATCTATAACATTTGGGTTATACAGGTCACAGGTTTACGGGTCTTGACCACCATAATACTCTCATTGAACTCTAGGGTTAGTCTCACAAGAATCTCAGGTATGTGGCATTTGTTAGTATTGGGCACAATATACTGCAGCAGGGGTCTAATGTTAGTTGGGGGTCTGTTGGGTGGTCTTCATAGCATGGTTGGCAGTCTGGCACATGAAAGGAATGCCTCATAAGGACACAGAGTTAGAATGGCAATAAGTTTCAACTGGCGAGGGTAAGAGGGCAAGGACACTTTTGTGGAGATGGACGAGCTATGTGCTTGGCTCATGTTGGTTCACATGCAGGACAGTGATCTCAGAGGAAAAGGGATGTGTTACATTTATTATTTTTTGCAAGCAGCTCCGCCTTCAGCGTGAGAATGGAGCTGCAGTGTTTTCCAGTTGGAGTGGGAACGAGGGTGGGGGCCATGTGCTCCGAGCTGCTGCGGCGGGGAAAAGGGAGAGAGGAATTTTGTACTATCGCAGTGAGGCCTGGTCAAAAAGATGGAGTCGAAAGGGGGTACAAAAAATGGATGGCCCGTGTCCTGCTTGGTGGTCCCATCTAAGCGAATGTAACCCAAAGTTAACATCGCGTAAGGCCGAGGGGCGTACCCACCACTAGAGGCACTTGGTCCGAGTTTTGTACTGAGAAGTGATGGTAGAGAGGGGCCCATTGGCCCTTTGCTCCCACACACTATCAAACGCGATCATTAAGAAAGATCCCCAATCATGAGTAAACTTCATGGAACAACTTTTGTCCTTGATCAATAAAGTAAATCAGATCCCTCCATCATGGCAAACTGCCACAATAGTGCCATTTTATAAGCAGGGCCCTCAAGACGAGACGCAGAATTTTGACCAACATCTCTTCTTGATCCACTAGGGAAACTGTTTGCCTCAATGCTGCTTAAAAAACTGAAAAAATGGGCTACAGAAACACAGCCGTTTTGCCACACAGCAAACAGGTTTTACATCAAATGTGGGAACAAGTGTGACTCTGATCTTATTGAACCTGTTCAAATATGAAGCCATAAAAAATAGCACCAATGTATATGCAACATTCATTGACCTCCATATGGCATTCGACTCCATATCCAGACAGGAACTATGGAACAAGTTAACAGCATGGAACTGCCCCCTAGAGATTCTGGAGCCGATTAAATTGCTCTATTCAAACACCTCCATAACCGTAAGACTGTCAAAAGATGGGACCACCACGTCTTGCATCAAGACAGCGAAACGGGTTAATACAGGGCTGCCCTCTGGCCGCTACACTATACAACCTGTTTACGGCAGATTTCGAAGAACATCTCTGAGACAGTGCCCCCCTAAACTTAACTCCATTCTAGTCCCAGCAATGATGTACGCTGATGACATCCTTTTGCAAGACAAAACAACATCTGGGCTGCAGACCAGCTTAAGGCTTCTAGGCGAGTATATGGAATTGAATGAACTGCGTATAAATGCGAACAAAACGAAAGTCGTGACCCTGGTGAGCCGGCCGTTCAAGAAGAAAGAAGAACTGAAACATATACTTGATGGGAATTGACTGGATGAAGTGTCAACGTTTAAATACCTAGGATTTACTATTAATCAAGCCAAGGTAGAAAAACAATTGACAATCAACCTCGAAGATAAAACCAAAGCCCTGGCAAGGCAAGGATGCGTTCTCCACCATAAATACGGCAAGTTTTCATTTAAGTCAATAATCTCTTATTACAGACAGAAAGTGATTCCTGTAATAACCTATGAAAGCGAAGCAATGCTCACTGTACGAAACATCAATTGTACAAGATTAGAAGCAATGATTTGGTGCAAAATCCTGAAACTTCCAGCAACCTCCTATGGTAAGAATCAGGCACGAAATAGTCATGCAATCAATAAATTCAACTGTCATTTGTAAGCAACTAGATATCTTTCGCATACTGCTCTCTGATGAAAAAACACCAGCAATACAAATTCTGAGATCCCATCCAACTGCCATGAATAACAATGTTTTACAAGGCTGGAAAAAGGGATTACTACAACAACTGGAGAAGGAAAACATCTTGGTCGAAATGCTAACACTAAGACCCTAACATGCCAAAAGAAGACTTATGGAGAATGATTGGATAAGGACCTGTAAATTGAAAGCAAAGGATCGCATGAACCTTCAATGTCACACTGACATACACGCCATTAATGAATTACCTAACTACTTGATGAGATTTCCAGATTACAACATCCGCGCAACCTAGATGGAAATTTGCCTGAACCCATTGCCGACTAGAGCTAACTTAGCCATGTCTAGGCTAATACCTTTCACATACCAACACTGCAGGTTCTGCAAAAATCAAGGGACTCCAGAAACAATTCACCATTTACTAATGATATGCCCTGCACTAACTCAAAAGAGGCTCCTCTTTGGCATATACTTTGAAATCTCAGCGCAGTATATGGCTCCCGAAACCAGATGGACAATGGTAATGAATGGACAAGCCAACAAACTGATTTTCACAGTTGTACAATTTTTGCACAACATTTTTCAAATGGACATCGAATCATTGCGAAAACTTGTAACTGCGTAACCCTGGCAGTGGAACTTAAGAGATGTATCAATAAATATATGCGATGTTATACTAGAAGGAACACACAAAATCCAAGTGGATATAAATGAAAAGTTTATAATTAAATTATATAATGTTAATCAAAAAATGTTAACAATGTCATTTTGTATCCTGAACCTGCAAACTTGCAAAACATATTTTCCACTACATGTAATTTCTGCAAGGGGAACAATTCTATGTTTAGGATGGGGAATGACTCATTAGAAGACAGACATGGTTGTACTTGGAATGGTATCCTCATTCCTTTCTAAAGTTATTACAGATTGTTTTGTGTGAGAAGTCTTTCTGTGATGGATGCTAGACCACCTTCTTACAATGGTGAATAATCTGAATGTTTCCAGAACTTTGAAGAGCTACATAGAGCCCACTCGAAGGGGGAGAGGTGCTTTTCATTGGTGGGTCAGCAACTATCTATCAGGGAACAGGTTTGAGGCATACAGGAGCGACAGTGGTCTGCCTAGTTCATGGGATCTATGAGGTATTGGTACAGAAAATACTACCCATGTACTTTTCAGCCCAGGCAGTGCAACTTATAGCACTTATTTAGGCACTTCTAGCATCTTAAGGGTGCAGTGTCACCATATAGTCTAATTCAGCTTACGTCACCACCATGGTGCATGCAGGCATTGCCCTTTGGAAGAGGATGGGTTTTAGGAGGGCCAACCGATCCCCGGTACAGCATGTAGCACAGTTGGATAAATTGATAGATGCATTGTCCCTGCCCCCCTAATGGCAGTGGTAAAGTGCAGCACCGATTGTAATGACACAGACGAAGTCTCACTCAGTAACACTGCCGCGGATGTGGCAGCCAAGCAAGTCACATATTTATCAGTGCCAAGTGTTTCTGAGTACCCAGTGGTAGCGCAGAGAAGGGAACAGCTGCCAGACTCCTACAATAGTTTACCGATTGCACAACTAATTGAGTTGCAGGGACACGTCCCACAGGAGGGAAAGATCTATGGTTGAAGAGGGGATGTAAACAGTCCACTACAGATTTACTGTGGGGAAAAGAGACGTACGGCAAAGCAGTAATGCCACACAAACTGCTGCTGGTCGCATTCAACCAGCTGCATCATCTATCCCATGTGTCAAAACAACATATCGCTGCTGATATACAGGAGGACTGGTTTGTCCCCAATCTTCAGGAGGCAACAACTAAAATGATCATTAGCTGTTCTACCTGCCAGACTTAGAGCACTGGTCTCATCCTGCAGATGATCCGAGGTACACTGCTGGTCTATTCCGCAAGTGACATGGGTGAAAGGTGTAATGGGTCTCGATACCTAATAGTAGTTGTATGTCCTTTCTCAAGGTAGGTGGAAGCTAGTCCTTGTGCATACCCTGATGCAAAATGTGCAGCGAAGTTCTTGGTCAGAGAGGTTTTCCCTCGGTGGAGTGTGTGTCAAGTACTAAGGTCCGACAATGGCACAGACTTTTGCAATAAGCTCTTCAAACAGATCATAGCATTATTAGGCATTAAGCATCAGATTTGTACAATTTCAACCCCCAGGCCAGCAGGATTGTGGAGAGGATAAATGGTCTTCTGAAAAGCAAATTATCCAAGCTTTGCACCACCTTAAACAAAAACTAGGTGCACTGCTTACCCCTTGGTCTGTTTAGCAGGCATACACAGCCCTGTAAGGATCATCACTTATCGCCCTATGAAGTGGTAACGGGGCGACACATGCAGACGACCCTATCTCCAATCAGGAGAGCATCTGATGCTCACAGGGTTGCATATATTTTAGAGACAAATTTTAAAGCTACTTGTGTGCCATAACGAAAGCCATAAAATGTATCTCTTAGCAGATTGCGCTGCCAAGGACTGAAGAGATGACCAACTCTGCATCTGATTCTCAACCCACATCACCTCCTCTCCGACTTTTCCCTGGTGACCATGTCTTTGTAAAGAACTTTGTCTGCCGGTGGAACAAGCCCAGATATAACGGCCCCTTTGAGGTCATCTATGCTACTCCCCTTGTGGTAAACGTTTGTGATTTGCGGTATTGGGTGCACTTCTGATGTTCGCAAAGCACCCCTCCCCAAGTTCAGCAGATTACAAACAGTGCAGGCTGAGCACTACACAAACTCTCGTGTATCTGCATATTCACTGCTACTTGCTTTCTAGCGTGTTACATGAAAACGCTGCTCTGCATTCTTTGCACAAATAACCCTCTCTCTTCCTCTCTGTCTCTGCTCTGTCTCTGTCTCTGTCTCTGTCTCTCTCTCTCTCTCTCTCTCTCTCTCTCTGTCCTCTAGTCCTCTATTTATCTTGCAATGGATGCACCTGGGTCCAAAACCTCAATTTACAATCCGCGTTTTCAAAAATATTTCTTTATTACAGTGTTTTCCTCCATGTATACCTGTGTGATGCACTGCGTATCAGGTTTATTTGCTCTTTCTCTGTTTGTGTTAGGCATTTATCTTGGGTGTACTTTTATATGGGGTGGTCATATAAAAAGGGGGGATCACTAATGGATCTGTTACTAATGGTTCTTTTGTAACACACCACATTGCCATAAAGATCTCCCTATTAAATACAAGTGAAGTAAATAATACTGTGGCGGTGGTCAATGATAGACAGCATGATGCATCCGTTAATGATACACTTGTTACCCAGCATGAAATCTTGCAAATGTACTCATGCTATCATTATTTCCAAATGTATTATCTAACATAATTGAAAATGATACTTTCTCTCCTAGTGATTCACAATTTGGTGGGCCGAACCATTTTAACAGACGAATTAGAAGGGCCAAATACGATCAGTACCAAAGACTTGGGTTATACACAGTAGAAGGTGCGCACAATCCAGAGTAAAGCTATAGTTGATATGCAGACTTGAGCTCAGTTGGGAAAAGACAATTTAATGGAAGCAATTATGTCTGTTCCATGATTCTGCATGCGTTGAGAGCCCCCAAGCTATTAATGCCACAGGAATCTCTGATTGTGGAGGCTCAATGTTTCCTCAATCTGACCTTGTGCAGATTGCAAAGCACTTTCCAGACTCAAAGCGTGCAACTAGAAGTAATGGATCCTGATCGACTGCAATGTGATCAAAACCCCAAAAGTATGCAATGCCTGCAAAGACCATAGTTAAAGTTGGAAGGCATGAGGTCTGTGGCAAGCAGATGGCAAGCAACTACCATGAGCTGCATGGCAGGAGGACTAGTAGGATTCAGAGAAGAAGTGAGAGATAAAGTGAACAGTGTATGCAGCGGGTACTGGAATGAGCCAGTGACAAAACTCATGTGGATTGAAGCAATGGAGAAACCAGTGAAAGTGCAAAAGCAGGAAAAATATGAACTGTGTTTTTACAATGAAGGGAGTGTCTCTGTGGTGACCAATAATAGGTGCAACAAGACATTATACATCCCACTTCTCAAGAAAGGGACAGCAGCCATCATGGATAACTACTGGGTGTGCAGCCAGCAGGCATTTCTACACCTGCCGCCATCATGGAGGGGCAGCTTCTTGCTAGCTTTATTGCACTCAGCACTTCTGGTGGCCCCTGAAGAACATTTGATAGTGGCTTGTCGGCTCCAACTTCTACAACAGTGTTCAACATACCCACCACTGTGTCACTGCAGAAGCCCATATTCTGTATCTTGCCAGAGAAGGAGAAAAAAGAAAATTTGCAGAGAAAGAGAAGGTCAAATTATCTATCACAAGATTCCTCACAATTACTCAAACAAATACCAGATCAATACCGACTCTACAGCAAAGAAGACACTTTTTTCGCCTCGTTGCTGTTACCAGGAGTGCAGACCACAGCAAATGCCAAATGGTTTCAAATTGTGCATTGGGAAGTGAACCGGCTGGCCAATGACACGAAACAGGGCCTCAACATGATCAAGATGGAAATGCGTGCAATCCGGCTGATGATGATGCAGAACCGCTACATGCTGAACCTACTTATCGCCATGGAAGGAAGGGTCTGCAAAAAGATTGGTGATTCATGTTGCCCCTACGTACATCCTAATGAGACAGAGAATGGGTCCCTTATGAACATAAGAGGAGCCGTGCACATCCTCGGAACTCATATGCAAACAGAAGCTGGCATACAGAAGAGTGATTGCTTTGATAACCTTTTTTCTTAGGTGACATCCTGGATGGGGGCGATCAGGAAGATATTTGTTCCTGTGATCGTGTTCATGTTGGTGATATTATGAACCTGCCAGTTTGGGCTTTGATGCTGTGCCGACGCAGTGCCTAGCAGCGCAATGATGATGGTCTCATTTGGGGTATAAGAGGCACCTTGTGCTACAAAAGACAGTGCAGTTCAGACTGACAACCCAGGCAA